>NC_135655.1:91474145-92110472 GCF_964188315.1 Podarcis muralis | reverse complement strand
ATGACATATATTGCCCTTGAGTTCAAGCTTTTGCTTTCATAAATTGCCAGTGTGGGAGTCTGATCAAACCCTTTAACTCTTTGCTTCCCTCACCACAATCTTGATCTGTATAAGCCCTGCCTGCCCCCACACCAACAATTTATATAGGGGGGACATTCTGACTGAGACAAATTGAATACCCCCCAAAAATGGGTATTGCAGATGTGGGACCCCTCATTCAGACTGACACCATGGTGGACAGCAAAGGAAACTGATATGCCAAGGTCCTGATATGGATTTGGCCATCCATTATAGCACTTTGTGCAGGAAGAAGTTTACACTCTTGGGCAAACTATGTGATAAACATCACACATAGTTTGGTCCTCATTTCTACTGAAATAGCTACATATTAAAAGAATGCCTCCCTGGAACTTATGGTGGAAAATAATTTTAGACAAAAAAACTTTATCAATATCATCATCACCATTATTTCAGTTTTCTACATATAGCATCCAAGGTGGCTAACAACAATCATAACAAAAATACAATAAAACAAATTTTTAAAGAACAGCCAGTAATAGTAAGATAAAACCAACGAGAACACATAAAAACTTGTACAGATGAGAAATAAACCCAAAGTAAAACATCAACAGGTTAAAGGCCTTTTAAAAAAAGAAAAAGAGGTATTTGCCTAATGTCTGACTAACCCCCTAGAGATGACTAGGCAGGAACTTCAAAGGTGCACCAGTCTCAGCTATGCAAAACCACTACTTGCCACTGCTGAAATCTGGGCATCCAGGCTCAGAGACAGAACCAGGCTGAATCTCTATTCCCTGATCTGACATTCTAGGAAGCACTAATTTTTGACACTTCAGTGCCTCAGTTTTGTACTGTAATATTTCACGTCATGGTATTCTTAGACCTCTATTTTTGATCTGGTTTGCAGATGAAAGACTAAGCAGTCAAAGATGCTATAAAGGGTCAGAACTGGGAGTAGTCAGAAGTAGCTGTGGGGGGGGGGTTGGGGGGGAGAGACATATTTGGTGGCAGCCCAAGCAAAGTCTTCCATTTGAAGAAAGTGGAAAACTACTGGGCAGGACAGTTTGGAGAAACAAACAACTAGATGATATGGTAGATAATGGTAGAAGGCACACCCTTAATTATCTCTCTCTGTCTTAGCATAAGAGAATGTGAAAAACCAGCCACCTATTTTATTAAGTATTCTTCAGAGAGAGTCAGCCCCCAAGTACATTACACATCCTTTATATCCAATTACTCCAAGTTTCAACTCATTGCCTTAACATCCAAGCCAATGGCATGTACTGTTGAAAACAGAAAACTTTCCTAATGAGAAAGGGAAGGGAAAAAAACAATTTCAGATATCTCCAAGCACCATTATGTTAAAATGCAACCACATGTAGGCATTCTAGAGCTCTCCAGACTTTCTACTGTATCAGCAAAAGTTGAGTTGAGTAAGCACCAGGTATTGGTTGGTGGCAGCCCACTCTTCCTCTAATCCTAAGAGCAAGGGCAATTTGGTAATGGATTTGAGACCATTCATCGTCTCAGATGCTCTAAAGTGAAAGGGAAACCCATTTGGATCTGGACTGGAAACGAACAACAGGCCAAAATCAATATAAATTCCAATTTCACTAAGTGATTTTGATTATGACTCATCCCACAGGAAGCCAAATCCAGCCGCTTTATGACAGGGCAGTGATATATTTAAACCCAGCTCTTTCCAGGGAAAGCTATAGCTGTAATAATTCACAGGTTAATAATCAATTGACTTTTAAAGTATTCAGCTGAACAAATAAAATGTGTTTTCACTATGGGCTTGCTGTAAAGCATTGGAGGGAGAAAGGCTTCCCAATAACGTTAAAGAAACTCTAAAGAAACTCTTAATGAACCACAGCTGTTAACATCTCTTTTGAAACAGTTTGAAAATTCACTCCTAAATCCATGCACACTTTGTTTGGGCTTTAGATTACTCTGCACAAGTTTGTAGATGGTTGGAGCACACTATGGAAATAGCATGACTCATTCTGCATCTTTTAAAGCAATAATTCCTTTAAAATGAAATTTTGAGGGAATATTTTAAGGCAGATAATATATATTGGTATATAGATAGTTTTCCAAGCAAGAATAAGAATTAAAATCAGAAAGGGAAAGGTTCAGAATGAGTTACAGATACAAACAAGTGCCATAGATTTCCCTAAGAGTCTTATGACCACTGTAATGTCTTCCATGTGGAGCTGCCCCTGAAGACAGTCTGGAAGCTTTAACATAGTTTTAAATGTGAAAACATTTTCAACAGGTGATTGTATTACACTAATCATATTACTCCAGTGTTACAAAAAAGGCTGTTAGTTGTCAATATGTTACAAGGGTGTAAATGTTTCTATTCCTCTGCTTCCCCGTCTCCTCTTAGTTGCTCATGATACATCAGGGGCAGTTTCAACAAATGGCTCTGATTGGCAGCAAGAGCCAGCAAAATGGAAGTTTAGGCCTTACAAATCCTTTCAGCATTTGAAGCACTAGAAACCGCAACAACTGATTTTTAAAAATTGCCTGAAGTTTAAGAAATTTTGCAGTGCTCCTGACTAGTGATAAGACCATGGGGAGAAAAAGTGCAGATAATAGAGGAGCACTGTTGTGGCCCTTTGGTTGATTACTGGAAGCCCTGTCCACAGTGCCTCTGATTTTCTGATGCGTTTTGAACAACCAACACCATTTGCTGATAGCTTGAAAATCACTTTATAAAGTAAAAGCTGATATTTTAGCATTCTCACATTGTGTTCTAGAATTTATACTGCTTGGGAGCACATGATCACACTAGCTTGTTGAGAAAGCTATGAAGTATGAGGCTGGGCAGCGGTGCATAGCAAACGGAAACCAAGTGGAACTTGAGTGAAGCAACCACACAACCACTTTATGGCTGCTGGACGATTCATGGATCAGTGGATCCTGCCAATTTACCTGATACTTCAAATTTCCCACATCCATTGGCCCACACAAGCAGCCACACATATATATTTATTCTATTATTAATTTTAAACACATTTATATACTACTTTTTTGCTTCAATAGGAGGCACTCAAGGCAGCATGTGACAAAATAAAACTAAGCTAAATACCACCCAGGGAGTTTAACACTTTCAATATGTCGCAGCTCAGCATGTCTTCCAGAAACATTTAAGCCAACACAAAAACAGACTAATGACAATGGTGAAAAGCTCTGACCTGCTTGACCTCTGCCTGCAAGTGTCGGAGCTGAAGGCACTGCTCCAGCCGCTTGTGCGTCTGATCAGCATTGAGCTCCAGCTCATGTTGCTTCTCATGAAGAAATTCCAGCAGTTCTTGCACTTGTGTTGCTAGATCAATGTCTTTTTCACAGATCAATTCAATGCCTGTAATGAAAAACAATTCCTCAGATGGAACAGTGGACCTGCTCCTAACAAAAGGAAAAAGGTGGCAGCCTGGAAAAGTGCTGTGACTTGTAACAACCCCCTGAACTTTTCTGTTGGTAATTTATTGTAGATAAACCCATTCACATTTACAGATGCCTTGTGAAGCACCAAGAAATCAGTTTGCTAGTTGCTCAAATCTAACGTATCTGCAGCTGGTGTCTGTATAGGAAATGTGTTGTGTAGCTACCAAAATGTTATTCTTCCAGCTGCAGCTTCTCTTCCCCATGAAGCAACAGTTTTGCAGTGAGTAATCGCTCTCAGCCTTTCAGGGATGCAATGTTTAACTAAAGAATACTGATTACTTTTTAAAATTAAGGTGAAGAAAAAACTCTTTCTGTCTCTTGTACACCACTGATTTTATGAGAAAGAGAGAGGACAGACTTACTGAAATTCACAGTAAATATCCTTTTGATTTTTGCACATTATAAGAGAAGATTATACTTCTCTTTCACACCACATAGCAGAAAAGGAAGAGACAGAGCCAAAGGAAAATAAACCTTTTTTATGTTCTGAACTCAGGCTCGTGGGTTCAGTGTGATCATTTATGTGTTGCTTTGTTCAATGCTGAGGACAAGAGTCTTGGTTTGCAGTCAAGAGGAGGTACACTCTGCCCACCACATGCTCCCAAAAGTTTTCTTAGGATCCAGACTCCAAGTAAAGGACCATAAAGAAGCATAGTATATAGAAAGGTTCTGCATTCAAACCCAGTTAAAATTTCCCTGTGATTTAGGAAAATAAATCCACCCAGCAAAAACATTAATGAATCACTATTTTACCTAAGACAATACATTCAAAGCAACAGAAAAAGTAGTTCTGTTAATACCAGCATTTTAAGAAATCCCAGTTTTGTCATTGTATATGTGGCTTAAAACTGTTTGACATGTGGCAAGACAGAAAGGCCAAATCATTCATCACAGGGGAGCCAGCTGCCCTTTGATATCCTAGGCCCTTTACTGATTGCCACTGATGAGTTATCACAATCAGAAATACACCAGCCGTGTGTGTGATTGAAAATTGTGAATGCAGCCAGATCAAAGACATGTAGCGAAGTCAAGCATATTAAATGAAGGAAAAGTCCTGAGGACACAACACCATATGCAGGCTAATTATAACAAATGTGTGCTGTATCTGGCATTTAAAAAGAACCTTCCTCCCAAAGGGGAGGATAGATTACCATGCCCTGAATGTGAAGTTCAAGAGCCATTCTATCTTATTTAGTAATGAAGATGTTATTTTGTTTGGGCCCAGATTTTCTAGTGATTTTCACTTCCATCCAGTTTTCAATACCGCAGGTTTACAAGACCACATCTCCCAAGATGGCTATGTTTCATATTGCCTCTGCTAGCACTTTAAGCAGCTGGAGAAGTTGTAAGTGAAAAAAGATCCCCTAGATAGGCAGGAACATTCCCTTACCTCCATTGTGTAACTAACTGGGCTGTTAGTTAGTTTAGAGTTAACTAACTGGGCTGAAGTATAAACTGCATATGCTCTCTGTATTACTCCCAAGCACAAATCCCATGGAAACAGGGCAGGTATGGAACAGCAGAAACATCTTTCTGATTTGAACTTTACCCAGCTTCAGTGTTCGTGTGTACTCCGATAGTGCTAGGCTTCACTTAATTTCTCTTGGTTGTTTTATTTCCTTGAGAATAGCTCTTGTAGATGTGAAAGCATGCTAACATGAGCCTTAAGGGAGAAAACTGGAAAGTAAAAATAAATGTATGTCACTTGCCTGAAGCTTGGACTTCCATGATGTACTGGTGCAAATCTTGCCCTTGCTGGATGACCTCAAAGGTCATGTTGTTCATAGCCAGCTTCCGCTCTGTGTGTCTCTGCAGGCGCTGCTCTGCCAGGGTCAGGTCCTCAGTATTGAAATCATTCATTTGCCTTAGCAAGTCCTCATTCCAGGCATCTAACTCAGCTGTTACCTTCAAAGTAAAAACAAGC
Organism: Podarcis muralis; assembly: GCF_964188315.1. Classification (NCBI taxonomy): domain Eukaryota; kingdom Metazoa; phylum Chordata; class Lepidosauria; order Squamata; family Lacertidae; genus Podarcis; species Podarcis muralis. The sequence continues at coordinate 92,105,077 of NC_135655.1, read as the reverse complement.
AATACAGCATAAGCATGATAAGCCATCAAAAACATGGTTACTGAGAAAAATAATCTAAAACTGCTTTGTTCTTTTCTGTAATTACAGTCTATATTTCACAGCCCAGCAGATTTAACTGGTTATTATACAAGATACAATGGTGTTTGGAAGCAAGACATGTTTTTCAGAAGTGCATAAAATAAAGATATATAATGTTTATGATATTGCATAAAGCAAAATGATGTAATGTTTATTATATCAGAATCTTAGAGGTAAGATCACCTTGGACTGGAAGTTGTGGGTAATTGAAGAAATTGCCCAAATTGGGTATTTTCAAACATCTCAAAATCAGTAAAATTTAGCTGCCTATGAGAATAAATTATTATTATTATTATTATTATTATTATTATTATTATTATTATTATTAGAATTAATATACCGCCCTATACCTGGAGGTCTCAGAGCTATTCATGTGTGTGTGTGTTTGTATGTATGTACATATGTGTGTATGTATGTATATATATATATATAATAGGGTTGTAGATTTTAGCTGCTTTATAATTTTATTATGTGCACTGCTTAGAGAGCTCGTTAATTAAGTGGTTTGTAAATATTTCTAAAGTAATAAATGGGGCTGATGAAGTGGAGACACTACAGCAGGGGTAGCCAGTATTGTATTCTCCCCAACTGTTGTTGGACTCTACCTACCATCATCCATGATCGTTAGCCATAATAGCTGGGGCTGATGGGAGTTGGAGTCCAGCAAAATCTAGAGGGCACCATGTTGGCTAACCCTGGCCTATTCTTGTTTTATAAATTCATTGGTTCTCGCCATGTGGATAGTAGTATCTGATTGGTGAGCACTGGTGGAGTTTCTAGGGTTATTGTACACAGTTGCTTGGGGTAAAAGGGAAGGGTAAGTTGGGGAAGGGAAGTGATGACAAACGAAGCAAGCAACAACAATCTACAGCAACAACAAATTCACTCCTCTAACCATGTGTTGTAGCCAAGGTTTGTTATTGGCTGTTGTTTGTGGTTAGTAGGGAAAGAGCTTCAGCATGAGTCCAGGTACAGACAACACACTAAGGACATAGCTCAGCCCATGACATGAGTCCTACAGATGTCTCATGGTGGTCTGATCCTGAGGAAGAATGGGAGAAGCTCAGAGAGCTGGACAACCCTGAGGAAGGTATTAGTGAGAAGGAGGACTCCAAGGAGTGTCAGAATCCAGAAGCAGCTGGTAATGTGGAGGATGGAGAGTAAGATCCAGGGGAGAGTCCCGGCAGATTAGCAGAGAAGTGTTCTGCTCCAGAGCCACTGGGCACCCCATGCCAGATCCCTCCTGTTGTGGCACCTCCTCCTATGAGTGATGAGGTTCCTTCAGAGGAGGAGGCTACTGAGGGTAAATCAGATGCTGAGTGCCAGCATAAACAGAACTTGCAAGCTGAATCCACCTGGAGGAGTGCCTCTTTGCTTCTCCAGCCTCAAGACCCTGCTGCTTGTTGCACTTAGTGCTGTGCCCACCCATCCTTCAAAAGAAACATGCAGGGGGCATGCTGCTTGTTGGAGCTAATCCTCTTGCACATCTGCTGCAACATGGAACACTGCCTTGCTTATGTACTCCTCTGATTTAAGCATTAAAGTCTTTGGAAGAAAGTGACCTGGGAGTTCAAGTTCTTCATCTGGTAGTGAGGGCCATGACAGTGAAATGCAATAGTAAAATAAAAAGCCTAGGGAACAACAAAGCAGCTGCAAACTCTCCAGGAGCCCACACATTCTTTCTGTCCCAGTAAGCTGTAGTTCGACTTGCTATGTCATGTGAGCATTGACAATTTACAGTTCTTGGAAATGCAAGTCAGAATAACAGTAGACAGCCAATGCGTGAGTGCTGCTTTCAATCAGCATCACTAAACATGGGGCAGAAATTCATAGAGATGGGATTTCAGAAGGCTGCTTTTACAGATCTTCTATCCCCCCCTTGTTTGTTTCTGTTCTTTTTTTTTAATGTATTTTATGTTCTCATTTTTATATTGTATTTTTATGTTGTGAACTTCCCTGTGATGTTTGGATGGAGGGTGGTGGTATGCAAATTTAATAAATAAATAATAGTAATAATGGAGAAACGGCTTGAGTTGCAGGAAAAAGAATTCAGGCTCTCACAGGAGGCGTGTTACTGACAGTACCGTTGCCATAAAAGCCTTCCTTGTCTTCCTTCCTTTTTTAAATGTCTCTCCTGACACAGACAAGGCAGAGTACACACATGCATCCTGACTGAGTACCGTACAGCCAGCATGAAACATAGCACCCTTGTGCCCACTCAAATTCTGTTCCTATTGAAATCAAATCATTCTTTAATGGCAATGATATATATATATATATATATATATATATATTTCAAAAACTTCCTTAAATGCTTCACAGTTCAAATGCTGGGTTAAATTAATTGTATGAAGAACAGCTGCTCTTAAGATTCATGCTGAGATTCATGAGGAGTATTTCCGTAGCAGGGAAGTGAATAGAGTAGTCTTGCTCCCACAGGGTCCTGATTCCATGGGGCTTATTTCAGTAATTTCAAGGATAAACATTTTCAGAATAATAATAATAATAATAAATTATTTTCCTGCACATGTTATTCTTCCCTGCCAATAATATTTGTTAATACTGTATAGTCCTATCACCTGAACATACAAATTCCCTCTTAAAGTGCAAACTGCCAAAACTAGGCCCATTATATATATATTTGGTTTGGGTTCTTTCCTCTATTTCTTATGTTATTTCCCCTACTTGAGGTCTAGTAATTTTCAGTATTACTCTGAAGGTCAACTTTCTGTTTTGATTTGTATCCACAGCTGTCCCCATCAATGTTGAGGTCAGTATTGGAGGGCCTGCTCTGTGCCCTTTCACCATGAGACAGATAACAGGTGGGCACAAAGGTATGTTTCTTTTGTGGCACCAAGGTTAGGTAATGCCCTCCTGAAAGAGCATCCACCTCCGCTCACCTCCTTGAGCTGTCTATGCTAAACTACAGAGTATACATTCTGGTCACATTGAATAAATGCATATAAGGCTAGGAATTGACTTTCAAACATTATCATAAAACAAACAACAAAATTGATCATTCATCTCTTCCCACCCCAATTTTCCTCAAAAGCTCTTCCCTTTCAGAGTATTCAGTGCAACCCTTACCTCAATGGTGTACTGTTCAAAAATTCGGAGCTGAAGGAAAATGTCTAGCTTAATCTTTCTCTCATGAAAGAGCTCTTCCATCTGTACTTGGGCTTCATCAAGCTGCTGGAGGACAGATTCAATGTGGCTTATGGAACTATTGTGTGGCGTTTTATTGTTAGAGACTGCTGAATCCCTGTGGTAAAGTCAAAGATGAATGGTTAAAAATGCAGTGTTGAAAAAGGTAATAAGAAAGAATATTAAACATTCTCGGCTCTAAAAATAGCTGGAAAAGGTTGGAGGAAGTTTTATCCAGGATTCACCTCGTTCAGTTGCTGAATGGCTGCATTACAGAATGCCTGCATTACACAGTGAATTGTATGCATTCTTTCATATCTGGTAACATTATGACCTCTGTGCACCAACAAGGAGTTGGAGAGAAAGGAGAAGGGAGTGAATGGTGCATCAAGTTTCTTGAAGACTCTGACTAGTAATTGTCCTTGATTTTATTTCAAGTGAGCCCAATTCTCCCATCAATACTGCTTCTACTAGCATGCTGTGCACAACACCATTTGCTGAATTCATTCAAGTATCTGCCTATTTTTAGATTGCATCAGAATAAACTGTATATTAATATGCAGGGACTTGATATTTCTCATTATTTCCTACTTTTTAAAAAACCCTGAAACTTTATCATGTGGTCACAACAGGGAGCTCAAAACAACAACAAAACCTGAATAATTTCAATATATATCTCAAAGTAGAGTGAATTAAATTATTACTTCAACAAACATTGCCATTTTTAATACTATGATAAACAAAACTTTTTTAAAAAAATCACCACCAGAATAAGAAGATATGCACTTATCCTATGGTATCAGGTTTCGTTATGAACTCAACACACACCCACACCCAAAAAAATTTATTGGCAGCTGTGTGTCTGTGTGTGTGTGTGTGTGTGTGTATGCAAAGAGATGTGTGAGAGAGATATTACTTTCCACCATTAAATCTGTATTCATCTGAGGGGAGGGGAGAAGCATAGCACCATCTATTTTGTTACAATTGCTTGTAGGAGTACCACTAAGGAACACTAATGGAGTGTGTTGAGCAGGCCAAGTCTGCCCCTGCTGATGTTAATTTTGTATGGGGCAAAGTAGGTTGTTCTTCTTCCTGCAAAGTATTGCTAATTGCATCCCTCTCACTTTGCTCTATAGAATTTAATGGGAACAATGGACACTCAGAACTCTTATCTGCATGATATTGTCCTGGTGTTATGTCCCCTGCCTCAGGATCCCAGTTTTGACCAAAGGAAGACTCTGACTTGAGGAGGATCCCTCTGCATTCAATTCTACACTTCCTTGGCCTGAGGACATGGCTCTTCCATTATCCTCAGAGTCTGAGGTTGATTCCCACACAGCCTCTCCTACTCTTACCACCATGCAGGAGCATGCAAATGTGGAACAGGCTGTAGGCCCATTAAATATTGCAAACAGCTTCCCTGGGGGAGTTGTGCCACTGGAATATTAAGTTCTGCCAGTCTTTTTTAGGGTTTCAGGAAAATATCTGCTGAGACATCTTCCTAAACTCAGCAGGGACCAGTGGGAGCTGCCCAAGGTCCTGATTTGCCTTGCTTTGTCTTGCTTTACCCTGGAGTGCAAGAGGTTCTGGTATTTGTTACCACTTCCACTGTGGGCCTGTAGCCCCAGCAGAACAAGACACTTAGGACCAATAGAACCAATTTATACCTTAGTAATAGGAATGTGAGAGCAAATTTCAAGTAGTTTTTTTGGGTTTTTTAACCATGTCGAAATAATGCATGGATCAAGGGCGATGGCATGATTTCTGACCAGCTGATCAATGCTAAGGGCAAACAGTTGCCATACCACTGCTAATAATATATCACATTAGACCTAAGCAAATGTGCAAATATTTTGTGGGGGTCCCAGTTACAAGCTGAAAAAGTGTATTTCAGCTATTTTTAGTGATAGGGTCACATGATTTGTGAAAAGATAGTTTATTTTTGCCCACCTTCATGCCCAGTTGCAAGGGAAATTTGGGGTGGTGCTGACAGTCACTAGTGTTCTCCTGTCCACTGACTGCAATATCAAAAGTGAGAAACTGGCCTCCCTTTCAATTTAATTCATTTATTAAATATTTACAGATTTCTGCAACCAGTAAAAAAAGTTAAATAGAAGTGATATTAAAATAGAACAAAACAAGAAAAAAACTCAAGCATCTATACATACATGTGAACTCTTATCATGCACACATGATGACATATATCTATCACATTGGGCACTTTTGCTGTGGACAATTACTCTCCACAGATGTTGTTGCAATGGACACAATTACTCTGCAAATACCAACGTTGTTTTGCTTATTTGGGGGAAATTGGCAAAACTAATTAAATACCAATCCAAATTGGGGGGGGGGGGGTTATTTGCACAAAATGGCAGGCAGAAAGTATAATGGCTTTGCGACATAGTCCACCAGTATTCAGCAATGCAGAAGGATAAAGGTGATTGATTCAGCATGAGGCCACACAAACCCACAATGCCTGGACTATAAACTTAGCTGCTAGTAAAGAGATAGTGACAGAGAGTCTAAAAGGCAGAGAATTTCCTTATATGGAAATTTAGGATGGGTATTCAGAAATGCAGTGGGTTAGCCAAAAACACCAGGAAGGGGGAAAGTTCACGTGCAAATAGCAACATTACAGATCTTGTGATAGCCTTTGCCAACCTGGTTCTGGGCTACAGCTTTCATCAGCCCCAGCCAGCACAGCTGTGCGGAGCGGAGCTGCAGTCCAAAACATCTGGAGGTCAGATGTTGGCGAAGGCTGATGTAGGTAAACAAGATCTGAGAAATATGAAAAGTAGAGGGGGGGGGGGGACCAAAGAGGGTGGAAACACAATAAATACCTGTCCCCAAAAGGAGAGAACAGAAACAGCTCCTTGGATTTTCACTGTGACTTAACAGTACAGAGTCATAGTGCACATCTGGGACGCAATGGTATTTCAGGCAGTTAACCAGAGACAGATTAATCTGTCTCTGCTTGCTGCTCGGATGGTCCAACTAACCTTCAGCTGAGGCTTATCCTGGCTGCATCGAATTCCACCCTGGATTCATAGAAACCTGTCCCAATAAAGTTTAAAAGTAGGAGGGGGGGGGGGAGTTTCCTTTTGGGATGACACAGTTTTGTGCTTCCCACAAGGTCCTGACTACTCCAAAAGAGAAAAATAGCAAATATGGCTGAGAAGCAGTGAGATGGGGAAGGAGGCAAGGGTAGGTTTCATCTAAGGCTGAAGAAGTGCTCCTCCTGTAACCATCCATGAGTTTGGAGCAGTCTTGGAAATCAGAGGCATGGAACTGAAGAAGAGCACTGAACAGCCTGAACAGGTCCCAGTTATATGAAAGAGAATGTCTGAAAGACATTGGCTCTGGCACAAAGTGTGATTTAATTAAAGCCAGCTGGACATTATATGTTAATTAATTCAAGTACTCGGCCATTACAGACATGTTATAAATTTCCTGCCTTATAGAGGCAGGGATATAACAAGGAGTCTATGGCCAGTCAGAACTTGCAGTCAGATGACTACATACTCCTCATGATGAAAGGTGGATCCACTTCTCAGAAAGCAAAAAAGTAAACTGAATGGCAGGAGGGTGATTGCTGGAGACTGCCTCTGTTACTGCACTGTGTTAATTAAAATCGAATAAGAGTTGACTTACATTAACACATGGTAGAAGTTATGCTAAGTTTAATTCACAACAGTGGGCATGCTATGGTGCAAGAGTGGACACCATCAACCATACTGCCACCCTTTATGCACATGTGCACTTCTGTGCCCCCCCTGACCCAGCCATGAAAATGGTGAGAAAGCACTGTATGCTGGAATACCCAAATTTCATCACATGAATGGCAGTGGCACGATGTATGAAAACCACAGGAAAATTACAGTACAAATGCTCCTCTCATTCTCCAGGTTAACAGGGTTGAAAACAGATTTTTTTCTGGAAGCAATTATCATGAAAATTAGCACTAAACTTCCACTAGATTCTGCTTAATTTCTAGGAGTGGCTTTTACGTTGTATGAAAGATCACATGAAACACATAAATTATCAGGAAAGGAAATGTCATGAAAATGGAAACAAGCCGAGTCACACCATAATTTATTATTTATTTTATTATTTTCATTCATCCATCACCTCTTAATCTGAGTTCTCTAGGTGATGCTATAGCTGGTGATGCTATAGCTGGGGTTCTCAGGGCAATGTACTACTTAAACAGACAAAAAGAAAGTAAAACATAAAATCAGACCAACCAGACAGATATAAACTAAAACATCCATCAAAACTAAAATTCAGAGAGTTAAAACACCTCATGGGGCAAAACACACAACCATGATGATAACAGCAGACACTCTGTTGCCAGTAGCAGGCACTATGTGATGATATGAATACTCCACATGCAAACACAAAACTCCTACAGGAAGTAAAATATTGCATTCAGTGTTATTTGAATCTACGCGTTTTGCTCAGTAGCTGCCAGACAATGCCTAGCAGGAGTAAGCAAATAAATCACCAGGTCTCACTTCATAACAGTTTAACAATATTCTGTAAATATCTACTTCAAAAATATTTATACAGTAACCATTTAATCATACTCACTTTACCTTATCTACAGTTCTTCTCATCCATTACACACAGTGGCTCAAAGTGATTTAAGACTATTTTTACCAGTCTCTACAAATCATTCCTTGCAGTTTCAATAAAATAAAATATTCTGAATTGTAGCAGGGCAGTGATTAATTCTCACATCAAATTCTAAGTTATCCTGCCTCTGTTCATTGTTCCTCTGATGCAGTGTGATGAACTTACCTGAGCTGCTGGATTAGATCTTCACCTTCTTTGATTACATTGAGGGTTGCATCGAGGGTAGCTGTTTGCTGCTGCTGGAACTGCTTAATGAGTTCTTGAACAGCATCTACTGAGTCAGCACAAACATCTTCCAAGAGCTCCTTCTGCAGGTCTTCCATCCATGTCCACAGCTGTAAAGGAGGAAAGGAACACAAATGGAAGGACATGGAGTGGGGAGGGGGAGGGAAAAGCGGGAGGGAAGTGGGGGAAGAAAAAGGAAGAGATTGAGTTTTAACCCTTTAATCCTCTAAAGCCAGATCAAAGAGTATTAATTAGAGTACTACAAAGCACACCATGTCAAATGCTAAAGGACACTGAAAATTACATGTATTGAACAACCAATATATTATATGAAGTAATCTGAAATCTCATATTGAAATGAATGCACAGTATGAGCACATATGGAATGGGCTATAATTTACTGTCTTTTTATCAAGAAGATAATCAAAATGTTAAAATACTGGTACCCCACCCACCTGTATGAATACTAGATTCCAGTTCTCATATAGATTGTGAGCATATCATATTCTGAAATGTATGGAATATTAAAGTGTAATGAAGAAAAGCAGATGCCAAATTTTTTGTGGTTAACTTTCAGCTATTTTCTGTTTCCTTTGTGCAGAAGCTTAGCTTATGATCAATCTTCTAAATATTGACACCATAAAATAATATATGTCTCATTAACATATCTTACCTGAATGTGATACACATTACATGATCAACCTACGAAGGAGAATGTTACTCCTTCAGAGCTGGCTTGCCTATGCTTAGGGGGTGAAGCACCTGCTTCAGGCGGTGCTGTGCCCACCCCACCGCAGCAGAACTTAGAGGAGCGCCCAAGTTACTGCAGAGTTTGGCAAGAGCATTGGGATGCAATGGGCAGGGCCAACCTTTTCCCTCATTAAAGGTAAAGGGACCCCTGACCATTAGGTCCAGTCGTGGCCGACTCTGGGGTTGCGGTGCTCATCTTGCTTTGTTGGCTGAGGGAGCCGGCGTACCGCTTCCAGGTCACGTGGCCAGCATGACTAAGCAGCTTCTGGCGAACCAGAGCAGCGCACGGAAACACCGTTACCTTCCCGCCGGAGCAGTACCTATTTATCTACTTGCACTTTCACGTGCTTTCGAACTGCTAGGTTGGCAGGAGCAGGGACTGAGCAATGGGAGCTTACCCCGTCGCGGGGATTCGAACCGCCGACCTTCTGATCGGCAAGTTCTAGGCTCTTTGGTTTAACCCACAGTGCCACCCACGTCCCTCTCTGCTTTTAAAAAACAACCTTCAGGACTTCATGCCGCATATACATATGCATATAGCACCATTTGCCCCTTAGTCTTTTGTAATGCACTTCCCCAAAACCTACTGTGGCCAGTGTGGCAATCAAAAAACCATTTGGAAATTGCTGTCCTAAAGAGTCTGTAACATTCTTTGAGGTGATGTCAGCCACGCTTTTGCCAAAGTCATTTTGAAACGTGCAGCATAAATCTGACGTGTGAAGATTCCTCCCCCCCCCGCCAAACATAATAAATGTATTGATTACAATTCTACCCTACTATCCCATTGCCCTTGAAGAAATTAAATAATGAAGTTTATTTTTCTCTCCAACAGAGTCCAGATTGATTCAATAATTCAAAGCTAACTAGTTATGTGTCCAAATTGTTTAGTATACAGAAAGCTGTTCATCCTTATGATGAGGTATGTGAAAAATGATAGGCAGCCCTTAACTCCAACATCCTGCACAAAAGCTACCTAAAATATATGGGGCTGTTCTTTGAGGAAACAGTGCAAAAATTGTATCAAGAGAGACCTTATAAAGGTTCCCCTCAATATAAATAATTTCCACCACAAATCAGATTGGCTATTCATTCAGGAGCTTTATTTTCTCTCTATCCATTCATTCATTCATTCATTCATTCATTCATTCATTCATTCATTCTCTTTTAGCCCTGCTTTTCAAGCAAGTATCACTTTCAGAGTGGCTTGCCATAATTGAAAAGCATCATAAAGTTGCAAAATAAAATTTTAGTGATGCATCCCCCTTCTGTGGATGTACATACCTTCTGATTGTGGTTTCATATTTGCTGCTTTGATTATGTACTGTACTATTGGGTTTTAATATTTGTAATACTGTATTGATATAATATTATTTTATTGTATTTATTATATTTATTTGTACAGTGGTACCTCGAGTTACAGACTCCACTAACCCAGAAATAGTACCTCGGGTTAAGAACTTTGCTTCAGGATGAGAACAGAAAGCATGCGGCTGTGCAGCGGCAGCGGGAGACCCCATTACCTAAAGTGGTACCTCAGGTTCAGAACAGTTTCAGAACGAATTAAGTTCTTAACCCGAGGTACTACTGTACTGTAAACGAGTGATTTATTTTGTTTTTAAGTGAGGAGTGGTCTACACATGTAATAAAATAAATAAATGAAATATTCATGGTAAATGTAGGGGGAAATCCCACAGCTACTGATATTTCTTCCCACTGGTGTATGGGGTTGTACATATGGGATATTAACGTATAAACATGTGGTAAGAAACTTTGGAGATGTAGATTACACATCTGGCTATCATACAGTAGAATTAAGGACTCAATTTGTATACCACAGTGAAAAGCAGCACTGAAGTGATGGTGATACATTATAGAAGTCATGTTAGTCCTAGAATGGAGGAGGAGGAAAACAAGTTTGAGAAAATAAAATGATAAATTCAGTGCAAAGACTAAGATTTGCTCTCAGCTAGTTATTTTCATGTGATATACATCTAAAGTACTACTACTGATGATGCAACCTGAACTCTTACGCATTTGCAATACTGTATACTCAAACAAATCAGGTCAAGATAGCATCATAATCTACATTAACAGTGTTTATTCCTGGTGCATGACCTTTTACAACAAGGATTTGCATATTTAAAAACTATTAAACTGTACATCTTCGTTGACTCAGAAGGTTTTAGTCCCCTGGTCTTCAGTTATGACTGTAAAATCCCATTACAAAGAATCTGTGCTGTTAATAAGATTTAAAATATTTCAGAAACAATTTCAATCAAAATGTGATTTTTGATCGATTCACAGGATTCCCATTCATGTCCCAAGCAAGCCACAAACAGTAGGCAAAAAACAAACCATGGTTACCAGAAGCCAGGGTTTGGATATAATGACAAGCTAGATTCTAGTTTGTCTTCTGACAGCATAGCAGTTGCAGGAACAGTGAGGGGAGTGAAGTTCAAGCTTTGCAGTGGTGTGTACCAGCTCAGTGTACAGCTACATTAAGCCACAGTTTATGTGTAATATGGGGACAAATGACAACTTTTAGTAGGTAAAAGACACCCCAAATTTGTAAGTAAACAATTCAACAGTGATGAGTTGATTGGAATTAATATGTCATGAATGGAACCTAGTGTTTCAAGTCTAAAAAGCATTGAATCAAAGTAGATTATGGCATTCAGTCTATGTACAAAAGGGGCAAGTAGAACAAGGCATCACAGCACCTACTCAGTGGCTTTAAGTAAACTAAGGAGGCAGTAATAGTACTGCCTATTTAACACACAGGGGCCTGGTAGCATATGGCATGAGGCTTAGTGCAGTCTTCTGGGCCGCTTTAGACTTTGTCTTATCTATTCTGAGGCTTCCAGTGCATTCCTCTCCAGCACAAAGCCCTCCAGAGAGCCAAGGGAAGTATTTCTGTCTGCTATGTGCACAGATTTGGGTTAGGTTCCAAAAGATGGAAGACAGAAGAAGGGAGGTCAAGTACAGGAATCTCCAAAGCAACTATTCTGCATGATAAGTTGCTCAGAAAGAGGAACCAAGCCTAAGACAACAATTACCGTATATAAGGCTAGCCAAGCCCTCGTTTGCTTTGGCAATAAATCTGCTTCTGCTAGGCTGATGAGCTACCATTATCTGGGTAGCACTAACAGAATAAAAGACCACACAAATATCTCCTTCACAGCCACCCTACTGGCAAAGAAAATAAGGAGCCCGAGTCCTGCTGTCAGATTCTCTGATTCAAGCTTTACAACACCTTGCAAGAGGATTCTGGACCTGCCCTGGAAACGGTTTCACTCTAGCCGACAGTTCTTGGGCAAAACCAGAATCCATCTCACAATGTAAGCTAAGACATTCTTGAAATAAACAGATATCAACTCAAAGCTATTCATCATTAAAGTAAGGCCTATTTTGATGTTTCTGTACAAGAATGATGTCCTTGCATCATAGGGAAAAATTGTAGTGCTCATAATCTGATGTTTCAGATTTTTTCATGCACCAAATTGATACAGCTAAATATAACCTCTACTCGAGGCAAATATGCTTAAGGCAGCTATGCTTGCATCAGTTAGAATGCCAAGGACCCCAAAAATGTGTGTGATGGATTCAGAGTTCATCCATCCCATAATATTAAATTGTGCTACTGGGGAGTCAGATGCTCATGAATTGTAGCTTTAGAATGACTGACAAAAACATGCTCCTATCTAAAATAATATTTTAATTTCTTTGTCATTATTAATCTGGAGGTAATTAAGAACAGACACGGTCAAGGGCAAGCCAAATTCCATGCTTACTTTACAGAAGCAAACTGGATGAAAGCAATCAGCATTAATATAAGCCCTCTTCAGAAAATCGAATACTGTGTAGACACGGGGGGCAGGGCGCTGCTTCAGGGATGATCACCCTAGCTGCACCCCCTTATTGCCACTCCAGTTACCCTCTATGAGCTGAAGGGTGGGGGACTGCTGAAGTGAAGAGCATCCTGAACTCATTGAGACTTTCCATGCATTTTAGAACCCCCAAGTTCTAAAAGGTACAGAAGTTTGTCCTCTAACCCATGGAAGGCAATTGGCATGGAGACAGAGGGACAGAGCTAGTGCTCCTGTCCCCACAGCACACATACACACCCCACATGCCAGTTTTAACACTGAATCAGTCTGCCTGAAGAGGGCAACAGTTACTGCTTATTTTTTAAGCCGTGATAAGTTGACAACAGAATGTGTGCTTCTAAGAGTTCCAGCACCCTGCATTGAAAAGGAAGTGATTTATTAGACTGTCTGGAAGGAACCATGAAGTTCCCACTCTTTTTGCTGCTTTGAAACATTCCACAAATCCTTAGTCAAAGGATGTAATTTCTCCAGCATCTATGTATTTTCCTTCTGCTTTGTATTTTCATTAGCTAAACATGACACAGGACATAATCCTGATAGATCTCCAAGTGCTTTATGTGACTTCCTCACCACTGTCCTGGAATTTCAAAAGTAAATCATTTGTGACAATTCTAAACCATTCTGCAAAAACTTTTTAAAAGGTTAAACAAAACATCCTACCAAACCTCACTGAATCAACCAGCTTTCCTTATTTTGTACAAGCTTAGAATTTCAACTTTGTACTTGATAAAATAACACCATCTTGATGCTTTTGATGAAATAACACTATTTATACGGCATCATCTCTACACCAAAGGCCTAAAGACCAGCTAACATAAAGGAAAGTAGATGTAAAAAACTATACACATCAATAAGGGTAGGATAGCTTATGCATAGAACACTGCACTATCCTTTGGGATAGCTTGCAAATGTTATGCTCTAGAAAGGCTGAATTAAAATCATGAAACCTATGGGCAGTCCATATTAGTTGTACTCTTTTTGTGCAATTTTCTCCCTTAACATGCTCAGTGCATTAATCTAAAAGTGTATGGCCTAGGAGTCTCAGATCACAAGGGTATGTCTCCCACCCTTTCCTCCTGGCCTCAAACATTTGAAACTTCCAAATGATATAAATTATACTCTCACATTGTTCTTAGGTTCCTGTGACTGAAAGCCAGCTCCTCACTCCCTTGAACAAGTTCCTTTTTCTAGACAACTTCCCCTACCCAAGAGAGATTAGAACCTAATAGGTAAACACTATCCCTACACTGCTCCAAGTGCTATTTTTTATTTTTATTTTACTCACAGGTATCAGGCTAAGCCATTACAGTACTGTCTTTTAATAATTTTCCTACTCCAGATGGTTAAGTTTTACCTATCCAGTATCTTCCTTATCTCTCTGATCTACAAAGTAAAATCACCAGACAGTAAGCAGCACACTTCAGGAGAGACAAGACCCTGCCAGAGTAACAGTAAAGAAGAGCTGTACATTTCCAAATGGCAATTATGAGCCCACACACATTCCTCAACAAACTATTTAATATTAAGCAATTTACAACAGACAAATCTTAAGTTCTGGGGTGCCTAAGAACTGTGGTGTATGTGTGCATACACAACCATTACTGCATCATGTGATAAGAAGTTATGGGCTAGCTGAATATGTGGGTAGACCCAACCAAACCAATAAAGAGATACTTGATTCATAAAAGGAATGCACATTGTCTTCCATGTCCCATCCATAGCTAAAAGTGCTTCATACCATTCAAGATGCTGAAGAGAAAGACCCATGCACTGCAGACCATTTCCTTTACACTAGCTTATCTGTGACCAAATACGTTTGTTTGCTCAGGCTCCCCTAACTCTGCAGCAGCTTATTACAAATTACTTGTTTGTAGTACATAATTCAGCTAATACTGGCAAAGCCTTCAGCTCCTGCGGGTGCCTTTATGGATCAAGAGTGCTGTGGCACACAGATGCTACAGTGCATGAAAAAACAATGATTCAGATTAATCCTTTCTCCTCACAGAATAAAACTTATCTTCCAAAGGCACACATTGCTGAATAGCCTTTGGTCGAAAGGGGAAAAATGTGAAGTATGCTTTAATTGCACCCTCAGGGGCCTCCAATTTCAACGCCCTGTCCTTTCTGTCTCCTGCTCAAGTGTCTTATCTTTGCACATTTTTCACTTGAACTAAAACAGCATTTAGTCTCGTTCTGAGCAAGCAACTGAAAAACACATGGGAACATGCATTTTGGGCCCATTTTAAATAGTATGAAAGTATAACCATCTCTGACATAATCTGAATTCTTAGTTAGAAAGTTACTAGAAATAGTAAAACAGATGCTTCATTATAATGAAATTCCTCAAGAAACACTTCTACTCAGTTATGCCTGTGATTATAACTGATATTCTTTTAAAAAGAGCTCAGACCAACTGCAATTAGTATAAATTGTACATTATTACTATTTAATTATTATGAACTTGGTCACCTTGCTCTACTCTCATGAGACTGCTGTAAATTTGCTTTAAAAACATTTTATCACTTCTGTGTTTTTAATGTTGTACACTGCCCTGGGCTCTTTTGATAAAGGGCGTTATATAAACTGAATTAACAACAACAACAACACTTTTTCTTGGATTTACATTAAACAAATGAAAGGAGAGAAAATATGGCATTTTTGCAAGATATACAAGTTGTCAATGTTTTCTGAGTTTTCATGCTGTACATTTCACATTCAGTCTATTATGGCTTAAGCAACTTAAAACTTTCTTGAGTGTTGCAGGCTTTGCAACATCAGTCAAATATCAGCAGTCACTTGTGTGATGGCAAAATTCTGTGCTCCCCTGTCTCTTGCTTTCTGTTCTAAGTCATTGTTGCGGCGCCCCCTGCAGCACTCTCTTGGCTCGGGCAAACTGGTCGCACTCCCCTCAATGCAGCTCTGATCACACTGTAAGCATCTTACCTCTTTGGTATGAGTGTGGAAGGATACAGACATGTCCAAAAGAAGCTTCCTCTGCTCCACTCTTCTGACAAAGTCCTGAATCCGCACTTCCAGATGCCGTGCTGCCTTGTAGATCTCTTCAGGGTCACACTCTCCGGTTTGAGCCAACTGCTCTGCTGCTTCCAGTAGCTTGTCTGCATTAGTATAGGTATTCTACCAGGAAACAGAGCAAGAAACAAAGTGCAAGTCACACAAATGTGGCAACTGAAGCTCTAGCATGAGTATTTACACTTCTGAAACGCAGGAACAGAAACCAGCATCTTAAAATGACAGCAGTTATTCCAAGTGATGCTCTCAGCAAGAGGAGCTAGCAAAAACCCACACAGAGTAATCTCCAAATAGGCATGAAATAGTTTCTCATTTGAAACGCATAACCTCTCCAGAGCTAGCTTGTTTGACAGATTAAAAAGGCTCAGCATTCACTTATTTCCATGATCCCTGGAATCTTTCAAATATGACGTAGGGTAAGAAGCAATTCAGATGGTTAACTACTTCGGAAGCAGACATGGTCTCCCAGGAGATATTTCACAATGCATTTGTTTAAGCAGGAGCACTGATGGCTAGCATGTTGCAACATGTAAATGTAGTGAACTGGAAACATTACTTCTTTAAAAAATGTGTCCACTCCCTTATTTTTGTGTTTTGACAAAAGCAATCAATCTGTGAGATTCTGGCCTAATTTACAAACATATCTATTGGACTCATGAAAATCAACAGAATTTAACAACTCCCTTACCTGAGTGTGTGGATTATTTCTGATTAAGCTGCCTCAGTGCACTCACAGGGGCTCTGACATCCATGTGGAGCTACACACAAAGAAGAGACACCTCTACAACGTGGCTAGGGAACATGTGGCCCTCCAGATACTGCTGGACTCTAACTCCCATCAGCCCCTGTCAACATTGCCAATAGTCAGGGGTTATGAAAGCTGAAGTCCAGAAACTTCAGCTTCCATAAGCCACAAGTTCCCCACCACTGCTCTATAATGTCAGGGGAGCTCAAAATGCAAGTTCCTACTGTGTCGTAGAGTATTACCTGATGCTGAACAAAATAAGGCAGTCCACATAAACAAAGCTCTCTGTGGAATTCAAAATATTTAAAATTACTTATTTAAAAGTAATTTAATATTTTAAAATACTTATTTTGCATTTCTTTTAAAAAATACCAACAAATTATTTGGCTTCCTATTTTTTAACCTGCTCCACTGTCAAATGTGTGGCAAGGTAGGCATAAGACATCATTTCTCAGTCATGACTCTCAGAATTCAGAACAGCTTTCCTACTTTTTTATATATAAATATTTTATTTAATAGATTAGACCATTTTTAAGGCAAAAATGCCTGTCAAAGTTGTTTACAGTTGTATATAATATAAATCCATAAAATCCAATAATAAAATCACTAATGGTTGCACCCAGGGAAGTAATTCCTTTTGAACAAGTACTTTCAATTCTGCAATGGAACCTCCCCTCCCTCTTCTATCACACATGCCCCACACCCATGTCTCCCATCAGCTCTGGAGGGTAAGGGGAACACCCAGAACAGTTTTGGATGGGACACAGTGCGGGGAGCAAAAGTTGAAGCTCTTTTGCAAGTGGGATAACTTTGTTGGATAAAACCCTAAATATTTAAAATACTGATTTTTATCAAGATGGACCAGTATATCAGACCAATATAAAGGTAAAGGTAAAGGTACCCCTGCCCGTATGGGCCAGTCTTGACAGACTCTAGGGTTGTGCGCTCATCTCACTCTATAGGCCGGGAGCCAGCGCTGTCCGCAGACACTTCCGGGTCACGTGGCCAGCGTGACAAGCTGCATCTGGCGAGCCAGCGCAGCAAACGGAAACGCCGTTTACCTTCCCGCTAGTAAGCGGTCCCTATTTATCTACTTGCACCCGAGGGTGCTTTCGAACTGCTAGGTTGGCAGGCGCTGGGACCGAGCAACGGGAGCGCACCCCACCGCAGGGATTT
Organism: Podarcis muralis; assembly: GCF_964188315.1. Lineage (NCBI taxonomy): Eukaryota > Metazoa > Chordata > Lepidosauria > Squamata > Lacertidae > Podarcis > Podarcis muralis. Next base: position 92,087,404 of record NC_135655.1, on the reverse strand, counting down.
GAACCGCTGACCTGACGATCGGCAAGTCCTAGGTGCTGAGGTTTTACCCACAGCGCCACCCGCGTCCCTATCAGACCAATATATCATATAGTAAAAGAAAAGTAAATTCAGCTAGTTTAAGAACAATGTCCAATTTACAGATGTTAATTAGCCCCAAAAGGCCATAGTAACATAATATGTTTTTAAGGTGGTTTGCCTACGGCTTTGTCACCCAGTGGAGCTTTGTTGCATGCTCTTAAAATAATTTTAAACTGCTGCCACTTTTCAAAGATGTTAGTAATATTAGGCACCAGGCAAAAAGGTTTCTCTATAATCAGCTTTTGGCTGATTAAACATTCTATGGCCTTTTAAATGTGCTTGCGTAGGAAGGGCTTATTGGTTTGTTTTTGTTTCATTCTCTATTTTGTGTTCTCATTTTGTATTATTATGTTGTGAACTGCCCTGTGATCTTTTGAAGAAGGGTGGTATACAAATTTAATAAATCACCAACATGTTTTAGTTTACAATTTATTTTATTGCATTAGACAATATTTATGAAGTGATGGTTTTTGTAAGTTGCCTTGATTATATCTTTTATGGAAAGATGGGGTATAAATACCAGAAATAAACAAATATCTTAAATAGCTTTATCTTGCTTTGAACCAACTCAAGCTAAGGCAAAACCAGTTTTCCATTTCAATTAGCTTAATAACTTCTCTGTGATAAGCAATAAATAATAATCTTTTGAAACTGATAAAATATGCCATCTCAAAAACTGGAAAACTTCCTACAGACTGCAAAATGGCACACTTACAAATGTACACACATGTAATTATTTTATGTGTGAAAGAACAAGAGGGCATAAATTGGTTTCTTCACTACTAAGAAAAAGAAATGGCAAATACTATTTTTCAAAAGGTCACAGGAAGAAAAGCCACCACGGGCTAAAAAGTCAGTGGCATTTATTTGACTGAACAGATTACCATGTCAATTAATATGTTTCATGTTTTTTATTCATTAGCAATTGATGCTTATCACACAGGGTAAAAAAGAGAGAGAGTTTCTTTTCAATAAGTGGAAATTGAGCACCAAAGATGAAGGAAGAAGTCTGAGTCCTGCTAGATCACTGTGTAGTAGGTTGGAACAGAGATTGTACCGCCTCTTTCCATATGAACCTACCTGGACCCTGAGATCATCTTCTGAGGCTCTCTGTCGTGTGCCTCCTCCTCAAGAGGTCCAGAGCGTAGCAACACAAGAACGGGCCTTCTCTGCAGTGGCTCCCCATCTGTGGAATACTCTCCAGGGAAGTTCTGGTGCCTTGATTATACACCTTTAGGCGCCAGGCAAAAACATTCCTTTTTAACCAGGCCTTTGGTTGATTTGATTGACATCCTATGCCCTTTTAAAATGCAGTAGTTTTTGTTTTGTTTTTGGAGGGGGTGTTATTGGGTTGTTGTTTTTATTTTTATTTTTATTATGTATTTTGTGGTTTTATATTTTGCTTTTATTCTGTGAACTGCCCTGAGACCTCCGAGTACAGGGTGGTATATAAATTCAATTATTTTTATTAATATTAGTTTGATGAGGCATAATCTTACTCAGTCCCCAGCTATGTTTGTTTTCAAGCCAGACAAGGCCAGGACACTGTATCGAATCAAACAACTACATAGTAACATGGTAGGGCTTAGTCTCTCATCCCTCCAGTGACAAGGGAAGAGCAGTCATTGAACCAGGTGACAAAAAGGCAGGAGGCTTCAACCCACCATATTTCAGTAGAGTGACTCAGTAGGTACAATCTCTGTTCCAACCTACCGTATTTTTCGCTCTATAAGACGCACCAGACCACAAGACGCACCTAGTTTTCGGAGGAGGAAAACAAGAAAAAAATATTCTGAATCTCAGAAGCCAGAACAGCAAGAGGGATCGCTGCGCAGTAAAACCAGCAATTCCTCTTGCTGCTCTGGCTTCTGTGATAGCTGCGCAGACTGCATTTGCTCCATAAGACGCACACACATTTCCCCTTACTTTTTAGGAGGGAAAAGGTGAGTCTTATAGAGCAAAAAATACGGTACTTGCACCTGGTTCATTCTTCAAAGCCAAGCAAAGCTGGAAGTGTATGTTCTACCAATCAGAGGTGTTCCTACATATTTTTTTAAATACATTTTAAGAAATGATTACCAAATAATTACCAAATACAAAGTGTTGTCTTCCAAGACAAATATACATACAAATGCTACCCTTACTCAATCAGGGAATCAGGCTGGTGGTGCTTCAAGCCAAACATGGATAAATATCTATCCCAAGGAGGGGGGAAAGGAGTAAGACTTCTTGCCCAATAAAGTTGACATGTATTTTCTTGGTAAACAACAAAATCCAAGACTCAGTCTTTTGCTACAGCTAGGAATCTCAGGAATTCCTTAGAAGAGCTTGAACATGTCCTTGAAAAATAAGTCAGAAGTGTCCTTAAGATTCTACAGCCTTCCTGTTGGAGCTGCTTTTTCACTGATATATCTGACAGCACAGTTGTAATGTCTGAAGGTCTGCAAACCACCTGAGCAGATCTTTCCACTCCGCCCTCCCCCTTTGTTATAAAAAATAATTGAGCAATGGACCATGATTAAGCTTCTCATCAAAGGAGCCTTTCCAAGCATGAATGAGCTCCCCACCCCTGCATCCCTTCACACCTTCTGGAGAGGGAATGATATACTGACTCTCTGGCAGAGCATTTGGCTTTCCCCTTCCATTCTGAAAGGCTCTTATCATTTTTCAATGATGGAGGAGCATAGGATAAAGGTAATGTGTAAGAAAAGACACAGGAAAGCAGTGAGGATGGGGTTACATTGTGCACATCTGGTGGGTGTTCTTCTCTGCTATACTCATCTTATGCATATAAGTCTGTGAAATTAGATGAAAGAGCATGCAGATGTTAACTGAAATAATGTGATTCAGTTTGTCACAGAACATACTATGTACGGCTAATGGATGCAAAGTGTGTGGGAATTAGTCAAGAGGAGCAGGGCCAATTAAGGACTTGTCCTGTTTATCAACAAACCAAAAGTAACACAAGTCCCCCCCACCCCCACCCCAACAAGAATGTTTTTTGTTGTTGATGTTGACACTAATCAAAGTAGAATTTGTGTATAAGGACTACAGGAAGAAAAAAATCAGTTCAGAATGAAAAAATATTAAGAGAGTGCTTCATAAAGGCATTGCATGGTTGTCATTTTTGCTAAATTAAAGTGGAATGATTTGTGAAATGCATGTGTACAAATGGGACTAGGGATTTCAGTTTCCTATTTTATATTCAAACGTGCTTTTTCAGAAACAAAGGAAGCTGCCTTATACTGGGTCAGAACATTGGTCCATCTAGCTCAGCATTGCCTACACTGACAGGATGGGGTTGCAGACAGGAATGTCTCCCAGCCTTACCTGAAGATTCTGGGGACTGAGTCTGGGGCCTTCTACAGGCAAAGCAGAGGCTCTATCACTGAGCTAATACATCTGTGACCATTTTCATGGCAGAGTCTTCGCGCGTGCCCCATTACATCATTTATGAAATGTAAGGAAAGAGTCAAACTGCACTTTCTTGAATTTGTACAGTCTTCAATTCCCTCATTAAGAACAACTGAAAGGCTCTGCCCATATCAGCACATGTCAAATTTCATTTCGTTTTAATTTTTTAGTGCCTCATAGGTTTAGTAAAATCTTGTTGCATTTCCTGTTCAAGCTTGTGTCTTCCTCTCTGAATTGCATGCACAGGGTTTAAAGAATTTTAATTAATAAATGCTGAATTTGTGCAAATACCCTCATGCATCCATCCATCCATCCAATGTGTAATTAATTTCATGCATTATGGGGGGGGGAGGGAGAAAGGTGGTATTAAAAAATGAGCTGGCTTCTGGAAGTATGAAGTAGATAGCTTTTAACCTCTTCTAGCAAGAAAATTAACAAGCTGTCTAGACAAGGATGGAAATGTCTGAAGGAAATACTGCACTTTTCTAGCAGATACCTGTTACTATTCAAACAATGCTTTCCTAAGTTGGTTTTAAAATGAGGCCACTGGGTCAGACTTTTGACATCGAGATGCAGGGACAGTGCCATCTGCAGGACCAAAAATGCAAATTCTAATCACCATCCCTTATTCACTTTGCAACAGCGTTATTTTTCTGATAAAGGGGTACACAATTTATTTATATTTCCAATCTTTAATAGACATATTATTATTAATAATGAGATTTGTATGCCACCCTTCAACTGAATATCACATCATGGTTCACAACAAACATACAAAATGAGAATACAAAATACATAACAAACAAAACAAAAACAAACAAACAATAATTGTCTCCCACAAACACACTTAAAAGGCCATAGATTGTTTAATCAGCCAAAGGTCTGGTTATAGAGAAACGTTTTTACCTAGCACCTGAAGATTTATAATGAAGGCCCCAGGCAAGTCTCCCTGGGGAGAGCTTTCCACAAACGGCGCCACCAAAGAAAAGGCCCATTCTTGTGTTGCCGCCTTCCGGACCTCTCATTGAGGGTGTACACGAAGAAGAGCCTCAGGGCCAGAAATGGTTCATATGGGGAGAGGCACTCCTTGAGGCATTGAGGTCCTGAGCTGTTTAAGGCTTTATAGGTCAAGAAGAGCACTTTGAATCGGGCCTGGAAACCAAATTGCCCTGCCTCATTGAGCAATCTGGCCACCAAATTCCAGGTGACGTTTCTGAACTATATTCAGAGGCAGCCTTCTGAAGGTAACCAGAACATAGACAACAGAAGTTAATCTATCCTTGTTCAGACAGGAGCACAGCTGAGCCACTAGGTGATGGAAGGCACTTTGTGCCACCAAGGCCACTTGAGCCTCAAGCAACAGCAAAGGATCCAGGAGTACCCTTAAGCTACGTACTCACTCATTCAGAGGGAGTGCAACCCCATCAAGTGCAGGCAGCCTCCAATCCATCCAGTCTAGTGTACACTTGTGAAGGGATCCATGACTTGGGAGCATGGAAGCAGATTGAGAATATATGGGTAAAAAATGTAGGAGAGGGAAACAGCAGTGACCTTACTGTGGCTGTCTACTATAGACCTCTAAGCCAGATCGAGGACTTGAATGATATTACCAAATATTCAAAAAGGAGAGCTATAGTAGTCATGGAAGACTTCAACTACCCTGATGTCTGTTGGAACTCAAGCTCTGCCAAGAATGTAAGGTCCAACAAACTCAATTGCCTTGCTGACAATTTCATTTCCCACAAGGTAGAAGATGTATTTTTTCTTTTCATGGAAGGAGCCCATGGTCATGTGGCTCCCATATTATACTAGTCATGCAAACAAATTGCTTGTGTGCCCAGGTTTTTTGAGATGCAAATAAGCCACAACATGTCGTCAGGATGAACTCATAAATCTAATGCAACAGCAGAGGGGGCGGGGAGGAAATATCAGGGGCTCTACAAATGCAATGAGGGGTTGGAGAGACCTTTCTGGGAATCCAGGATACTTCAGAATTAAATCTTAATCATTCAGTATTTCTTATGCTCTGGGATCAACAGAGCAAGAAATCACCTTTTATATTCAGACTTTTATATTACAGTTTCTGAGAAGAAGGACCAGGTTCACAGCAAGATCAGTGGCCTGATTATCAAACTGTAGCACATTTGAAGAACAATGGTTGTAGCTGTGATTATTAAAAAAATAAATAGAAATATATATGTTATTGAAGAAAAATTATGGGAAGGAGTACTTCCATCTGACCCCACAAAATGCCCCTCCCATTTATATTCCCTCCCATTTATATTCCTAAATCTACACAGTTAGCATTTAACTTTGAAAACAGACAGATGGCTTGAGCAAAACAAGTGACTATCATCAAGCAACCAGTGGATAACATAGAAATTCCTTCCCAAACCACATAATAAATTATATCCAACACAAGATACAATTCTTCAAAGGAATCCTAGGTTTGACAAATGTCTGGCCTCTGCACTTCGCTATCACACTTTTCCAAAGAAATGAGTATTATTTTCACAAACCTTTAACCTTTGATACAATGTGGGAGTTTCCTGGTTTCAAGCTATATATGTACCACAGTGACACATAGCATTCAGCGGTCACATTTCAGACATTCCCCATAAATTAGTAAGAAGATTCTCGTGTAAATTGTGTAAATCTATCCAGAGACAAGGCACAGGTCAAGCTGCTATTGATGTCAGTAGGGGGATATGGTCAATAGTGGGAAGAAGAGCCATGTTCTGAAATGGTAATTGACATTTTGGATCGATAGAGCAAAATATTACGAACCCTAAACTATGAAACCCTCTTTTCTTTATCCAGGATATTTGTCACCTATTTTAAAAACAGGATTCTAAAAATTTACAATTCTGGCTTGGCATCCTCACATGTAGAAAGAAGGGACATGGAAATCCCGTGGTTCTCTCTGGCTTGGCATAAGCAGTCTTTGATATTGAGCAGAATAGCAGGAAAGCCCTTCTGTTCCCATTGCTTCCCTCCCATGATGTTCAGTTCCTATCCACATGAAGCAAGAGGACAGGAGAGACAGAAGGATGTTTCTCTGCCCTCCTCTACAGTCCCTTTAAAACCTTCTCTTAAATAACCTTATATACAAGTTTTCAAACAGCCATGTCAAAGCACTATTATCAGTTTCCAAAACAAAAATACTCCGCTTGAATCTCTAACCCTATTTCCTACTTCTGATCAAGCTTTTATGAATTCCCAGCAGGGGACCTAACATTCTGCATTAAAATAACTTTGTAACAGGATTCCCTAAAAAACAAGACTGGGATTTGTAGATTTCTGAAGGAGGTATTATGTTTGTAGAGACAGTGAGACTAGCTAGAAGGAAATAATAGGATGAGATGTAAAAAGTACACACACATAGTTTCATTATGGCTGGGGAAAATGGACTCTCCTGGCAGATGGTGACCAGTATGAAAACTTAGCAAACAGAGATGTGGATGTGCAGTAAAGATGTTTTTTTAGCACACATATAATGGGTTGGGGCATATGCAAAAAAACCTTTATTGTGCATGCATATTCCTATTCACTTCCAAAAGCCAAACATCTCACATTCTGAACATGAAAGTGTCACATAGCACTTTGGAAATCAGCAATATGTTCCATTTATAATGGAGCATACTCAAGAGGAATATGCCCATTCTTTTCTTCAGGTTCATATTATTTATATTCATAGTGCCCTAAAGGAAGAGCTCAGTTTGAAATGCATTGGGCTCAATAAAAGCTTGTCGCTTGTGCAGCTGAAGGTTTCTTTCCTTCTTCCTGAGACTGGTGGCTTCCTGTGTTCTCTTACTTCTTTCCCAAATGAAACCAAATATATTTTTCCAAATACCAATACAAAAAAAATAGGTTGTTTTGCTGTTGTTTCTATTACAAATGTGGTACAGACAACTGAGTGCTAATTATTTGGTGAATTATGGTGTGCTATCTCACCCAATACAGAGTGAACCCTTATTTCTTGACTCGCTACTCTTCTGACCAGAACACCTCTACACTCTCCGGAAGTTCATTAATAAGTAGTCAAATGATGGGTGGGGGAGGGTTTAAGGATGCTTAAGTAATCAAAAAGTAGCCCAAAGGAATTCAATATGTATGTTATGGGAAGTCTCAATTAAGAAGAGACATACTTCTATCCACTGGCTGTAAATGCCAAGGAAGAGATGAATTAATCATGACAATAAGATTGAATGTATAAACAGGAGCCAATGGAAGAAATCAAGAGATGGTATAACATCTTTTAGTCTCAAGAATATGGCAGTAAGAACAATAGACCATTAAGATCCTTCAGATCCTTCAGATTATTATCTTTGCTAAATTGACTTTCAAAGGTACATACTGGTACCTGTGAGAATGAAAAGCCTTACTGTGAAGGAATTTGAAGCCATCATACTGGAGGCTAAGCTAATGTATTCTGGAGAATGGGATAGCGCCATGTTGACTGAATAAGCTGGATGCCCAAGGAGAAGCCACACTGAGAAACAGCATGAGAGGTAGCTTTTGTGGTTATTGCAGCTTATAGAACCTAGAGTTAGAGAGGGCTAGTATGATGATTGGATGTGTACTATTTTTCTATTTTGCCTTAGTTATAAAAAGGTACAACAACAGTAATTCCTTTGATGTGCTTTTTGTGAATTATGCTTTATTCTGACATCAAATTGTTTTGTGGACTGCTTCCCATGGAATATATATATATATATATATATATATATATATATATATATATATATATGAAAATGATAATATCATGGTCAATCATTTAGATATGCCCAGACCATGAATGGCTAAGGCTTTATCAGTCAAGTCTTGAACTGGTCCCAGAAGACCACAGTCAGTTAATACAATTGGTGAAACACAGTTTAAATATCATCATGCCTCTGCACATGTAAACTACAACTCCGGAGTCACTGTCACATTACACTGGCGAAATATGGAAGTTATTTATTTTTTATTTAACTCCCATTGGGCTCTCCTAGTCTTCCTAAGTATGAACAGACAGAATGAACTAAATCACTGGAGTGCCAACCTTGACATCCCCATCCAACAAGCCAAATGATGCAAGAGAACAATGTACAATCTCAAATGCTTCTGATCAACAGCATTTCCCCAGTCAGCCTCTAGGTACAAATCATTTACCAAGGCTGTGAAAGTTGCTTCCAGCCATAATCAGGCAAGAATCCTGCATGGAAAAGACTGAGATAGGGTGTATAATCCAAGAAAACCTGTAGTTGCTCTGCTGCTACCCACTTTACTGCATCTACCATCTCCACACAGAAAAAGAAAAAGGAAAGGAAAAAGAAAGACTGAACACTCATCTAAATTTAGACTCTCCTGGCACTGTACTTCAAAGTTTCCTCCATCTCTTTTCAGTGAGCACTCAACCTGTAAACATTGTAGGTTTTCACCCCCAGATCCCAACAAAACAGTTTATTTCACATGTTTGAAAAGAAAGCTCAGAGCACTTCAGAGTCCTGGAAACAACACAATAAATCAGTACAATGGTATCCTCTGTCAAAGCAATTTGCTTAGATTTGTCACTTGCTTACCTGTGCTACTTCTTCAAAATCGTCATGTCTTTTCTGAAGAGCTCGTGCCCGATGCAGGGATTTTCCCACTCCAGTGTGTTTACTAAGGAAGGCTTCCCCATGGTTTTCAATCCAGTCCAATACCTGGACAGAGAAGAAGAATATCCAATTATCTCTCGTGGCTGTTCAACACAAAACATCCAATTATCTGTGGGCAGTACTTAGAAACAACACCATTCCATATAAGTGGATTCAATAAACTGAAGAGTTTATCTAACACTCAACACCATTCAGAGACAAATCTACTCAGAATCCAAAGTAAAAGGCTCCCCCCCCCCCGCTATTTACTGATAAATTGCTGTTATTGAATACCTGTTGTCTGTGTATTTCCATCATATGCTACATGTTTTGCAGCAGAAATGAATTTGTTCTAAATTACTGGGATTTTTAAAAGAAAACAACCACTACTATCATCATATAGGGGAGACAGTTACATCTACTATGTTGCCCTTCCATTCAAGTTCTTGTGTCTTAGATGTGCAATGATTCACTTCATATGAGCAGCCTATCCCAAGGCAGAGTATCTAAAATAAATCTGAACTGAAAGTAAAGGATTTAATTTTAGGAAGAAGGGAGATGGCTGTTTGGACGTTTAATCTAAAGTGTCTAAGGCTGAGGTCTTAAACCATACAACATTGGACGACACCAGCTTCAAATCTACTCACTGTAACTGATCCCAGCAAACCTAATATGCAAGAGGTTTAAAATATTATCTTTCCAAAAAAAAAAAATCAGCTCCGCCACGGCAGGTAAAAGATGCTTCTCCCAAGTAGTAAAAACATTAATGTTACAAGTACAAGTAATATCAAAAGCATCCATCCATTATTAGAAGCCCATGCTTTTTAAATAAAATACAGTTATATGCAGATGATTCAAAATGACATGGATATATATAAATGCCACAGAAGAACAGTAGTAGCCATAAATTTTAACTCAGGTCTTCTAGAAAACTGGCACCAGCGGCAGCTGAACCATGAAAGCTGACAGAATGTGTAACAAGCAGAAGGAGCCCTTCTCACAAGCTGACCAACTAGCTGGCCTTCCTTTCCACCCAACAGTAGAATGATGCTTAAGAACACGGAGAGCAAAATCTTCTACAACCAGAAAGACAGAAAGGAAGGACAGCTGGATCGTTCATTAATGACCCATGCTCTATTCAACTCCTGGTTAGCCCCAGATGCTACTGAGATATTTCAGCCACTTGGTTCCTTCTCACATTCAACAAAAATGAATGTTAGAATGAAATATACAAACGCCTACCCACCCAGCCTGTTTGCTACCCTGTCTGCTGAAAAGGGCACTATCAGAACCTACAGAGAAACCCTTCTGGTCATGAGAACCACACCAACTTCCTGAACTGTGTTTCAGCTTCTAGCATACAGGTATGTTGCAATACTCTGAACTTTGGGGTGTATCATATTGACCTTCTTGCCTAAGCTCTTTTAATCTTTTATTATTTATAACACCCTTTGGACTACAACTCCCATCAGTCCCAACCAGCCCATGAAGGCTGCTTTTTAAAAATGTCTGTCGGCAACCACCTATGCTATATGAAACTAGAGAGGTGGATTCTGTTTAGGTAGTGCTAACGAGAGATAGTAGTTTTCCTACTGAAATTTGTCATTACTTAGTCCAGAACAAAAAAGACCAATTTGTACAATTTACTTGTATTCTGAGAAGAGCAACATTTCTTCCTAAAGGTCTTTTCTGGCTCAGATTGTAAACTGAGCTGGCTTGCCTCCATCTAGGACACCTGGGAAGCTGAAACAGCTGAACATCAAGTACCTTAATCCTTAGTATGACTATCAAGCCTCCTGTAAATGATATGTGCAGGTTCCTTTCTGCCTGGTATTTACTCCTGAGTATATGCACACAATAAGGCTACATTTATATTCCACAGAACAAGATCTTCTTTAAACTGCATTTTAAAAATAAACTTTGCATTATTTCTTTGGTGATTATAGTACAATAACACTTAGGAATTTTGTAACGTAGGTCATATACAAATCTAAAAGAAAATGGTCCACTATCCTACTTAATGTTGGGATACAGTGGTAGTTGCTGTTTGATGGATCAGGAACATTTTATGGGGTTTATCAGAGGAAACTGCCACCTCAGTTTCCCTCTTGGAATGAACTCCTACACATATGAGATAAGAGAACCCAAAATATGACAGGTTTTTCTTCTAATATGTCTTTGCTCTAGTATTTGTACATGGCTTGTAATAACAGTTGCTAGCTAGCTCCGCTGTTATTAAATCTATTAATACTTCTGTTAACATCCTTTCTCCTCATCAGGGAATCTTCACATCCTCTACGATAATCCAATCTAAGCAAAAAGTGGAAGTTGAAAGCAGAGCCATATTATTTGAAAGTAGGAAATGTCCATTGACCTAAAATATTATAAAGAGAAAACCTAAATGGCATTCCCACTTATTAAAAATAATTATTTTCTATATATTTACAAGGAAGCTATGCAATTTCTTATGTATTTTGAATAGATACAGAACACACAAAATGTTTTCATTGAGGTGGGGAGATTGCATTCTTAGCCAAAACAATGTAACTTTCTTGGCTTCTTTGTTTGCAGGAAGAAGTAGTGTCAGACATATATGACATCACTACTTTATGACCTTCACTAGAAACTCGGAACAAGGTATTTACTGAGGTTTCCTGTATCCCATGCCTTCAATATTATTCATTATCAACTTTCAATCATCAATAAGTATATGGAAACGCTCAGTGTGTGATGGTCACTGGAAAGAGTGATGCCCCCATGAAAGCTCTCTTCTTCTTCACGGAAGATACTATGAGAATCTCCATCCATTGTTAATATTTACAGGACCTTGGGTCACACAACTGATGTGTTCTAATTACAACCAGCAGAGGGTGCTTCCAGTGCACATCTGAGCCAAAACAGTTTCATTTTTGACTGTGCATAAAAATGATTTTTCTACCACTACCGGAAGAAATTGTCACTGGGGCTATACAATTTTCAAGGTTTAAAGGGACATGTCTGGAAAGCTACACAGCACCAGTCAGCTGCAACAGCTATGTAGTTCCCATGTGAACCCTAAAAGAACAAACATGTGAAAAGCTTTCTATTGGCTTAAAACTATGCACTATGAAGGGAAGGGGGGGGTCCTTTAGGGTGTGTTCATTAATTCCTCCTTGAGGGTCCCTCCTTCTCATCTTGCTCCTAACCTTTAGATTTTCCTTCTGGTTGGATAATCAATGGAAAACTTGTTAACTGGTCACAATATAAAGGACTAATTGGAAACTAAATGCAAAGCAATTGGAATTTTTGCTGGTTGCTGGTTTATTTTTCTGTCCACAGAAAAATGTGGTCTCATGCTCAGCTGCACACATTTGAAAAATAAGAAATTAGGCCTAGCTGGCCAGCCAACCAGCTAACTGTAGTGTGCACAACAATGTTTATATTCCTTTAGGGTTATTTTCATCCTTTACCAGTAAGTATACAAGAAAAAGATTTTGAGTACTGTATAGCAAGTGCTTTAAAAGAGTAAAGAGTATCTTAAGATAGATACTTTTTCAGATCACATTAAGTTATCTCTTTATTTCAACCTTTAGCAGAAAGCACCCAGTCCTGATCTAGGCATCAATAAAAATTCAGAATAAACAAACTCTCCCTTCTTATTGCAGGCAAACAAGCTTATTTCTTTACTATTGGATGGGTAGAGGGGTGGACTCTAACTCTAGTCCATACAAAGTTATAATATTTAACTCTTGAAGGGTCATGTTACTATAAAGGCTGGGGGTTTTTCAGGATCACTTAAGCAATTATAGGGTGATTGTGATCATGAAAAATCCATCCAAAGCCAGGGAAAGTCTTGAATGAGTAGACTTTGGAGGGCTCTTCAGAATCAGGTTTTTGCTGTGTACTTGCCCTGCCTGAATTTATCAAAGGGTCCCATTGATCCTGTTCTCAAAACAAGTTGTCATTCCTCAAACGAAGGCTGTCATTGACTAGCATGTCACAAATTAAAAGAGACAATTATCCCACCAAAAAACTGGGAGGGTGTGGGAAGCACAGCTCTGGGAGGGGACAGTGCCTCAAGAATGCACCCTAATTCTACAACATGAAGCAAAGTCAGTACCTTTCTAAAAAAATAAAAAAATAAAAGTGTACTTCTGGAGGATGGATTGGGGAGGAAGCATCCCATTCAACAGCAGAAGACCTGGCTGTTAAGTAAAAAGAAGTAATACTGGCACCATTCTCTGGTGGCTGAAATCCACAGTCTAGCTACAATTTAAAATGAAAATGTAGAGAGAACATTGTGAATTTCTTCAATAAACAGATGTTATGGAATCTTCTGCCTTTTAAGGAAAACACAGTCGTACCTTGGTTCCTGAGCGGAATCCGTTCTGGAAGTCCATTCGACTTCCAAAAACGTTCGAAAACCAAGGCACGGCTTCCGATTGACTGCAGGAGCTTCCTGCACTCAACTGGAATCCGCGGAAGGTACATCGGACATTCGGCTTCCAAAAATAGTTTGCAAACCAGAACACTCACTTCTGGGTTTGCGGTGTTCGGGAGCCAAAATGTTCAAGAACTAAGCTGCTTGAAAACCAAGGTACAACTATAAAAGGGAATTCAGTGGGTTCCACATATCAATCCAGCACTATATATGCTGAATATGCAACCCTCTTAGTTTTAGAAGGACCTTGGTTTCACAAATGCTAATAACAAAATAAAAAACAAAGAAAAAAGTCTTGAGAAAAAAATCTAAGGAGGCTTACTAAATCCTAATCCTGCATAATGGCCAATAATGCTCACCAACTTAATTACACACAAAAAAAATCTCCTTTTGTTTATTTAAAAGCCACTGCTTGAAATAGATTTCCCCCTCTTTTCTCTTCCCCATTTATCATGGAAGAGTAATGTCAAATAAAGGTCTATTAGAAAGGGGAAAACACTTCTAAATACAAAGGAATTTATCCTCTGGCTTTTCCTGCCATTATTAATGACTTGCAATAGCTGAGTCACAAATAAACTAAACTGTTCTTATTGGCACTTAGACGACTTCTTAATAAAACACAGAACCAAGTGAATTTTCACTACAGGTTCTGTGAATGACTTAGTAACAAAAAATGAGATCAGAAATTGACCAGAAATTAAGATCTGGTTTAATTCAAAAATTAATACCAAAGACAAAATACACCTGAAGAAATAGTTTCAATCCTCAGCACTGCAAGATCTGCCCTTCTATTTCTGAGAACAAACCTGATTTTCTTGATGTTCTATTGAGGTGCTTATTGGCTTGATGGTTTCAATCATATCTTATTATTGTATTTAACATTTTTATGGAGATTGCTGATGTATTGTTTATTGCTGGGTTTATCTACTCAGCTTTGGTTTATCTTTTAGGTCACCTTGAGAGGGCTTTTACCCTTACAAGTGACCTAAAAATATTATAAATAGGTGTTAGAAACTCTCATTAGAAGAAGGATGCCATCTACAATCTTAGTAAGAAAAGACCAGTAAAGAAGCTGCCTTATACCAGAGCAGAGTATTTGCCCATATAGCCCACTATGGTCAGCTCTGACTGGCAGCAACCTTCCAGAGTCACAAGCAGAGGTCTTGCTGCTTGCACATCATCTGCTTTGATCCTTTTAACTGGAGATGCCAGGGAAGGAACATGGGACATTTTCCATGCAAAATATGTGCTGTGGCACAGATTTATGGTCCCTCCTCATATATATAATAATACATTTATTTGCAGAGAGTTTCCCCCCTTCAGACATTGCAAAATTAGGCTCAGAGTTTTACAGGTTAACATCTGTAATATTGTCAGGTGGCAAATGTTTTATACTAGCACTATCACCAGGACAGGACAGGACATCACTGATCCTTCCATTCCTCAGAGCAGAACAGACATGTCTGATAGAACTGTAGTAGACGCTCAAACTGCAGACAAATGGCCACATCAGGGGGAAATACTGCCTGTCGTACAGACAGTTAAAAACAATTAAACATCAGCCCACAGGATTCCTGTATGTTTTATAAGAAATGACTAGCTTGCCAATAGCAAATCCATCACTTCTAAACAATTCCAGCCTGAAGCTAAGTAATTCAGCTACCCTTAAGGGCCATCAGAGAAGACAAGGTAAATGCAGCATCATATAACATACTGCTTTAGATGGAAATATTTGCACCGATCAATAAATACTATTCTCTTCACACTCATTATGCTACACCTTGTTTTTTACTTGTAAGGATAAAGTACCAGGCAGGTCTTTATCCATCTTATTAGCACTTTTGGTCCAGTCTGTTTCTGGTATGCAGCCTTGGGGTTAATGCCCCTCAGTGTGCCAGTGCCCCTGACAATTGCAATGCAGATACAGAGTCAAAAATAGGGGTCAGTAGGGGTCCAGTGCCTGGTTGTGTAGGCTAGGTGCATCTGGATTTTCTATGTAACCTGGAACAATATGTGCCCTGAATCTGGCAATTCTAGGTGAGACCAATAACAGCAGGCAATACTTCCACTCTACTTCTTGCTCTTTAAACACCATGTACTAGCAAAGCAACAAATCTATCTAATTCAGTAAGCTCTGAACATGTTTCCTCAAATCCATTTCTGATCATACCCTAGACTATCCATGGTCTGGCCAAATCTGAAATGGATATGAAAATTGGCCTCATTACATGCAGCACATAGTGTTCTTGAAGCTCTCTATGCCATTTTCAACATTTGTTGCAACTTACCAGAAGCAGGGTTGTGAGGAGAGTACTAGGGAAGAGTCCAAGAAATGCCACAGCAGGCACATGAACACATGTTGGCCACAGAATTAAAGGCTGCTGGAAACAATGGGAGCTGCAATTCATACATTTTATCTATCCCTAGAGTTGAACTGTCAACATATGCAGTAGTATCCAGGACCTCAGTTACTGCTGTGTCATTTTGAGGAGTCAATTCTGCCATCTCCTATCATGTCCCATAAGATCCAAAAGTGAGAATACAGGAGCAGGGGCTGAATTTGCTCTAGAACAGCCTTTCTCAACCTGTGGGTCCTCAGATGTTGTTGGACTACAACTCCCATCACCCCTAGCTAGCAAGGCCTGAGCTCAGGGATGATGGGAGTTGTAGTCCAACAACATCTAGGGACCCACAGGTTGAGAACCGCTGCTCTAGAATTTGGTCCAAAGTTCAGTTTAATATTGGAGAAGACTTGGATGGGTCTACTAATCAGCAGAATCTGTTTAATCTACAACCACAACATATGCATGGCAAAAGAGAGCTTACCATGCCTTAAATTCAAAGTCACATCAGGCATGACATTATTAGCGCCATGTAATAAATTATCTCTGAAAATTCTCTCTGCTTATGAAAAATGTCCCATACAATTCTTATATACGCAAGCATAGCTTACTGGGATGGATTGTAACACTGAAAAGTCTTTACAGATTCTTCTACCATCTATGTGCCCTTCTCTTTCTCAGCATCTTTTCCCAAAATATCCACACTGAACTGCAAACAGCTCTTTCTAGAAAGTCTGGGAGCTAATCCATGAGCCATTATGAATTTTTTTCTAATCAAATCCTGCTTTCTCCCCCCCCCCCACTACCAGTGTTTAGAGGCCTACCTCCCATACATAATCATCCAAGACTCTGAAAAGAACATGCAATCTGCTTTCTCCTTGAAAGGAAGAGCAACCTTGCAGACCTATCAATATTCTTTTGCTCAGCACAACTAAATTAATGAAGAAAATTAAGTGCAGAGGCAATTACAACTCTTAAATCATCTTTCTTTATCCTCTTGCCAACATTAAGCTGAAGAAATCCCTTAAAGTCAGCATGTAGGTATTTTTTATAAGCCCGCAATCCAAACTGCAAGAGCTTCATCCTAATATAAATTGTCTTTCTATTATAAAATGGAACTTCTGAATTTTTATGAACTCATTTTTTGCTATGATCACCATCCCATAAACGCTGCCTTGACTCCTCTAATGACATACATCTCTGTTTTCCAAATCCAGTACTGATCTTTTCTCCTTTACAGGCATGCTTAGGGTTTTGCTGACTTCTACCACCAACCCGCTCATTCTTTCTGAAGAATAAATGGGCAACAGCATTTGGTTATGGTGTAACTATATTTGATTGCTACTATAAAGAATTATGCTTTTTTTCTGCATTTTCAGCCTGTTGGGATGTTAATGTTGCATTGTATTGATCTGCTGTAGCCCACCTTAGGAAAGTATACATCCTAAAAGGCAGACAGAAAATCCATTAAAAATATTAAAAGGCCAGTTTGTTTTCTTCATCATTTTGGAGCATTTTCAAGATATTGTTATGTGAATCTTGAAAGATTGCTATTTCATTATCATGAGCCGATTAAATGCCATGTACAATCTGTATCATTTTGACCTCTACTGCCTGTTGACATACCATATTTTTCCCTAGGTAAATTCCTAATTTGTTGATTAAGTACTTAATGTGACAAATGTCACCAACTGTGCTATTAAAAATACTGCACAGAAAAACAAAACATTTTTTGTACATTTCCCCAACCACCTTCAATCATATTCTGTGCTCTTATAATTAAGAGACAGGAAATACTGCCTGTCGTACAGACAGTTAAAAACAATTAAACATCAGCCCACAGGATTCCTGTGTGTTTTATAAGAAATGACTAGCTTGCAAGGCTTGTGGACAACTGCGCGAAGCATGGGGCGCCCTCCGGAGGGCACCCCGTGCTTCGGGCTGCTGCCCGCAAGCCTTGTGAGCCAGCAGGAACTCCCGCCGGGCTTGCAAGGCTTGCGGACACCTGCGCGAAGCACGGGGCGCCCTCCGGAAGGCGCCCTGTGCTTTGGGCTGCAGGCTGCTGCCCGCAAGCCTTGCGAGCCCGCGGGAACTCCCGCCGGGCTTGCAAGGCTTGCGGATAGCTTCCTGAAGCCTGGAGAGCGAGAGGGGTCGGTGCGCACCGATCCCTCTCACTCTCCAGGCTTCAGAGAAAGCCTGCATTCGCCCCATGGGACGCACACACATTTCCCCTTCATTTTTGGAGGGGGGAAAGTGCGTCCTATAGGGCAAAAAATACGGTATGTCTTAATAAATTGCAGGAGATGGGAGTAGTAACTAAAACTGTCAATTGAGAAAGGAACCATACTTTTTAATGCTGAACTTGCTTCTTGTATAGCAATGTTTCCAAACTGTGTGTGGATGGAAGAGCTATAAATAACTGAATATGTGCATGTTTCTGCAAAGAAATATAGAAAACGTGTTCCCTCTCACAGAATATAAGAAAGAAGCAAGAGTACTCTACAGAAAGCTGTTGGTTATTTTTCTTTTTTCTTTTGCTTTAATAATAAATAATAATAAATTTTATTTATATCCCGCCCTCCCCAGCCGAAGCCGGGCTCAGGGCGGCTAACAACAGTCAAATAGTCAAACAGTCAAATTCTAAAATTCTAAAAACATTCTAAAAACATTTCATTATAAAAATGAAAGACTTAAAATGCTTATAGTTCTTATAATAGCTTAAAAGGGGCCAGTCAGTGGCATTACCCAAAGACTCAGAACTCTTAATTCAATAAATTTATCACATTAGCATCCACTTCTCTGTGCTGATGTTCTTCTTTATTCCAAGACTGCCACAAACCACATCTACTTTCCACGCATTGGTCAAGATGCCAACTCCAAATGTTCAAATAACCTAATAGCCTTCCTTACATTTCAATTATAAAAAACAGATATTCTCCTTTTAAAATGTAATGCAGCAGAACGCTGATTTACCCAAGTTGCTTTTATCTAAAATTCCTTGTTGGCCTAATGGAAGACAAAAGCCTTCAGAATGTTGGTGAACCAGGGTGGGAAGCTCTGACTGTTCCACATTAGACTTGCCTCTGACCTTTTTGACATCACAAAGGGAAATTCAACCTTCCCTGCCCCCCATTACTTCTGTATTTGGACATTAATTATATGAAATGGGGAAATTATATTGAATCAGGCCCTGTGAGACTCAGGGTCAATAGAAGGTCCCCTTCATCACCTCCACAGCAGTTATGTCTCTCAGGAAAGTTGGTTAGGGACCTATGTGCAAATATTTAGTTCTGGAGGGAGCGATCACTTACTTACAATTAAATGAAATGTCTGAGGGTTCCTTTCCTTTAAATGCCAAGTTGTTAGGCTGCCCTGCACTTTGAAAATGGTGACATCAATATGCCCCTACATGTATACAGTTGTGATGACTGGAGCAGCCCTCTTCTTAATATATAATGCCATGGCAATGACACTATGCCATGTAGTGTTGTCTCCAAGGAAGCGAATGTGCACCCAACCAATTTCAAACCACCTGGCAGCTGGGAGAGTTTGGAGTCAAGCCACTTGCTGCTTTTAAATTATTTTTAAAGGGAATTCTTGGCCATCCCCCTGAACCTTTCACTACCCTCTCTTGATCATCCCCATTCCTCCAAATGTGTCAAAAAAGTTCAATGGAGAACACCTGGTGCAGGCCTAACCTTTTCTAATTAAATATTCCACTTTATATAACCTAATGATATAAGGGCTAAATTATACATGATCAGGAAGCCACATATATTTTATCCACATTTATATTTTATATTGATCCACATATATTTTTATCCCACATCTCCCAAAACGACACTACTAGAACTCAAAAAGGTGCAAAAAGGTGCATCAGTGATTATGAGGTAGTTGGAGCACCTTTCCTAATGTTACATTTTACTAAATGTTGCATTTTAGTTTAGAAATAAGGACTAATGGGATATACAACAGAGGTTTAGCAAGTTATGAGTAGTGTGGAAAAGTAGAAGTTTTTCTCCCACTTTCATACAAGAACTTAAGGTGACCCATGGACCTGACTGGCAGGAGATTTGAGGAAATAAGTAAGTGTCTTCTTCACATAGCATGTAACTTCAACATTAATAATCTATATTTAAAAAATGAATTACAGGATCGTTAACACACTGTTCAATAAATAGATATTGAAAAATAGTAAGGGTAATGGTAACTCTCTAATGAGAGCCGCTTTAAAGCACAAAGCAGAGTAATCTGTTCTGATTAGCAACTCTAGGGAGGAGAAAAGAATTACAGATGGAGACTAATTTCATATGAAAGTTCAAATCAAATTATGCAAATGACAGGGTATGGTTAAATAATGAGCCCTATAGAATGTCCTGAGGAAATATCATTACATGAAAATGAAATTATTTAAAAACAGAGTTTCGTGGCATTACACTGAGCTTTATTTAAGCATCATTATCTGATGTTTGGAATAATTTTATTTAGCTTCCTAGCAGGCTGTGGAGAATTTGAAGCCTATTAACTGCTTAGCCTAACATCAATAGTCACCTGTGCAATATTCTTGGACCAATGCCTTGCAACATTAAAAAAAGGTCTATACTGAGTAGCAAAAATTAATCAGAGGTTTTAAACACACCTTTCAGTACATGTATGTTGAGTATCATTTGGAAAAGAAAAAATGAAAACTGAAATTGGGAAGAGGAAAGTGTATAACTTCCCAGAGACTCATATAATATAGTATCCAAAAGGTAGGTGCTGCTGGCTAAATAGAACCTTGAACTAGAGCACTTATATTAGGAGATGAGGATAAACGGCATCATCATCACCATCACCATCACCATGACCATGATGATGATGATGATGATGCAGGTCCCACCTTGTATCACCAATATCTGCAGTTCTGGCAAATATTACCTTATATTGAATGGCAGATCAAATCTCCATCTATCTATATCTCACATATTCTCACTACCCACCTCCACCCCTTTATCCCCAGGTAGTATAAGAGATCTACTCACAAGATGGGTGTTCTCAGTTACTGCATCAAACAGCGATTAGAACCAAAAAGAACTCATTTATTAATTATGGACAGAGATGCTGCCACATCTTCAAAACCTTCAAAAGACATTGTCAAAATGCATCCACCACGAGTCCACTGGTCTCTGTTTGTGATACCAATACTAGTAACCCTGAGACTGAGGTTCCTTCATTTTGCTTATGCTTGAAATATTAGGGGGAAGAGCATATTCTGAGACATACTATCCCTCTTCCCACCAGAACCCTCTCCAGCTTTCTAGGGATAATATACCCAAGATGGACACAAAGTGAACAGGTGCTGTACCACTTGAGATGTCTCAAAGGGGATTTGCACATGTTCCTGTAACATGCAAACACATCATGTCTTTCATATGCATGCTGCCCTCCCTCCCCTGACAATGCATAGACATGAGGCAAGGCGGGATTGAGGTTTCTTTATAGAGGTGCCAAAAGCCATAGTTCAATGACAAAGCACATGCTTTGCATGTAAGATGTCCCAGGCTCAGTAACTGGTATATCCAGTGGGAAAGACTCCTGCCTGGAACCCAAGAGAGTTGCTACCAGTCAGCATCAACAGTGCTAAGCTAGATTGAAAAATGGTCTCACTTGGCATAAGGCAGCTCCCTATAATCCTATGCTCCATCATATGGAACTCCCTGCCTAGGTCTGGCTGGCTGCTACACTGTCCTGCTTCAGGAACTTGGAGGATGGAGAACCTATCTTTTCCCCAGTTAAAAGGTTTCTGGAACAGAAAAATGTGCTCTGCAGTTTTGTGGTTATAATGTGGCTTTATGTTTCTTTCTGATGATGTGTTTGAGGTTATTTTTACATGTTTAATTTTTTATTGATGGGTTTCATGTATTTTTCACTGCCGTTGAGGAGACCTATAAAATGAATATATAATCATGGTTCATGGGGTCATTTCTGGCAATCCAGAAAACATAGTGATATAATGCCACAGATAAGTGGGCATGGGTCTGGTTTTGCAATGTACAGTATCTTAGCAATACCATCTCTGTTGTGCATGCATACATCAGCAGATTGGGTAGGGGATAGCACATTTCACAATGTATCGCTAGTATGTGTGGATCTACCATCACTACTCTTATAATATAAACTTCCATTTATGTAGAAATCTGTACAGGCATAGAAGCTAAGCCACTGGCAGCAATTTGTAGCACTACACACCGAAATATATGCATTGTGACATTTATGCCTTCTCAAAACATGCAGATCTTATTGCAAGATTAGTGTAAAGGTTTGAGAACCAAATCAATACTGTAATTGAAAACACGAACATCTGTCTCTTTATTCTGGTGAAACAAAGGGTATTTCCTTATCACTGTATTAAAGACACATTTCCCAGTTTTGTTGAATCAATATTGGTTTCTGTGTTTCTCGTACATATTGGTTCTGCACAATAACTCCTAAATGTGAACATTTACTTGCTGAGGGAAGGGGAAGAAAGTTGGGAAAAGAAGATAGAGGTCTTAGAAGCAGCCGTGATATCTTAAATAACAGCTGTGGTGGGGACAATGGGCAGCCTACAGAAGTGGTGCCGAAGGTGATGTTCATGATGATATGTAGAATTTAACTGAGCGTTTGAATGTTCAAACATTTCACCAACATTATATTGTCACAATCATTACAACAACCCTGTAAGTATTATAATATTGACACTGATCTTTCCAGGTGAGGAGGTGAGGTTACAGTTGAGAGACTATGGTTTGGTTAGTGCAACTTTTTTCCTATGTCTGCTCTGGCAACACCTGGATCTAATAATGTCAACCATAACATCCAGAGTTCATCCACCTGCTCATATTTAAATGTTGTATGTGCCATTATCTGCCAACATCACCCTTCCATGGTCCTCATAAGACAAATAGGTCAGTATCAACGCAGAGAAATAAATTAACAATATTGGATACTTCTCCATGGTTTATTAATCCAGGCATGTCATGTAAAAACCAGCTCAACAGCCTGTCAATTTTGACAACTGTGCCATAGTTCTCATATTCTAAGGAAAGGTAAACAATGATTTCCAGTTCACTTTCTGCACACCCCTCGTGATTATATAATGCTGAAATCATCTATGTAATAACCTAGGGATATAATTTATTCCACTCTCACTGTTGCTTTTTTCAATTAACTGTCCTTCAGGCATAGACAGTGGTTTGACAGCTAATTACCTACTCACAAAGACAAATTCCAAAATAATTTCTAAAAGCTTTCCTATAATAATTTTGTAATTAATGGTGGCACATGATATGGTAAAAGTCTATGAAAGCTGTTTTATATTTCAGTATATCAGCCTAACAGCATCAGGTGATAGAAATATTGTTTCACGAGGCTTTCCAGATGAAACTCCAAGCCAATTTTCAGGCCACAATGAACTAATCTCCAAGTTTCAGTTTCACATGCCTGAGAAATTACATTACCTGCTGAACATCTTGCTGGAAAACACAAAGTTGAAGCCTCTGATGTAACCGGACCTTCCTGTGCTGCCAGATGCTCTCCAAACGCCGTTGGTGATGCAAGACCTCATGGACCACATCCAAAACTTGGTGAACAGCCTTGGAATAATTAGCTGTGGCAGTAAGAGATTCTGAATTCCCCGGACTCAAGGGACGCTGTAAGACATCCAGCAAAGCCTTTCCATCCTGGCTTACCTGTAAGATTAGGGGGGGGGGAATCCATCAAGTTTAATGTTATAAAATTGTTCAGGTAATTGTGTTTTAAAAATACATATGTAATTAAATGGGGTCACTTTTTTTCTTTCTTTCCCTGTGAAAAGGCAAATTCAGAAGGATATTTATTCCTAAGGTTCAGACACTTAATTCACAAACTTCACTTTCTTCTTAAGAAAACATGGGTGAATTCTCTTCAGTGTTTCCTTTTAAAAACTGCCTATAAGTGGGGGTTGTTCTAAGCTGTAATGTTGGTGAAAACTGTATATGGAAAAATGGAATTGCCATTAATTTATACCGATGCAACACAGCAGGCTCACACCCAAAAGAGTGTACTTAAAACATTTTCCTTCAAGCCTATTATGAAAACATTCAAGCAAATTAGAACTTCACTAGGTACTTTGTTACATACAGTATTTACTACTTTATTTTGAACACAGTGGGAATCCATACTTGGTTTAATGGCATTTCTTCAGTGCTTTTTAAAAAAATTGTTCTGATAATGTTGTTATAGATATCATAGAAACACCAATAAAAAGAACATGAATTATGTGAGTCCTGAAAGTCCCTGCAAATGAATGAATAGGTTTTGAAAGAATTATTTAGAAAGTAAGCAGCTACCTGCCATTTAAGCCTTCCAGTTCACCCTTTAAGAAGTAAAAATACATGTACGTCTTATGTCAGTGATTTGCATTTTACAAGGATTGTTCAAGGTTAAAATACACTTATAGAGCAGCTTTGCAGTGTGTATTGTATCATAAGTTGAAAATGGGGCTATACAATCAAACTAGTGGGTGAATTCATTCTCCCCTCAGTTCAAATTGTAATTGGGTTGCTAATTGCAAGCATCATCAGAGAACACTGAAAAGAGATCAGTTTTTCCCCTAGAGTTCTAAATTGGCTTACTTTTAGGGAACACACATGTGCATTTTTGCACTGCTGCTTAGAGATTATTTTATTTTTAAAATGCATATAATGCCTTTTATTAACTTTGTTTTTGTTTTTCCAGCAGTCAATTAAGGATTTGGTTTTTTAAAGATAATGTGTATACAATACATGCCCTGCATTTGGGCATAAGTTCCCAAACTTTTCAGTTTGCCAACCCAATAGCCCAAATGTTATTGGTATGGTGACTCATTTTATTGCCATAATCATGATCCCTATCCACACTATTAAAAAACAACAGCTATACAAGTTATTATCTCCTTCTTCTTCTGTACTTCTATCATCTCTTTCACAGTTACAGTGGTACATCGAGTTACAAACGCCTCAGGTTACAAACGCTTCAGGCTACAAACTCTGCTAACCTGGAAGAGTTACCTCGAGTTGAGAACTTTGCCCCAGGATGAGAACGGAAATCATGTGGCGGCGGTGTAGCAGCAGCAAGAGGCCCCATTAGTGAAAGCACGCCTCTAGTTAAGAACAGTTTCAGGTTAAGAACGGACCTCTGGAATGAATTAAGTTCGTAACTAGAGGTACCACTGTATTAGGGATATATACAATTTAATTATATATCTGTAAACCGCTTTGAGATTTTTATTATATAAAGCAGTATAGTTGGTTTTTTTTTTTAAAAAAACTTAATTACTTTGTGCAAATTATTTGGAGAACGTTACTTAAGCAAAACAGAGTTTGGATTTTAATTTGTGTAGGTAACACACTGTGCTAGTTATGGATATTTAGACCAGGAGTTGACAGTGGTGGCTGTCTAGTGTTTTACAGTTTCTCTTACTGTGCAATCTAGAACTGCAGGCAGCTAAGATCACAATAATGTTACACAGAATCATAGAGTTGGAAAGAACCCAAAGGATCATCTAGTCCAACACCCTGCAATGCAGGAATCACAGCTGAAGAATCCCTGACAGATGTTCTTCAACCTCTGCTTAAAATCCTCCAAGGAAGGAGAGTCCACCATCCAAGGGAGTCCGTTTCAGTGTTAAACAGCTCTTACTGTCATAGTTCCTTCTAATGTTTGGTTAAAATACCCTTTCTTGCAACTTGAATCCATTGGTTCGGGTCCTACCCTCTGGAGCAGCAGAAAACAAGCTCACTCCATGTTCCACGTGACAGACCTTCAGATAATTAAAGATAGCTGGCACATTACCTCTCAGTCTGCTTTTCATGGATTAGGTGACTCAATATAATGTTCACTCATTATATTGAGAAGAGAGCAAAATAGTAGGCTGGACATAGACAATACTAACAGAATAGTTAAAAAAGCAGGGGTTAATATGAATAATCATCTGGCAGCTCTACCCACTGAAGAGAGTTCCTTCTGCTCACGCATTAAAATTCACCAATAATGCAATGAACAAGCAAAACTGGAGAATATTCATCACTTCAAGAATGAATGAATGTCTTCAGAAGCAGGGGACAAGAGACCTTTGAGGACTATTTGAGATGTGATTGTCACATAGCTCACCCTGTGCTGAGATTCTACCACAGGTTCACTTAATTACTGTTAGAATTCCAAGCCCTGGTACCTAATTTGCAGAACAATCGTGGGCATGGTTTCTCAGACGTGAAGTCCCACTGTGTACAGTGGGGCTTATTTTCTAATAATTGTGCTCAGACTGCAATACTATAAAGTGCTTTCTGGGGAGAAAGTGGGGTAGATGTTTATTGCAATGCAGAGGGTTCCACTGTTTGTCTGCTTACAGAAGACTCATTAGTTAAGGTGCTTAAACAGTCACATCAGCATGGAAATGAAAAGTCAGATAAATATGTCCTACATATTACCCAGCTAATACCTCCACACCTCAGAGGCATATCCAACAATTTTCATTAATTTTCACTGTCTAACCTGCTAGTGGTTATTAAAGTCTGTTCCGTAAACACTCACCTCCGTGTAGGCTTGGGTGACCTGTTCATAAAGGGACTGATGATGATGGATGGCCAGTTCAAGGTCTTGCATTTCAGAGGGGAGGCCTCCTTCACTGCACATTTTGCACCAGGCATCTACACCAGAAAGGAACTGCAAGAAGAAATTCCAAAAGGATATTACAGGAATGCAATGGACAGGTAGCAGCAGGAGGAAATAATAATAATTAAAATAATCAGGAGAGCCATTTTGAAGTACTACACATTATAGCACATCAAAAGTAGAGTGAGACAAACAAGCATATAAACAAAGTTTCACTTTATGAGTGGAAACCAGGATCCACAGAACTTGTGTACCCAAGGGGGCATGGAACTTATAATAATCAATCAGCAGCCCCCTGACCTAGCAATGAGAAAGCTTGAAAGGCCATGTAGCCTGCACACTTTTCATAAGCTTACAAAGCTTATCCTGACCCTGCCTTCTTTGAACATAACATTCTCTTGCTTGCTGGTTTGTTTGTTCAAACTGAATGTGACACATTGATGTGCCTTTTAACAAGCTCACATCTTCAACTTGTTTATTTATTTATTTCATATCCTGCCCTTCCTCCCAAAGGAGGCCAGGATTGGAAACAAGTGATAAAACGATAACAACATATTAAAAACAATTCCAATACGGATGCAGACCAGGAAAGATTCCACACACTCTTAATCCCACAGCATTACTCTTTCCTAATGTTCCTGTTTCTCTTAGTCTTTTTTTTCTCTTGCTCATTCTGCTATGCATAAACACCTATCAATAAAAAGAACAGCTAATTATATAGTAGCTACACTGCCTCATTTGAGTAATATAAAAAAACACCTTTGAAGTTTCCCCCCTCTGCCTTGCTTAGGCAATGCTTTAAGCATTGTACCTATTGAGGTGTACCGACCAAAGAGTTCCTGTTAAGTTTGCCGTTTTTATCAAGGGTGTCTTAGAATGAGGAGCCTGAAAGGACATGAAGGTCACAGTGGCTAACCCCACCTCAACCCCACCCTGAGCAGAGTCCTCCCCAACCTAAACACATTAGCACAATTATTATGAATCATAAGCATAGCTCAGCATAGGCTGTGCCCAACAGCTTTACGACAGGGAAGCCACTTTAGCATAAAAGACTCCTATGGCTCAACCAAGCTAGCTGAATTAAGTGTAACAATGCTTGGACAAATGCTTGGAGTTTTTCTGGATTGCTTTTGCTTTTCAGTGTGTACTTTCCCCACTGATGTACTGTGGTTATCAAACCAGAAGTGGGGGGAAACAGGAAAGGATTTGCACCTACTGATCACCAAAAGGCAGTATTACATTGCATGGTTCTCAATTCCTGCCCTCTGGATTCCTAAACTTCAGTGTCTAAGGATTCTGGCAGTGAAGCTAAAGTTTAGGTATGTAAACTTAAATGAACTTTTTGGGTATGAATACATGTGTCATGCATTTGCACCTAAGTGGGGATAAACTCCCCCCCCCCCATCCTCATTTATACAGCATTTTCCAAGCATTTCAATTTGTTCTTTCCTATCATCACAACTACTCCCTGGCTTGTTTTTTCTTTCCAAGTCATTGCATGTCAGTCAGAAGGCAATGCAGTCAAAATAATTTTATTTGGGGCATTCAAAAAAAATTTCTTTGGTGATAACTTGGAAGCAACCTGGTTTCGGATATGACCACAAAGAAGAACAAAGTCGCTCATGTACTTGAGAAATATTTATAAAGTGCTTCCCAAGGGTTCAATCAGCTTATGCCTGGCTCAGATAAACTGCAGCTGCAACAGTTTGTAAATGGTCTAAGTGTGTCTGTAAATATCAGGCACTGTAAGGTATGTTGTATGTTTTAAAATAGCAACCACCTTAGAAAGAGATAGAAACAAGTATTCCACAAAGGGTGTTCTGGTTACTAGGTAAGAGAAAAGAGCTAGAGATGGAAGTTAAAGGACATGAGAATAAAAACCCAGCTGAAATATAGAATATAATTTTATTAACAGAAAAAGAGAAGAAACATCATGAGATTAAGACACCACACAATGTGAAGGCTGCCATCCTAAGCACATTTAACTAGAGAGTAAGTTCCAGTGATCTCGGACTTACTTCTGAGTAAACATACTTAGGAACACAAAAGTTCAACAAACTCAATTTTAGGGGAATCATTTTCTGGGAATTACTGTTTGGCTCCTGCCTTAACTTTCATAGCACACCAGGGAGTTGATCTTCTAAATTATAAGACGATGAGTCAACAGGATATTTCACTAAATAGAAGAACAAGAGCAGACTACACATTTCACTTCCAGACTCCCAGCTGATGGAACTGCAAGCCTAGTCAGATAATTGCAGCCCCCACCCCACCCAGGCACTTGAGAGTTTGCTGGCTCCAAACCAATCCTTTCCTCCCACAAATGTCTCTTTTAATCCAAATGAGTAGCAAGTTGGACTCAAATTCTCCTACCCACTTTAATTCCTGTCCTGAGAGACTCTGATAACTGTCCATCAGCCTTTATTTCAAGAGAGGGTTCCTTTTTTCCAGTTGCTTTCTAACCCAAGTGAGAGGGCCCATTAAAAGTTAGGCATGTTAATGCGGCTGATACAGCTGTCCTGTCAAACCATTTAGGTATTTCTGTCTTTGTCTCTGTGTTTCCTTGTGATCTCTAAGAATGTGCCTCTGCACCTGACATTTCTACTCATGACTCACTAGAAAGTCCAAGAAATTGCCATTTAACAAGTATGCATTAAGAGTGAGGGAATCCCACGTTGCTATCAGTCTGGAAAGGTACTATTAGTCTGGCATGGTGCAGACTGCACCCCCAGTTCTAGTCCTTAAATTACTACACACAATGCACATGGGGATGAGACCAGCTGATCTGAAGACAGGCACAGTGTGGATTTTGAGGATCACAGAGCTGTTACAGCTGCCCTGTGGAAATGCTTGAAATTGCTCCAACTGGCAGTTCTAAGTCCCATGATAGTTAAGTAGTTTCAACAGAGTATATCATCATGACATTTGGCAATACACCCGCCTTCCCAAAACACAACTCTCCGTTAAGATATTTTATTGGTTATTATTACAAATATTTATGTCCCAACTAATGTGCTCAAATTGGCTAACAACAAGGTTTATAATCTATTCTTACAGAACACTTTAGAAATAACAAAAAGTAGTCTAAAGAGGTAATAAAATACTGCAGTCGAGGAAAAAGCCATAATATGCCTGTGCTGGCATGGAGAATCCAACTGCATGTGGAATTACTCTGTACAAAGGGTGTCAGGACTGGTCGTTGTCCTCTTCAGATCACCACACAAATGCTTCTTGTTCTTTTTATAACTTTTTATTGCGTATTAACAAACTTATAAATGGTCCTTATCTTTAGCTACTATTCCTCAGAGTCACTTATTTCAGATACCTTCTGAGCTCTGCTTCTCTGTGAGCAGCCACTCTCAAAAGGTCGAACGCGCCCTTCCTTTCGTTTTCCCGCTCTTTTTTCTAACCTCCTCACTAGAGCTGGCTTGTATCTCCCCTCCTCCGAATCTGAACTAGAACTTAACCCTTGCCTTTCCTGGGAACATCCTGTCCCTCCCTGTTGTTCCTGTTGCTCTCTTCTATTAGATTCACTGCTCTCCTCCCCCCCTTGTGGAAAGCTTTCTCCCTCTGAGAAACTGGAAACTTCTAACTCTAACCCTTCCCTGACAAAGGGGTAACCAGTATGGGGAGTAATTTTAACTGACTTTGAAGTGCAAAGTATAAAGCACAGACTCGTTGAGCTTTTGGGGTCACATCAGAGTCTGATCCTAAGCAACTTTTAGAAATGCAATCAACTTTACCATTGAGACTAAGATCCAGAAGCTGAAGTATTTTAGCTAGAACATTTGCTACTGATTACTTAGTAGTATATACCATAGAACTTAAAGAATTATAAGATAAGAACAGCAACTGCCCTGCTGGTTCACACTAAAGGCCCATTAGTTATTTCCCCTTGTTAACCAATAAAAGCTTATTTATATTAAGCTAATTATTTTATATGTGGAAGAAGTAACATTTATGTGGCACAGTGATTTTTTGCATGTTAAGTTTGAATTGTGAGTTGCTAAGGGGGATGGTGGCATACTAGATTATGGAGCACTACACTTCATCAGAATTTGCAGACTAAGCAGTTGAAGAATTCAGCCTAAAGCCCTGAGACTTTATACAAACAATTACCACGCCCAAATCAACCCTAGACCTGAATCTTGAATGCTAGTTGTATAGATCTGCCCATGAATAGGAGAGGGAATCCAAAACAACACACAGGAGAGTGCTAAAGAAAATCAAATATGATTTTTCAGATTAAAATACAGTACTGCCAAACTTCTCAAAGACTAGCATAAACAGCTTTCACATATTATATGCTACAAAAATGAAATAGAAAAAGAGGAAGAGAATTCTTGGCCAAATCAGATAAATTAGACATAAATTAATATTTGAAAATGAGACCGTAAAATAAAGAGGCATTAATCAAAATGTAAAATCCCCTAGATTGAAAAAGATAAGCATTTTTTAAAAAAAGAAGTACGGAAGAAATAGAAATTTGCCTGATTTTTTTTGTTTATTTGTAAACAGATAGCCATGTCTGAAGAGGGGAAAGGATGACTGCTAGGAAAAGAGTAACAACAAAACATACCCAGATATACAGTATTTCAGCAAGGTTTCCCTTAAGCTCCTCTTGGTTAAGGTAGGCTTCCTGTTGGCTGTCAAATCAGCCTGGAGAATATCCCAACACAGCGACCTCTCTATAGCCAAATACCTCTGCATCTTTCACAAGGGCAGACTGGTCCTGTGCAGTGACCCAATCTTTATACTGAAGGTTTCTTCCAGCTTCCACTTACAACAGGAACTTGTTTTGCCCACATTCTCCCTAGAAAGCGTGGCATTCCCTAGAAATTTGCAGGACCTTAAAAGCCTACAGCAACAGGACCAGGGAACTCAGGAGAACAGAATCCCTCTTTGTATCCTTTCACACTTCCTCCCTGGGGAAGAAAGTGACCTCCCCTACCTTGGCTGGATAGATTAAGGCCTGTATTGCTCTTGCCTATGAAGCACAAAAGCTTCTGGGCTCCTCCTTTCATCACTGCTCACTACATATGATCAGCAGCTACCTTGGCTGCTTTCTCATCTAATGCTCCTCTCCTAGAGTGGCCACCAGGGAATCTCCCAACACCTTCACAAAACACTTCTGCATCAATGCCTATGCTTCTGTTAAAGCCACCTTCAGTAGGAGGGTCCTACAATGGGTCCTTCCTCTGTAATCTTGCAGCTGTTCTCCCACCTGAGAATGGGATAGCTCTGGTATGTCCCGATCTGCTGACCTTTCATTGCAGGGAAATGGGGGGAAAGTATGACCGTACCTACCTGAAGCATAGTTTTTCATTGCCAATGAAAGATCAGCAGGGCCCCACCCTTATGGCGGATTGAAAGATCCCTCAATGTTCTCTCTATGATTCCCTGTTTTCTCTGTGATGTAGGATCCGTTTCCCCCCCTTCCCTAGTGTGTAGTTCAAAAGGATTTTGCATCCAGGTTTCTTGGAGCAGGATGATCTTGAACTGTGATACGTAGGTTAAAACGTCTTTGTCCATTGTTTTCGATTGCCATCCAGCAACGTTCCAGGATAGTAGTAGAGGTGGGAGTCATTTTGTCTCTTCAATAGCATCTAGGGCTTTCCCGGGGTCATGGAAGATGCATCCATTGGATGGTGAAGTCTCCGATAATGTGACTAGGGGCGCCATAGAAATTTTGGCGTGGATTTCAGTTGGGCAGAGTAGGGGTGTGTGTTCTGACGTGACCTGAGGAGATTCATATCCCATTTTTCGCTCCAAGATAGATGGGGTATTTGCCTCTTTTGTGGGCGCTGGGTCTTCAGAGTTGCGGAGATGGAGTAATAACTCATCTAGTCTGTCCGTTATCTCTGTTTGTTCGGCTTTTGGCAGATGGGAGAAGGAAACAAGTAACTCCTGCTCCATCGAATTCTCTAGATGAGTAGCCTTTGATAGGAGGGGCATGGGGGTCTCTGTCCAACTAATTAAGTCTGAGGGTGGAGAGGTAGAGCTCGTAGTGGGTGGGGTGCCCTCATTTTTAGTTGCTTTCCTTCTAGCTGGAGAGTAGGGTATAAGAGGGCAAATCTTAGTGTTGATAAAAACTCTTGTGATAAAAATTCCATAGTTAGTCAGGTAGCTTCGTAGAGACATCATATAAGTTGGAAACTTTTTAGATTCGAAGGTGAGCAGTATCCTCTGCATGTGTGGCTTGCTGTAAATGTGGGCAGTGGATTTCAGATCGATGGAAAGGGGATTTACGCCCAAAAGCTCAGCTAGATGCCTTCTTGCGACATGTATAGACGACCAGTTAACAACCTGACCTTTGAAGGGGAGGATAATTAAACAAAGTCTAGTGGCTTGCAGTGAAAGATTGTAGGAAGATATGGTGTGTAAATCTTCCATGGTTTGTTCATTTTCAAATTTGCAGCCAGTCTGTGAAATTGAGCGCAGTAGGACAGGTACTCCAGGTGTTGGTTCGGTCCTATCCTCCGGTGAGGTATCTACGGGGCTGACATTAGCTTTTGGGGATACAAAGGATATAATCTTCTCTAGGGAGCCTTTGATATCTCTCATGTATTTAAATATACAGTCCACGGTTTTAGCCACTAGGTCTAACGTGGTAGAGTGTTCAAGTAGTAATTCAGAGAGATGGTTTTCTTGTTCTCTGATGCAGTCTTCCGCCTGAATGGACATAGTTGGAACTTTTTTGGGACCTTTTGGTCTCGTAATGGTGTTGTTTAAGGGGTTAGTGGGTTGTTTAGCGGATAGTTCCTTCGGAGTAGTTTCCTTATCTATTATCTCTGCTAATGGAGAGAAGCTATTCGAGGTCGGAATATTAAAAGTATCCTTTGTTTTTCCATAAAAGAATTCGCTGATTTTGGTTTGCTTGGTGAGGGGCAGACATGCCATTTCCTCTAAGTCCTCAGATTCTCTGCAGCGTTTTCCAACCCCCCTCCTCGCATCAGCAGGGCTGCCTAATTGCTGAGTCATCTCTCCCTTTACCTCGCTCTTCTATCTTCCCTAGGTTTTTCAAAGAGACGAGGGAGTATTTCCTCGAAAGTATCCTATTCAAGGAGGAGTAGTGTGCCAAAGGTTATTGGCATAACACTATATTATACTCCGTCTGTGCCTCCAAACTTGTGGTGGGAACAACCCATGAATTTTCCTGTAAACTCTTCGCACTGTGATAAGATAGTCAGTTCAGCTTTAAGCTTCCAAGAAGAGTCAGGAATACAAAGCGTGGGATAGAATGCGGTAAGGTGCTTAAATTTATCTGGGCTCAGTGTTCATTAAAATAGTCTTTAAAAGGAGTAAGAGTAAAATAGTCTTTAAAAGGAGTAAGAGAGAATAAAAAGAATAAAAAGAATAAAAAGATAAAAACAACGGGCTCACATTAGTAGAGTGCTGGTCGCCCCTTCCCTAGTTCCTGTCTTTCCTTGAGCTTGGTGAATCCGCAAACTGAATTCCTATTTGTAACACATCACCAAGAAAAGAGCCAAGATACCAGTTGAATTAATGGTATCTATAATATTCTCAACCAGACCAAAATCCCAAATAAACTAAAATTACACACCTGTTCAGCCTTCTGGTGAAACACAGCAGACATTGCTAGTATAGTGCTGCGCTCATCCAGTGCTGCAGCAAAGCTCTTCCATTCTTGATCTAGCTGGGTAGAAATTTGTTTAATTTGTTGAGATGCATAATGGCCAGCCTCTGAAAGCCTGGATGCAACCGACATGATGCGATTTATATTCACGTAGGCATTCTGGGGAGAGAGAAAATTATAGTAAGTAAGAACTGCCACCTTCCCTATTATTCATCAAAACATTTTAATATATTTCTCAAAACTGAGAATGGGTTGTGAAGGAGAGAACAGGTACACAACCAAGCAGCATTTGGGAAGATCCGACAGCCAAGATAAATTATTAACAGTATAATATGGTGATATTATTATTTATTGATTGTACCATTTCATCTTGCAGATGGAAGTTCCCACTCCTGCATGCCAAATTTTCTACCTGTTGAAAGCAGTAATGTATTTATGGTGTTTGCCACCCATGCTTCAATTTTTGTTATTTTTAAAGTCACATATCCAGAGTCCCAGCCAGACAAATGGAGTAACTGAAATTGTAAGACGAGGGTTGGAACCATGCTAAACTAGTAAATATTGATTTATTTAAGATATTATTTTGAAACTGAAATAAATAAATAAATCATGAACAACATAATTTCATTTCCACCTTTTTATTTTACTTTAATGTATTGTTGTATTTAAATGGCTTTTTTTAAAAAAATGCTCAACAAAAAGCTATAAATTAAAAATTTAAATGAATCTACAATAAGTAGTGCTCTTGACTTAACCTTTCTACTTGTTTTGTAAAGATCATGCTCCTACACAAACATGGAATAAATAAAATGTTCACTAAGGACATGGCTTTTTAAAAGATCAAATGCATTGTGCTTATCATGATGGTCTAACATGCCTCTTTTCACCACTTAGTTCCTGGAGACACACAGGGTGGGCAAGAATTAAGGACAGAAGGTGAGGATTCTGCTAGGACTTGCGCTCTCTCTCTCTCTCTCTCCCCTCCTCCTTCTATTACAGTGGTACCTCGCAAGACGAATGCCTCGCAAGACAAAAAACTATTACAGTGGTACCTCGCAAGACGAAAGGGTTTTTTGTTTTTTGAGCTGCTTTACAAGACGATTTTCCCTATGAGCTTGCTTCGCAAGATGGAAACGTCTTGCAGGTTTGTTTCCTTTTTCTTAACACCGTTAATACAGTTGCGACTTGACTTCGAGGAGCAACTCACAGAACGCGGTGTGGTAGCCTTTTTTGAGGTTTTTAAAGACTTTGGTGATTTTTGAAGCTTTTCCAAAACTTTCTCGACACCGTGCTTCGCAAGACGAAAAAAATCGCAAGACGACAAAACTCGCGGAACGAATTAATTTGGTCTTGCGAGGCACCACTGTATAACAAACGATCATCACCGGAATAAAGTTAAAGAAAAATTATACACACAACACGACCCCACTCAGGAGTGAAAGAAGCAGAAGACTCAATGAACTCAAGAAATACATTAACATGAGTCCATGTTTTTCTGCAGAAATCTAATTGCTGCTTTGATTTTGCAGGGAATGAAGTTGTAATCTTTAAACTGTACCCAGCAATTGTATAAGCCCTAATGAAGAACAATAGCTTGTTCTCATATGATCTCTTCAAGAACCCAATTCCCATGGTAATGTTCTTAACCAACTAATTGCATGTGGCCTGATGCAGATTTTAATTGAAGTGCATATTGTCTTGGCATAATATAAAGAGTACAGTGCATGGAAATGACAAACAGTAAGATCTTATTTCAGAAAGATGTCATTAGAGGGTAATTGTAATGTGTTTCCTATGCATTGTAACTCTAGGGAGAGAGGGCAACTTGTCCTAGTTTTTGACAATTAGTTCCTTGACAATGGGTGGGCTGATGTAGCCATGTTGGAAAACAACTTTGCACATTTCTCTGAAGTCATGACTCACCCTTTGAAGGGGTCACATATAAAGCATAAACCAATTTTGGTGAAGCAGTTATGAATAGCTTCAATTAGAATAATCAGCATGTGCACTGGGCTATTCAAATATAAATCGGCAATCAGTGTGATTTGTACCCATTTAAATAGGACAATGAAGCTTGCTTTAGAAAAGTAATGAGATTAATGGGATACCAAATTTACTTTAAAGTCAGTTTTCTCTTTTAATGAGACACATTAACATATAGACGTAAATACTGCACAGTTGTAATAAAAGAAAAATCAATTTTTTTAAAAAAAAGAATACTAACACTGTTCTGTTAAAATAAACACAATTCTTAGAGTACATAGTGCTATATAATATTCCTTTAGTTTAACATAACAGCCTAGGAAATCCATTTTCTTACTATGCACTATAGCATCACTATAGCAGTGATGGCGAAACTGTTATAGACCGAGTGCCCAAACTGCAACCCAAAACCCGCTTATTTATCGCAAAGTGCAAACACGGCAATTTAACTTGAATACTGAGGTTTTAGTTTAGAGAAAAACAACTCATACATTAACATCTTTTGTCTTAAAAGAAAAACACAATAACAGTTTTCAATGATACAAACAACTTGTAAAAGTTTGCATTAAGATGATCCAAACTAAGTAAGGAAAGCAATCCCAAGTGCTTTCATTGATTTAAAATTATTTGGCAGAGAATTCCACACTTTAAGGATTCCCCACTTTTAAGCTCCAGCCCGAGCAAGCAAGCATTTTCAGCGTGGCCCTCTGAGCGCATGCAGAGCGGCACCCCCCCATAACACCGCTGTTTCCTGAAAGGGCCCCGGGGGCTGCCCAACATGCTAGTCCTGTTCCCTCGCCCAGCCCCGACCGGCCCCTACGAAGGGTGTCTGCCGTGGCCAGAGGGTGTGTAAAGCCTCAACCTCGCAGCAGGAGGAGGAAGGCGGCTGCTCGGAACTCTCAGTGGCCCACCAACGCGGCAAATGTAATGAATTTGGGTTGTTTGAAACATTCCTCCTTTTTCTAATTTTTGGAGCATGTGTCACATGTATTTAATACAAAAAAGTAGCACATGTAGCCATGAAGACTGTTACCTTTAAAAAAGAAAAGAAAAAACCCTAAAGCTGAGATTTGTTGGATTCCAATCAGTCTAAAAGCCTCCCACAAGGAACATTCCATATCTCCTAGGATTTTAAAATATAAGGATTTTGCCTTGACTACCTGATTTTATGAAACCAGCTTTTAGAACAAAATAAAACAAAACATCAATCTACGTACTGTAATGGGAGTTTATTTTAAAGAGTGATGGCAATGAAACTAACAGCTGTACACAATATGTATAGTCTGAGTATGACAAAACTGATGAAGAAGGATTATTCATGAAAAAGTGTGCAAATAAATAAAATGTTTAGAGAACTGCACTTAAAGACATTTTCTTTAACAGTTTTTTTCTTTTTCTGTTTCATTACAGCAATAGGAAAGGTAATTGGAAAGCTGTTAAGACCCTGTGGGGATTGGGAACTCAGCCATAGCCATTACTAGCACACATGTGGTGTAAAGCTAGGCATTACTAATCAATGCACAGCTAGTGATAGTCCCCTATGAAACTCTGATATTAAATGTTCAAAGAGGCTCAGCTTATGCTTTATGAGCCGCAGAAAAATCATATGGCTATGAAGAGTCCTGCCCATAAAGAACTTCCACAATCAAATTCTTCATTTTGCTCCTTTAATGGTTCCTCTGTGGAGATGCTTTTTAGGGGAATAGCGTTCAGAAAATAAGCAAGTTTATCTAGATGAGACAAGAGTACCACATCTCCAGTCACATCATACATCAAAAGGAAGGCACTTATAACATGGTCATTGTTACTTTCTCAATAAAGCTACATTATGGCAATTTATACGACAGTGTTCTGAAATGACACTTAAATAGGAAGTCTGTGTCCAAGTTTGCAACAGCTTTGTAGAAGCAGCAATCCCAGCAGCTGGTAAAGTTGAATGGAGACAAACCACACAACATCCACACACTTATAGGAATGATTAACTTCCTGCCACAAACCAAAGTTTCTGAATAAATATTCATGCATTAGTGGTACTTAATTTTTACTGAGTGATACGCTGACAGCTAACAGGTGGATTTTCTCTTCTTTAATTTTTAACTGTGTTCAATTTACCAACTACAAATTAAACTGAAATATTATTGCAAGTGTCCCATAAAGCCACTGGGGTTATAATAATCAGATGGTGTTTTGCTAGAACATAAAGTTTATCATTTCCAGTCCTATGAAAAATGACATTTTATTTTTTTAGTGACCCCCAAACACCGAAGCAACTTGTTTTACATTTACCGAGCGGCCAGTGACATTCTAACCGCCCTATGAGTTGTTAAGCTCTGAGCATCTTTAAGCCAAAAATTCAGATGGCCACAGCTTGTCATGGGGCCTCTTATAACCACTGCTATTTTTGGAGACTGAATTTTTCTTTGAGTTTTAGTTGTCATCCAATTTCAGCAGGCAAACAAACTGTCACATAATTTCAAGCATTTGGACAATAATTTCAAATAGTGGGGTGCTGAGCTGTGATTGCATATCCTGAAGCAGCTACTTTGATGTGAAGGGATTCAGAATGGCCTCAAGGTTCCTTCAACCCACATAAAACAGGAATGGTTTGGAGCAGGAAGCACTGGAACAGGAAGAACCTGTATCAGCTCTATTTTGATGCACCGTTCCCATGCCCATGCAATAGTGTGGGAGCTAATTTTCTGTTATACAATCTAATGGAAACCTGTGACTAAGCAGCCATGTGGCCATAGGTCTTTCTTGCCCAATAATTGTCTTGTCTACTGGTCAAGCAATTACTTGGTGGAAAACAAGAATATGACTCCTGGAGTGGTATGAAATCATACCAGAGGGAAGTGGCTTCAACATTGCTATAAGCACATACAAAAGGGGCATGTATTCAATGCAGATGGAATCAGCATGTCCGAAAATAAGCATTATGGTTTATTCTGGAATTCTGAACTGCAGTAGCAGTTTAAATGACCAAGTGATCAAAGAGGGAAAATAAATCCTGGTCATATGAAAAAAAATGTCAGTTATCACAGTACTAAGCTTTCTGTTTACTGACTCTCATTAATGGTATCTCATGAACATGGCAAAATGGTATCTCATGAACATTGCACCAACCGTCCTTTAAATACTTCTTTTTAAAAAGTATTGCTGTTAGCTGCTCAACCTGACCTTTTACTCATCGAAGCTCTAGGGCTTCCCTAATCTTTTAACTGGTGCTTCTTCCTTGACTTTTCATCTCTGTCCCATATGCATCCTTAGATAGGAAGAAAATAGGTACTTACCATAGAATTCATAGCAAAATGATTATGCTGTGTCTGCAAATCCAGGGCATGTTGGTAGTTCACTCCAATTTCAGTGTGACTCTGAAGGAACAACTCTTTGTTGTGACTGATCCAATCAAACATCTAAAAAAAGAAAGAAAACAAAATCATGGCTTGAAGATGAGGACCTTACCTTGGATCCAAGCATATTGTTTTCTGCACAAATTTATACTGGTGTCACACACAACACCCTATACAAAATTCTACCAAAACTATGCTCTGTGAATAAAAGCATGGCATATGTACTTCAAAAGCACTGCTCAAATCATATGAAGCTCGGATATTTGAACTGTCCAAATTATTGTGATACAATTTCAAATTTGATCTACTTAGTCTTAGGTCAGGTTGAAAGGAGATACAAGCCCAGGGTGGAATACGCATGCATTTATAGGGCCCAGACCCATTAGAAACCTGTATGTGGGCCTATGTAATTTATATGTGGAATTCATTTATAATTCCAAGCAACTCGGAATATACGCATCATGGCCCCCAACCACAGAGGTCAGCAATACTCCAAGGAGAAACTGGGTGCTGCATCCAGAGGATAACCTGAAATACCTTCTTGTATGTCCTCCCTGTTAATTGACACAGTCCAACCAACACGCTCTTACTCAGAAGATGATTTGACCTCCACTTCCCTGACCTTGCAGAAGCCAGCAGATAAAAACCAGGCAAGGACCCTTTAATCAACACAGCCAGCTCCTATAGGCTCTGTCAACCTCAGCTCTCTGCTGAGACAACATCCCTCTATTGCTGCAATAGGAAGGTGAACTCCAGCCAGAAGGGGCCACTGGGTCTGGACTTTCCTGGTTGCTCTTTAAAGAGATGTACCCTGATGTGCCCTAATCTCTCAAAAGAGACGTGACTTGACCATGAGCCCCAAGTCCCTTGGAACATTTGGATATGGTAGCTGTTCCCTTATAATGTGACACAGGAATGGTGGTCATCTTGTAATTTGTATGAAAAATCATAGAAGCATAAACTTTCTGACAATGAGACAATTGAATTCTCTACATAATAGAATAGTTCAGAAGAGAGATTAGCAATAAATTAGAAATGTATTTGTTATCATAGATCTATCTACATGTTCTTTATATAAAAACAGGATGAAGTTACCATATTGACTTGTGTGATGGATTTTTGTGCAATGGCTGGTCTTCTGAATAGCCTAACATGGGTTGACACAGCAGCTCAACAAGTTCTGGCTCAATCCTATCTTTAATTATTTACCCCAAGAAGAAACAAATATTGATATGCAAATATATTTGAGAAAGAAGTTTATCATAGCAAAAAATTCAATTCCACATCACTCCTCAACTTATGAAAACTACAAAATAGTTATGTGAACCAGCCCTATATGATTGCTGCCAAATAGATGTGATGTATATAGATCATAGCTGTAAGGTATGACATAAGAAACTTGTAGTGACTTGTAGGTGCTGTTCAGAGGTAACCAGGTCTAGTCAGTTTCAAAACAAGCCAAATTAAAATTATGGGTTTGAAGGATGGAGTGCAAAAGCCTGAAACACACTTGGGCTCATTCCAGCATGTGCATGTCATGCTAAACCATGGGTTAGCACAAAGTGCAAACACATGCTAAACCATGGGTTAGCATGAAGTGCAAACACATGCTAAACCATGGGTTAGCATGAAGTGCAAACACAGCAAATGGATTTATCTGGATTTCTGCCATTTGCTGGATCATTCTAACAGCAGTGCTCAACTGCTTTTTATGCATGATATAACTGCAGCCCCAAAGTGAAAATGTGGGTAAATGAGAAGAGGCATTTTTCCAGTCGGCCAATGCACAGGGATGGATTAAGATTTTTAGGAAGTTGGCAGGAGGAGTTTTGCAGTGGACAGCTGGAAAAATAATGCCACTAAGCTGTGCTGGGAATGGCAGGGAACTCAGCAGATGGAACAGGAGATTGATAATCATTGAGATCAACATTTTAGGGTTGTAGAATGTGTTCCTCTGGTTTTCGAAGCTTTAAGGTTCTACATTTCATTTTCACTAGCAACAGAGTATTTTTTTTCTGTTAACTATTTCATGCCTACAATTGCTTTTTTGGCAGTTTCACATAAAAGAAGAAAGCAATCCAACAGGATTTCTAATTAGAAATTTAAAACTCCTATGTGGCAAAAATTAAAAAAAATCCTGGGTGAAAAAAATATTTCAGTTGTTCTGTCACCCTCCCAACCCACTAATTTTCTCTTCTGAAGCCACCTGATACATTATTTCTGAAGTTTAAATTAGAAGCTTTCATTACAGCAATGGATGACTTGGCCTGGACATTTTCTATCTTGGAGAAGCTTCGTGTGCTGGGGATTTACTGCAACAATTCTTTGTCTTAGGAAACAACTTAGGTTTATCTTGTTAAGTAACTGCAGGTTAGATGTGAACATTTTCCAAACCAAGGCAGAGCCATTTAAGAAGGCAAGAGCCATCTGGCAACAAGCCCTAGAAAATAAAGTCAATCTAGTGCATTATTCACAAGGAACCTAGCTGAGATCAACCTGGAACTAAGTAATTAACAAACCCTGACAGATTGTTGCTAAAGGACCAAGAGAACATTTCTTTCCTCATCTTCAGAATAACTCTTATGTGATTGGGTAATGGCTCTACATGGACTAATGCAGAATTATTTGGACACAGTGAATTGCATTTTATATTTTCCTCCCTATTCTTGTTCTAAACTTACTTACGAAAGGATATTAGCAGCATGTAGCAGCCATATCCAGCAGCTTCTGATCTGATCTTTATTATTTCGCAAGGGGTTTTTTTTCAGCCGGAACTCGCTGGAACTCAGTTCCAGAACCTCTCAGGTGGGGGCCATTACCATTATAAGAGAACAAAGAAGTCATACATAGTGAGTTCCAGCACCTCTTTTTCCAGAAAAATAGCACTGATTATTTCTAATAGCTTGCTAAAATAACGCTGGCCAAATCGTGGTGTTCCCCACCCCCATGCAAGGAAACATGGATCTATTAACACAATCCTAGGAATGAGTGGGCTTTCTGACATGCCTGTCAGGATGCAGTCAGACATTATCTTTACTCTGTGGTGATGGCAACTGTCACAAAGAAAAAAGCAAGAGTAAGTGACTCTTCATGGTGCTTACTATAGAAGGCCTTGCTCTTCTACTAGTTC
Source organism: Podarcis muralis (assembly GCF_964188315.1). Taxonomy (NCBI): domain Eukaryota; kingdom Metazoa; phylum Chordata; class Lepidosauria; order Squamata; family Lacertidae; genus Podarcis; species Podarcis muralis. The sequence continues at coordinate 92,044,819 of NC_135655.1, read as the reverse complement.
CAGTGCAAACTATAGCCAGTTAAAAGTGCTTGAAGGGAGTGTAGAGCAGGGCCAGTGAGACGTGTGGCATGGGGACGCCTAGTCAGTGTCTCAATGGCCAGGTAGAGAAAACTGAAGGGACTCACTTGCCCCTAAAACCTGAGGTTCCCCACCCCTGCGTCACTCAGTGTTAAAGAAGTGGTCCTATTGCATGGATGGGAAAACTTTCATAGCACAGAAGGTAATGTTCAGAACAAGGGGCTAACTGGGAACTGCACAATGAACCAAATGGCCGTGGCTAATTTAAGATTTGCGGCCATGTAAAATAGTATATCATGAATGTACTAAATGTCAGCTGACTAGTTCATACCCTCCAACATTTCTCAGAGGAAAATAGGGACACGAGCACAGAAAAATTTGAATTTCTGTATTGCATTTAGAGAAGCCTGAGGAAAAAGATATGGGGTATCCTAATGTTTATTTTGGGGTCCAGGGACATAAAAACTTTTGAGTTCAGGGATACATAAACTTCCCTTAAGTGTTTTGAAATTCTGAGCAAATTAGGAATGTGTAAGCAATTGCAGCATCCTGGTGCTGTGTTGATTCCTAGATGGATCAGGTGCACAGACAGCCACCCCCTGGCATCCCCTCCCCCAGCTGCGACTCCTCCTCACCCAAATGCACAAAAGGGGGAGAGTTATCAGATTTCAAAAGGCACCACCAATTTACCTCATGGGAGAGATCAATGCCTCCCCCCTGTCCACATGAGAAACCAAGAAGGAAGGGGCTTTGGAGGCATGTGTTTTTGTTCCAGTGAACCCCTCCCCATTTCCTCAAATCCCCTTCATCTCTAGAAATCTAGTCTTGTTCATTTTAAGTCATAGAAAGAGCCAAGCTTTGGGATCAGAACTCTCTGTGTCTCTCTCAAAGCAGGAGCCAAAGAGGAAATGCACACTACACACACAGGTGGCAGCGGCTTAGAGACACTTCAGATTCTCAAATGAAACTGGCAATGAAAGCACTCTGCATTCGGGACAACATGAGAATTCATGGTGACTTAAAGGTTTTCGTGATGGTCTCAGCATTTTCAGGGCAGTTGGAGACTATGCTAGTTTTACCTATATACAACATTAGACATTATAAGCTGGAGTAGTTAAAAGGTTTTCAAAAAAGAAACAAAGGAAGGAACTTTTACTGTAAAATTATATTTTGCTTTGTCTTTAGAGCTCTTCCTCATGAACAAGCACAAAAAGAAGGTTGTTTAAAAGACAGAAAGACTTTGATATTTTCCCATCATATTCCCCACTTCTACCCTTTCAAAATATCAAAGAGAATGAATAGACCTGCCAGGGTACACAGTGACTAGAACATTCACTGCCTTCTGAAACATAACCCAATAACTTATGTGTGGATGGAGGTGATCTGGGAGTCAAAGTGCTGTCGTATTTCTGCCCAGTGTGAAAAATACCTGAAGAGCTGCCAATGGTAAATAGGATAAATGTCACAGAATGCTCTACAGAGCAATAATTGAGGGCATCCCTGATGTGCCTCCTCCATTAGTCAGATACATTTGTTACTACAGTATACTTGCAGCACTGCATACCTTAATGAGTTCATCAGCAGGTTTAGAAACAAATGGGCAGCTCTCTTGTTTACCTCCGTAAATCTTATTGTCTTTGCTTCTAGGGACTTGGCACTTGGTCTGCTGTTTAACTTGGAACTCGTTTCAATAATGTATATTGTAGATAGCTCAGGGTATTCTCTGTATCCTTCTTTAAGCAGATAGCAATAAGCTACTGCTAGAGGGTTTACAGGAGCCAGCAAAGACGTAGCTTTAAATCCCAGCTCAGAAATAAAATAAATGTGCCGGGGCCTTCGTCAAATTTCTGGTAATGAACATTTCTATGTATCAACTGAAGAGAGGCCTCAGGCTCTTGTGGGTAATTTAGCAAAATATTGCATGGATTAAGCCTGCACACAATTTGTTGGATTTTTTCATGAGAGAATAATTCACTGAATTACATGTAATTTTGTAGCACTTAGCTGTACTGTACAGTATGTGCCTTTGCTTTTCCTTCATGGAACACAAGAGATAATGAGCTAGAGAGATAATCATATTTGATGGACGTTTATCTATGAAATAATTTATATATATAAATATGCTTTTTTCTAAAAACATTCAAAAAATGTTTAGGGTGCTTTCATTTTGACTCAATAAAATCACCATTTTATAGTTCAAATCAGGGGGGGAAATACAGTAAATGGACAAAAGTACAAAGATTCACAAAATGTTTAGGGGTATGCATACCCTTGCGTACCCCCAGAAAAAAGCACTGTGTGTGTATGTGTGTGTGTATACTAGATGCCACCAACAAATTTTAGAAGTGGTCTGGGAGCCAAAGATATGCTTGGGTGGGGTTTAGACCTGCCCTACACACACAATGGTTCAACACTCCTGATTTAGTGCAACAAGTAGTACTAACAATTACCGGTATTCGTTTTGCTATCATCAATACAGTAGACAATAAACATGAAAGGAATAGTTCAATATCCAGTCTATCTGTACAAGATACCTAGAGGACACAACATATGTGCATTTATTAAACTCACACTTGCCAATGTGCTGATAAAGCAGAAGTAGATGTTAACTAAAGAAGAATGTGGAAGCTCTACACTGCTTGAAAGCTGCTATATTAAGGGGTATATTAAACAAACAAACATAATCAGAATGTATTTCCCTACTCTACTTCTCTGCTACTTTTTCTTTCATACTAACTGGTTTTCCATAACATAGTTATTGTTTGAAATGTGGATCTGCCATTCTTTTAAAGAAGGCTTAACTGAGTTATTGTTTGCCTTTTAACCAAATAATCAATTAATCAATTGCATTTCTTTGTTGCGGGTTGATATTGTACTTTGTAGCAACATCGCCATAAATTCCTTGCTGTATCTGCTATCATTTTCTGTAACCTTTCCCTGACACCTTATGTTTGGTAGGGGTATGAAGGAAAAGAGATTTGTTTAAATGTGGGTGGTGTCTTTGCTGCTTACTTGCTGCCACCAAAGTAAAGTGAATTCTGGCAGCAAATCTCACAACTGTTCAACTAATCTGAATGGGGAGACAGAATAACATAAATATGTCTCGATTTAGGTGCAGTTATACCATTTGTGAGTTCCATTACTATGTGATTACCAGGGAGAGGGGAGGAACAACTTGCATAAGCAAAGGCCTAGCACATTCTATACAACTACCCTGTTGTTTTGGTCCCTACAGCAGAATATTCCCCTGATTTTCCAGTTTTCAGATTTGGATCGTCACACCCAGTGTGACCTTGGGGTCTCAAATTTCAGCAGTGCCTTGTGCCAAAATTTGGTGCCCCCCCCCCCCATGTTCCATTCTACATCATAGTCGCAGTGCCCCCAAAGCTCTGGTCATGCTTCCACTGTTTCTGGGGTGAATTTCAAACCGCCTATTTTGTAGTGATCTGGATTCAAAGTTTAAACTCCACTTCTACGCTGGAGCCTGACAATGAGGCAAGCTTGGGGTGGGGGGCAGTCCAGAAGTCATTAAAGAAAATCATATTTTCTTTCCTGTGCCTTTTCTGTGGTGCATTTTGCTCTCTGTAATTGTAGCAGGCCCTACTCAGTTACAATTTCTTAAATGCTGTTGCATTGTTGAACACAACCAGCAACCCAAAACAACTGCAACAATTTAAAAACTGCTAACTCCCGGAAATGGCAGGGGAGTTGTAATACATGTAATACATAAAAAGAAGTCAACAAAGATATTCTCAATTTTGTTGCTTTATGTGTCTTTTTTGTACTCTAGAACAACATGAAACACATATTGTTGCCACATATGATGCTTCAGGAATCTGTACATGTGGATTTATTTGGGGGGGGGGGGGTTCCTCATGTATGCACATGAACTTCACCAAAAATAAAAACCATTTTAAAAGATAGAAGTACAGTGGTACCTCGGTTCTCAAACGTCTCCGTTCGGAACCTGAACACCGAAAACCCAGAAGTAAATGCTTCCATTTTCAAATGCACCTCAGAAGTCGAATGGCTTCTGCTGCGTGTTTTTCAAATTTCACAACTGAATTTGCAGACAGCCCTTTGCGCCTTGGTTTTCGAACATTTCGGAACTCGAACGGTCTTCCAGAACAGATTACGTTTGAAAACCGAGGTACTACTGTAGTTGGAATTTTCTAAGCTTTCTATCCTTCTGTGCCTTGTAAGATCACAGGTCAATCAAAAATGAGGTCATAGTACACTGCCTATTGTGCTTTCACACTCAGCTCACTGCTATTCCTCACACATTGGTCAAAACAGAGGACATCTTTCAACAGAATTATATGCAATAGCACTTAAACCAAATTAAAGATGCATAGGTTTACAGCTTTTGTCTGTTTTCTAATCACCTACAGAATGGTTCCTGTCTAGTATTATGTTGGGAAGAAGCTATAGTACGGGGTAGACAAGTATTGTATGGACATCTAATACAGGCATTTTGTTTGCCATGCAGCTCAGTCCTATGTATGCTTACTCAGAAGTCTGACTAAAGTCCGTGTGTCTTACTCCCAAGTAAATGAGCACAGGTTTGCATTGGAGTCAGAGCAAGCAAGCAACTAGGGGCACCAATTGTGTGCAGCTAGGATTTTTTTTATTTCTCTTCTCAGTGGCAATCAGAGGAAAGACCAATCTGGTAGGACCTGGCTGACTTGCTGGCTATTTCGCACACATACACACAGTTCTTTGCAGGTGGCTGGAAGATGGGAAGTCATTGTTCACAATGCTAATGATACCCAGAGGAATGAGACTACAATCTGGATAGCTGTTCAGGAAAGCAACAGCATCCAAAGCTTCTACAGTTTGAGAGATCTGGAGGCAATTTGGCACATCTATCTACCAAAGAGCATGTTCAGATTTTACAATCCAGTTACCAGTCTGAGCTCCACATATGCTTTGAAGGAAATCTAGGCTACTAAAATTATAAGAGCTGTAACTGAGTTGCTGAGGTGGGGGAAGCAAAAAAAAAACACCCAGTTTTTGAGGGAAAAACAGAAAGGGGTGGATTATCAGTTGCTTACAAGAGAGTTCACAGAGTTGTATAATGCATCCCAACTGCCTTTAGGAATGCATTCACGTGGAGACCATAAACATGCAACCTAGAACCCCCACAGATTCAGCTGTAGCTTCCCAGCAGCAGTTCCCACAATTGTGGAAGTATGTTTTTCAGCTGCTGTCTTCACTGGAATCACTTCTGGGAAGCAGCATCTGCATCCATGAAGGACCCAGGTCACATATTACATTCTCCATATGAGTGATTCCCTTGGAATAATCAAGGGACATTGCTTTAAGAAGATTTCTACTCTCAGTTGTGACACGGTGTTGATAAATCATTGGCTTTTTCTGAACATCTCTGGACACTCTGCAACCTCTCATGCACTGCACTAATCTTACCCTCCCTCTCAGTGCTGTAAACACTCCTGTTCCCTTCTCTTTTCTGTTTACCTGCAGTGAGCACATGGGAGGTCATGTGAGCTGCCACTCCAAAGCTGAAAGATCAGTTATGATCTGCTCATGGACATCAGAAGGGTAGTGAGCAGAGTAGGGAACATGTCACCCTTAAGTCAAATATAGGGCCTAGAACAGGGGCAGGGAACCTGTAGCCACCCAGTTGTCACTTGACTCCCAACTCCCATCAGCTCCAACTAGCAAGGGATTATGGGAGTTGTAGTCCAGTAATGTCTGGAGACAAAGAGGTTTTCCACCTAACTTAAAACCTAGCTTTCTTCAGAAAATGTGGATTGGTATGATTTTGCTGCATACACTCCTTAGACAAGCATTCCTCAACTTTGGGTCCTCAGGACTATGACTACCGGCATCACCAGCCAGCATGGTCAGTGGTCAGGGGTGTTGGTAGTTGTAGTCTAATGACATGTGAGAACCCAAGATTAGGAAAGGCTGCCTTACACTGCATTTGAATCCATATAGTATTCTATAGAAGAAGTAGAATCCTGGTGTATGTCATTTGTGTGAAAGAATCTCACAAGAATCACAAGAATGTAGAGGTTTGTGGTAATGTGCATGGCAGGAGTGGGCGTGGGGAGGTGAACCTGAGTTCTCCACTCTAGCACTGCATTCCGGATATAAACTTCAGATTCCGCCTAAAACATTGCTGTGTTTGGCTCCCCGATTGTGGAATGCTCTCTCAAGAGAGACTCGCCTGGCACCATCATTAAAAGTCTTTAGAAGCCAGGCAAAAAGATTATTCTTTACCCAGGCCTAAATAATCTATGGCCTGTGAAAGTATGTGTGAGAGTACTGTTAATATTGTGATTATTTTACTATTAGGCTGTCTGTCAGTATGCTTTTTGAGTGTTTTTGTTATGATGTTTTGTAATGTGTTTCTAACGTACACCACCCTAAGATCTTTTGATAAAGTGTCTTGTATAAATTTTATTAATAGTAGTAGTAGTAGTAGTAGTAGTAGCAGCAGCAGCAGCAGCAGCAGTAAAGCAAAGGGCTCTCAAGCTTCATCACAGCCAGCTTCCTCAAGGAAAGAGGAGAATGGTTCAAGCCTCCTCAGAAGTGACCAGAATAAAACAAAGATGGATGACTTACTAACAGTGTTCACACTTGTAATTAGTCTGGAGGAAGCAGGTCAAAGTTTGACCTCCTGCATGTTTTTAAGCCCCTGAGGGAAGAACTCTTAGGAAGCAATAAGCTGCATGAGGTTTGCACTCCTCTTCTGTATATTATATTGCTTTGAAGGGGTGGATTGGCCCTTTGTTAGCAAGAGTTTGTAGGGTAGCCTGGTTTACAAACTGAGGGATGCTAGGTGGGATGCTAGCTTAGGAACCAGAGGTTATAGCTTTCAATGTCCAGTTTGCCACATCCACAAGCCTTTCTGCTTCTAAAAAGACAAACCCCCAGTCAAGGTTGCCAAAGGGTTTATTTGTGTGCCCAGTACTGTATACCTGGATTGGGCCCTGCAACCCACTTGTAAATGAGGATACATATTTGTGTTCCCTTTTGCAGGTGGAATGGAGGGACCCAAAAATAAATCAGTGACCGCACACATAATAAAATGTTTGAGAGACAGAATATGAAAAGGTGAAGCATTTCACACAATTTTATTTCTGTATTAGAAAATACTTAACCTGTTGAATTTTTGCCTGCTGCACCATGGAAGTCAGAAGAACCTTGCTTTACCCCAATGCCAACCCTAAACTTTTATAACATTCCTTCTAGGAGTGCTAGAGCCTTCATTTCAAGGGTATCCTCCAAATCACACACCCCCCCCCCCAGCATTCTGCCTCCTTTTCATATATTTGCAGAAGGATATAGTAAGCCCCTGAGAGAGCTTTGGTTTTGCAATAAGCAAAGGTTATGATACTAACGCAAGAAAAAAAGATAGGACTGCCTGAGCTCTAAGCTTTTGAAAGAGTGGCAGTTGTAGTCTCTTCATCACTGTTGCAGCACTTATTATAAATAGATGTGGATGTGCAAAAAACAAGGCAATGTCTTTAATTGCTCCCAATACTTGTAACAGAGGCTCCAACCAAGTGAGAGGATACCACACTCTTTCACATGCACAGAAGTTTGACGGGGAATATTCAAATTATTTCAAATGGGTGGAAAAATTACCTGAAAAGCTTCAATTTGAATAAGCACTCTGAAAACAGGAAAATGAGCTGCCAAAAAGGTGAAAGACATAAACTACTGTTATGTATTTTCAACTCTCATCTGCCTCATTATGGCATCCCTCATTTCAATATGGTGGGAGGTATAAGGGAAAGGGCAATTGGGTCTAGAAAGAACTCTCTTTTTTGTTGTTTCTCACAACTTACAATTCTGATATTATATATATGAAGCACATACACGAACATCCAACCAACACAGATATATAATATATATCCATGTATACCAGTTTATCTCCAGGACCTCCGTACAAATTGCCCAGGCTTATGCCCCAGAGAGGTTACCTCAGTGTTGCTAACGCAGCAAAAACAACACAATTATGAGTTACCGGTCTCTGCAGTCACAGCAGGTGCTGTGATTCTCCAGTAGTTTGACTTCACCCTGGAGGTGAACTCCATTGTCTCTTGAGACAGACTGATGCCAACAATATCAGTATACCCAATGCTGTGTTGGAATTTGAACACAGTTCTCCCTAGAGAACTGCAATATTTAAGTGACTTGCAATATTTAAAAGTAGCCAGAACCAATGGCCAAATGAATGAATGAAGAGAAAAACTCCTGTTCTTATATCATTTTTAAAATACTCTTTAGTTTTTACAAGATGACATAACAGAGAAGGGAAGAAATATGACTCTATTGATTGATAAGTGCTGCTGAACTCTATTCCTTCCAGAAACCGAGCCAAAATCTATTTCCAGGAAATCCTTTTCTCTCTCTCTCTCTCTCTCTCTCTCTCACACACACACACACACACACACACTTGCCATTTGCTCAGGGACACTTACTACTGCTGCACTTAATGGACTGTAATAAAATAAACTGCTTCCTATTAGCAAAGAGGATCTTGTCATCAGCTGTGTAATGCCATTTTATTATAGCTCATGAAGCATCTAAAGGAAGCAATACTTGAAATGGTTAAGGCTGGAGTATGATAATGCATTTGTCCCTGAATGTCCAAATGCCTTTCCCCAAAGAAACGACAACAAAGTACTGTTTTCTTGTGCACCATGCTCTCCTACAGTAAATCCCCATCTCTGTCATCCATTGCTGGATTCCAACAATTCCCTTAATTTACCACCTTCCCTTTCTGGTGATCCTTTGCTTTCATTGGTATTCTGGCTTAAAAGTGGAAATCTACAATAAATAGAGGTAACAGATTAGTTCGCAGGAGTTTAGAGGAAGATAGCACCACAAATTGTGAGCTACTGTTGCCCTGGTAAATTGCCAGAACATGGCCTTCTGATAACCTTTGTCTGAAGGATGCTTCCATAACCGTTAAACTTATGGGAAGAATAAGGAACCAGGAAGAAAGAATCTTTAATAAAGACTGAAAATCTGAAAATTTACTGTAAACAACTGAAAACATTAGCAAGGTTAATGTAAAATGAGCAGTAAAGAAAACTCAATTATTGTGGAAATGCAGTAGCAGAGATAAAACGAAAGGGAGCACAGATGGGGTGAGGGGAAGTCAACTTGATGTTATTTTGGGTTTTGTATGTTTTGTTGGGAAATGATAAATAAATTTATATTTTAAAAATCCTAAAAAGGGATGTTCCTCTAAACTTACAAAAAAAAAAAAAATCTAGTGACAATTCTTCCCTAGATTCCTGAAGCATTCTCTTCTTTAGCCTCCCAAATAAGGTCTCAGAAGAGGCTGTGAAAGCTTTGAAAACACAAATGGGGCCAGAAGATCTTGATGATCAGCAGTTTGGTAGGATGCACCACTCCTTGTTAAAGTACTCTAAGCACTTTGGCTTCCCCTGCATGCAGCTTATATTGTCCAGACATCTTTAGCCAACTTAATCTATTCAATTCCATTTCCACTCCTTCCAATTCCATTTTTCCCCCTTCAATGTAAGCAGCCTGCCTACAGGCATGTTGTGTTTAATTTCCTTGTGTGTCACATACAGCAAGGGTCTGCCTTACCTTTTCCTGGCAGCCCTGATGGGAAGTACTGTATCTTGTGGATGTCAACTGCTGGTGTTCCCTTTCTTGTTTCATTCTAGGGATTCACTTCAGGATTTCCCTCTCAATTGAGACTGGCTGACAGCCAGCTTCTGCCTCCTCCAAACTGACAGTACCAATAATTAGCATCTTCTACCTCATGCATTGTGTATTCTCCCCTCACTTTGGAACATTTCAGGTTTGTTTCAACAGGCACTCGGATCTCCTGGCTTTTATGCGGGAAAATTTAAAGCTAGTCAGCTTCAACTGCTCAGGAGCTTTTCTCTCTGCTACCCTACTATCAGGGGTCTGTTGATGCAGTAATACTAACTGAAGTTCCTCCACAAGTACTGGAATTAAAGGAGAGCCAGTGTGGTGTAATGGTTAAGAGTGATAGACTCATAATCTGGTGAACCGGGTTCGCGTCTCCGCTCCTCCACATGCAGCTGCTTGGGCCAGTCACACTTCGCTGAAGTCTCTCAGCCCCACTCACCTCACAGAGTGTTTGTTGTGGGGGAGGAAGAGAAAGGAGAATGTTAGCCACTTTGAGACTCCTTAGGGTAGTGATAAAGCAGGATATCAAATCCAAACTCCTCTTCTTCTTCTTGAGACCCACTGTCACTTCAATAGCCTTCTTCCACATACAAGGATTCTAGCACAATATATTATAAAATGCCATGCTAGTTCATCAGCTCTCATGATTATACTGTAAGGATCATCCTGTAACAATTTCAGGCTTATTATTAAGTAATACTGTATTGGCCCAAATAAAAGCCGCACCCGCAAATAAGCCACACCTTTAAAATTGAAGGGGGGAAAGAGAAAAAGACAATACCCGGGCTGCTTCCTGGGGAGGTGCCTCATCGATTTGCCAGCAGCCTCCACCTGCCTCCCCCCTTCGTTCTGACAGCTTGGGGGAGTCTTGGGAGTGGCGGGCAGGCAGCGCGCCATTGCCCCACACTCCCAGGCAGCTCTCGGGGGTGGGGGGGAGCCACACTATTTTGCCAGTGGCCTCCTCCCTTCCCCCCCAATGGCTCAGGGCAGGCTTGGAAGTGGCAGGCGGGTGGCGTTGCCCCACGCTGCTTCCGGGGGGGGGGGGGAGCCGCTTTGCCGGCAGTGTAAGGTCACAAATATAAGCCGCACTTTAACTTTTCACTGTCAGAATTTGGGGGGAAAGTGCAGCTTATATTTGGGCCAATACGGTACATTATATTATCTTGCCCTTCTTTCACAGAGGTGAGGATCCCCTCCCCTAATGCTTTCCCTCACAACAGCTCTGGGAGTTAACAGCAGCTGGAGGGAATGTGACTGACCCAAGCTGCAGAAATCTGAACCAGGGTTTCCCCCAGTCATGGTTCAACACAAAGGCAGAGGATTGTTGAGACACTATTCTTCATGCCATAAAATTCCATTTTATGAAATATTTTGAGTTGTGTTAGTGCATGATTCCCTCTACTTACTGCCATGAATGATTATTTATCCTTCTTATTTATATCTAGTAAATAGACGGGGGAAAGAAGCATCTGAGAAGAAACATGCTTCTTATGGTCTGGATCATATGCTAAGTACCAGCCATGCTAACAGTAGTGGTGAGCTGGTTGCTCACTGCCACATAAGTTTTCTTAGTTCAGATACATTGAGATAATGATATTGACATGGGATTGCTGTGGAATAACTGAGAAATTCCTCCCACAAGAAAAGAAAAGAAAAACCAGGATGCATGCCAACATTAAGTATTTCCAGAAGGTCTGCAGACAGTATGTAGGCTGATAAATATTTTCTGTCCGTAGTGTGCTTATTCCAGTAGAGTATGAGGCATCCACCCTGCCCCTTCCTTCCCTTTAACTCCCACCACTACCCAAACTTATCAGCATTTCTTGAATATTTCCAATACCTTCCCTTGTTTTGAAAAACTATGCTGGCTGTGGGTTGCATCACCACAATATCTGATACAGTTAAATGCTATGCTTTTTCTTATGATTAAATAACCCTATCTTACTTTGCTGTCCAACAGAGACACAATCAAGAACTGCAGTTATCTGTCCTTCTCTCAGGTAAGGAATTAATCTGAATAGCAAAGCCTGAGACTATCTTTCCTGCAGATCCTAATGTGAGTTAATCAGGCCATCACTGTGGTGGGGGATGCACACTACGTGAACCGCCTCCTATTGCTCGGCAATGAATGCAACACAGTTGACCTAATTGAATCACGGCATTTAGACTTCAACCACAAGAAGATTGCAATTTCTCTCTATAGATTAATTTCATTTGCACCTGTGGAATCCTAGAGGCCCTGGGTTTTTTCTTCTCTGCATGCTGGAAGGGAAAAAACCAAAAACTAACCAAGCTAAACAAACCAAGTTTTTCTATGGAAGTTGGATGACAGAAGCTCCTAGTATGATTGCTACCTCCCAGTCCCCTGATTTCTACCAAATGTGTGTGCTGCTCAGCAGATTATGACTTTGTAGACTGACTGGTTCTATCCTGAACTGAAAACCACATGTCATTTTTTCCTTACTGGTTTCTAGTTGCAAGCCTGAAAGAAACCAAAATCCAATTGACTACCACCATCTATGTAAGGTTAATAATCTCTAAGAAATAGAAAACTGAAGCCTGGTTTGTCAAACCACAGTATCCGCCTAACCATTTAGGAAATCTCTTTAGCCAGGGGAGGAGAGCACTTGAGCTTATCCCTTGTTCCTGCTACAATAAATCATACTTTTCTAGAGTGAGTAGTGCCATTGCTGTGCCTCAGTGGGCTTTTCTGGAACAATGCACATTCAGATCTGACTGGCTCTCAGAACCACCATCTCCTGTGCTTGGTGCTGGCCATTGGATTGAGGAAGAGAAAAAACAGCAGCCACCTGTCACCTATTGGAGCTGAGCAACCACTCCACTCCCAGCTCACTGCTGCACCATCAGCACCACCTGCTCAGAGCAGAAGGGACGTCTCTGGCAATTCATATTACATATTGACACCTAACTAATATATTGACCTCCCTGCCCATCATGGCTAAAATACATTTTTAGATAATTATACTATCCATCACTTCATGGCTGGGGCTATACTTCTGTGAATAAGCTTCTGCCACAGCTAGCCTACTACAGCTAGCATATACACCAGTTCCCTCAGCAGCTCACTTATTGCTTCCTTTCCTATATCTCCTTTTCTATCTTCTCACAAATAAACTCCTGACTAAAACTCCTGAGTTGGTTACACCTTCTCAACACATCAACCAGTTCTGGTAGAAAGCCTGGTGGAAAGCAGCAAAGCTTAACTTGGGGTGCCTTACATCTACTTGTATATATCCAAAGCAGATCAGTTTTCTTCAGAACAGCCAGAGGTGAGTTATTCTTGGCTCTCGTACTGCTTGCTACTTCCAACAATTAGTTCAGTGATTTTGCTTTACAAGTCACATAAAATACATTTGCTAGCAACTTGAGGTTTATATCCCCGATTAATTCCTCATGTTGCTAATTGCAGAAGCATATATATTTGGCTACAATGTTGCCGTGTGATTTCACAGTAATACTCAAGAAGAAGAAGAAAACTACCCCTTACCTTTTCTGCATCTTGCTCAAAAAGTCGAAGTTGAAAACACTGGTCTAGTTTCAGTTTCCGGACATGCCACATCTGATGCAAGTGTTGCCGAGTTGAATGCAGCTTGTCCAAAAGGCTGGTGATCTTTGGCACAAGACTTTGGAAATCTGCACTGCCAGGAATGCAGTTCCTACCAGAAAAACCATCACTGCAACGTATGCATTGTAATAACCTCTGGCCCTCACGATCCAATTCTTCTACTGGAGCTTTAATTACTTTCTTCTTGAGCTGCGTGTGTTCATCTATTAGTCTTCTTGAGCCCTCCACATCCACTGGAAATTCCTTCCTAGCCAACATTTCCTGAAGGTCCTCTAGCCTGGATAACAAATGGATGGCACTGTTGAAAAACTCTTCCAATGAAACTCTCAACTCTATCCATTCATCATGATTGTAATCCAAGGATCCTTCAAATTCCTCTGTTAGTTGGGAGGGATCCACCAGTTTTGCTAGGCCTTCAACAGAGACCATGCTTGTCTAAGGGCATAAAAAAAAAAAAGAAATGTGTTATCAGTGAAAGAATGAGAAATGTTGCAATACTGGGATCTAAACATTATAATTATCTAGCTATTTGTCATGGGAAGGTAGGTCGTAGGAGGGAAAGAACATTGACAGCCAGGACGGGTAAGAATTTCCCCCACCATCCACAACTCAGAGATGTCATGGCAGCATTTAGAGAATAACAACTGTAATAACACAACTGTAATTCCATTAATTCCCCACAGACTTCTTGCACAAACATTTTGCAGTGCTTCCTGTGACAGTTCTATACAGCAAGTGTCTCTTACTTTCCATTTTACTGTTTGAGATCTTGAGGTATGTCTGGTTGAGGTAATCTACTGTTCAGTGTCGTTGCTGAGTATAAAGCATCAAGTACTCATGTGCAAAGTCCATGAATATTTCATTTGTGGGTGGTAACATTCAGCTAATGCATCAAACTCTGCACAACATGATACTGGTTTATACAAAGATGAGCTTGCTGCAATTTTAGTTGAACTGCAGACATTCTTGTGGAAGCATGCATTCAGGACACAAGATGTGATTTTGCTGAAGGAAGCCCACTGAGCTGGAATCTGAAGCCAGATTTCTCATATCCAACATCAATGTTCCAGCCAATGGCACCACACATCGGGTTTTTATGAAAAGGATACTGAGTTAATGGGCTTTTTTTAACTTATACATTTCACTGGGGGCAGGGAGCCTTTTAAAGAGCACCGGGTCTACATTTACTTCATAATCACTGCACAAACTTTAAGAACTTGTGCTTTCGTTTGATTCTACTTTCAGCAGCAAACCTTTCTTGAATCACTGGTTCTTTTTAATCTAAAGTGATCATTAGAAAGTTCTTTTTTTGGAAGGTGGGGAATAATGTTTCCACAACATATCCCTTCAAACTAAAGAGTGTATTTTGTATCACTGTAAATACAACTCTTCCCCATTGCCTTTAGCTATTCTGGCTTGAATGTTCTCCTAAGTGGATATATGATATCACACCGGATTCTGCTATTTGAATTATACAGCCATTATATAGGTTTCAGGCGTGTGACTGGAAGCAGGTGTTCTACCCTGCCAAAATACACATCTCACTGCTCCTTATTTTCTTTCAGATTATTCCAACTGGCTTTTCCCACAGGCAGATCACACAGGCTTCCATATGGCTGCTATTTTTCAACCCTTTTTAAATATGATTAAGCCAAATTAATGTAAAAATTAAATGCCACTGAGGTATTTACAGAAGAACTTGCCATGGATAAAAAGAACTACCTATGAGTCATAATGAAAAAAAAGTTAAACTATTACTTTATATAAAACTTACAATGTGCTTTCCAAGCTTTATCTTCTTCGTTTTATCAACAATCCTGGTATGTACTTATTATTCCCATTTAACAGATAAGTTAGGCCATGAGATAAGAATTTGTTGCATATGGCCACCCAGTAAGTTTATGGCTAAAGAAGTGTTCGCACTGAAGTTTGCCATACTTTAGGTCTAGCATGATGCCCTGGGAGAAACTGACTATCATTCAATAAACAGTACCACTGTAATTTATGTGGTCTTTGTTGGTTAAGGACACAAATGAGTTTGTGGCAGTAAAAATTAACTTGGAATAAAAAAACAGGAAATCCTGGAATAGATGGTCATTTACATTATTAGTTTTGGAAATGAAGGTAAGGGCCTGGCCATGTATCCTAGAACACTGTTTGATGACTTTCCAGTTCTTTTGCAATGATTCTTGGACAGTGTGCAAATAGTTATCCCTACCCAAAATGCTACATTTAAAATAACTATACCTCACCATTCCTTCTAAACTCACTAAACAGTCATACCTCAGGTTACAGATGCTTCAGGTTGTGCACCGCACAGAACCCGGAAGTACTGGAACAGGTTACTTCCGTGTTTCGGCGCTTGCACATGCACAGAAGCACTACATCACACTTTTCGCATGCGCAGAAGCGGCTAATCGCAACCCATGGGTGCACAGACGCAGCGCTGCAGGTTGTGAATGCTGTGGGTTGTGAACGTGCCTCCCGCACAGATCATGTTTGCAACCCGAGCGCCCACTGTACTGCACTTTAGCTCTAGTTTTTTTAAAAATCCCCACAATTTAAAAATATTGTCTTTTGAAATTCCCATTTGTACAGTTTATTTCTCCCTGCTATCCACCAAAGCATACAGAATTGTGACATGTGCTTGTTAAGTCTTCAACCAACAAAAGTTCCAGAACTGGCAACCTGAGGCACATCTGGCAAGAACTCAGTCTGAGCACCATCGTTCTGATACAACTGGCACTGATGCTACTAAGCTTTCAGCAGCAGGTCCTGGTTATTTTTCCAGGTTTTTGGTGAAATTTCATGTCAGTATTGGATTATTCTGCATTGTAATTTGGTTGCAGTTTGACCTGTCTTTTTCTCCTGCTGTTTTATGTACATGTATTTCTTTTTTAATTATTAGTAGGCATTGAATGACAATTTATAAAGAAGAACAGAGGCGGTTTTTTTAATCACCTAGCTCTTGCTACAGAAGTTAAAGCACTGCAGGGAGGCTACTTATGAAGACCAGAACAGAATGTGCCACTTTGGGAGCCTTACTGTAGGCCTCTGATTCCAATGCAATGAGAACATGGAATATATCAAAGCAAACTGTGCAGTTGGGGCATTTCCAAGAATTAGACTAGGTGATTCACTTCACATCACTACTTTAGAAAATAACAATTTCATCTCCCAACGCTGATCGCAGATATTGCACTTTGTTAGAATTTTCAGGTCTGCACCACTGACCTTTACTGACATCCATTGCCAAATAAGGAGAAGATGTATTAGAGCAATTGGAAATAATACAATATATCTGTATAAGGTCATATTGTAGGATGCTTAAACTGATGTATATTATAATTTGATGCTTTTTAAAAGGTTGAAATCTTTAAAAGGAGGTAGGCTCTCTTGCCCCAAGAGGAGTCTCCCCTGCACCCACACCAATTCCAGCTTATAAATATGGTGACTTTCACTCGGACAAGAAAAGTTCAAACTTGATTGACAAACTAGTTGATAACTCTTAAGAATAAGATGTGATAGCTATAAATTTTAAACATTTCTTCTGTGCAGTGCAATACTAATTTTATATACATATATTTTTTTTGGCAGCAGTCAATGGTGCTCTTAGGGCTGGGCTTTGGGCAGAGGTCTAGGGGCCCTATAACCCCTAACCTAAGGTGTGGGCAAAAAACACTTTGGCTCGCCACTCACTCACCAGCTCTGGATTGAGCCTATGCTGAATGCCTGGGCTGCTATCAGTGTCTCAGCAAAACTGTGCCTCTTTGATTTTAAAGTACAAGCAAAGAAGGAAAATGCACTTTAAAATCCAAGCCATGTAGCACTAAGGGGCAGCTTTGGGGAGAGACCATGATAAAAAAACAACACCCCAAAAAACCATAAGATGAGCACGGCTGTATCAAACAAAAGTCTCATCTAGCCCAACATTCTATTCTCACAGTGATCTTCAGGAAGCCAACAACAAGGACCTGGGCAACCACCATCCAGACAGATAGCTGGCATTTTGAACAAGGAAATGTGAGGAATTGGGAAGTGAAATACAGTGCATGATTAAGTAGCATAGTTCCCTTTCCACATTCTCTCAGGTCCACTTTCAACCTGTTGACTAAGTGAGGAAACAGACACCCTCACACCAGAGTCATGACATATTCATTTTCCACCTTAGTATCTAAGGTGAAGAAAGGTGAAGATATTATGAGATCACCGGGGTGTGACACTTTAACATGTACATAAGATAGTGACCCTGTTCAAACATCATGGTAAACCACTAAGGTATACATTTATTGGCTGTTTGTCTCCTTTCTGCTAGGATGAAGGAGAAACATATTATGCTAAGACCAGAGATCACGGCTTCTTTCACTTCCAACAGATCACCATCTGTAGCCAAGTTTTGTTATTGGTTTAATGAGCATGGTTTCTTGAGAGTGGAATAAACTATGACGCCTAGTTTGGATGGAACCCTGAGCCAGGGTGGTGGCTTATTTTCTCCGCTGATTTAGAAGGAGGCAAACAGCTCAGAAAAGCGTGTCCATGGTAAATAATTAGCCATGGTGTACTCCACAACACAGGAACCAGGTCAATACTCCATTGTATTGTATTTACAATTATGGAGACAGTCAGATACAAATTAAGACAGTAGACCTTTAAAAATGCACCTCAAGCTTTTATGGTCTCTCATCTTGAACAGTAACCCTTTAAAGTTTTAAGGTGATGATTACATTTAGCATAAAATATGTCAATGCAGGTCAAAGATTCCCCACTTGGTTTTAAAATCCACTTCAAAAATATTCTTTCCTGTCACAATCGGCCTTTTTGGCACAAAGATGTGACAGGAGGCCTTTTTGTTTAAAGCACTCTGAAGATACATTTATTATTCAGATAGGTTCTCTCGGGAAAACTAGAGATGAATAGGAATACATTATCAAACTTCATCAGGAAGGGAGAAGGGATGTGCAAAGCAAGGTAACAGCCTATCAGCTGTCATATTTCTCTCTCTTAGATGCAACCAATCAAAATCACAGCCTGCTCATTCAATCTTTTCAGGAGAAAAGAAAAATAATTTGCAAAAGTACTCCTGAATTAATGACAAGGAGGTTTATTGGGTCATCCCTCTCGTTGACAGCAAGCTCCTGAATCTGCATTAGTCAATCAAGTGTCAGCTTTGCTCTTTTTAGCTTACGTACAACTTGTGACTGACTGTACCCACAAGGGAAAATACAAAAGTAAACCTTACTATTTTTGGGGTTGTTCAATTGTCAAAAAAGCCAACTCAGGAGCAGATTATTTGCAGGAGCAGCAACTATTGTAGCATGAACATCCTTCCCCTCTTAACTTGAGGGCATTATCTTTTTTAAAGTTAATACTGACTGTGAATTTTTCAATTAATCAATATAGACTGAATTGCCTAGATCTATGTGATCTTTACTCAAATTGAAACTCTTCAGACATTACAGAAGGCTCTCAATCTTACCTCAAAGATAAATTTGGAACTTCCAAAATTTGTCTTCTGCTTCTGCCAGAAGTTATCAGGCTTGATTATCAGGGCAACATGAATTTCTGCAGGGAAGGCCTCCTGAAGAGTCTTCAATAGGGGCTTGATCAGGTCCCACTTAGATCCCCTCATATCAATGATGACAGTAAACCCTCGTTTGCAGACATCTTCACTGTAGGGATAAAACATGGGATAAATAATGTGCCTTCAGGAGCACAGGATATATGACTCACAGAAATGTGAAGATGCAATCACACACAAGTGTCACGACACTGGGCCTGCTTCTTTTCTGATCCAGGTGTGTCAATCCAGGTGGTCCTCCTACTAAAGATCTGCACTTAGTGTTATCATATTATTTACTTGAGAATTTTTTTCCTTTCCTCGGTTGTTGCCATTATGTATGTTTCTTTGAGTGTGCAATCATTAACTTTCAAACGAACCCTGTGACATAGTTTGTTATCATTCCCAATATAAAGCATAGATTAACTGGTTTGTCCAAGATCACACAACAAATCCTTGACTCAGATAGCATTTGATCCTAATACTTTTTTCCAAAAAAGTCCATAATATATGTTGAGTCAGGCTTGGCTCTGGCCTTTGGAAGGCCCCAGAGAAGCTGCCCTAGGTAGCCCACCCAGAGCCAACCTAACTCCTCCCCCCCCCCAGATATGCCCCTGTAGCTGCCAACCTCCCTCATGTTTGCCCAAGAGCAGGCTTACCCATGGCAGCGGTATCCCACTGCAGCAACATTACAGGGTAGAAGCCAGTCACAGAGTGGGGTGGGGTGGGGCAGCTGCCAATCTCACATTTACAAGTAGGCTTTCCCAGCGGCTGCACAGTAATGGGCTGCCACCATCATCAGATTACAGTACTCTGTCCATGAGCACAAGAGGCTAAATGTGAGTGGGGCAAGGCATCAGCCCTAATGTGAATGGGCCCCAGCAGATGCCCTAGTATGGTAGATAGTGACGCCAGGCATGGTTAGAGCTGAAACACACACACCAAAAGAGCGTTTATAAAATGCAATGGTGTGTATTGGGTCCTTATTGTGGGTTCGTGTGTATGTGTGTATGCATGCGTACATGCTGTTGAATTGATGACTGAGTGTTGATAAACTTGATGCTGCAAACCAAAAATAACAATTTAAAAAGCTTCAAATGCTGCTGACGTTTACAGGGCAGTTGCTTATTACCAGTAATGTCATAGGCACTCTATTCTATTCTATTCTGATTAATTCTATAAGCTACTAGAAGCTTCTCTGTGTGAGAGTAGCAGAGGCAGAAGGGTTAATGATTGTTTGGGTTATACTTTCTGCGAAGCTGCTTTGAACTAGTTCTTTTATCTCTATTCTGCAGAGTCATGCTGACTATAAATATAGGCCAAAAGAAGCCTGGGTCTTACTTTTCTCTTTCTATCTCACTTCCTTCTGGTATGATGTTTCTGTACATAGGATGCTTTAGTGCTAAGGTTTAGTCTTATTATGAGTTAAGTTTATAAATGCTGCAACTGGATTTTGCATGAACTGAGCCAATCCTAATTGTATTGGATTTGATAACCATTATGCTACATTTGCCTTCAGCACAAGTAAAGCTCTGCTGAATGAAGTACTATTGCCTCTGGTCTATTTTTGGGAACTCTGCTGAACTCTGCAACGTTTAAGGTTTTCCTCCACACGTATGACAACGTATGACAAACTGCCCAGAAAACTTTGGTTATAGGGAGACATATAAAGTATATTATAAAGAAATAAACAAAAAGACTGTAAATATTGCCCGGAGAAAATACTTTTGAACCAGGTCACAGAAAGGCTCATATCTTACAACCCATTTTTCTCAAACAAGCATTTTAAAGTATTTTTGTGTTTACATTTTGTTATGTCAGTAAGTGTGCTCAGTAGACTGAAATAAATCCAATAATAGCTGCTTGGTTTTTGAGGATGTGGAATTAGTTAACTATGGAAAAACTCACATCAAATTTATCTTTCTACAGAACAGGCCAAACCTGATGCTTTCCCAGATAAGAAGGTGAGGGTGGGCTGGACTCATAGAAAACAAATATGTTATGCAACCTCCTGTAAAAGAGGCTGTTTAACTGTTATAATTGTCAATACTGTATCTTTGCTGTATTGTCTTCGGTGTATGATTAATTTGTTTATAAATGATATACAACTTTCTATATTTTTGAATTTTGAATTACATGTGATATCCACCAAAAGCATATGAGTACTCCCATTGTCATGGACAAGATGATGCATGTCTAAAAACTGTGTCACAACATCACAACATGAAAAATTTGGGAAGCTCTGCTATAGACTCAAGTCTAAAGCCTGCAAGGGGGCGGGACAAAAAGGAGATGTGGAGGTTGCATGAGGAGAGTCCATGGGCCTTCAGTGCCCCCACACAACTAGAACAGGGGTAACCTGTGGCCAACCAGATGTTGTTGGACACCAACTCCCATCAACCCCAGTTAGCATGTCCAAAGCTTAGGGGCTACAGGAGCTGTAGTCCACCAATGTCTGGAGGACCAAAAGTGAGCCACTACTAGAAGTTTTCCTGACATGGCAGGTTGTTACTGTGCAGTCAGCAATATGTTTTCCATTAGTGTAGCAGCTGATGCCACTGCAGCTGAAAACCTTATTTACTTACACATCCAAACAGTGACTTACAAAGTCACATCCTATGAATATGCAAAAGCACAAATTAGTAACAAGAAAGCTTGAAATCCCCTTTGCGTATCTTGTTTTTGAAGTTTTTAAGTGGGATGATAATTCACATTTAAATTTAAATGCACACACTTTGAAAAAATGTGTGGAATTTGTAGCTTCACTTCAGTTTTCCAGCTGCAGAAGAAGATACGAAGGGATCTGTGCCTTGCAGTACTTAGGATCAAAACGGAGAAGAGCCTTGGTTTAAATGAATAGCCTGAGGAACAGCCAAAGTATATTGATCAAAAGTATGGGTGGGTGGGGACAATCATTGCAGGAATGCTATTTACATATTAGAGCTACACCACTATACAGACATAGCGCTGGGATAGAATGGATTTCAGAATCAAGAGCTGAGATCCTTGATGCTCAAGCCTAGAAAAGATTGCAGCATTGATAGTGCATTATTATCATATTTTAAAAGCCTTTCATAAAGGATGGAAGTCTCATGACCTCACTTGATGCTTGGCCATTTTCTCATGATAGGTATCACATCACAGCACACATACATACTTTGAGCAACAACATACCCTGTCTTCTAAATACATGGTAATTAGCAGGAAGCTATATGGCTGGGGGCAGATTACCCACAATTAACTAATGGCATCTGACAAGTAGCTTCAGATGCTGGACACTAAAATTTGATCATAACTTTGTAGGAAAGCGGCATGCAATTATCATGATACCAGAGAGTGCAGATTTAGATGAAAGACAGGACCTGGAGGCTTTTCTAGGTGAATGTCATTAACCTAATTAAAGTATTAACAGGAGAAATAGCAGGTTCTCTGAAAGTGAGAGCCTAGCTTCAGGGGTGACATTTAGGTGGGCAAAGGGGAGCAATATTTCCACCCCTGTAGTTCAGGGGTGTAAGCAAGCTTCTCAAGCATAGGCGTAACCAGGAGTTTTTTTTGGGGGGCATGCCTTTTGTTAGGGGCAGAATCTCAGTTTGCTATGTATTTTTTTTATTTCTATTGATTGGGGAGGCAGCTGCCCCTCCCTTGGCTATGCCCATGTTCTCAAGTGCTTCTATCCCTTGTCTATACAGACTCTCAAACTGGCTCCTCCCTGTTGCAATCTGAAACAGTAGCTCTGTCTTCATGTTCTTCAAAATTTAATTAAGAATAGCCTTCAATACATTGATCAGCTACTAAATAATTAGGAAGACCTTGGTCAATCTAGAGACACAAATGCTTTGTTACATGATCAGACTATACAGTAGTATGTAGATAACACACACACACACACACACACACACACACAAATGTTCAGTCAATAATGCCAATCCAGTAAAGTGAAACTGTGCTTGTTTGTTTATATGATAAACTAGTTCAATACAAGTAAAAGTCATGAACAAACAAACTATAAATGCAAACTTCAATGAGATATATTTGTCAAAGCTTTGGAATTATGCATATTGTACATGTTACACGTGCCTTGGATTTTTGTCATTAAAAGCAAACTGAAGATTAATTAACCTGGAACTGTTAAATTGTACTCCTACTGAGCACAGTAGCTTGCTTTGATTTCAAATGACTGAGGGTGCTGTTTTAATCTGTTTAGCTTATTAACATACAAGTCATTTACCACTTATTCACTTTCCATAGTAATTGTTGTCTGGCAATTGTCTCTCATTGGACAGACTCTCAGCAGTGTTTAAGATGAGAGAACAAAGCAGGATGGGAAAACTCTTACCTTTCATAACAGGAGCATTTTTTTAAGGTTGAAGTAGAAAAAATCAAGGATAAATTCTAAAGATCATGCATGAGAAACCTATGGCCTGCAGATGTTATTGGACTCCAACTCCCCTCAGATAACATAGCCAATGTTCAGGGATGATGGGAATTGTATTTCAACAAGAACGTGCCACGTGCTTTCCTGCTACAGATCAATATTAGTATTTATGAATACTTAATCTGAGTCAGAGTTCATCCTATGGCACTCTTACCTCTACCCCACTACTACCAACAGGCAGCCCCTCATGCATACAGAATGAAGGAGCAGAGCTTCCAAAGAATGGGGTTTAGTCCTCATATGCCTTCTGTTTTCATAGATTAACCTCAGCATCCCTTATGAAAGCTGCATACTTATAGGAGTGCATCTTATGCCCCAGCCTGACCTCCTCCTTTTCCTGTATTTTCTGGTTCATTTTTCCTTGATTGGCTTGGCTTGTAAGAGCATGACTGTCAGTTACTGAGTATGGAAACCTTGGGATATACAAATACAGTAAGCCTGCAACTTATGCACATTTAACTTGTGTGCATTTAGCTTTATGCACTTAGCAATTAGGGGGGGGGGAAATAAGGTTGCAGAAAGGGGGTGGGCTTCCAGTAAAAACAACTTTAGCAATCCCACCCACCTTTTTGCTCCCAATGTGTTTTTCACTATAGGTGACTTTGGCTTTAGGCATGATCCCAGGGAACATCAACCCTGCATAACTTTCAGGCTTACTGTATATAAACATGATAAGAATGGAATCGGATTAGTAAGGGGTGACAGGTGAAATGTACACCTTCAGAATCAGAGTATATGCATGAACAGATCTTTATGAGCAATGATCACAAGGCAGAAAGTAGCAAATAAGCTGGATCCACACCGGCAGCATTTAAAAGCCTACACTTGAGCACTAAGAGTTTGACAGATGTAAAAGGAGGGATCAAGGGAGGGGGAAGAGAGGGGGCAGCAATGGGTGTGGAATTAGACCTGATAATATCCAGTTTAAGTTTGGTTCCATGGACTGCTTTGTGTTTTCCATCACTTGAATATTTTGGGTGATCTCAGTGGCAGCAGTCCACAGGCACTAACAGGCTAAATTAGCATTTGTATGAATGATGGTAATGATGTTTTCCTTCTGGAAGACTGACACAGTAATCCTATGAAAGGTAATACTGTACTCAGGGAGGAACACACAAGCAAAAGGAGGTTAAGAGAGGAGACCAAATTCCACTGTTAATTACAGTCCATGGGCCAGAGTACACATTTAGGACTATATACTCCCTTCATCCAGACCATCATTCAACTTGCACTTGGGGGAGGCTTGCATAAAAAACAAGGATAATAACTCACTCTTCTGTAATAATCAAAGCTTCTTGTTCTCATTATCTGTTCATACTACATTGCTATGTTCATAATTACTCACTTCAAATAAATGCTCAGCTTCAGGACCACCAACATTTTTGTCTTTTGGTTTTACTTCAGTCTAAGATTTTGTTTCTTTCTGTGTGTATCTTTTCCTTTTGTTGTTTTTCTCCGCACTTTCTTCTCCAAGCAACAACTGGTCTAACGTTTTAAGTTTCACCTATATCACCATTCCTTCAGCAAATGTCAAGGAAAACCAGCAGAGTTGTGCTCCCCCCACCAGCTCTCTCCCATAAATGTCATCAACAAGGGTGACCAAGGCTGTTTCAGTGCCAGAACCAGGCCTGAAACCAGACTGGAATGGATCCAAGTAATCAGCTTCCTTCAAGCATGCCTGTAGATGGACCACCACCACCACCTTAATATTTGCCCCTGGGTGATAGTTGTTTAACGCTTCTGGGTCCAGGGAAGTCTTCCAGGAGGTACACCACCACCTCCTTTGAGGCAAATGGTACTTTCCCCCTTTCCAATGAAGCACTGATCGCTCTGAGACTCACCCAGTCAACCCTCTATGGCTAGTTTGAAGAAGCCAAGATGGACAAGGGTCAAGAAGGCAGGTGACTGGCCACGCTTATTCAAGCAGCTTGTCTACATCCTCAATAAACACACAAGACATAACCATCTTGTACATCCTCAGGCTGCAATAATCTAAACTGATCCAGTATAGGTAGAATAAACAGCACTCTAGACAGTCACCACAACATGCTATCAATCACATTGACAGTTCCTTCCCCCTGTCTGTGTCAGTCAATGACAGGGAGGAAGGGCATGGAAACTCACAGCATATGACATCATCTCATGTGGTTATCATTTCTAAATGTTATGAGGCACGGAGTGGGGACATCTCACACTAGAAATGACATTTTCAGCCATTCTTTGCTGCCAGTGCTACACGAATTCCAACTTTTAGACACATTTCTCTCTCTCTCTCTCTCTCTCTCTCTCTCTCTCTCTCTCTCTCTCTCTCTCTCCCTCTCTGTTTTAATATTATCTCAAATGGAACCCATTTAAAAATTGTCCTAAGAAATGTCAGATCACACAAAACATTTTTTTTCATTAAAAAAAAAAAGAACCAGTAAGAACAGTGTGTACATCTGATTAACAGGTACATTGGGCAAAGACAAAAAAGGAAATACAATGTAGGAGATGAAGGAAAAGCACTTCATCCAGTATCCAATTGCCATCATGTCCAAGTATTAGTATTATGTTAACCTGGATGCCCATCTCACTCATTTTACATCCTGTCAACATTTAGCAGAAACATTTGCCCATTTAAAGCAATGCAATTTGGCCCTTGTAAACACAACTTCTGCTGCTGTCTGCATTAAAAGTGTAGGTAAAATCAAAAAAGGCTACTTAAGTACAGTCAATTTCAATTTAACATCTGAAAATCCATAATTCAGCTATATCTTTAAAAAATATTTTTTTAAAAATATATTGTTAATGTGTGCTAATGCTATTAGCTATCCATTTTCACTAGCAAGAAGTAGCTTGCTCCAATATCAAACATGTTTTGAAACATTCTATTTCAATTAATTTTTCAGATATTTGGTAATAGTGATACGTATCTTTCATCCCGCGTAGTTTGCCTCAAAGCTACTGACATTTAGAATGCTCTATAGTAATTAGATGAAATAATCTAACATTTTCACCACATTAAGCATGAGTGGATGGCAAGCAATGTGGTGTTACTTCTTGAACCTTGAACTAACAAAAGATTTAAAAAGATATATATTTTTATATTGTTGTAAACCACTGTGATATATTTTTATGATACAGTGGTATTTAAATAAATAAATAAATAAATAAATAAATAAATAAATAAATAAATAAATGTATACAGTATCAGAAAAAATACATTCTACCAGCAGTTGTTTGGCTGGTACAATTATCAACACATTACCTTGACAACAGAACTCACATCTTTGATATATGCCACATGCCAAACTCTGATACAGTTTTTAAAATTCCCACATTAGAGATGTTTAGATCGGCTTTTCTGAAGCTGTTTTCCTTCCAATTAAAACAAACAAACAAACAAACCTACATTGTTCATACTTAACATAAATAAAGAAGGTCATGTCTCCACTGCTGCTCTACCAATCAGAGTCAGCTGAACAAAAATATATGATGTGTTTGAGAATACTGGAAAAAGAAATGAGGTTATAGGGTTGTAGATGTGTAAGTTTTTAGATCCTCACAGATTTGAGGAATGCTTATTGCTACAACAGGCTCCGCATCTAAGATGCTTCCTATCATCATAAATAACAAGAGTATTTCTGGACAGTACAGTAGCCAAAATAGTGGTCTTCAGGTGTTGCGGACTACAGCTCCCATTAGCCCCAGTCAGCATAACCAATGGTAAAGGATGATGGGACTTGTAGTCCAACAACATCTGAAGGTCACCATGTTGGCTCTAATAGGTAACTATGTGGGAATGGGGCAGGCAGTGATGGTCAATGCAGCCTAAAACTGATAATTTCTGCTCTTGGCTGTAACTGTTTCTTTCTTCTTTCCCAATGATATGCCTAGCAGGCAGCTAATCCCTAGCAAAACAATCTGGGAATAGAGAAGCCCTCGAGGTAATTCTATAGTTGTGTTATATATGGCTCCTGGATTTGCACTGGGTTGCCAGGACTTGGCTCCCAACTTCTAGGGGGGGAAGGGTGGTCATGAAACACCAAACTTTTGTGGATTAGGATTCATCCATTTTGGCATCTGCCACAGAAGAGTAGTATACTGATGGATTTGTCCAGCCCTTTGTGTCAGCATAGCATCATATTTTAAACACTTCAAGGCTTCTGCTACCCTGATAGCATGAAGGAGCAGGAGGATCTATCACAACATCTCTGTCCCATCAAACTCTTGTGTGGAATTATAATGGTTACAGTGCCTCTTCTCACTCAGTCCTCTGTATAGTAAGCACATCTGGCTGCTATTCGGTGTCCAATCTCCTGTATATTGAGTGACATGTCTGAGGCAAAAATATGTTGAGTCTTCTTACACTGCAGCAAGTGGAAAGTACTATAATAAACTATTTTCATCTCCTTTCTTCCCTTTTAGTATTTCTAATTTGCTATAATATTTCCCTTTGTTTATCTACTGGAATATTGCAAACCCCATATCTTAAAGAGCCAGCAGTTGCTATGAATGTGTGTGTGTGTGTGTGTGTGTGTGTGTGTGTGTGTGTGTGAGAGAGAGAGAGAGAGAGAGAGAGAGAGAGAATGAATAATAAATAAGAAAAATGTGGTTCCAATGTTTCATTTATTTGCAATTACTTGTTCTTTTCTTATCAGTGCCTAAATACATTCTGTTTCTCTACCAGTGAAAAAGCAATTATGCTCCCTCCCCCTCCCCCGGCAAAGAAACTAAAACTAGTTTTTCTTTTATTGGAACTAGACTTGAAAGCACCACCACTGGTGTTTTTCAGTATCACCGTAGTCAGCCATTGGAATTTGTAGTTATCATGGCCAACAGTTACTGCAAGCTGAAGGGGGCATGTGACAGGACTGTGAATGAAACTAGAATGCAGATGTGGAACTGCACAATGTCTGGATTCATTTGACCAGAAACACTGGCCAAATACCAATGGATGAGAAAGCAAAGACAAAAGAGAAAGTAAAATTCAAGTTTGGCAACAAAAAGCTAAGTTAACAGAAGTGCCCATGCTGTTTTCAAGGAAATAACCAAGCACTGCATTTGTCAAAGAAATGCTGCAGTATCTGGTTAGTTAAGGTACAGTCCACCTACTGTTTAACTGTACATACATGTGTGATCTCAATATGACTTGAAAGAGAAACTGTTATTTCTATGGGTTATTCCTTCTTTCTTTTTATGCCAGCTTCAGAGAGACTGAGGGAGTAGTGAGAAATATAGTGTCCTTTTAGGGTTTTTCCTACTTATCCTCCTTCTGCAGGCAAGAAGTGGCCTTGAATGTAAATACTTTGTTGTAATTTGGCATAAACATTTGCTTTAGATCAAGCTGAATGACTCTGAAATTCCTGGTTGTACTTCTACAGCCACAAATTTCTAATACATGCAGAACACCAGCAATTGATATTTATTTTAAGAATATGATGATGATGACAACAACGAGAGAGAGAGAGAGAGAGAGAGAGAGAGAGAGAGAGAGAGCAGAAAAATAAAATAAAAAGAGTTGGTCCGAGGTGTGAAAAAAATTCAAGACAACTGATGTACAGCTCAGAAATAACTTGCTTTCTTTTAGTGTTCTTGGCTGCATGGCACTGCAAAATTCGGGGCATGCTAGTATTGTTACTTACCAGTCAGGTCACAATACAGTGGTACCTCGTTTTAAGAACAACCCTGTTTACAAACGATTCTGTTTACGAACTCTGCAAAACGAAAAGTAGTGTTCCGGTTTGAGAACTTTACCTCTGTCTAAGAATGGAATCCGAAAGGTGGAAGGGCACCGGCGATGGGAGGCCTCATTAGGGAAAACACGCCTCAGTTTAAGAACAGTTTGGGTTTAAGAACGGACTTCCAGAACGGATTAAGTTCGTAAACTTGAGGTACCACTTTAAGTTGGCTCAGCTCAACTTGGTGGGTCACAAGTCTGGCAGGCCTGCTCTTGATTGTCCAGTTATTCATATGCTTAGCTAATCCATTAAAGTCAAGTCTGGAGGGGAACCATTTCTCAAGCAACTATCATAACTTTGTGGATGTGAGCCAGAAATAAAGAAGCTTTATTATCTTAACATAACAATATAAAACAGGCTGTTTTCAAGTTCCAATAAGCATACATGATCACAACAGCTGTTTTTTTAAAAGCCAAATCTAATGAGAGAATGTTATTATTCAGATTCTTTTTAAAACCTGGCTGATGTCTGGCAATTTGGTATCACTCTCACTTGTCCTATTCTGTTGATGTTATCTCAGATTTACTGCGGTCAGCAGTGTCTGGCAAGTTCTCTCTCTTGTAGCCATGTGGATAAATATGGTATTAATCAGGTCTCCTTTCTTCTTCTTTTTTAAAAAATTAAAAATCCAGGATTAAACATGATATACATGTGATATCTCCACAGCAAGCTTTGTCTGCATGGCAATTCTCCTTCTAGTGAAACTTATCATGTGGTTCCTTCTGATTGATTACCACCGCCAGATGCTTATGGAGGTCTCAATGGCTGCTGTGGACACTTCCTATGCACTCCAAAGGACCCATGTGGCAAGCTACAGCATATGTTCAGAGTGATCATGTGTATGCTGCTTGTCATGGAGGAAAGGTATTGTGAACCTCAATTTTTATATATTTTCTAGGAATGTTGATATGACATTGACATACTTCTCTAGTGACTGCCACCCTATTATCTCTTTCCCATCTAGTATCTCTTTCCTCCAAGTCATTCGGTAGCAATAAAAAGGAGCTTGATTGAATGAAAATCAATACAGAATTGCTACTTGCTGGTAAATTAACTGCTGGAACTCTCACGCCCTTCAGAGAAAGACACTGATGGACATGGGGCTAACTGAGAGCATTTCTAAGGAAGCAATTGAGCTCCAACTCCGGCTGTTATAAATATATTTGCTTTTGGCACAGAAAAGTTGGTGATTATTCTGGTTATAATCTCTAAGTCTGTCACAATGGAATTTCATCATAGGGTAGGATCTAGTGCAGGGGTGGCCAACTCTCAAGAGACTGCGGTCTACTTTCAAAATTAAAAACTGGCAGTGATTTACCCCCGTCTTTTGGTGTTCAGCTCAAAGTTGTTGAACTTTTTTTAGGGATTTACAAAAAGCTTTGGGGGGGGGGAGTTCTGGTTTTTTGGGGGGTTAAAGGCAAGGGACAAAGGGGTAAAGTCACTCACAAAAATCGCTATGGATCAAAACAGCAGCACAGAGAAAGCTCCGTCTTCCCTTCCAGAGATCATACAACAATGGAGGGTGGGGCAAGGAGGCATGGCAGGAGTCAGTTTTAGCAGCGCTAAGGAAAGGGAGCCAGAGATCGACCGCAATCTACCAAAACCTCACAGAGATTTACCAGTAGATTGCGATCGACCTGTTGGACATCCCTGATCTAGTGGAAGCATGAAAGCCCATGCTTCCAGGATAATAAATAGACACTGTCATAGTGAAGGAGAGGTTAGAGGAATGTAGTACATTGAACTTGGATGTTCATCTGAATACATTTGCTGCAACCTTTAGCACACAATGCACGGTTTTTCAGCATCAAAATTTCAATATTTCTTCTTATCGTGATTATTCTCCTCCAACTCCATGAAATCACGGGTAATAGGAACTGACTAGGAAATAGGAATTTTTGTGATGGCACATTTTGTTATTCTTTTTCACTGAATGTGGACAAGTGGGGTAACACAAGTTGCAACATCATCACATAATAAAGACATTATGGCAGTGTTTGCCATCTGTAAAATATTGATGAACATGGATTAACATTTTGGGTTGACTATCTATCAAATCCCAAAAACAGATGTCAATTTTTAGCCACAGCAAAAAGAAAAAAATTAATGGGTGATTATTTTAGACTCAATTATACATCTGCCTTTTTGAAATTCAAATTAGTGTTATTTTAAAATGCTTTAGCATTTTAGTACAAATTAAGATACAATTCAACCCTGTCCCAATGTGTTTTTAGTCTGAGGAACATGAACGGGGCAGGATTAAAATGGAGGTCCAGGTCTGATGTAGGAGAAAAAAGGATGTTGATAGGTGAGGCCAAGTCAACAGCAGCAAAGCACAGACTAATTGATGGTGATCGAGGAAAGTTGCATGCTTTGCGGACAATCATAAAAAATAGAGGGAACAGGCTTGTTGGATCAAAATATGTAGAATATAGGAGTGCACAGAAAGCTAAATGCACTTCACCAACTCTCTTGTTTTGCTATTCCAAGCAGGCTGCAACAAGAGAGAATGTTCCTACATCTTTGAGTGCTAAAATATTACCTGACTCCTGCCTGCACTACAAAATCTTGGTATCACAAGCCTCAGTGGAATACTGCCTTGTCCCAGTAGGGTCAATCTGCATTTCTTATGTGCCTTCAAATTGTAAAGTCAGAAGGGACACTGAGGGCCCTCTAGTTCAACCCCTTGCATAGCAGGAATCCTGTCGACAGGCATCCCTGGGTGAGCTCAAACCACCAACCTTCTGGTTAACAACCAGAGGCAATGGCCTATTGTGTCAACTTGTCTCATCACATATATTTAAACACCAGGCAAAAACGTTTCTCTTCAACCAGGTATTCAGCAATTAGCATTCTATGGCTTTTTATATGTGTTTGTGGGAGTGGGGTTAGTGATCTCTGTTAGTTTTTCTTCCATTATGTGTTTTGTATTCTAATTTTGTATTTTTCTGTTGTGAATACCCCTGGGATCTTTAGATGAAGGGTAGTATACAAATTAAATAAATAAATAAATAATAAACAAACTATGGCTTACCAGGAATGGACAAGCATGTTCATGCACTCTATTCAAAATCTCACCTTCGCCCTCTTTCCTTTACCGTGCCAATAAAAAAACACCACATCACTGTCTTAGCATTGTATATGAACTAGAGGTTGCTGTTTGCTTCTCTCGAAACAAACCATGAGAACAAGCGAAGAACAAACCATGGTTTCTGGCCAGTAAGTCTTATTTTGTTTAACTCCAGCTTACCATTATATACAAAACAGGCCAATGAAGTTAACTCAACAAGCTTTATTTTTTCTTGCTTTGTGGGCAGACATGGCTTGTCCAAATGGACTGTGAAAAGTAGAGTTTCAGTAAGTGGGAAACATTTAATTTGCACAAACAGGCCTAGGGAACATGTTTGACATTTTGTTTGGGTATAATTTCAAAGTATAACTAATGAGGAAGCTAAAGCAACTGCCAGGATTTGTTGATGAAGCTCAGAATGTCTGCAGGGAGCAAACTTAACTATGCTTTAGTGAATGCCTCTCAACAGGACACTTTTTAGGCATTTAGCACCCTGGGCAAATAATTAATACAGCATGTTTTTGCTACTTGGATCCATTTGCATCTACATCCAGGCGACTCTTCCCCACTAGCCTGTCCACCTTTCCTTCCCACTAATTCCAACTTATGTCAGAATGTGAATTCTTCGTGCAACTTAGTGCATAGAAAAATATTTCAAATATGGCAATCTCTAATTTGATCACTGAACACAAGGTTCAGTTTCTGTGCATCTGCTAGTATTAGAAACAGTAGTACAGTAGCCATAGAACAAGTCGTTCTTCTATCTCTAGACAGCTGTTTCTATAGTGGGATGTCAACAAAATTATAAATTACATCGCAAAGCTCAGCACAGTGTGGTCAGCTCATAAAACCTTATAAATGTGATTTCAAAAATCAAACCACATTCCCATTTCCAATGCTAGAGTTTTCAGACTCTGTTCTACATACTGATTTTATACAAGGAATCTTTACAGTTCTACGCATATGCTTGTTGAATAGTGTCACATTCTGTTTCATTCTGCTCACAACTGAGCAAATGCATCCATTCTTTCCCCCTAAATGCAGAACTTTGTGAGTATTTGTAAATTGGGCCAAAGGGCTGAACTGACTTGGAGGATTTTGCTGCTTTTTCCAGAATCAAAGCTTGCCATTTTTAAATTAGATTTCTAGTTCATTTGCTTGTAAAGCTATCCATTGCAATATAATATAATGCAAATTTATCTTGCTGAGTGTCTGTAACCAGCCAAAGAAAAACAGTGACAATTCAAAAACATTAGACATTCTTCACTTTAAAGGGCTTCTATTCCCCCCCCTCAATATTTTTAATTTATTTTGGATTAGTTTATAGAATCACAGAACTGTAGAGCTGGAAGAGATTCCGAGGACCATCTAGCCCAACCCCCTGCAATGCAGGAATCTCAGCTAAAACATTCATGATAGGTGGTCAGCCAACCTCTTATTAAAAAACTCCAATGAAGGCAAGTCCACCACCCGCCAAGGGAATTTGACCTCAGACTCCTAAAGTTGCAAAATATAAATTTGTTTAAGATTAATTAAAATACGTATACTGATCATCATCCCATGAATACCACCAGGATATGGTTTGTTCAAACTAACTTTGGTTATAACAAGCAATAGTTCGGACATATAACAGAACTGTGATTTGTCCTTAAAGCAAAAGCAGAAGATTGCAAACTCCTTTGCATGCAATGGAACAGTAAGGGAACACAATGGAACACATATGCCTGAGGCCTGCAGTGACTTATTCCTTAGCCAATAAACCATTGGAAAGGGTCAGACTGACATTATTTTCTGCCAGATATTCTTATCAGGGTCTTCACAAATGCATTTTTTGGCAGAAATAAAAATAAAATAAAATAAAAGCACAATAAAAATACTTTAAAAGATAAATAATCATTTGACTATTTTCAGATAACTAGGCCCAAATTTTGACCATGTGCTGATTCATGTAACTATTACAACCCACCAAGTGCTATTCTCTTCCCACAAAGACTTTTAAATAGAGTTTGTGTCAGGGCAACATTTAATGGATTGTGCTCTTCATTTCAGAGAAGAATTCTGAAAATAAGGAAGAAGAAAACCAGTCTCTGAATTCTCTAACAAAAGAAGAGAGAAACAAACTGCTACTTGATTAAAAGGAGTCAAATTTCTGGAAATCAGGGAAAGGCATTCCAAGAAGCCAATTCATTTGAGACCAAAACAGAAATTATTCCTGTTTAATGCTTAATTCACCCCCCCCCCAATATTTAGGAAATATTGATGTAAAGATAACACATGGCTTCTGAAATAACTAATAGATTTCTCCCCAATTATTAGATTAAAATTATACTGGAGTAACATAAAGACACCCTGAAGGTTTAATAGAAAATGACCAAAAGATAAGCTAGATCCCATCCTTTTTACTCCCTAGTATTCTTGATTCCAAACTTTCAAATAATCTTAGTACTACTGAAAACATTTATAAGATGCAAATTATTTGCAATTACGCTTCATTGAAATCTCAGTGCTACTTTTAAGTAAACAGGTTTAGAATCCTAGTGTCAATTGCAGCTTTTTATGGTGCCAAACAACCACCACTTTCAGGTTCTTCCTAACATAAATATAATGCCATTTTCCTACAAGACAATTCAGGCATTGAACAAGACTTCACAGTATTTCAGGAAAAGATGGTGGCACAGGCCAAGCTAGACACCCAGGAGCAAAACTAATAACTGGGGGAAAAACAAACTCTCAACTGGTAAGGCTACGGATGAAGTGAAGTTAGAAGTATTGTAAACTGAGCTCTTTTGCAATGTCCTTACTAAATTTTGAGAGAAAGTAGTGGATTATGTAAATATTACTGTGAGGGGGGAAATTACAATTTTCTGAGGAAATTCTTGTGAACTACATTCCTACTACAGTATATGGAATTTGACAACTGGACAATGTAAATGGATTCTTCATGCTCCTACTGTGGCCAAGAGACTAATAATAAGGCACTGGAAAAATAAGTGTTCAGCTCCATCTAATCAATGGATTGAAGGTATGACTACACTTGCAGTTTATGCAACTTATGAACAGATTGCTTACAGACATAGACTTGCATGGACAAGTATAATGATATCTGGAATGCACTTATACTAAATATAGTAGGTTAAATGTATGTGTGTGTGTTTGAATAATAACAATACTATCAATGAAATTTATTGATTTCATGTATCTACTGATTCATTCATTTTATGGGTCTATGATCTGGGGTATTGAACTTTGGGTAACTTAAGATGGTGGGCAGCAAATATGGATTGGAGCTAAGGTTAGCTTTCATTCAGAAGTGCTGTCACCTGTGCATCACCGAAGAATGTCTGGAAATCCAAAGGAGGGCAGTGAATGCCACTGTCACTATAGCAGTGGTGCCAGCAGAGAAAGCATGTGGTGGTCACCACCACCCTGCCCTGGTTGGTGGCCGCATTGTCAGCATGCAGAAGACTGGCACCTGATCTGGCAGCAGCATTTTTCACTATTGTCTTCAAATGCCTACTACATACATGCTAAAATTCAAAGATTCCTGCTCTGCAGAGTACTCAGCAAACCATTTCAGATTGAAACTCCCATATGAACCATGATATTGAATAAATTTATTTCCCTTCCAATACCTGTTCTAGCCAACACTACAAATAACACCAACAAAATAAAAATGCTTTTAAAGCATTACTAGTTCTTCAAACTATTCTAAGCCACCAGAAAACCTTCTGTAAATGGAAAATGCTTGATACTTTTCATGTGGGGAGAAAAATCAGATGACACCATTAAAGCAAGCACCAAAGATCCATTAACTTTACCAGTTTCAACTCACTTATTAATGGGTCCTTTTGATGCATGTGCATTGCCAAATCATGACCTGACAAAGGATGCCAGATATCTAGTTACCCAAATTAGTATGAAATCCCTTGTGTTATTTTAAAAACATATGGTTATTTTTATATACATAATACTATTATAGTCTCTCCCTCCCCACCCAGGCTTTAAAAAAGCTTCCTTTATTTTAGGATCATGTAACAGAAAATAAGAGCTCCAACATTTAATCCTTATCAATCAACAAAAAGAATTGTGCACTACTTCTAGTATGACCTGCTAATACACAATATACTTTGAGCTCACCAAGAAACTGCTTGAAATTAAGCCAGGGCAGCACTTTATATTAGTAAATTTTGCCAAGTCAATAATCCGTCCCTAACCCAGAAACTTGATTATTTTAATGGGCTCTGATACCTTTAAATTGTCTCAGAAAAGAACCTCCAACTTCTCAGTCTGTCTAGAATACCTTCTGTCATTGCTTTCTGAGTCTTGGATGCTCCCCAGAGCTGGTGAAATATTTGAGGATGTTTTCTGAGGACAAGTAAATGTAGACATATATAAAACATTAGGCCTCAGAGGTATCATGTGTTTCCATCACAGAAAAGTTGAGAATCTTGGCTCTCAGACAGGCTGATGTATTCAGCAGAAAGATAAATCGGGGTTGAGACAGAATATTGCCTTTGCCATATGGAAACAAGATACATATAATGGAAATGAAGAGATTGCATAGGCCTAGAATGAAAATCTTTTCCCTTCCTTCCTTCCCTTCCTTTGCAGATGTCTGCATATGACGTACCAGAATGATACCTGGGAAATGAGGCCATGTATCCACTCGGCTACTCAAAAATCTCTTAGCAGCTAAAGAGGAGAGGTGTTGGTAGTCTGACATAGTGGGAAGCTTCATTTTATGGCTGTCAAAGGAAGAGGAAAAGGAGAAGCCTAAGAATTCCCAGCAAAGTTATATGGAACTCTAGGCAAAATAGTATGGTGTAACTAAACCTCAATACATGCACAGCGACTAGAGATAATTTATGTCATATGCAGAGAGATGGAGAGCTGCCAACATTCCTCTGATCATTCCTCTTATAATTTGAAGTATCTTTTTAATCAGATCTAACATCAGCACCTGGCACAGTAGAGCTGTTGATGGGGTTTCAGGATCCAGGTATGCCCCCCTTCCAGTATCCTGGGCTCACACTGTGAGTTTACCCAACACTAAAATTTGTGGGTAACTATTCTAATTTTCTGCAATTCCCCCATCATAGCGTCACTCTGGGGTACTGTGAGAAACACAACTTGCTTATACTGATTAGATATTGTTGTAGACATGCCAGGACCTTATGGTGAAGGACAGCTAAGAAATCTAAGAAATCATCATCATCTCTGGGATATGTGACATAGATTTCTGTTGTAAGGCAGTGGAAGTAGAAGAAAAGAACTAATGAGTACAGTGGTACCTCGGGTTACATACACTTCAGGTTACAGACTCCGCTAACCCAGAAAAAGTACCTCAGGTTAAGAACTTTGCTTCAGGATGAGAACAGAAATTGTGCTCCGGTGGCACGGCAGCAGCAGCAGGAGGCCCCATTAGCTAAAGTAGTGCTTCAGGTTAAGAACAGTTTCAAGTTAAGAACGGACCTCCGGAATGAATTAAGTACTTAACCCGAGGTACCACTGTATTAGGAGTTTCCCTGGATTAAGCAGAGTCTGAGTGATGCTTTATTGATAGACATTTGTAATGAAATACAGGTACAGTGGTACCTTGGGATGCGAATGGGATCCGTTCTGGAGCCCCGTTCGCATCCCGAACGGAACGCAAGGCGCGACGGCACGTCTGCGCGTGCGTGGGTTGCCGCTTCCGCGCATGACGTCATTTTGATCGTCTGTGCATGCGTGAGCGGCGAAACCCGGAAGTAACACGTTCCGTTACTTCCGGATTGCCGCAGAGCGCAACTCGAATGCACTCAACCCAAAGCGCATTCAACTCGAGGTATGACTGTAGTTAAACAATATCGTTCTGAGGGCCTGTTCAACAAAATGTTGGGAGCATATAGGCAGTTTTCTCTTTGATCCTTTTTTAGAAGAATTAAATTTCTGATTGCAAAATCTGGTGATATATTGCCTGGTTGGTCTAATAAAACTTATAAATAATACTTAAAATATTGCGAACTGTGTTTTAGAATTCCTTCCTCCTCCTCATTTATCACCATATTCCTGCATTGATTTCATACTGTTACACTGTCCACAGAAATGTACTACTTGTGCCATTTCCATTAAGAGAGGTATCTGGGGTCAATTGCTAGACAGCATCAATGAGGATAATAATCTGCCTCACTCTGTTGCTTCAGACAGAAAGAAGAAAGAGGAAATTGTTAAAGTAAGGTCAATATGATAAATTATAGGGCTCTTTGCTGAAAGTGAACTTTGTTTCCCCCCCTGCTAGTGCTGTTTAAACTAAAATAACCCAATCCTAAATAAGTAGTTTTCCTAATATTCCAACTACTGGTTCACAGGTCTAAACAGATGTGCCAGTCCTCTCCATTTGACCAAGAATTCCATTTTAGCCAAGCCATTCCCACTTGCCCTATATACCTTATGTCATATATGAAGTCAGGTGCTGGGCAGGCAAAGACACAGCTGGGACCAAAAGCAGTGTGCAGACAATGTACATCATATGATCAATGGCCCCTGAAAAGCCCTGTGTATAGTACATTGTGTGACTCTTTGCAAGCCCTGATGATCAACAGATTGCCAGGTCTTCAAAGTGCAGCACAGAGCTTTCTGCAAACACTGATGATTAGCTGGACTTCTCCTCATGGACTAAAAATCCATCTGGATGCATAGCTTAGCAATCAGGTGTCTGTCTTGGTCATGCAAGATTATGCTATATGCAGCTATGTTACCACTGATTTACCATGCTCATGTATTGTTTCATGGGTGAGCTCAAAGTTCAGTGGTAGAGAACATGTTTTACACAAGTCTGCACAAGTCTGAGGTTCAATTCTCAATGCTTCCTGCAAAAGCAGGAATACATAAACTGGTGTCCTTTAGCTGTTGCTGGACTACAACTCCAGTCATACTGACTATTGGCTATGCCAGCAGGGGCTGAAAGGAACCGGAGTCCAACAACATCTAAAAGTCCCAACCTAACAGAACTCAAATTGCAGGGCTCAGAAAGACCTCAGCTTGAGACCTTGAAAAGTCACTACCAGTCAGAACAGACAACACTGAAGTTGATGGCCTGATACAGTATAAAGTACTTATGTTCATATGTAACAACTGCCAGATCTAGCTATAATTTTATTATAATATAGACATAAACAAACAGCAGCATCAAGTGTGCATGGCACTATTGGAAGTTGACTTACTAGAATGGATAGATTAGTGGTAACGCCTAGAAAGACTCTACTAGATGTATATTTTCCTTACCAGCTCAAAACACAAATTCCTAATGTGATAACACCAAATCTTAGCTAGCCCACTGAGTTGCACTCTAATTTATATACATCTGCAATACTAGCAATACAGTAACTTCCTTAAGGACAATCAGTGAAACACTTTACACACACACACACTGAACTGAACAAAGTCCACAGATTGTATGCAAGCAAAGAAAAACCAAATGTTACAAAAAAAAAGGGTTCATGGAATCATTCCTCCCCAACACATAAATACCATAAACCAAACTCTAGTGTCCAACACAAGAACAAAAAAAATTAGACAAAAGAAACATCAGGAGTGCATATAAACAAGGGGGTGGTGGTCCATATATTCTAATCATTATAGTCTAATAGCTAAGAATGTCAGCAAGGTACTGCAGGCGCAAACTTAAAAAAAAATGGTCTTGGTATTCTTGTCCACCATTAGCCTCCCTCTCTCTTCTGCCCCAAGGCAGACTGGAATAAAACTCCTTAAAAAGCCAGAGAGTGGTCTGATTATAGGATGGAAGGAGAGGAACATCTGTCAGTGGACATAATGAGGCTATCATAATGCGGCTACCATAGAGAAAAATAAGGGTTGTAAGATCAAAGAAATGGCAAATGTAGAACTAGGCAGCTACTGGAGGCATTGGGTCACTGATCTTCTCTTTCTGTGTTTTTTAAAAGGAAATGTACCCGCAACAAGTCATGCAGTCATAAAATGGGGCACAGTCTATTAACTGGCTGCGATCTTAAAGTACAACAGTATAACCATCCCATTGGGTTGAACAAGCGACAGGGTTTAAAAGTGCTTTAGTTGTGCTGGAATATATATACCCAAACTATTTAACATCTTATGCTAAGCAAAGAAATGTCACAGCAAGCATCTCCAATTGATGTACCTGAGGAATAAAGTGTATGTGTGAAAATACAACATAGATATAATCTATTTCCACTAGAACCCAAGGGGGAAAATTTTAAAAAGAAAAAGTGTGCTAAATGGTTAGGTGTGGGGCAAGTGCTTGTGACAGTGATCTGTGTAGGAAAGTATTAAGCATCGGATTTCTAAGCCTGCGGTACACACAAAACAGGATAACATCGAAAGGGGCAGCTTCACTGCCACATTATCCGGCATGAGATGGATGACTAGTTGACATTTATTCATGGACATTTGACCTACTGCCCTCTTATCCTAAGGCACATTCACGAAATATGGTCACAAATAACACTGGATGGTGAAAGCTAGTGTTGGGGTTTATTAAAGAGTGTGAAAATAAAAGTAATCAAGCAATGACAAAAGCCATTCCAAGCAGACTGAAAGCAAAAGTTTCCTCAGGAAATTAAATCTGAAGGTTTATTGCGGTGTGTATAACCTAGCTGCTAGATCTCTCAGCCTCCGAATATCTGCTCTGCTAGTCTGATTTAGGTTTTATTCTTATTCAGCTTTAAGCTCTTCCCACATCACCAGGTAACTATGGAAGTGTGACTCCTTTGCTATGCTAACACACAGCTAGATCAATCTTTGAGTCTAGAGATGCCTCCACATAGCAGTTTATCGTGAATTTGTCAGCCTGTACCTTTTCTTAATTTAATCAAGTTTTCCCCATACCACAGAAAATCTAGTAGGTAGAAAGAACTCATTTTTTGGAGATAGAGTGGAGAGGGTGTTGGCATAGCTCAGCACAGTGTGGGAGTAAAAAAGACTAGGGAGAAACAAATCAGCTGCAAGCTTCCATCTAGGAGCCCACAACATTTGCGCACTTTACCATCTGATCCACAGATGGTAAGTGAGAACACAGTAAGAACCTTTGCATGTCAGCCAAAGCATTTAGAGAGAGCAGAAAGAACACAGCATATGAGGGACAGAGGTTCTTAGATCCTGGCTGTCAGGATTCCATAGCTACTTTAATTGAGACACTTATTACCATCACAGCAAGCAATCTGAAGTGTAATTTTAAATAATTCAAATTTTATTCGCTGCTCAGAAGAAATTCACTATAATTATTGGATAACTAGAATAGGAAAAAGACATACCTCTGGCCTTTGACACCTGCAATATATATTCTATGGCCCACCCTATTCCTGTGATTGTAATTTGTTTTAAACTATTGGTAGTACTGTATTTTTAAATTGCTATAACCTTAGAATAAATGGGTGGGAGGTTTTAGAAGTGTTCAAGGGGAATAATTGCTTAGGGAAATATGGGGAGGCTGTGGGAATATGGGGACAAGAGAAGAGAGAGACTGTGTGTTCTGAAGGGGATAATAGAGATATAGTACAATATATTTAACGGTATGACAGAGGGGCTGAAAACAGAATAGGAAAATACTGAGGTGAAAAAAACTTTGACCTGAAAAATTAGAACCTGGGGGGAAAGTTTCCTGATGGATTTAGAAGGGAACATCATGGGCTATGACCGAAAGGGACTGAAAAGTCAGTTGAGATTGGTAGTAGTGATTACTGGGGGAAATAGGGTGGTCTTTAACTTGGGGAAATGGGAACTGGTGATGGAGAGAAGGAAGGATGATGTTCTGAGGGGAATAATGATGGTGCTCTGTGTTTACTTGGGTCACTTCTGTGACCATTCCGAAAGCACACAGGCAACCAGACTGATTTTGAGTACACCAGTAGGCCCTGAGGTATGATTATAAAGTCAAAGTACAAAGAGTGACAGAGATGGAAAAAAGTTCTCAGATCATCTTGTATGTTATTGTAGGCAGCAGCACACATCCCACCCCTGGAAAGCAGCCCCAGAGTTCTGTCCCAAGACCCATGGCCAGCAGTCACCTGTGCCCATTGCTAAATGCAAGTTATAATATGGAGGGGTATCCATTTTAAACAAAATGAACATTCATTCTAGCCATTCTAGAGCTTATATCTGTGTTATGGATGTAAGTGCAAAAACCACATTGAACATTTGTGAAAATACCAAAAAGAAACCTCCCCCTCTGCTTTTTCAATTTTGCACGCACAGAATGAAATAATCTATAAATGAATTGTGCTGTTTTCATACATGACACACAACCAAACCTAAATCTCTAGCCTTTCAGTCAGTTTCTGCTCTGTTCTCATATGGTGTCATGAGAGTGTGTGTGTGTGTTTGGCCTTATTTGGCTGCCTAAGATATGATTAGAGTGCACATGAAAGGCAGAGCTGCTGTTTTCCCTGGCAGGGCATACAAAAATGTACCAAAGGCCAATACTTGAAAGTGAGCAGCTTGCCAAGAACATATCCTCCCCACCAATGCATTTCTTTTGAACTTTTACCTTGGCACGCTAGCCAAGTAAGTCACAAGTTTCCGAAGGTCTTCCTGCCTTATTCTGTCGTGATTGCTGCGTGCTGGAAATGTCAGGATGGGACCTCCCCGTTTATCACGGCCACCTGCAGGAAAATAACGGGTTGTTAGAAAATTAACCAGGAAGCACATTACATTATATGAGCCAAGCTGACAGACTCAAATGACTGAGAAGCAGTTTCATCATCAATGTTTCCACTCACTCCATACTACTTCAGTGGACATGCTGGTGATCATACATAAAATGGGTTACAATGTGGGAGTTGCTTTATGCTTGTTGCCTTATGCTCTACAAATCTATGAATTTGTGCCCACAGTTCAAGGGTATACACAGCTTCACTGGGCTTGCATTAATCACACATCCCAAAGATTCTAGAGAAGCTACAATACTGGCAGAAAAGGCATTAATTGGGGGAATTGTCATGCGTCATTCACTCATATTTTACAGGAAGACCAAATGAGGATGTTATCCAGTTTTTATCTTGACACATTTAGCCAGTGATTGTTCTGCTTTCCTCAACATAGGTTTTTTTTTTTTTTAAAGAAGGGAACAGTTGTGCGAACTCCAGAAATATGCTGTTGTTTCCCCATTTTTTTTTAATGGGGGAATGATTTTGATGTGTGCTGTGACATTTTACAAGGTTGAGTCCTATGCCTCTTCACACAACCTTTAAAATATGTTATTTAGGAAGTTTCCCACCAACAGGGAATATTTGTTTTTCTGTGATTTTTGAAGCAGGCTCATAGTTTTAAAGCTCCTTGCCTTTATGAGGAAAAACACACACACAAAAGCTGTTCCAAAAATTTCCATAATGAGCAGGCATTGATTTTAAGTTGAATTATAGGTTACACTCACACTTGTTGCTTGGCCTTAGCAACAGACCTAACCATGCCAGGTGAGCACAATTGTTCTGAGATAATTTATGCTTAATCCATAGCAATTTGCACCCTTTTAATGGGAACTGAA
This sequence comes from Podarcis muralis, assembly GCF_964188315.1. NCBI lineage: Eukaryota > Metazoa > Chordata > Lepidosauria > Squamata > Lacertidae > Podarcis > Podarcis muralis. The sequence continues at coordinate 92,001,249 of NC_135655.1, read as the reverse complement.
TCAACCTTTCTCTTGCTGATTTCCATGGAAACCTTAACATATAATCTGTAGTTCCATCTATCCTGGATAACAAGAGATGGATCTGTAGAAGTAGGTTTTGGATGTGTTTGAGGGTTATTACTCATCACAGCTTAGGCCAGTCAATTTGGAGTTATGTTGGGCGCACTGGCAGAAGCACCAGATTGGCTACACTGGTGCACTAACACAGCCCCAACCTCACAGTTGCCCTACCCCATCCAGCTAAGCTGTAGTGCTACCGGTGTCAGGGGGGAGGCTCTAAGGTTCCACGCCAACACACAGGTTACTACTGCAAGCTCCTTCTAGATTAGGGAACTGGTTGCTTGTCCTTCCCACTTTTTGGTTTTGATACATACAGTATCAGTAACTCATAGTTTCTGATGGTATATTATAAACGCATATATTAGGTGGAAGTGTGTATAAAAATACATATATCCTACTCTATTCTGCCTTGGTCAGACCACACCTTGAATACTTTGTCCATTTATGGGTGCCACAATTTAGGAAGGATATTAACAAACTGGAATGTGTGTAGAGGAGCACGACCAAGTTGATCAGGGGTCTGGAAACCAAGCCTTATGGGGAACAGTTGAAGGAGCTCGGTATGTTTAGCCTGTAAAAGAGGAGACTGAGGGAAGATATGATAGGCATCTTCAAATATCTGAAGGGATGTCACATGGAAGATGGGGGAAGCTTGTTTTCTCCTGATCTGGAGGGTAGGACTAGAACCAATGGCTTCAAGTTACAAGAAAGGAGATTCCGACTAAATATCAGGAAGAACTTTCTGACAGTGAGAGCTGCTTGACAGTGGAACAGACTTCCTTAGAAGGTGATGACCTCTCCTTCTATGTAGGTTTTTAAACAGAGGTTGGATGGCCATCTGTCATAGATGCTTTAGTTGATATTGAGAGGGTTGCACTGTAGAGGGTTGGACTATTTGACCCTAGGGGCCCCTTCCAACTCTACAGTTCTATGATTCTATTATTTATGTCCTATGTCCAACTCTACAGTTCTATGATTCTATTATTTATGTCCTATGTTTCCCCTCAAGGAGCTTAACATGGTATTCCCCTTCCCAGAATGTGGCTGCCAGACGGGCGACTGGGAGTGCCTGCTGGGATCATATAATACCAGTCCTAAAAGATCTAGATTGGATCCCTGTATGTTTCCAAGCACAATTCAAAGTGTTGGTGTTGACATTTAAAGCCCTAAACAACTTAGGCCCTGCATACCTGAAGGAGCATCTCCACTCCCATTGTTCAGCCCAGACACTGAGGTCCAGTTCCAAGGGCCTTCTGGCAGTTTCCTCATTGTAAGAAGCGAAGTTACAGAGAACCAGCCAGAGGGCCTTATTGGTAGTCACACCCGCCCTGTGGAACTCCCTCCTGTCAGATGTCAAGGGAATGTTTTAGAAGATTTTAGAAGATATCTGAAAGCAGCCCTGTATTTGGAGGCCTTTAATGTCTGGTGTATCACACTTTTTCTAATCTGTTGGGAGCTGCCCAGAGTGGCTGAGGTAACCCATTCAGATGGGTGGAGTATACAGTGGTACCTTGGTTGTTGAATTTAATCCATTCTGGGAGTCCATTCGACTCCTGAAACAGTTCGAAAACCAAGGCGCAGCTTCCAATTGGCTGCAGGAGCTTCCTGCACTCAATCAGAAGCTGCGGAAGCCGCATCAGATGTTCGGTTTCTAGGTTTGCGAACGTTTGGCTTCCGGGTTTGCGGCGTTCGGGAGCTGATTTGTTCAGGAGCCAAGCCATTTGACAACCAAGGTACCACTGTACAAAAGTTAAGCAGAGTAAGCTATACCCACTATTTTCCAAAACAAAAAAAATTCCTTCCAGTAGCACCTTAAAGACCAACACGGCTACCCATCTGTAACTGCCACTATTTTCCAGTTAAGCTGGCATAATTTATGAATCTGAAAGCAGTCTCAGTTGTGCTTCTGAACTGGTCTTTGACTGTAATAATAAATTATTACTACAGTGGTACCTTGGGTTACAGATGCTTCAGGTTACAGACGCTTCAGGTTACAGACCCTGCTAACCCAGAAATAGTACCTCGGATTAAGAACTTTGCTTCAGGATGAGAACAGAAATCACATGGTGGTGGCACAGCAGAAGAGGGAGGCCCCATTAGCTAAAGTGGTACCTCAGGTTAAGAACAGTTTCAGGTCAAGAACAGGCCTCCGGAATGAATTAAGTTCTTAACCTGAGGTATCACTGTATTACTAATCTGATGTTATTCAGTGTCAGATTTATTGGATGTGATCTTAAATCCGTAACATTTGCCAACTGTATCGTCCACTTTTTGTAGATCAGCATAGCTTGTGAAAGTAAAGGTAAAGTTGGCAGGTGATTCTAAACACCTTCTGGTTAAACACAGGGCTGTTCTGAACCAAGGTCAGCATTTTCAGGCATCATATCTGTTTTATTTATTTGCCACATTCACATCCTGTCCTTCATCCAAGGAGCCCAAGGCAGCATTCAGAGAAGCTATCAATTCCTCCCTGCTTCAACATACTACTTATTACCCCACAATACAACTCACTTAGATCACACATAAACTCATTCCTGAGGTAGAAAAAACTTCACCTGCTCAATTAATTTCTGTAGGTCAGGCTGTTATAAGCACAGGGGCAGGGCCAGTGGAGGAAGGTTAAAGCTTGACTCCAAAGTTGTTGATGGGCACAATATCTCTATGACTTTCTCCTCTTAAGATTCTATTAATTCCACCCCTGACCCTGTTATTTAACTTGTCTTGTTGAACTTATTCTGCTTCAATAAAAGTCCCAACAGTTAATTAAAAAGGCATGGTGGCTGATTGGATTTCATGATATATGCAGACCTTGTGAGAGACTCTAGGGGCTACTCTGGAAGTCCTTGCAGATTCCAGGGGGATTTTCAATGAGCTTTGATTCTTGTCTAGATTTCAGCAGGTTCTGAGTAAACAGAATCCAGGTGGGTGAAAGTTTGATCCCTCTCTGGTTTTACTGGCCCCAAGAGAAAGGAGCTGCATTTACTTGGTCAGCATATGTGGCCTCATTAACCTCGATCAAACTAGTTAAGGAGAAGCATTTAAGGTTTCCCTCAGCTTGGAAACAGGTGAATGTCTTTGATGGCATCTGGAAACTACATAAGGCGTAGTGGCAGGTAATAGCTGTACTTACCTCTCTGGTTTAGATTATGGTTATTGTTAAAACATATGCAAAATAAAATGTAGCCAGCGCCTCCACAGTCTACTAATTTTTATATGAACTGCCACATCATATGGATGAATAAGAAAGAAACCCCAAAGAGATTATTTCATTTCTTATTTGGCTGAGAGTTTCTATGATGCTAGATAGAATCTGCTATGCCAGCCCTAAGTACCAACCACATTTTGAAGACTGCAATTGGGCACACACAGAGACAATACTCTCCTAGGAACATTCCCCTCCTCTGGTGTCTATATGCATGTTCGCAGCTGTCATTAATTAGCAACTGAATAATTTTAATTTTGAGTGCATGGAAAGATGACATATTTTTCATATGTGATTTTTCTCACATGGATATTTTTTTTTAATGTGTAGACTGTAACACTCAGTTCATTCTGTATTTCCTTCCTCATGTTCATTTCCCTTTAACAGCCATCATTTATTCTTTCCAGATCTTTCCAAAGGTTAATTCCTCATAACAAACACACCAAACACAGCCAAATTTATGTGAACATAACATTCACATGAGCAATTTCCAGCAAGTATCCTTGCTCTCAAAAAATCTGTTCACGGCCTCACTAACAATATACATATAGTGCCATCAACCCACAGGCTCCCGTGGTCAGAACCACCATTGTAGTGTGCCTGCTGCACACTGATGGGCACCCACCTCCTTCTTTGGTCCTCTGCTGCTCTGGTCACACACCTCCCATTGTGTCCATACCCTCCCCCAGCGCCACAGCCAGGAAATCCTGGTGTACTGGTGGCCGTGGTGGCTGCAAAGGAGGAGGAACAGGAGGTGGCAGTAGAATGCAGTGGGGACAGGGGACACGGGGCACTTGTCACTGCTGAGTGCTTGCTGCTCCTGCTCCTCTGCCACTGTGGCTGTGCCCCCTTGCTGTGGTCATGTCCCCCCCACTACTGGGAAACCCAGGTGCGCCAGCAGAAGTGGGGTGGGAGAGGAGGAGGAGCAGAAGATGACAGTGAGGCACAGCGAGGGTGGGACTGGGGGCTCTGTTTGAAACAGCAAAATGTTCCAGGCTGGTCCTACCTTAATGGGTAAGTCAAAAGTAAGATGCCTGCTTGAAAGAGCTTACAATTTAAAATAATAGTTGGGGAGCCAACAAAAGGGAAGGGGAGAAAGAAGCAAGGATACCAGAAGATGAATATGTAGCTCCATGTACTTAAGCTTTGTTTCCACTGGGAGTGAAGACTAAGAAGTTAAGGCAAAGGCTTTCTAAAAAGAGTATGTTTGGTATATAGATTGTAAACAAAGGCAAAGGTATCATTCAGGAACTAAATTTCAGTGTTCTGATTATGTCAAGGTGTCTTGATATACGGAGCAACAAGGAAGATGGGATGGAGTCTTCTAAGCAAGCTGGGCACATAGGGGAAGGAGCAATGGTCACAGAGAAGGGTATACCAGGGAAGAAGGACACGAAGATGGAGGAAATCCTGCAAGGTAATGACCAACATGTGGAAGTGGGCCAAATTACTTTTCTTTGTGAAAGAATTTGCTTCCAAGTTCCTACCAGTTGTATGCCACAGACTGTTCTGTGAAATCTCTTCAACAGACATGCAGTCCACAGCAAACAAACAGCACTTGAGCTCCATATTAAAGGATAACCCTCTTTATACTGTCACAATAGGTTGCAAAGATTTGCCCTACATTTTCAAAAGCCACTGGTGAGCCTTGGCTCTGCCTATTATGTCTGCAGATCATTGAGAGGGAAGGCTGCTATTGAAATAGCTGTGTCAGAAATGATTGCCTTTCCATGCAGAGACAAAGCAGCAAAGCAAGCTGAGATGTCCCAAGTGTCTTCCTCTGACATCTCTTTAAAGAAACTGAAGAGGAATTCATTGACCAAGAGTAGTGAGCAATCTTTTCATTCTGTGCAACCTGCGCAGGTTTGGGTCAGACTTCTACTTGCGGACTAAGCGATTCGTGACATGTAATGTATGATGACTGGTGCAATATGCTCACACACTTTTGAACTGGAAATCCATTCACACCTCAAAACAAAAGGTGCAGTATTTCTAATAGCAATTAAGGGCAAGATCCAATTCATATACTGTAACTGACTTTTTCTGTGTTACTGCAACTCTCCTCACCTAGGGATCCTCACCATGATCATGGCTATAACATTAACAGCACTTGGGGATGGCAATGACAGCAAATTATGCAGACTGTGGTCTAGGTCAGGCTTCCTCAAACTCGGCCCTCCAGATGTTTTTGGCCTACAATGCCCATGATCCCTAGCTAGCAGGACCAGTGTTCGGGGATGATGGGAATTGTAGTCTCAAAACATCTGGAGGGCCGAGTTTGAGGAAGCCTGGTCTAGGTGGTGGATGGACAACTTCTGTTAATCTTGTTTGTTTGTTTCCCAGTGCTGTGATTATACGTGGTCCTGCACAATTCTATCACGTATAAATGGGAGGATGCGTCTTTTGCACCTGGTCACCCTTTAAAACCTTTTTGTTTTGTTCAATAATCACTAATCACTTGTTCTGAATCCCCTGTCCTTGCATGAAGGTCTTCTACTTTTACTCTGCCTCCTGCCAGTTGCCTTTCCTTTCCTCCTGAACTGTTTTTAGAACACACTAATCAAAAGTGGAAAGTATAACTTATAAATATAATGCCAAGCCATCATGCAGTTTTCAGAAAGTTAACATTCTCACATTCAAATTCTGTCCAAACATTTGGTTTTAACGTGGCACTGGAACTCAAATTTGAAATTTGAAAATATCCTGAATGTGTTTCAGCTCTCTGTAAAACCATATACCACCACCTTTAATTACTGACAGCAACAAAAATTACCGTATTTTTCGCCCTATAGGACACACTTTTTCCCCTCCAAAAATGAAGGGGAAATCTGTGTGCGTCCTATGGGGTGAATGCAGGCTTTCGCTGAAGCGTGGAGAGCGAGAGGGGTCGGTGCGCACCGACCCCTCTCGCTCTCCAGGCTTCAGGAAGCTATCAGCAAGCCTGGGAAGCCCGTGGGAGTTCCCGCAGGGCTCCCTAGGCTGCGGATAGCAGCCTGCTTGCCCAGAGCGCGGGGTGCGCCAAAGCAGAGCGCCCCGCGCTTCGGACAGACATCCGCGGCGGGGGGGTGAATTTTTTTCCCTTTATTTCCCCCCAAAAAAACTAGGTGCGTCCTATGAGCCGGTGCGTCCTATAGGGCAAAAAATACGGTACTTCTTAAATTACTGCATTTAAATCAGTGACCCAATAAGTGAATGAGGTTGCAATCCTACACACACTTAGGAAGTTGCCTTATACCAACTCAGACCACTAGTTCAGTATGATCTACACTGATTAGCTGTGGTTCTCCAGAGTTTCAAGCTGGAGTCTTTCCAGTTCTGCTTGAAAATGCCAGGGATTTAACATGGGAACTTTTGCATGCAAAACATTATGCCCCACCATTGAGTTATGGCCTTTCCCTAACTAAGCAAGTCTCTAAGAATACAACTGGACCGAATTATGAGTAGTTGTGCTTAAAATCTAGCAAACAGATTATAATCTATTCCGTAATATTCTGTTATATATTGCTGCTATACTTATATAATTTTCACTGGTGCAATGTGCTCACACACTTCAAAAAGAAAAGAGTAATGAACCCACCTGAAACAAAGGCAACTTTTTCCTTTAGTATGGGAAGGACATCAGCAGCTTTTAAACCATCATTTCGGAAAGATCCTGCAAAAACGAGAAGAAAATAGGAATGTCTTGATTAGAAAGGAGTCTGCCTTTGACAGTGCTTGCAATGTGTTCCAGACTGCCCCAATCAACAAGCAATTGCCTACAATTTGTAGATCAAGCTATGGAAATACAGAAAACATTCTTTTCTCCAACACTAATTTTCTTCCAAATAAAAAGGGAAGGCAGCATGATATCTGTCAAAACGTACAAAAAGCACTGCACAAGCTTCTATTCATTATCACTGTTGTCAGGTCATGACAATATCAGGAACAAGAAATGAGTAAGTGACTAATATAAAAGATATAACAACAACAAAACAAACCCACAGGTCATAACAAAATAAAATCATTTCTCATATGAAACTGAGCATTCAGTAATATAACTAATTAACAGCACTGGCAATTCCTAATCTTTACAGCTGCCATAAATTATCAAAACTATAAGTACATTACCTAATTCCATTCTAAGTATGGCTGCAGCCAAAATGAAAAATGTCATGGCTCTATACAGATAACAAGTGACCAATATTTGCATAAGAAATATACACCAGAAAGACAACCCTCATCCCCCATGTAGGCATACCGGTATTTTGCTGATGTAGTGCAAATGCAAAATACTGCCTAATCCACATGTTCAGCAAAGTGAAAGGACTTACTCGTACAGGTGGAGCTCAGGTGTCATATCAAAAATACATTTACTTGAAACTAAAATTTCTTCAAATCCAGTGGAACTTACTTCCAAGTAAACATGCTTGAACTGTGCGGATTGTGTCAACACATTGGGGATCCCAGTTTTAGAATACCATGGGGGGGGGGCTTTGCGCCTACCCATTTTTTTCTGTCATGAAACTGTTGCTGCTCTAACATCCACATCCTCCTGCAGCAACCTCAGCTTTGAACTTAAGGAAGACAATGAAGACAAGGTCTGTCTTGCCTGCATCCTGTTATTGTGGGTTTTTTTTACAAAGAAAACAGCTGGGTTTTTATGCCTGCCCACTGCTGAATATCTGAATATGGTTCTGAAAATGGGTAGCCTCTCCATCACATATCCATTAATACACCCAGCTTCAGAATGTGCTCAGTGCAGCTGATGACGTTACATAGCAACTCAGTAGATGGCCACATAAATTCTACAAAGAGGGGTTCCAATAATGGGTTATTATTTCTTATAGCTGAAATCAGTGTTGTTGTTTTTTCTTAAAAAATTCAAGGGGTACTCTCATTTTCCTACTCATTGAAATACTGCCCCTCAACGAGGCCAAACTTACCGTAGATTCACAAAATGTTTAGGGGTATGTGTACCACTGCGTCCCCCCAGAAAAAAAGCACTGGCTGAAATATAATTTGCTGCACTCTTTACAAACAAGAGTGTTGTATGGTGTCTTGTTTATTTGGCCTTGGAGCTTCCTCTTCATATAGGAATTGGATTAATAAATCATTACTTTGTCCTCCCTAGGAAGGCCAATGAAGTAAAGATTTCCTGCCATTCCAAAACCAGGAGCATGTCTGCTCTCTGCCAAGGTGAATGAGTCATTCCTTGGCAGACTGGAAGCTGCTCAGCTGTTGCTTGAGAGTTTGAAGGAGGTCACATTTTTGGTTGCTATGGTGCACAGAAGAGCAAACAATACATGCTCTCCCACATGATAAGAACTATACAGTAATAAATCCACCCACATTGTCAAGACAACAAAGGTTATGATAAGACAAAGAAATATAACTTTTCTTAGCTTTAAACCGAAAGATGTAGGACAGAAGATGAAGCCAATGATTAGAAGCCACTTCCGTCCACTAACCTGAAATGAAAGTCTTTTAGCCCAGGAGTATACTTTTCTCTTTCTAATGAGGCATGACTAACGTGATGGGCGTTTCTGTTTTTTTTAACTGAAAATATGAAAGTTAGCATAAAAAGGAAATACTTTTTCCAAGCATGATTGCCCCCAAACTTTCACATATTTGTTTTCTGCAAAGCCTGTGCAAATAACACAGTTTGGATGAGCTTGACATAATTCGCAGTACAAGGTGCGATCAGGCCTATTTTGCAGGGGTATTTATGCTCTTGAGTTGCTAAATGGGGCTTTTTGTTGTTGTAGTGATGTTGTTATATAAAAGGTAATATTTAAAACAGGTATAACTTCTGCCATTAGAATTCTGCTGTGGTAAACAGCACCCAGTCCCACACTGAATCTGACAAATCTATTCTAACCCCTGAGGTGGTAGAAGCTCCATTATCTATCAAAGCCAAAAGCAGAAACTGTGAAGCCAAACCCCTTGGAAAAAATGTCAGGCTCTGGCAGGAATCTGCCATGTAATAAAAAATTAAGCAACCTCCTCTGCTTTAGGAGAAATGGACAACTAGACATTTCTTGGGCTCCAAGATTTGTTTTCAGAAAGCCAACTTCAAATGGAATGTGTGTGTGTGTGTGTGTGTGTGTGTGTGTGTGTGTGTGTGTGAGTGAGAGAGAGAGAGAGAGAGAGAGAGAGAGGGTGCATGCTGTCATATATTACCTCAGGAGAGGTTTCAATATAAAACCACAATACCATTAAATTAACAAAAACTTTATGTAATATTCACAATTCTGAAGATAGTGGCAAACACAAAAGTGATAATTTCCAGCAGACTTTTAACAATTTCCCCTGAAAAATGTACCTTTTGAGTCACCCCAAAATCTTCTAGATGGTACCTCAAGCTCCTGTGGGCCTTCCCCTAGACAGCATTACTAAGAAAGCCAAAGCTTCCCTTTCAACCCAAACTGGTATCATAGCTGTTAGCTAAATGGGCCTTTAAATGTATTTTCTCCTGAACTGGTGAACTTTTACCTCAACTGTGCTCTCTCTACAAGAATTTAACACGTGGGCTTCAGGTGCCTGAAACACACACACAAACTCAGTAGCCCTTATTTTAAAGGTACCATAAGTAAAGTCAGGGTATGCCTTATACATCTTTGAAGAAAACCCCAAGTGGGGGAGAAATTTGTGGAGAGGCAGTGTGGAAGTTGTGTGTGTGTGTGTGTGTGTGTGTGTGTTGGGAGGATTGATCCTGAGGAGAGGTTTTATTAAGAAAGATATGGAGCAAGAGGTTTAGATTTTTTGAACTGCTGTGCCTAGCTGAACTGCTGGAGTAGGCCACAATGCTACATAACAACATGTTCATTATTACAGAATTTCACTTGAAGCTCTAGAAAGCAGATTAAATGGCACCAAAGCACCTCTCGCATAGAGAGACTCTTGGGTCCAGGGCTCAAATTTTGAGTGGGGAGGGGGAGGGGTGTTGATGAGCTCCTCAAGCCCCACCACCCTCGCTCAACCCTATTCTCCTCAAAACATGCTTCTTTATATGCCTTAAAAATAGCTAGTGTAATTCACTCACAAATTCTGAGTGTATTAAAACTGCCAAAATATTTAGTCATTGAATAATTTAGACGGAACAACAGGCACCTATTTCTCACAGGTAAACATGTGGAATCTCTCTATGTTTTTAGCTACATAGTCCTGGCCTGGGATGCAGCAGTAGGCCTCAGTCTCCATCACTGCCTTGACTGTGGAGCCACTGCTGCAAGAAGGCTGTATGATGGTAGAAAGCTGCTGTTGTCTTCTCCACTGCTTTCTCAGCCCATGGAAGAAGTGTGGGTCAGGCAGGGCAGCAGCTTCCCCTGGGGAGGTGGGACTCAGCATAGTTTCTGACAACTCTGGAGGTGGAGTTGGCTGTGCCACGAGCAGAGTGGATGCACCAGAACCAGACTCTGACAGCTCCAGGGATGAAAGTGGTGTCCCTGCCTTGTGCCATGGGGATAGATAGGGAGATAAAACAGGGTGAGGGGAATCCCTCTCCCCACCTCTCCAGGATCCCTTTCCTCAGGCACTTCCAACTTAGGCAAAGATCTGCCTCAACCACTGGATCCCACCCCAGGATTAAAGAATCATAGAATTGTAGAGTTGGAAGGGGTTCCAAGGGTCACCATTGGCCAACCACTAACTGTCTCCATCCTAATTTTGCCAGACCCCCTACTCAGGTCATTATAGCTCTCCCAATGCCCATTCTCAATGGCTTCATCTAGACGTTGGGTACAGCTACCTATAGCACAACTTCCAACTACAATTCCCCAATGCTACTCTGTAGAACCATCCCTGTAAGTAGGAGTGGGACCACACTACCTCTAACTCCCAACTCACCAAGTCAGTTCATGAGGATACAACAGTCAGTGGTATCAAAAACCACTGAGAGATCAAATAAGAGTAACAGGATCACACCCCCCCATCTCTCCCTAATAAAGGTAATCTGTCAGGGGGATCAAAATTGATTCTACCACCAGACTGGGCCTGCCCTGACTGGAATGGGTCTAGATTATCAGTTTCTTCCAAGAGCAACTGCAGCTGAATCACAGCCACAAGGTTAAGCACCTTGCCCAAAGCAGGGCTATCTGTAACCATACAGTAGTTTTTGGACCCAGGGAAGGCTTTTTAGGAGTGCCCAGGCAGAAATGACAAACCCCAGTACAAGCTATGTTGTGTATTTCAGCTGATCACATAGCCAAGTGAGCTAGTACTTAGAAACAGAGTTCCCTGCATATTTTTAAATGTCACTGTATTTGAATATTGAATGTGAGTTCTTATGAACAGCGTTGTATTGCAAATATATGCTTCCATTGTTTTATAACTGACAGGAAACCTTGGCTTCCAAACTGCTATGGATACCACTGAACTGAGGAAGACTTTGCATACCATGAGGTACAACAAAGCACACGTCACATGCTCTGTGCTTTGAGGCATTTTCCTGGGGAACTTTTTAAAAGAGTTCATTCCCTAGAACCATGGAAACCAAACAGGCCATCTGCACAGTATACTAAATCCCACTGCCCCGTACGCCAAACCATTTGTTCCATCTAAGACAAAGGCTATATTCACTTTATGGCAGAAATTTATTCTCAGATGAAAAAGATTAATGCCATCGGTGTGCATTACTTAGACCTGATCCAAGACTAATATTTTCTCCCAGTTTTCTTGTCCCGTCCTTCCTTCTATTAATTATACATCGCCACCACTTGCTGTAACATCCTTCCCATTTCAAGCCATATGGGTAGCTGAGGCTTTCCAAAGACTCAAAGCCCTTTGCCAAGGCTTGTCAGAGAGCCAGCACTTTGGGCCCTTTTTTTTAAATGGAAAGGCCTGTCTCTGAGATTTCCTGCTTTTTGTATCTTCACACAGGAGCAGCCTTTGTAAAAAGGAAAAGGGGGGGGGGGGAACCTCCACCTTTCTTGCTTCCATTCCCCCCTCCTGCAGCCCTCAAATCTGGCAGAGGTGTGTGTGTGTGTATTATATTTAATTGCTAAGATTGTTATTCTTTACACGAGGCCTTTGGCAGGGCAGGGATTGAAAAGTGGTGCCTGAATGTACAAACATCAAAAGCAATGGATGCCCTGCAGCTCGAGAGCAGGCTAAAGGAGAGGCAGGGCTTTGATAAAGGCAAAGCACTTTGTACCAAAACATGCAAATGTAATCAAAGCTTTTTACACCCATGGCCTCTCAGAAAGACGCATCCCAGTATTTGATGTCAACATGTTGTATATCACCGCTTAAGCCAACAGCCACACCTTGCCCTTTGAGAAGAAACAGCCATATGGAAAGCATTTGATGAAAACTTTGTTAACAGACCATATGTGTGCTTTTAGATGCCATGTTAAGACATTCTTATTTACCCCAGATATTTGAAAATGTATACAACACCTCAACACTTTGTGCTTTTACTGCTGTATTTTTATAATACTAATATTAATTGTATTGTGGTCTGCATATGTTATATACAGCCCTGAAATCTGATTTGATAGCAGGCATTATAGAAATTAAATGAAAAATAACTGAGACACACATACACAAAACCCTCTCAGCATGCCCTCCAACATTTCCACATATTTAGCAATCCTTTTATACCACTCAGGCTTCCCCTTTACACATTGCTGAATACTTTCAAGGGTAGCCAACATAGTGCCTCTAAGATGTTGCAGGACCCCAGCTCCCATCATCCTTGCCAGCCCATTTTCCTTGTTGGCTAGGGTTCTTGGGAGTTGGAGTTCAACAGCATCTCAAAGGCATCTGCTCTAAAATCCATTGGCTATGTGCTGTTTTCATGTAAAAGCCAAAAATGTTTCCTTTCTTAAATTAAAGAGATATGTGAGGTAGAAAAACATAATTATCCTACAATCTGCAACCAACACACTCAAAAATATCCTCATGAGCATGTCAAATGACAGGTTACTTAGCATCTTAATCTACATGGTACATTAGAAACAAGCAGCATCCACTCCCATGTTTAAGATTTAACATCTAGGGATCTTTCAAATGGTGTGTAAACCTTGAAGAATTGTTCCAAATCATACTAACCAAATTGTAACAACATGTCCACAAAAGGCAAAAATGGGGATATAAATTACTATGCAGAAGAACAAAAACCTCAGGAACTACTCTGGATAGAAGGGAATAGGAATAGTCGTAGCATGTAATTCAGCAGGTTTATAGCTAGTTGGCTGGAAGTTTAGTTTTCTTTTCGGTAGCAGCTGGCGGAAAGGATGGTGCTACACACATGGCTTCCTATCAGCAAACTCACTGCCCCTTAACAGGATGGTGAGAGATGGCAGGGAAATCAGTGTAGTGTAAATGTACCAGTCTGACCTTCCAACAGTCCGGGACCCCTCCCTCTAAGCAGCAGCAACTCTGCTGATGGGAAGTAGTGCTGCAGCTCTGCTTAAATTTAACTGAACGCTGTGGCTAACAACATGTTGCTATATTAATTAAGCAAACAAAGTGTGTAACTAAAAAGGCTCTAGGCCTTAGCAATTCAACAACGTTTGCTGCAGGATGGCAGGGTTTGGGATTTATTCTTATTCTTATAAAAGACTTATTTAATTAACCCTGAAGGGCAGGTTAAACACTTCAGTTAATCAGGAACTGGACACACAACCCTATGCAATACAGGTCCAAGTAACAAATGTTTTCTAAAGGAGACGGGTCATCTATCTTTGCCAAGCAAAGAAAACCACACCCCTTTCTGATATGCGCTGCATACAGCAAAGCTGTACTGCTGATTGAGTAATGACCCTCTTCATTGGCTCATCAGAGGTGTTTTTCCTGAAATACTGAGCATACAAAAGAACAATATGCTGCACATGACCCAAACATCTGCTTCCCAGGCAGATTTCATGTGAAACTCAAAGAAAGCAGCTTTAATTAGAGACCAAGCCAGACCTTCACTTTGAGGCCTCCAATTTTCTAAAGGATCTTTTAAAAACAAAATGAAAACCGGTATCCCCCTTCTCTCCTGCATGCTAAAATGAAGATACATTCTGCTCAAACCCACACCCCCTTTTTGCTTTTTGTTAATGTATGACAAAATTTATTTTACTATTCTGTGCTTACAGGGTACGTGTCCAATTCACTATTTCTTCCCATTCCCTTCCTTCTTTCTGGTATAGTGCCTTTTGACTCAACTGGGAGCTTTGCCAATAAATCAGATTCAGCAATATGTCAGAGCACATGTATTTAAAAACAATTGTTTGTTTGTTTGTTTGTTAAATCTATATAACCATTCATCAATAAATACATCCTGGGCAGCTTACAAGCAAAACAATGTTAAAATGCAATATATAATAATTAAAATAAACAAGTAAATAATAAAAGCCACACCCCAAAGCCATCCCACTTTCTCCCATGGATTTTGATTATGAAACTATCATACGCAAAATGGAGCCTGTTGTCAGTCAAATCACTGCTCTTCTTTCCTTTGGCCCTTTGTGTCTCACCAGCACACCTTTTCTGGTGAGATATTTTTGGCCTTTATTTATTCATACTTTATATCTACTGTTGCCAAGTTCTTTACTGTTCTGCTGCTCCTTCTCAAAGCACAAATCCAACCCATGGATGGATTGTTTGTTCACGGAAAGAAAGTCATTTTTGAAATAGCCCTATTTTACAGGTGATGAGTATTATCTGCCAGACAGGAGTATAAATCTGAACAAAACTAGAACACTTTACATACATCAGCTGTGAGGAGCTGGGAAGAAGGGAGAGAGACGAAAGCAGAAGCCTAAATAATTTATGTGTGCTGCTTATATATTCTGACATCCCTGACACACTTTTTAAAACATTAATGAAAAATCATTTTACGGGTGGCTGAGTCATGACTGTCAGTCTGTAAAGGCTCCATATCTTGCCACCTGACTCTTCCATATGCTTTTAGCTCTTTTGACAGCCAAGCTGCTTGTAACTTCCGAGTGTTCATCAGCATACAGCACCAGGAAATATGTTGACCCATAGATGTGCCAGTAAATAGCCAAAGAAACATCATGAGAGGCTAGCTGTGAAAGATCAATTCTTTTTCAGTGGCATTTTTACACTGTAGCCACCAGGCCCTAATCTTGCTGCTCCTGCTTTTGCAAACCTGCTGTTCTGTTAATTAGTTAAGCTGCCATGCCAGTGCCGCTAATGGTTTGGGAAATTATCTGATAAATGTCGGAAGGCCTCCCAAGCTGCAATACTCATGCTACTTAATCTGGAGCAGTCCTGTTAACATCCTGGGTTACCTCCACTTTCACTGGTTTGAACACGGCCTGTTGGTTTGTTGGTTACATCTGTAATATGCCAATGGCCTCATGGTGGGCGTAGGTCCCCTAGTCCTAGTCCAGACCTGTAACCATGACAGCACACTGGTTGTCACTTTATTCATTAATATTAGCCCTTAATAGTATCCTACACAATGGTTCTGAATTAAAAGATTCTGCTGGCCCATCTATTTGATTCTATATATTTGTACGCATTTTACATAAACCTCAGGACAATGGTATAACCCTTCAGATTTTTTCAAATTTTCACTCAATCATAAAGGTCCCTGGAAGAGCTTGGACCAGCCACTATTTCTCAGCCTACACACTTCAGTGGTAGTGGTACATGTGAACGTGTTGGGGTGAGGGAAGCCACACTTCTTTGGGCCACTTGGAGGGAGGGAAATCTAAAACTGATGTTACAAATATTTATCAGGTAAATTATTGTATGAAGGACACATCTGAGCAGTGGAACAACGTCCAGTAGACGCTTGGGTTGCAAACATGATCCGTGCGGGATGCACGTTCGCAACCTGCAGCATTCGCAACCCACAATGGCGAGTCTGTGCACGCGCGGGTTGTGATTCGGCACTTCTGCGCATGCGCAACCGCCAAAACCTGGAAGTAACCCGTTCCAGTACTTCCGGGTTTTGGCGGTCCGTAACCCAAAAAAACGCAACCTGAAGCATCTGTAACCCGAGGTATGACTGTATCATTATTATTATTACAGTGGTACCTCATGTTGCGTAACCTCCAGGTTACGGAATCTTTGGGTTACAGCCACGGCAAACCCAGAAGTGTATACTTCTGGGTTTTGCTGCTCTCGCCTGCGCAGAAGTGCTCTGCGTGCCGTGCACATGCGCAGAAGCGCTCTGTGTGATGCGTGCATGCACAGAAGCGGCACCTCTAGTTACGGAT
This sequence comes from Podarcis muralis, assembly GCF_964188315.1. Classification (NCBI taxonomy): domain Eukaryota; kingdom Metazoa; phylum Chordata; class Lepidosauria; order Squamata; family Lacertidae; genus Podarcis; species Podarcis muralis. Next base: position 91,984,827 of record NC_135655.1, on the reverse strand, counting down.
TTTTCGGGGTGCACACGGCACCCCGAAACAAATTAAATCTGCAACCAGAGGTACCACTGTATTTGTTATTTTTTATTATACACACCTGCCAGTGTGGCTCATAGGTTCTCACAAAGTAGTCTTAAGAACAACAAATGCTTCTGATACTCAATTCAGGAGTTGGCCACGTCTACATAGATCTCCAATGGAAGGTGGATAAAAGAATTAGCCACCTGATTTTGCCCAGAATGATGGGGAAATTAAGTCACTTCAGCCAACTGGTTAAAACATTGATGGAAAAGAAGGGACTCATCTCTTCCCTTGCTTGGCCAATTCCCTGCTAGACTATGAAGAAGTGCAACCCAGAAAATACACTGCAAAAGAAAAAGAAAAACCAAAACCAACTCGTCTACTGTCTTGAGGTCTAAAGCAGAAAGCCATGTGTGTAATTTCATCTCGTATATCCTATTACGCTGAAGGACTGAGCACCAGAGTTAGCAATAATACACTCTTCATCCCAAACATGCTTTGCTTACAGAAGGCAGGGGGTGGGGGAATATGTAACAAGATTAAATTGACTACTGCTTAAATTCTGCAAATTGGCTTTTCTTCGCTAAAAGGAGCTCCTCTGAGCCACACAAAGAACTGGTTGCAGGTTAATGAAATTTGACTGATCTCCAGGGGGAGCAAGCTGTTGCCATATAGATCTATGACATCTGTGGTGAAATGACCATCTAGCTTGTCCACAAGACACAAGGAGGACAGGGCTGAATGAAGTGCTTCAAGGCTTTGTATTATTCTTAATTGTACTTGAACAACTATATTACAAAGCCATTTTCCAAGCACACCCTATTCGCTACTATACATTAAAAAAAATCAATACCTGTTATTTTTTTGGATTTTATATTCAGTTAAAACAAAAACAAAAAACCCATCACACTACACTGTAGAAATTAAGAAAAAGCAGCCAGGAGAAAGAAAAATACCAAGGAAACTTGTTATTATTCCACAAGGTAGTATTTAAAAACGTTCCTCCACAAAGTAAAGTTGTAGCACATACCGGTAATTCTGTTTCATGACCACCCATAATTTCTTTAACATGGTTCTAGTTAAATGTCGACACATTATTTAGCCATTAAAGTAAAACAAACTTATTCAGAGACATCAAGAGCTGTGTTGGAAATGTTTTCATGGAGAGGAGTGCCACTGGAAATTGGAATATTTTATTAGTCTAATTGGTTAGTCTGACAATTTCGCATGTCAGAACTGTGCCAAGTTCCCACTCACCAGCTGAGCCTCCCAGCCATCTGTGGGTGACCAGAAGACTCGGTAGTGCCAAAGATAAGTCTTCAAAATCATGACTCATAAGCTCTCAAATTATTGATTTAAATTACAAATCGGGGGCGGGCGGGGGGGGGGGGAATGACTACTGACAATGAAAAAAACCACACACAACACCATGGCATCTTAAGGTCAATTTATATAAGCAGCAGAATTGTGGTAACAGGCTTTTCCTAAACTGTACTATTTCAGGCTGCAGGTGGGAAGCTACATGTTTGAATACTATCTATTGGTAGGGGGATTTCTTCCACAGTGTGGGAGTATTAAAACATGCAGCCCCCAGTATGCAGTTCGAAATGGTACGGTCCACAAAAAACTTTACTGCATGATACTTCTGGTTATATAAATTGATCCAACTACCTTATTCTGCATACCTCATGCATCCAATAGAACAGAAACCATAATGATGTCAACCAACATAGATTCTGGATTATGGAATAACAAATCAACAGAGGAAATTGCTCAGCTGAGTACATAAATTAGTAATATACTATAAAACACACACACACACCAGTTATCTTTTCAATTGTACATTCCCTCAAGAAAAAGCTTATTGGAGGGCAATTTAAGAACCATTGTCTTTAATGATAGCTAACTGAATAATTTATATTGCCAGAATATTTAGATTATAGGATGAATTAAAAATCCTGTTATCTAGATTCAACACAATGAAGATACAATACACCAAGCACGTATGTAGCACAATCTTCATTTATGGCAATAGTCCTCAACAATCTTAGTTGAAATTAATGAGAGCTGATAATAGCATAGTGACCAGAAGACTTGAGTTTGGAATCAGGAAGTTCCAAGCTTAAGTTTTGACTCTAGCATTAATTAACAAGTTGGCCTTAGGAAAGGAACTTTGAGCCTCTCCTGGTATTTACATCATCATTCCTTCTAATAGTAAACTCAGGTGGTGAGTGCAGCAGTTTTGTGAAAGAAAGAAAGAAAGAAAGAAAGAAAGAAAGAAAGAAAGAAAGAAAGAAAGAAAGAAAGAAAAGGAAATTTAAAAAAGAAGATGACTTAGAACAACCTAAAACTGAGCATGCCCAGGAGACATGGTATGGTATGTTGACTATCTGCAGGAAAAGGAAAAGCTGTGGAAAGGGAGAACACAGCGGTTTACAGGAGGAGGGCAGGACTGATCCTTAAAAACATGAACAGGAGTACTCTTATTAGGTTAGAATACAGAAAACATTTTGTCGCAGGTCCCACTTTTGGGTTAATAATAGTGATCTACCTAGCAAGATTATTTTGAGAATGAACACAAAATAATGTATGCAAACTAGTAGTTTGAACACTAGTAAGTGTTATATATTTTATATATTATTATGTGAAAGGGGCAATGCAAATAAAAATAAAAGTAACTCAACAGATTCTGCATCAAGACCTTATCCCATTTATCTGCAATCTGGCCCATTTTGCATTGGCAGTGATTCCATCAAAGTACTACTCTAGCATTTCAATATGCTTATTCATTTAAAACATTCATATGGCACAGTCCACCGAGACAAATCACAGAATTGTAGAATTCGAAGGGACCCTGAAAGTCACCTAGTCCAAGCCCCTACCATGCAAAAGAGCTGCTTTATTTGTCCTCAAAGCTGCTTACAAACTATTAAAAAATCTGCAATCAACTAAAAAAGCTAACCATCAACAGCAGCAATATGACAACTGTTCTTATCCCAGCCAGATAAGTATATTATTAATTTAATATTCGGATTAGGAAAAGCTAACACTTTTGGATCTGTGGGCACATTTGCAAGCAGCAGAAAGTATTGTGGGCTCCATGCATGCACCACACACATACCCCAGTCATGCACACATGCACACAGAGTCTCTGTCCCCACCTGCAATTAGGCTGGGGTTTTCACTTTTTTCCAAGCCTAATGTGGATCCTAGAGAATGCACCTAAAGAGGAAAAACCTAACATCCCTCTCCAGCTGCAGTTTTCAAGAAGATAAAATGTTAGGCTTGAAAAAAGCCTTCTGTTGAAGCCAGTAAAAGCCTTTATTCAAGCCTAATTTCAACAGGGAGAAGAATAGGGAGGCGGAGGACTCAGTAGATGCTAGGGAAAGCCTTGATGGGCAACCCATGAGCTGATGGAAGAGAGGGACTCCTCAAAGAAGTGAGTCTGGGGGGAGCATCCCAATAACCAGGACACTGTTTTTAACTCAAGAAAGCCCTATACCTGAGTGCTACCTGCCTGTTCTCCAAGGAAGTAGGGCCTCCAAGGATGTTAATAAACAGACAGGCTTCTATGTGAGGAGGTATTTCAGTGCACATGTTTCCACAGCAGAATGCCATTGTGTATATGTTACAAGTGCTTCAGACAGTCCAGGGACAAATAGGGTAAACAAGACCATGGAACAGAGAGAGATAGTCTGAGATTCTGCTAACCAAGGCTGGAGGTGAATAATGGAGGTCCTGACACTGCAAGCTAATGACAATTAGCTAATGGCAACTAGCTAATTAGCTAATGGCAAGCTAATAAAACACTGGCGTTATTACTATTCACCTCTACTATTTTAAAAATTGATGCCAATCAAGCACTAGGAAATGTCCTGAAATAACTGCAAAACGATTGCACTCAAAGTTCAGCATTATTTTACGGTGTGGTCAGTTAACCAAATTCCCAGGATAAAGACTATGTGGCAAAAAAGGATTGTAATTCCAGCCATCAGTCCCATCCCTAACTGCCATGCACTCACCCAAACCTCTGCACAGAGACAACACATGTATAAGTTGTACAATTGTAACACTTTTGTAGGATACATGCACAATCATGTTGAGCTGTGGAGCTCAAGAGATTATTTCTTCACTATATTAATCATTTCACAATTACAGATGCTTTTCGTATATATACATATTCAGATTTACTTTGCACATGTATTCAAACTGAGCCCTAAAAATACCAGGATTTGCACTGTTTTGGTTTTGATTCACATTCCTATTATGCTGACCAAATCTGCCGTTCTGATGTTTATTTATTTAATAATCTGACATTCTCATTGGAATGGACCCAAGACAGGTTACAAATTTAACATAAAAACTCCAGATATTTAAAAACAGGAACCTTAGTATGTATGAACAACAGCCTAAAGTCATATTATACTGTTCCAATGACTTTGGGGATGAGGGGGATAGCTTGTCTAAAACTATTCATGTGTTCAGCCAGACCAACTTCCCTTGTGAGGAAGTTCCTCACCTGAAGAGTTTCACACCTGATACAGAACAGGTCATATTCCACAGCCCACATATCCTCAAAGCATGTGAAAGGTGGCGATTGTATTTTCTTGTCTCTACCTCCAAAGTTGTCTGCTGGTGCTTAATTAAATTACACTCTTACAGGTTTTTAACTAGGTGTAAAGCTTTTCCTTTGGAAAGTGTGAGCTTTGGCTGCTGCCATCATTAAAGGAAACTGTTAACAGTTTAACAAGAATGAAATTATAACAGCTATAGCAGAAATAGTTGCTCTTTTTTGGTGACAGAGCTCCCACATTTTGACATAAAAAAGCAGAGACTTAACTGCAGTTGATCACGCTGCTTCAAACAAGTTAAGCATTTTGAGGCGTAGTGTGAACTCATACATTGAGTTATCATTGGACTGAGAGGTTTCTTTTGATGAAAGTTGAACTTTAAATCTAAAGAGATTCCCCTTCCCCACTGCTCTGACTCACCATGAACTGTCTAATCTAGAGAGTTTATTTATTTGCTAGGAATGTATTGATTTATCTACAAGACAGCACTTGTCATTTTCAGTCCAACCTGTTGGTACATGTGTATGTTTAACATGTTATTTAATATTTTAGTTCCTTTCAATACTAGTCAAATATTATTAAATGAAACAGAAGTGATCTTAATTTAGGCATCTTTTCCCACACTTTATGCTTCAGTAAAATGAGAATTAACAATACAATGTAAATTAGGGAAAGCAGAATCAGAGTGAGAGGAAACTGAGAAAGAAATACAAATATGCTATGGGTCCGATGCATTACTGCAGCATCTCAACAACCTAGAAGCCACAAGAAGCAAAATTCAGACTTGATCCTGGTTCAAAAAGAATTGTACATCTATGTTACTTCCATTTATCCTGCCCTCTCACAAGTCAATAACCTGTTGCTCAGGAAAACTACAGGATGGTAATTGAAAACAGGGCCTCGTCCATGACAGGAAATGAGCCCAGTTTTGATGTCTTTTGCAGCTCTCAGCCAATCATTCAGGGAGCCTTGGAAAATGAATATACGAGATGACAATCTCTGAACAGAATATGGCGAAAGTCCTTATCTCTAGTGCCTTCTCACTGAATAGCTTCAGCAGTAATGATAACCTCTGATTAAGAAATACAGCTACTTCCTGAGTTTGGATTTCGCTAGGCTCCCCTGACAACACTGGTTAAGCAAAAAAGCTACATAATATGTTTGGAAAGGAAACAAATGTACCATAAGAACACAATCCCCTTACTGGGTCTGCCCACCAGAGGTCTACCTAGCCCAGTATCCAGTTTCCAGTATGGCCAGTTCCAGATGCCTCAGAGGAAATGTATAAGCACAGACCATTAACACAATACTCCAGTTTCTGCCAATCACTCAAGTACCTAAACCATATGCTTTCCAAGATGAGTTACTATTCACGTCAAAGTAACAACCATTCTATGCATGTCTACTCATATGTAAGCCCCAGTGAGGACTTAACTCCTAGATAAATGTGTATAACGGGGGAGGGTGGGGGGGACCATTTTCAGCTGAGAGCCCCATTCCCTCTTGGGCAATCTTCTGGTTAAAGGACACAATCCAGTGGTGAATGTGACAAAACTGAGTGTAGCTACACACACATCACTCTACATCCTGGCAAGCAAGAGGTATTTTTACAGGTCAGGAGCACATTCTGACCAAATGAAACCACCAGAAGGGAGCACAGAGCAGGGTCAGTGAGAGATGTGACTTGCGGAGCGAACATATGCTGGGCAGATGTGGGAAAATTCCATTCCACCTTAAGGAGCAGACATGGGATTGTTACGTGTCACATGTCTGTTTACGTTCCAGCACAGTCTGCTGGGAACTTCCGTTTGTGTATAGCTTTTGTTTGACTCTGTTTCTCTGAGGAGAAGAAATCATTGTCCTGATTTAGGATTAATAAATCTTTAGCTCTTAGTATGTTTCCACAAGCCTCACGCCTGTTTTGTTTGTGCAGTATGCTCTGCTAATATAGTGTGCTCTGGCTTTTGAAGTCTGAGTCACATTTACGTCGCACCAGAGATCGGGGAATCGTCACAGCTGGAAAGGCATGATCCAGCTGGGATCTCGATCCCCGAAGGATGCCGACAGCAGAGTCCTGTGGGCCAGATAGAGAAACTTGGAGGGTCACATCCAGCCCGCAGATCTGAAGTTTCCACCCCTGGTGTACAGTCATCAAGCAGTATAGATTGAAAATATGTATTTGCTGCTATCATCTACAAAAGCATAAAACTTAGGGGAAAGGTTCATATTCTCAGCAAGTTTTGCTAGCTGTTTCTAGACAAGAAATATCTCAATATAAGCAATTATTTGAAAGGGCTCTTAAACAGAGCTTTATCAGATTTCTTATATCAAGCTGTTTTGTTCTAATGACACTGAAAACCGGTTTCTCAAATAAGTCATGCTACCGAAATGTTTTTCAACCAATACTTCACCTTGTAGTTAACACCACCGGTGGGAAAACAGATGAAGTGGGACTGTGCTATTGAATGACATTCTGCAGTCAGACAAAGAAAACACTTTCTCCACTCTCCAGCACTGTATCTAGATAGAAGATCAAATTGACACATGGCTTACTGAATCTGAAGTCAGCAACTTGCTGATCCTGAAGTGTGATTACCTGCAGAGAAAAGCGTTCTTATACAGCCTGCTAAAATCTGCAAACCAGAAAAGTAGAAAAGCACACCTTACAATCCTGGTATGTCTTCTTCATTTCAAGTGCTACTTCCTTGAATTTCACCTCACCAAAATAATTGAGATCAGCTTGATAAAAACTCAAGTTGACTCAGCATGTTCTGCCAAGTCCTCACAGCTCTACCCAAAAAGGTCTAGCCAAGGCAAACATCTCAGTGAGATCTCACGACGGGCTATTGAGACATGAGACTATAGACATAATAATATCCATCCTTTGCCAATTGAAAAACATTTATTACGTAGTTCATGACACAACACAGATGGGGCTTGTCAACCTCGGAAGGTAGCCTATCTAGGAAAAGGAAAACTCTGATCAAAAACTTTAACTGCTTTGTGGGATATCTTTGGGAGAAGAAAAGGCTAAGGCGTAAACCCTGCAAAAATCTGAAGCTGAGTTAGTAAAATAGTTGGATGGTGCCTTGTGCGCATCCTTCTGGCAGCTCCTGCAGCCAAGCTGGTGCCAAGCATATCACTCTGCTTCCCTTTGGACCACATCAGCAAGGCTGAGAGGAGGGTGGGTGTTTTCCAGCACACCTCCATACATACTGCCCAGGCTTGTTCCCCAGGGAGGTCACTTCAGTGCTGCTAACACAGTGATTAGACTTCACCCCCATAGGTCCACTCCAATGTCTCTCGAGACAGACAGATATCCCCTTCCAATACATGGTATAGCCAGGCTAGCTTCCTGGTGATATGATGGGCCTTTAAGGGGAACAAAGGAAAGGACCCTGCACGAGATGGCAAATGGGTGGGGTACCCCCCCAACTCATAGGTAGTTAGAAGGACAAAAACAGGACTGAGCGTTGAGTGATGTGAGCTAAAAGCAAAGCAGCAAACTGGGAACCCAGAGAGAGAGAGAGAGATGGATCCATGACTGATTTCTGTTTGAATCCAATGCTGCGGCTATGGAGGAAGCAAGGTCCTCCTGAGTGGGGGATAATGCTGTGAACCCCTCCATCATAGGTTCAAGTTGTAGATATGTGTATATCATAAAGACACTGCAGTCTTCACTGTGCCTCATTCCAAAGGAAATGTGCACCCTAGGAAAGCACCTGGAACCCTAGGAATCTTGCACCGCTCAGAAAATGGGGTGGCGTGTAACAATATACATACATGTCTCATGAGGCCCAACATACTCAAGAGCATAATCTGAGAAAGATTCAACCCACCAGAAATCTGAAATGGCACCACACAAACAAATTTTAAATAGAAATAGCTGTTTGATCACGAGGCATCAAATGAGAGCTGTGTTATTATTGATGCCAAACACATCTAAAAGTTAATAGAAAGGCTTGCAGGCAGTCTAAAAAAGCGTAAGGTGTTTACAGTGGCTCAAACACTACAGGATGTTAATTAGCTTGCCCCAAAGAGATGCAGGATTTAGGATGCCTGAGTGCAATAGTACCTTTACTGCAGTGTATGTGTTCAGAGGATGTGCAGAAATCTCATGCCAGAGACGTTATATGGTACTGAAAAGCCCTCCCAAGTTTAAACATGGAAGGATATTAAATGCTTCTTACAACTCGGCTCTCTTCCCACTACATCTCTTTGCTCTCCTTTCTTGGCAGTATTCATTGACTACAGCAAACTGAAAAGCCATTTTGTCCATGGTCCAAATGTTACATTTTAGTTGTATTGAGTTTCAGATACCAAATTAGAAGGAAAGGAAAAGGGCATAAGTAGCTCTCCTCACATGCACAGACATACAGCACTGGGGTGGGGAGGCAACAGGGGCAGCCATCTACCCCTGCTCCTTAAAATGCCACCAGGCATAATGTAGCAGTGATGTGGATTTTCCAGAAAATGTTGGAATTAGAAACATTTCCTATGCAAATTTGTATATGGTACTTTGCATCAGAGCATTTTTAGTTTGTATCATAAAATTTCCAGTTTGCATCAGAAATATTTTCTAATGCCCGAGGGAGTGATATAGTTTAGCATGTTTAATTTAGTTTTATTTAGTCAACTAAAACTTTCTGATAAATCCATCAGTCTTGTATTTGCAATTCATCAAGAAAGAGGTTAATTTAAGTCAGGCATAGACAAACTCAGCCCTCCAGATGTTTTGGGGTTACAACTCCCATGATCCCTAGCTAACAGGACCAGTGGTCAGGGATGATGGGAATTGTAGTCCCAAAACATCTGGAGGGCCGAGTTTGCCTATGCCTGATTTAAATGATGCTGAGATGGTATTTTACTTGTGTGAGACTGGCTGACATGAAACCAGAGTCTTCTATAAAGTGTTGGAGCAGTTGCCGGGGTGGGTACTCTCTTTCCTATGTGGTGGACCTGCCCGATGGTACAATCTTTTGGGACTAGGGTTACACCCCACCCCCACACCCCTATCAGTTTATTCCTTTGAACCCTAGCCTTGCTGTGCTTTCTATTTTTCCTGGGGAAAATTGAAAATGCTCACCATTGGAACCAGTTCTGTTCCCCAAGTTCACACGTACTTGTAATTTCTGTTGTCTAATCCCTTGTTTATTTCTTTTGATTATTACTTTAATACTTAAAAATAATAAAAATGTACAGTTTAAGAAAAACAATAAATGGGTTTAGTAATAACCATTATACCATATTTTCTTATCCCCAGTCAGAACTTTCCCCCCTTCCAGTAGCTTCCGATACATATTTTAGCCATTAGCAAAATATAAAAATCCTAAATCAGTACTAAATGTGATGTTGAATAATAGTCGTATGCAGAGTAGTTTCATTGAATTTAATTTCAATGGGTCTACTCTGAGTATGGCATAGTTAGTTATCACCCTAAGTTATTTACATAACACAATGGGATTTGTTATTACTGTTTGCTGCTTTGGGCACTTGGTTATAAATGTATCTGAAGACTTCTATTGATTTTGATGTAGTTAACTTCCAAATAGACAGCATGTTAGGATTGTAGCCTGATCTTAACTTCTGGTTAATTATTCAGTTATAAATTGTATGTTAAAAGTGATTTTCTTTCAATAATCCACAAGTATTCAGCAATGGTGGGGTGAGCTACTGGTTTGGGGGTATACTTGCCCCCCACATCAACTCCCTTTCTGGTGCCACCTATGTCTGCATTCAAACTCACATTTTTAAAAACTTGTTTCTTTATGAAAAATTGGACAAATAAGTTAGCTGCATTTGCCAGCTGCAGTGGACTTATCTGTGTGCTTTTGTTAATTATTATAACAAAGAATACTGACAAAAATAACACCAGAAGACTATGGGCTGCATTAATAAATCATGTTGGCAGATCACTGAGAACTGTAAATAGTTCAACAGTTTTTAGAAGAGGTGGTACCTGCTAATGGCTTACGACAAATCAGTGAAAACAATTAGACCTCTTAACATATTAGGCACTAAGTGGGTTTTAACAGTTGCATGTGACACTAATTGCTTAGTAGAAAAACATTTGTATTTGTGTGTGTGTGTGTGTTTCTTAATATGTCCAATTCATAGCATTGTAGGGACAATAGAGTAACAACTTAATTAAACAGAAACAAAAAGGAAATGTCCATGTATGAGCCATCTGACAATGACTCTCACTCTTGTCAAGTAATTATCTGGATAAGCTATCAATTATTAACAAAAGACAAATCCTTTTAGTTTTTTACCCAGCATGTATTTCAAAGAGAACACCTTTATCAATCCCTGGTGGATCAAACTCAAGAGTCATGTAGACCACTATACTTCCTTCCTAAAGTGGTCAGCTGAGGCATGACCCCAGAAACTGGTATTCCATGGTATCTTGCCTCTGAACACTTGGCCACTTAAATCAATAGTATTGTAAAAACTGTACTCTTGCTGTTAGGAAAGGACCATATAACACTCATGTGTTGTGAGAACCAGTGACAAGTCTTGTGTGCTGTGTTGTCATATATGGGCCTAGTAAAGGCAGGCAATGAATAATCAGCATTTTTTTTTGGCTGGGATCTAAAAAGCAATGTGGATTGCCTCAGGGTTTGAAGGGATCTTGAAAAAAGTGCCCTCCCTTGGGAACCCTTGTCCATAAGTTGGTCCTGATGGGTAGGGCCTTGGAGGTGGAAGGAAACAGAGCTCTGAGCAATGTCAGGGGAGACTGGGCCTAGCGGCCATTTTAATTTGTCACAGTGGCAACAATTCACCATGGTCTCTGGCAGAGGTCTTTCACGTCAGCTGTTACCTTATAACTCCCTCCTTCCAAACTGATAAAAGTTTTCCTCCACAGCCTAAGAAGTTCACAATATCCATCCATATATTTAATCAGTACTGTACTTTGACTGTTGATATATCACAGATGCCTTTACACATTTTTACAACAGATCATGTCAGTCTCACTTGAAAACTGGAACTTTTTTCTTTTTTCTCCCCCCCCCTCCTGTGGCGCAATGGGTCAGTGCATCTGGCTGTTGACCAGAAGGCTAATGGTTCAAGTCAAGGGATGGCTGTGGGTAGGATTCCTGCATTGCAGGGGGTTGGAATAAATGGTCCTTGGGGTCCCTTCCAACCCTATACAGTGGTACCTCGGGTCACAGACGCTTCAGGTTACAGACTCCGCTAACCCAGAAATATTACCTCGTGTTAAGAACTTTGCTTCAGGATGAGAAGAGAAATCGTGCTCCGGCGGCGCGGCAGCAGCGGGAGGCCCCATTAGCTAAAGTGGCGCTTTGGGTTAAGAACAGTTTCAGGTTAAGAACGGACCTCCAGAACGAATTAAGTTCTTAACCCAAGGTACCACTGTAGTTCTATGATTCTATGATTACAGTTATTTATACTGCAATAGATTAGTATCATTTGGTTGTAAGCAACTTCTTAATAAAACTCAATGAAATTGAAATTGGACAGGACCATCATGCTGCTTTAATGTGTACCTGAAATTGCACATCTGAAGCACCCATTGCAGCCAGAAGCATTAAACTATGACCATTAATTTAGGAGAGATCTAACAAATGCAATAGCTTTTACAAATCAAAAAATTAAAATCTGCAAAAGCAAGCAAATTGAAATAAGCAATTTAGGCCACTTTCATTTAGGATCATTATCATACCAAATCAAATGTGACAAATTCATTGGGTCATAATAATCAAAGCCATGGAATATTAAGAAGAGGATAACTGAACATTTGCTGCTGAAAACCTTTTCTTCTTCTTACGGCAGATTTGAGAGAATCAATCCATCTGTGTGACTAAGCAAGTATTAATTCATTTGTTGTGAATTTTGATCAGATTTTGAAACAGTACTAAAAAGAATAATGCAGACCCCAAAAAGCATTCTTGGCATCATTTGTGTAAACATCCAAAGGGTTGTTTAAAAGGGCTCCAACACTGGTTTGCACACTCTTGGGCTGTTGCTTTGCCCACAAAAGCTACCAGGATCCTATGATATGCTTGTTGTGGGCTTTGGAATTCAGTTTCCCATTCCAGACACTGGTGTTGTGCAACCTCAATTCACCTTGCAGGAACATTGGAAGGTGCCTTATACCAGATTGGCCTATTTATCCATCTAGCCTGCTGCTCTCTGCACTGCATGACACTTCAAAGAGCTGCTGTCAATCAAACTCTGAGCCCTTTCCCACCCCGTACTATTTGATCTTTTTAGCTAGAGATGTCAGAAATTTAACCTAGGACCTTTTGCATGCAAACCAGATGCTCTGCCACTGAGCTATGGTCTGCCATGCTCTGGTCCAATGCTGACTCCCATAGAGAAAGTGGCAAGGCTGCCAAACCATGGACAGCTCCAAGTGAGCAACTTGCTCTGCCAAAGGTTGGGAGCAGACTGAGTCCTTTTAAGACTGTCTCCAGACTACTTCCTTCCGGCTCCACCCCCTTGCAGGGGACTTCAAAGCTGTAAAGGGCCGACCTAGGACCCGAAGATGGGCATTCTGTCTCCGTCCCATAGCCTCCCCACACTGTGTGGTGGGAGGCATCAGGTTCCTCAGAGGAAGGTGCCTGTGAGAGTTTGGGCTCTGGCCTTACAGGCCTTTGTGGTCTTGGAGGTTCCTGCCCAACAACCTCAGGTGCAATTGTCTCCCTACCTTCAGCACTCAGCTCTGAGCCCCAAACCTGACCTGGCTCCCCATTTAGTGCTTCTGAAGGCTTCACACCATGGTCAGATTACTGCTAGATTTAGGGGGCATGGTGTGATCCCTCTTAATTTTCAATGTTGCTGGTATAGGCTCTTCACTGAGATGTGTAGAGACATAACTACCTACACAAATTCTTGCAGGGAAAGCTTTGCTTCTTCTTTGCATTAGCTTCCTATGATATCAGGATCATGGGTTCAAGCCCGTGTTGGCCAAAACGATTCTTGCATTGCAGGGGGTTGGACTAGTCGACCCTCAGGCCCCCTTCTAACTCTACAGTTCTATGATTCTATTATTCTAACAACTACACAGGCTTGTCTCTGAGCCCATTGCTGACTTTCAGTTCCCCCCACCCCATGCTTCATGCAAGCTTTTAGCTTTTAAATAATAATAATTCCAGTGTACATCTGGCCAGAAAAGGACAAATGCAGATCCCCATTGGCCTTGTCAGTCAAGTTGTGCACATCAGCACGGACCTTCTCTAGAAAATGATAGTGGTGCTATTTCTTCCCAGGAGAATTGTACTATTAGAACTCACAATGCAATCAAAAACTGTACTGTTACAGACCTGAAGGTTTAAAGATCAATGTGTCAGTATTAATAGTTTTAATGTGCCCTAAACAAGCTCTTTATTACTCCTTTCACCCTAAGTCTGTATATTATGTGTATCTTAGGAGGAAAACAGGCATTTGTGTTGAAGGGTTGCCCCAAATGTCTGTGTTGCTCAGTAATGCTGGATGCCAGCAGAAAATTCTGAGCCTAGCTGTATCCCTGACACAACCCAACTACTTTTCTTGGTTCAGGTTTCATACAATGATACATCTGCTTCCATTTGCCTCTTTCAAGGTAATAGTGCAGTCTGCTGACAGAAGACTCTTGTTAACCTTGGTTTAGAGCAGTTCATACCCCCCTCTCAGCTCTCAACTACTCTGTTCTTTCATGCTACCATGAACCCAAAACCTTTTAGTTAGGATCCTGGTGCTTTAATTAGTTGAAGTGTATGTTTCTGACCATGCGTAAGAGGCAAATCGATTCACTCAGCTTAGTAAACTGACTAGGAAACAGCACAGGCAAGAAAGGTGGACAAAAAACATTGTTGTTTAAAGCCCAATAAATATATTCTTCCCCTTACTTGCTGAAAACCAAATAGGACATTTTGCCTAGTAGCAACAGTGAAGTGAAACTGACATGCACAATGTTCAGTTCAGTTCACACTGGCTCCCTTTAGAGCACCAGAGAAAATAATGAGGAACTACAGCAAGTTTGCAAGGTTCTTTGATAAATGTAGTGATAGAAATAACAACTGTTTTGGTTTGGGGTTGTTGTTTTTTTAATGCCAGGAAGAGACCATCCTTCTCATTCACAGTTGGCTTGAGAATGATAAAACAGAAAGGGGATTCACCAAAGGAAACTCTTCTTTATTTTCTTTGTCAATGGGGTGGGAGATGAGGGTCCTATAAGGGCAAGAAAGTGTTTCTTGCCCCCCGCCCCACCTGCAGCTTTCTACTATTCAAGTTTCCTTTGAAACTCAAGTCTGCCCACCTCTAGTAGCAATGGGGCTAGTATCTCCAAGTCAAAATCAGGTCAGATAGATTAATAATGGGCATAAATGACAGGCTCCACTTCTCCTGATTGAAACTGATTCACAAGAAAGAGCCACTAGAGAAGGAAAAGCAGGAATTGTTCCTTTGGCCAGGAGCACACAGTCAGGGCTAATTCATCATTGGGCATGTGATGGCTGCTGGCCTTTAATCTACTTGAAACCTGGGCATGCCTTAGCCCCCTGCCTGCAAAGAACCATTTGTACAGGGCAACATACGAGCTCAGCCTTTTCTTTTCTTTTCTTTTTCGCTTACAGACGTAAACCACTCTGAATGAGGGTTAGCAGCAGTGTACCCAAAGCACACTCCTGTGCATAGTCACAACAGACACAATAGGAAACCAGCTACTGCAGTGGTTTCAAAGGTGCTTCTCACTGCACAAGTGTGATATACCCCTTCCTTCCTAGAAAAAGAAGAGAGACCTTTCCTTCTATCTACAAAGGTAATTCTGCCTATTAGTATGCAAGTGAATCCAAGTGGCACACCTCTCCCTCTCTCTGGGAGAAATAAGTCTGCTGCACACATTTATGTGCCTGGATTCCTAATCATGGGGAAAGGACAGGGAGACTCTTATGAAATCCACAAAACCCCAGCCCTGGCTCCCCACAATTTTAGCCAAATCATGCTTTCCCTGTGCCCTTCAGTGTCAGCTTCAGTATCAACATTTACTGCATAATGCTCAGTTTATTATATCAAAGACCTGTCTGGTTCCCCCCTCCAGAGTTCATTGTCTGCTAATGGAAGGTCATAAGAGAACAGCCTAATTAGGTCTCTCTTGGCACGAAGTTTCAGAACCTGGGAGCAGATACCAAGAAGGCTCTTTCACATATTGATGGGACTTCACCCTTGTGAAGAAGCATCTCTCCACCAATCTGAAAATCTGGATAGCCTCATATAAGAGAATATGGTCTTTCAGGTTACTTGATATACAATGAATAAGCAACAGTCAAATCATAATCCTACCTAAGTAGTAAATGAGTACTACTGCTACAGTACAATCCTCAGAAGTGTGTTCCACTGGGGTCAATGGAATGTATTCCTCAATATATGGATATAGGTTTATACAGTAAAGTTTACACATTTCGGAACTTAGTTTATCCCAGCAAAATTTCAAAGGCTTCTTCTCTTGTTGGAATTATTTTATTCATCA
This sequence comes from Podarcis muralis, assembly GCF_964188315.1. Lineage (NCBI taxonomy): Eukaryota > Metazoa > Chordata > Lepidosauria > Squamata > Lacertidae > Podarcis > Podarcis muralis. The sequence continues at coordinate 91,968,777 of NC_135655.1, read as the reverse complement.
TGCTTAGTATTATAGTTACTTATTACAAATTGCCTGTCCAAAATAGTCGACAGCACGGTTACCATTCTTGTACCTCATAAGAACCCTTATGAGTTATTTGTGCCCCTTTAAAGCACAAAAATACAGTTGTTTTACATTATCATAGGACTGAAAATGTGCTAAGTATCCTAGAGTCCTATTCTCCTTTTCCTAAAAAGAGCACCCCAGTGAGTCTTGAACTGTTTCACTGAAATATATGAGGCAAGTGCAGAGTACCTTTGGATAGCATATGAGGCAGAAATAGCTAAGAAGCTAAATGACTCTTTTTACTCAGCATTCAGCTGGGAGACATAGGGACATGTGCCAGATTAGGAGATAAATTACCCGGGGGCAAAAAATTAAAAATTAAACAAAACTCAAGGCGACATCCAGAACATGTCAAAAACAAATAAAATGGACTGAGGGCAACTGACAGTGGTCCTAGCTCCCGTACAGGGCTTGACAGCTGGCACCTCGGGAATGTGGATAGAATACAAATTACTGGTGCTGTAGATTTTTCACTTCTTACTAGAATAAAGTGATGGAGAAGCAGTACACACACACACCCAAACAAAATCTGCCCAGTCAATCAAGAGCTTTCTTTGACTCACTACAACCACCTGATAGCATACTTACAGTTCTAACAACTACAATCTTATGCACAATTTCCACAGCTTAAACTCTATTTTAGTCAATGGGATTTAAGCAGCCAAAACCGTGCACAGGATTGCTCTCTAGGTTACCATGTCTATTGTCAGTTTTCTTTTCTAGCGATTCCATCTTCATAATCAGATGCAGATTTCCCCTTCAACTACTAAGTTATGCAGTAGGCATTATTCACTCTCAGACATAACAGACCAGAGATGAACAGTGTGCAGAATTTAACAAAGTTTAGCTATTTCCATTCCATATGCCACATATTAATGTTACCCATGTTGTTTTTGCTCTCAGCTTTCTGACCATGTAGTTTGTACTTGCTGCATTCAGCACCCTTGTCTGCACATCCAAATAACCTAACAACCCTTTTGCATGCCCATGGTTAAAGTATCATGGAACGAAGGTGCTTAGAATGCATATTAAAATGTGCTGTGGTAATCAGGTGCAACCAAGATTATGTGTGGCAGTTTTCCCCACACACGTATTAAGTAATGAAGGTGGGGGGAATCTGTGGCCCTCCAGATGTTGCTGAACTACAACTCCCATCACCCCTGACCATTGACCATTCTGGCTTGGGCTGATGGGAGCTGGAGTCCAACAACATCTGGAGGGCCACAGGTTCCCCACTCCTCCTCTGGATGGAGAAAACCTATTTGCTGCCATTTGGCCAGGCTAGAAAGACGAAGAACAGAATCCCACCACTCCCAACCTAAGTCAATGCAAGGTCGGTCATGACAACATACACATCTAACTCTCCATAAGATTGGGCTGTGTCTGTTTGAGCATAACCTACTAAGCTTTTGACAGAGGTGAGGATTGGGGTGGGGGGTCAGTATGAAAAGTCTCCCATTTCTTGCTGCTCCCTTCTCATGCCTAGCTTGTTGACACTAGAAAAATTGTGTTCACCATCAGGTGTCAAGGACTCTTTAACAAGTTACTTCCAAATCAACGTGCATTTGGGAGAACAGAAGGTATTCTTTGACTTTTAGTAACCAGCACAATCTGACAACTGATGTTTTTGAATTTGAAGAGCACATGCTTTTTCCTTTAAGTACTGTTCCTTTAAGTACTGTTCCTTTAAGTACTGTTGAGGCCAGGAGTGAAACATCAGGTGGAAAGAGAAGACCCAGGACATTACTGATGCTAAAGGTGAACAATTTCCTTGAGCTGCAAACCTCCTGTTTCCGAGATGGATTTTCAATGCCTTTTAATAATTTCTCAAGGTTCCAAAATAAACTTTGATGGCAAGATTATATTTAGACAAAACCTGAGTATCCCAAAGGGAAGCAGAAACATCCTGGCACTAATTAGATCTCAGTTTTCAAAGTCAAGCCAAGGCAACCTTGCCCACACATTCTATGCAACCCGACTTGTTACCCAAATACTTTTCTTTACTTAAAAAAAAAAAGCAAGTAGTAAAGTCCTGTGTTGAACTTCTTGCCAGAAATCCTGAATACCTTGGGAGCATAGCCAGGCTGAAATCACTGAAGTGATTGTTCTTCAATTCAATTAAACACTAAAATATACTACAACATCTCCCAGGAGGTCCAAGCTCTAAAAAGGACTCAGCTACACATTTGTTTAAAAATCACACAACATAGGCTTATACTTACCAAAAGTAACTCAAGTAGTTTTCTCATCTCCCATCCCTCTATCTTTATTAACAGACATACAGGTATGACTTAAATGCAGCTGCAATAAATAATCAGATCAACTAAAGCTTTGATTGATTAGTCAATGATGGGGAACAACCTTATTCAATGAGAACAACTTTTAATCACTGCAGCTGAGAATGAAATACACACTTGTTTGTTTCGATGCTGTTTTGAAACTGTGCTTCTAGCACATATAAACTGTCATGAGGCTTAGCAAGCAGGGTAGGGGCTTATAAAGGGTCCTGCAGGATGACTGGTACCAGGGATAGCATCAGGCAACATACTACCCTTCCCACAGTGGGGGTGGGCTGTACTCAGGGATGGAGCTCATACCTTGCTTGTGGATTGTCCCAGGTTCAATTGCTATAATCTCCTTAGATGGATGTAAATATTTTTTTCTTTGGCATGAACATTTTCTTTTTAATGTTTGCTTTACTTCTATCTTCCTCTTAAATTGACTGCCTGTGGCCTGTCATCCAAGGTTCACATTTGCCCAACTTCAGCAGCAACCCAGCAGCAAATGTTCCCAGGCTGTTCACTGGGTCCAAGAAGCTTCGACTACCAACAGAAGATTTGCTGACCAGCACACAAACCTGCTTGAGCACTATGCAGAGCTCCTGTTGCTACAGCAATCAGAGAACTCTAATCCCCAGAGTACAAAATGAATCAAAACGTAGGCTGTGTGTTATCTGCTATCTATACCATTAGTAATTTTCCACGGCAGGGCAGAACACCATGGGTCCCAGTTTGGGACCCTTCAAGTTGCTTTATATTGCTCTAAGTGCCTAACAGCGGGAGTGAGAAAAGGGTGCTTAGCACATTAAGCCTGTCAGGTCTTATCTCTCAGCTTACTTCTTTTCCAGGTCTAGACAGCAGGACCTTCTGGCTCACACCTGCTGACAGTGCACTCTCCCAGGTATCACCCATTCCCACCACATGGCGCTGCCCAATAAGAGCATAAAACAACTACAGTGGAAACAACCAATCAGCCATAACAAGTTCCAACAACATTAACTGCAAATAAAATGTTAAGCTAGTATTCAGAGCATTGGTGGTTCCCTGAGGATTACATTCAGTTTGGGGTGCCACTGTTTTAAGGAAATGGAGGGGAGCGGGGGCGGGAATCAAAGGTAAGAATGTGTTTAGAAAGTTATGACATCCTTTTTAAAAGACTCAGAAGGAACTTCGGTTGAGAGAATGAATCAAGTTTCAATTTAGTAAAGCATCCATATTCTGTTTACTAAACTACCTTGATCAGGGTTTTCCCCCCATATGCCTACCATTCTAATCCCATTCTTATCTGCGAATTCTAAATCCATTCTCCTTTAGCTTCCCGAGACAATGACATATTCTATAAGCACATCCCGTAAAAACACCTGTAATAGAATAAAAAAATAAGATTTATTTTACATATTATTATTTGTACCCGCTTAATCAAAGTTCAACTATTGGGGGGGGGGGGGAATCCAAGGTCTACTAGAACCAATGTCTAAGTCCAGGCCTGTGCTATGCCCTCATAATGTTCCTGATGAGAGAAATGGTGAGGTATGGAATCCTCTGGTGTTAATCTGGCAAGCTGACTGCAATGCAGTAACTATGGCCTGCTTTGTACATCACAGTATGTTAAGCTATGGTCTCTTGGGACCATGAAGATGTGCCACGTCCTGGAGAGGAACTCACACTCACTTTGTTCCTCCCTGGTCCTCTTAGCTCTGTGTGGCAGCTAAACCAAGGTCACTAACTTTTTGGGACCACTGGCCGCGGTTCAAATTTTGAGAGAGGGTTGTGAGCATCAGTCATATAATGGCTGTCATGGGGGGGGGGGGTGGCATGGCATTTCACAAAATCAAAGCAAGTACAGTCACGATGAAGCCTTTTCCATTAATGTTTTTCCACAGCAGAAAAGGCTTAACCTGTTGAATTTCTGTCTATCATACAACTGTTAAAAACACAAAAAACCCAGCCAGATGAGCAGAGTATAAATAATATATCATTATTATTATTATTATTATTATTATTATTATTATTATTACCCTGTTTCCCCCCCCCCCCATGCCAACCCTAAACCAAATTCTAGGCTGCCACTTGCCTAAAAGTAAGCCCCATTAAATAGGGAGAGAATTACTTTTGAGTAGACATGTACTGTAAGTTAATTATAATTCTTAATGAGGGCCTGGACATTAGTCCTTGCACAGCTGTAGACATGTCTAAGCCTCTCTGCAAAGTTTTCACATTTCTCTGACCACTGGTCATGCTGGCTGGGCCTAATAGGTGTATCCTATCTTATCCTGCTTCCTCAGTCCCAGATTGTGAACATTGCTATTCCTAAGAGTTATCAAAAACATCCCCATCACCCACCTCCTTGGAGCCGCTCAGATGCCTTTAATATATCTTGCATAAATTTGTATTGTCTCATTTTGTTAAGCCTGCAGGGAAAACAGACCTGGCGTCTGAAACATTAGTAATCTGCCTTACCCAATAAATATTGTTTTGAAATACTTTCAGAAATATCAAAGCAGCGCCACAGATGCACACAAAATAAGATTATGCTTCTTTTTAAGTAATTTCATCCTAAAACTCCATTTGCTTCAGATTTTTGTTTTATGTCTTTATGCATGTTCTGTTATCAATTTATAACCTCAACTGGGATTTCATCTAGTTTAAAACAGAGACAAAAATGATGATCTAGCATGCTAGTTTTTCCTAGGGTTTTGTTTTGCTCAACCTTTTCTAGAATCAGAAAATTGTAGAGTTGGAAGCGACTACAGGGGTCATCTAGTCCAACCCCATGCAATGCCTTCAATGTGGGGCTCAAACACAGAACCCTGAGATTAAGAGCCTCTTGCTCTACTGACTGAGCTATCTCAGATTACTGCTTCATAGTGATTACAGTGACAACAGATCACTACCTTAGTCTTCAATGACCTTTTCCTCATCCCAGTACATTTCAAGTAGAGTTGGTTATAATATTGTGCTTCTTGGAACTATGGAAAGTGGTTATGCATCCATTTTTCATAGCTCCTCAGAACTTATAAAGCAATTCTAAGTTATTCCTTTTGAACGGTCAAGCCACAGAATCCATTAAAACTGTTACCATCATAATGCTGTTACATTGCTCTGCAACTTGCAAAGATGCCCGGCTGTAACTTCCACCGATAGCCGTCGTTACGTCCTTTTGAAATGGAAATCCTCAAACAGCTCCATTACGCAACAGCTTGAAAGGACTCTCACTACTTTATCTGTGTTCCTTTGTGAGTATGTAACAGCTAGTTATAGTGTACAACGTTGTTATTTTATGTTTGTAAGACTTCTAAGATGTGCCTGTTGGTTTTCAACATGTTTTCAGTTATTCCTTTAAAATAAACTTTTATATTAGAGCCTGTTGGTATTTGTGCCTTTTCCAAGGGAATAGCTAAATCCTAGCCTTCCGCTTAGATACGCTCTACCGTAAGAATTTCTGTCTGCAAGTCTGTGGATTCAGCTTGTAGAGGGGGGGAATTGCCAGGTTAAATTGGACACTCTCTTCTCCCTGGATTGTGCCTTTGGGTTCCCCTGAACTAAAGGGAGTGGTGGCAGCCCTACCGGTGTGATTTCGGCCTGTGTTTGTGAAAAGTAACTCCCTCGCTAACCTACTCAAGAAACCTGGACTGGCCGGAGAGCAGAGTCGGGTGATGGAAGGGTAGCGTGGGCGAGTGGTACGTTACTATTAAAGAGAACAACAACTACCAGACTTTTAGAAGACATCTGAAGGCAGCCCTGTTTAGGGAAGCTTTTAATGTTTGATGTATCACAGTATTTTAATATTCTTTTGGAAGCCGCCCAGAGTGGCTGGGGAAACCCAGCCAGATGGGCGGGGTATAAATAATAAATTATTATTATTATTATTATTACAGTGGTACCTCAGGTTACATACGCTTCAGGTTACATACGCTTCAGGTTACAGACTCCGCTAACCCAGAAATAGTGCTTCAGGTTAAGAACTTTGCTTCAGGATGAGAACAGAAATCGGGCTCCGGTGGCGCAGCAGCAGCAGGAGGCCCCATTAGCTAAAGTAGTGTTTCAGGTTAAGAACAGTTTCAGATTAAGTACGGACCTCCGGAACGAATTAAGTACTTAACCCGAGGTACCACTATATACAAAACTATGATGTGACAACATTTGGAATACTGCGTACAGTTCCTGTCACCTCACCTCAAAATGAATATTGTGGAGTCCAGAAAAGGCCAACCAAAATTATCAAGGGGATGCAGCAACTCCCCGAAAAGGTTGCAGTATTTTGGCACTTTTTAGTTTGGAGAAAAGGCAAGTTACAGGTGACATGACGGAAGTTTACAAAACTATGCATGGTCTGGAGAAAGTGGAGACAGAAAGGGTTTTCTCCCTCCTAATACTAGAATTCATGGACATTCAATGAAGCTGAAGGTTGGCAGATTCATGAGAGGTAAAAGAAAGTACTCTGTGCAGTGTATAGGTAAACTGTGGGACCTGCTTCAGTGCAACAGATGCAACAGTGATAAGAATCAGGGAGTGGATTCATCATAAACCTGACAACACACAGCTCAACTCTTCCACACAGCCTCAGCTTTGTCCTGCCCCTGTATATACTGGAGCAGGACTGAGGGGCAACATTTTAAAAAGCCCCATGCCACCATTTCTATTTCTATTGTTGTCATACAACATTATTAACACAGACCAAACATACCCTCTTGGGCCCAGAAGGGCTGTGCTTGTTTTCCTGGACAATTCTGCTCATTCATCCCAACTTCTAAGAATAAAATTATCAAGTAGAATTGTCGAACTTTTTCAAGCAAAGACCTCCTGTCCAGCAGCGTTACAAACAGAAATTCAGCAGGTACAATATTCAGTTACTGCATTGGGGTGGGAAATTCAGTTGCTGAATTTCTGCCTGTTGTGGAGCTGTTAAAGTGACATTCAGAAAGGGGTAGCACAACCTTACGTGAGAAGTATTGTGTTTCGGTTTGGAAAGGAGGCAAGCTACCTGTGGAAGTATTACTAGCAGATGAAACCATGGGGAGTGATTTCTCCCAAAAGGTCATTAAATGTGGTCTGTGGGGATTAAATCACAGCACACAACACAACCAGAAAAGTCTTCTATGTTTCCATCCTTGTTTAGTCAGCTGCACAAAGCAAGACAGTTCTATGTCTGGCATGAGGTTGTTTCTTTCAAAAACTACTGAGCAAAACAAAAAACAAAAAAAGCCAACAAAGCCAAAGGCCAGGGAAAACCACTGTTAGATCATCCATCAAATTGCATTCACTGTCACCGAAAGGTTATTATGTTCTTCTAAGATTATCATGGACTGTAGGAGAGTATGAAGGAAGGCCCCAATACAAAACAAAAGAAGAAAACCTCCAAAGTGGACTGGAAATGTCTAGTTTATTAGGCCTCATAAGTTTTGAGTGAAGACTCTTCATCAGGTCCATAGTGTTCCACATATCTTTTATTAAGAAGCATACAAGAACACAAGAGTAATGTCTAGCTCTAACATGAATTGCAAAGCTTTCTAGCAGAGCATGAGGCTGAGCATTCTCTGGGAAATTAACAAGACAATAATTTTTGAATGGCAGGATGCTCAGTCAGCATGATCAATAGCAGGGTTCACTCCCTATCACTTTTCCTATTTCTGCTTGCAGTTCACTGCCCAGAGCATTAGATATTCCACAACCATCTTGAAACTCCAAGCACTGGGGCACATTAGAATCAACCAACCCACAGAATGGGCTTGGTCTGAAGGTGGGTCTACAAACGCTGCAAAATGGGGCAGGAAAGTTGTGGGAGAATTGACTGCAGATGGGGGTATCACTTTTAATTTCTTCTCTATGTCAACAACACATTGTAAAAAGCAAACTGGTGCATGGGGGGGGGGGATATAGACAGCTCTATCCCTCCCCTATTCGTTTTATGGCTTGCAGAGACTTCCCCACTCCCCATCACATAAGGAGCATTGGAAAAAACGTGATCCACCCACTTGTACTCTGAAGTGCTACTTACAGGCAAATGTGAATAGCTAATCCTTTCCTTCTTCCCACTCTAAATCTTTTCTTCAAGAATGTCAAAATGAACTCGTATTCTTTTTGCAGAAGGAATAGTTTGACCTAAACCTGAACTGATTTCTAATCTAATACCTGAAGGAGCATTGTGGCCTCGCTTAGTGGTAAAGAGCTAAAGAAATAAAAAAGCTGCTTCTTGTAATGCCCATTCCTACTGCTACAGCTGCTCGGAACTGACGGAGCGGATTTAATTAGAATACAAAATTGAGTGCATTTTAAATGTTCAGAAATTCTATGCTGACAAAGAATTTTAAAATAATTAAGTTTTATATTCCTTCCTACCTACGTAGAAGAGTACAACTTACATATCTTTTCATCTGCGATTTTTTTTAAAAAATGAAATTATTTGCAGACTGTGAATAATATATGCTTAGATAAAGGGCTGAACAACTTTATAACCTCTTGCAGTTAAATCTTTAAAACATTTCTGTAACTTTCTCTTCCCTCTCTTACCATACTTCCTCTACACACACACACACACACACACACACACACAGACACCGGCTTTTAACACCGTTACATATGAAATCTTTATTTTCTGTTTGGTTTACAGTGGAGGCAGGGGGAGAGCTTATTTACAATGACTCTTGAAAATAGCCATATGAAACCAGGTTACAATTATTGGTATCAGTGCAAGGCCTCTTTTGCACGTTTGAGCTCCAATATGCTGAGCAGCATGCAGTGTATATAGCCCCTATATTACTGTGAATAGTTTCCGGCTTGGTGTAGCCATCATGTTTTTGTTATGGTTTCAACACTGAAGTTTCTAGTCCCTATGGACACAGCAATGTCCTTGAAAACATGATAGGTCTGCTTACAGTGACTGACAGCTACTGGGACTGAGACACTTGAAGATCCACAGGCCTTGTGAACTGTGGATTAGAGAAAGATAGGGATGCCCATAATTGGTGGGGCTCAGCTTCCTTTTGATACAGATAAACTATCTGGGAATGAACCTTGGACACATCACACCATCAGGAACAAGGTGGACATTAACAGGCATGAATGCTTGATGACAACTCTATAAAAAACTGAATTTTCTGTGGGCAGTGGGCTTATTGAGTGCACACATGCTTTTATTGTAGCCATCCCCACACAATTAATAATGCTGTATTTCAGCTCTAAAATAATGAGTGGATTGGGGATTGCATCCCTTGGATTGCATCCCTCATTCTCCAGTGCTTGCTGTGATCTGTTAATATTAACTCGGAGAGTGCTCGTAGATCTATCACTTGTACATCATGTGTATTCACTGATGATACCTGAAGATACCAGTCTTTGAGGACTGTTGCAGACTTCACAGTTGTGGAACTCACTCTGCAACATACAGGAAGTGTTTCTGACAGTGATGGTGGAATCACTATTTGGGGGGCCTCCCCTGGAGTGTATATGAAAGGGACTACACATTTTGACAAGAATGACAGGGAAATGTTGTCTATGGGTGTTTCGACATGGGGGCTTTAATGTGGTTAAATGGGTGATTAGGATATTGTAAGTGGACCATAGGCAACAGCTGTGTTATTGTTGTTTTACTTACTGGATTTCCCGCAAAAAGGGATAAATCCAGATTAAAGGGCGGGGAGAGAAATATGGGCTGGCATTTTGACAACATTGTATGGACACTGCCAAAAAAAACTTGCATGCATGAAAAGCACTGATTCCACCAAAGAACACTTCTGGAAGCACACAAGGACTAATATCCGTATTATATGGCCAGTTCATATTTCCTAGGAATTTAGACTAGAAGCAGTGCAAGGTTACCTCCTCTTGTTTCTGCCCTTTTCTGAGCTGAGATCACAAGATGTGCCAGGCCACAACAAAAAAGGTTTTATTTGTGAGCAGCTATAAAAGCCTACTGCCTCCTCCTCCTTTAGAACAGGAAAGGTTGTGCCTCTATTAAAATTTATCATCATGCTTTAACAGCAAAAGCCTACTTATTCATTTCCATTTGAATTCATAGATGCCTTCCAAGAGCCTGGCATAACATAAATCCACTTCCCATTTGCTCTCTGTGTTTCATTGATTGCAATTCATGGCTATGTGGTGTGGTGAAGGATGTATCATGAGATCAGTGGTTTTCACCAGAAGGAGCCTCCGCTTCCAGCTGCCCCCACCTCAATTTCAATTTCACTTTTGGCTCTGACTGCCAATTGCCCTGGAACTGCAGAGCATACTTTGGCCCCATCCATCAGCTAGAGAACCAAGGGTTTGGAGTCTGCGTTTATGTGAATTATTACAGTCTATTGTTAGCCACCTTTTAACTTGATTGAAAGGCAGGATAAAAATCTTCTACATAATTAATAAACAAATTTCAAAGCAAAGGTTGATAAACAGAGGGTGCTATCTAAGTAGACATCACTTCTACACCTGTCTGCTTCCTAGTGAATAACCCACAGTATCAAAGGGAATCCCCAAACAAGTGGGGAGGCAGAGACAGACAGACAGACAGTGAGAGAGAGAGAGAGAGAGAGAGAGAGAGAGAGAGAATATCTAAATGAATTAAGTTTAAATGGAATAGAAAAGCCCAGGAGATTATCTTTGTGGTGCTGGAACTAATTCAAGATGTGATTTCTGCCACCACTTTGTCTAATTGTCCCTAAAGAAGAAGAAGGGGAGTTTGGATTTGATATCCCGCCTTTCACTCCCTTTAAGGAGTCTCAAAGCGGCTAACATTCTCCTTTCCCTTCCTCCCCCACAACAAACACTCTGTGAGGTGAGTGAGGCTGAGAGACTTCAAGGAAGTGTGACTAGCCCAACTATCTGGCTGTTTATCTTTCAGATGGTTGCATGCATATACAACATCCCTTCCAAAAGTCAGCTGTCGTACAGAGAACAACTTTAGACCCCCTACAATTAATTTGCACGCCTTCAGACTCCCACCTGAATTTAAAATTTCTTATGCTAGGGATGTTGCCAGAACTTTTCAGAGATTGAGACTCCACTCAGAACTAAGTAAACATAATAATTTGCAAATTAATGAGCTAGAGTAGATGCTAAAATGTCACAGAAAACTTAAGGAACTTGGCCAAGGTCACAGAATGTCTTTATTTACAGTGCAATCCTAAACATATTTACTCAGAACCCTACTGAATTAAGTGGAGCTTACTCTCAGGGAAGTGAGGTTCAGAGTGCAGCCTCAGTCGCTTTCCACAAGAAATCTCAAAACAATTTACAAAAAATAAAGTTCCAGTACATGAAACAAGGTACGTTAGCTAGCAGAGGATCTCTCCTATGCTTGATGCTGTAGGTGAGACCACAGGAAGAAAGAAATCAGCTGTTTGATGATGCCACTATGTCAAAAAATGACATGGGATTCTTGAGTCATGGTACACTTTGACCAGTTTGTGGGCAGTTTGAACAGCAATTTATTTGAAGGAGCACCTTTCTCTACATTGCCCTGCTGGATTTTAAGACTTGCAGGAAAGCCCCTTTTTGTGCTTCAAGCACCAACTGAAGCCATTCTGAAGTTACAGAATATGAGGAGAGGTCCTCTTGGGGAGCCGTAACTGCAAGGATGTAGAAAGTGGAGTCCCCCAAGCATTGGTAATAGGAACCTTAAACTTGTTTGGGGTAAGCAGCAAGATGGCAAAGCTTACCGATGATGCCAAACTGTTCAGGGTGGTTAAAACAAAAACGGATTGCAAGGAGCTCCAAAAGGATCTCTACAAAGTGGGTGAATGGCCAGTAAAATGGCAAATGTAGTTCAATGTAAAGAAGGGTAAAGAGATGTATATTGGGACTAGGAACCTAAATTTCATATATATGTTTGTGGGATCTGAATTGGCAATGACTAACCAGGAACAAAATCTTAGGGTCACAGTGGATAGGCTGATGAAGATGTCAGCCCAGGTCTGCTTAGCAGATTCTTTCTGGCATCTGACTCATTGCTGTGAGACCAGGATACTGGACTTATGGGCCACTGTTCTGATCCAGTAGACCCTTCTTAAGTTCTCAAGATGCTTTAGCTTGGGACAGGTCCTTCTCAGTGGTGGTACATGGAATGGTCTTTCCCTCAAGTGTGGCTGGGGTCAATATGGTTCAGATTTGGTGCACACTAAAAATCCATCTCTTTCTCTAGGCTTTTGGCAAAGATGGCATTTGAGATACTGAGTTATCTGATACTGTGTTAGGAAGCAGATTACATGAGATAGTTTTACTGTATGATTTTATGGTATTATTTATATTATTTGAATGCAACCCAATGAGAACATATGGTGAAGGGTGAAACATACCTTTTATATATAAATAAAATAAACCCATATAGTCTCGCTTTGGTCCTGGTGCTTCTGTTAATGGACTCTACTGAGGGACCAGACACAAGTCCACTGCTTTTACAACAAGCATGTATGTTATCCATGCTATAGGTACTTGCTGCACACGTACATGCAGAGATCACATGTGCTGTATAAGGTATGAAGCCACACTTACATGGTTGGTCTTTTTATCTTGTTGAGAACACTGCTGATTTGTTGGAGTCTGTATCATTATATAAACACATTGTCTGTCTTCTTAATGTGATTTCTAGTATTTATTTTTCGGCTATAACTCAACTGAAAAACTTTTATTTCCCTTCTAAGCCATAGCATAGTAATGAATTTTCTCAGTGGTCTCATCAATCTCTCTGTCTCTTTGTTGTTCTTTAAAGAGTAAAGAGACAATCTTCTTTAGCACAATGAAGTGGATTTTAATCAAACGCTTCTGTTGATGGGATTTTGTATACTACCACTGAGGAGGCACCAAGATAGCAGAAATGTTGCCAGCTGCAGAACATGCCTAGCAATCAAGCTAGGAGGTTAGCTTCTCCTAGCTTAAGGACCCTATGCACATATGAATACTCCACTGATCTTCTGTTTTGACAGCTTTAACCAATTACTACCAAAAAAGCTCCCATTCCCCGCAAATCACACTGCTGTTGCAGATGGTAAACTTGGTGCTCACCACACTACAACTCCTGTCAGACTAAACCAGCATAACCAATGCTCAGAGATGATGATGGGAGTTGTAGTTCAAAACATTTCAATGGCACCAGACTGAGGAAGGGCAGGATACCCCTAATAAATGTCATCAGTAGAAGCCCTGGTGCAAGGGTTTCCACTTGTGCAGTGGGGCTTTCCCCTCACCCCACACCCTCTGAAATTAGCTTTGTGGGGTTGGGGGAACCCACAGAACAGTGCAAGGAGGTGGGGAAGGGGATCTTTCTATCTGGCTTGTGCTGCTGAAACAATCAGAAGAACACGATAATATTGAATTCCTTCCATGTTAAATTTACCTTTAAAATGCTACTGTAACAAAAGCTACTTTTATAATTAGAAAGCCGTCTTAAAATACCAACTATTGTGAGTTTCTGCCAACTTTCAAAAATATATCTATTTGCTCAAGCTGTCCCTGTCCTCTGATACCAGTTGAACAATTCCTAGTTATTGTGATATTGATTTTTTAAAAAAACTGTTGTTCTACTGCATCATACCATGTATCACATAGTTATTATTTTAATGAGAGGCAGTATATGAATATTATAAACAAACAAACAAACACTTTACACTGGTTCTGGAAGACATGAACAACTATTGGCTGGTGGTTAATATTCCTTTCCTGGGCAAGGTTCTAGAGTGGGTGATTGCTGCCAACACTAGGCCCTCTCAGATGAAACTGATTTTCTAAAGCCATTTCAATTGGGGTTTTGTATGGAAACTGCCTTGGTCACCCTGTGGGATGCGACAGAGGGAGTATGACTTAATTCTCCAGGATCTCTCAGTGGTTTTTGAGATCACAAACCATTATATCTTTCTGTAGAAACTGTCTGAGTTGCAGACTGGGGGTAATGCTTTCAGAGGTTCCGCTCATGCCCAGACAGTCTTTTCTAGGGGACCTTCAGCTCAGTTTCTAGCACTTACGCTTTGCAGTCCTGTAGAGTTCTACTCTGTTCTGCATGCTTTGCGACTTCTATATGAAACAACTAAGCTGTGCCACTGAAATGTCTGGAGTGAGGTGCCATCAATATTCAGATGACATACAACCATACTTCTCCTTTCCATGAGACCAAGATGGGAGTGTAAAATCAGTGCCCATACAGCCTTAAACAGCTCAGAACTGCAATACCCCAAGGACTGCCTGTCCCCATATGAACCAACCCGACCCTGTGAACATCATCTGAGGCCCTTCTTTGTGTTCCTGCTCCGCAAGGGCGGAGGCCAACAACACAAGAATGGGCCTTTTCTGTGGTCACTCTCTGCTGATGGAATGCTCTCCCTGGGGTGACTTACCTGGTACCTTTGTTACATTTATTTAAGCACCAAGCAAAAACATTCCTCTTCTCACAGACCTTTGGCTAATTAAACAATCTATGGCCTTTTAAACTGTGTGTGGTGGGGTATTGTTTGGTTTGTTATTATGGTGTGTGTTTTAGTGTTATTATGTTGTAAACTGCCCAGATGAAGGTACTGTATAGAAATTTCAATAATAATAATAATAATAATGCCAATTTTAAAATGCAGCCTAAAACACACAGAGTAGTGCATGAAACGATTAGGCTTAAACAACAGTTTGAGAGTAGTCTATAAATGCTGTGCATAAGAAAACTATTAATACAGGTATTCAGCCTTTTGAAAATTTTACAGGCCAGAAAGTTTCATAAGCCACTTGTAGAAGCACACGCCTAATGCAATGCCTTGTCCTGATTTAGCCGTCCTTTTTAGGTCTATTGATGTTAAAGGTATGCATCTGAAACCAGTTGAGTGTAGCCTCCTTTTGGTTCCATAAAAAGAAATCAATTATTGTCCTGTGTGTGGCCTGTTTGCATGACAAAAGAAGCCAAACTATGGCATATTGAGACCATGTGAACATGCAGGCTCCCAAAATGTCTTAAAAGCTGCTTTGCTCCTCTCTGGTCTTTCTACTTCTGTGCTGCACTGAACCAAACCAAACGCTTTGCTTTTATTTCAAATGAAAGACAGTGCATACATTATTTTAACCAATTAATTAATTTCATAGTGTTATTTATCTTAGACATAATCTTGTCTCTCCGTTTTTCAAATGTTTTAACCTGATTGTACTTAAGTCCACCTGTCAAATGGCTAAGATGGACTAAGGCTGGAGTTTGATAAAGAGTCAGCACTCTGATTAAATTATTCTTGAAAGATCTATTGTCAACAATAAGCCACTCACCACATGCAGCTATCCCTGCCACCTGCTTTCTTTTCTCAGTTTCTGCAAGTCTGAACTGAAGAGTACTTGGCCTTTATGAGGTCCACGTCTTTTGCTATCAACATAAACCTATCACTTCCCACACTCTCCTATACTAGACCTGAAGGCCCATAATAAAATGAGCTTTCTAGAATCATAGCCCTACTGCAAAGCAGACCTTTTCAGGATAGATGCCACAGCACCCATTCACCAGCTGCCACCAACTAATAACTCTTTTATACACAGTGTGGTGTAGTGGTTAAGAGCGGTGGACTCGTAATCTGGTGAACCAGGTTCGTGTCTCCGCTCCACCGCATGCAGCTGCTGGGTGACCTTGGGCCAGTCACACTTCTTTGAAGTCTCTCAGCCTCACTCACCTCACAGGGTGTTTGTTGTGGGGGAGGAAGGGAAAGGAGAATGTTAGCTGCTTTGAGACTCCTTTGGGTAGTGATAAAGCGGGATATCAAATCCAAACTCTTCTCACTTCTGACCTTCTACATGCCCACTATATCACAACCACCGCAGATTCATGAAATCCTGGGATAAGACCTTCAAACACAGTCTATTACAAAGTCTTAACTAGGCTTGCAATTAACCATATTGTTGCACTTGGCATTTGGATGAAGAAAAAGTGGATTTCTCTCTCTATCTCTCTCTCTCTCTCTGGGATATTGCATAGATAGCTTGTGAGATTTGGTGTGGAACAACCAAATCCATAGCATACTGTTAAGGAGAATGGTGAAGCTGTCCAGTCCTCTAATTATACTGCAGCAAGCTGAAAAGTGGTGTGTGCATATTTCAATTATTTTTTAAGCAACTGGCATATGGCTGGGCTTCCTTGCATTAGGAATCTGAGTAGAAGGTTTTGAGGTGTTCTGCTACCACTGGGGATCCCAAAAGCCTGAAACCGACTCTGCCATACAAATTCAGTACAGTAATGTTACTTATCTCTCTCAGTAGCACTACACAACCACCCATGTGAACACACCCAAAGATGTGTCAGTGCAAACATGTTTAAAGTGTCTACATGCAAACTATATATATTGTAAATAACTTGCAGTGCTGTCTGAAGCAAATCACACCACGCTTATGAGGTTGCTTCCTGGTAAGCATGTCCAGAATTACAGCCTGGGAAGAGTGTACTGTCAAACACTTTGAAAGATTTCGGAAATTCAAGCAGAGAGTTCCCACAGTCTTTACTGCAAGAAGAGGACACTTGCATAATAAACCATCTGAAACCAGGCTCACTTGACCTGCAGAATTTAATTAGAATCTTTGGCTGCCTAGCACTTTTCCTATTTTATTCCTTTACTAACTTTAAAACTTTCTTATTAACTTGTACAACTTTACAACTTATGTGTGAAAATGAAAAATCCAGTTTCATATATATCAAGAGGTGTTTAATTTCCTCCTGGCATGCTGACATTACAGAGTTAACCCTTTAATTGATATTATTTGGGGAAGTGGAGGAAATCTATATGACAGAAGTGCTGTTTTAATTTCTGGAAAGAACTTCCTCAAGAGTCCACACAACGCCTCTTACAATTTCATGAATGTCAGCCTATAGCTCTCAAGATGTGGATGAAATCCATCTCCCATTATCCCTGACTACTGGCCATCTGGCTGGAGTTGACTTGAATTTATTTCATAAAATTTATATACTGCTTGTTGATCAACAGCAACTACAACAAAACAACAACACAAGTCAAAACAGAAGAACTACAACCCTGATCGAAACTGTTCATTGTGTAGTGTGTTGCAAGAGAAGACTGAACCTTCATGTTTAAAGTGGGTTTTTTTAATAAAAAACAAACAACCCCAACAACAAAAGCTTAACAGAACAATTCAGGTATGTTGTCTCAAGGAAGGGAGGCCGAAGAAGTCACAAACTATAAAATAAAGTGGAAGTTGCAAGAACAATGAAAACTCAAGACTACTAATCAGTCTGACTTGAAGGAGAAAATACTATTTCAAAATGTGGAAAATTCAACGAGGTGCAAAGAGGTTGCTGGAAATGTGTACAACAAAGCTCTAACAGTGAAATTTTGAAAGCGAAGAGGGAAAGCAGCTGGGAGAGCTGTTCTGAGCAACAGCAACAGAAGTCTGGCAGACAAAGGGTTAAACACACACACACACACACACACACACACACACACGTCATCCCCTGCTGCTGCTTCACTCAAAACTGCAGCTTCCCAAGTAAAAACTGTCTGGGCTTCAATGCACACATTTGCATATAATGTCTAGTCCCTTAGACAGTGAAGCATAACAGTTAAGTCCCAGTCAGCAATCTTGGAGCTTTTAAGGAAAATTTTATTCTATATTACTTTTGCAAGCTGGATTGTAATGAGAGAACAGAATTATTTTTTATCTAGAGAAACTAACTTTACAGTTATAAATAGAAGACACCTTACAAACGCTCAGTGGGGGTGAATGCCTACATGTGGAGGAAAGCATCACCATGGTGGAAGGCTCTACCACCCTGACCCACATGTAGAAAGCCCCCCATTTGCACAGCTGTAAAAGCAAAAGGGTTCTCTCTGTGCAATGGGGAACCTGTCACACAGAGAACTACCTACATGTGTATATTCATGGGGGCTCTCTACAGATGGTCTAATAAATACATGTAAGTCTGGAGCAGACAGGGCCAGGACAAGACACTTTGCTGCCTGAGGCAAAGATATCTCCTGCATTCCATGTATAAAACAAGACACACACCACCTGCCCAAGATGGCTGCCCAGTCTACCTAATGGTGGTTCCGGCCCTGGAAATGGATACTGATACTCCTCCCCTGCCCCCATCTGTAAAGTTGTTGCTTTTTTTACCGTATTGGTCCGAATATAAGCCGCACCTGTATATAAGCCGCATCTTTAAAATTGGAGGGGGGGGGAAAGAAAAAATACCCAAATATAAGCTCCTCTATTCCTCGCTGCTCCTGGCTGCATACTGGGCGGGGAGGGGGGAGCCGTGCTGTGTTGCCAGCAGCCTTTCCCCTTCCTCGCTCTCTCCCTTCCTGGCCTTGGGGGAGAGGACTGGGGACTACATGTGAGATCGCGAATATAAGCTGCACTTTAACTTTCATAGTCGGAATTTGGGGAGAAAGTGAGGCTTATATTCAGGCCAATATAGTAAATGTTGGCACCTTTTAAGTGTACAACAGAGTCTGTCTCAAGCACTTGGATGCTTAGATTCCTGGGAGTTTACCTTAGTGAGGACCTCACTTGGAAAATCAACATAACTCAGGTGGTCAGAAAGGCCCAACAGAGACTCCATTTCCTCAGGGTCTTGCGAACGAATAATGTTAAACAACTGATGAACTCCTTTTACTGGTCCACAATAGAAAGTGTCCTTTCATATTGCATCACAGTGTGGTATGCTGGCCTAACAGCCACGGACAGAAAGTCTCTACAGAGGGTGGTGAAAAAACCCCTGATATCATGGGCTGTCCCTTGAGTCCGCTAGATGACATTGCAAGGGATCGTTGCCTTAGGAGAGCGAGAAAAATTCTCAGGGATGACTGTCACCTTTTTAATCTTCTACCCTCGAGCAGGAGATGTAGAAGTATAATCAGCCGTACCAACAGGCTAAAAAATAGCTTCTAACCGTGGGCTGTTAGGCTGTTGAATGAAAAATAACATAGCGAAATTGACTTGTGAGGTGGTGTTTTGTTCAATAAGACATTGAGTGTTTGTGGGGGGAGGCTCGTTTAATTCCATTGTACACAGGTTGTACAATGACAATAAAGGTATTATTATATTAAATGTGAGAATAAAACAGCAATTCCCATGCTTTCCAGATGCTGTGGTTTTCTTGAGGTGATGCTGATGTGACTGAACTAGCAGATGACATCACCCCCAGAGAGCACTCTTGTGGTGGTTTGAATTGCTGTTTGTCAAGTTATCTCTGTGGTGCAGCATCTCTCTCGCTTTCTCCAAACTTAACCCTTGTTCTTCATTCCAGACAAAAAGGACCAGAGTACGCATGTAACAGAGTTTGCCCCTATTCATCCTTTCCTCCCCTCATCACTGTCTCCGTCGTTGTGTTACAACAGGCATAGGCAAACTTGGCCCTCCAGATGTTTTGGGACTACAACTCCCATCATCCCTAGATAACAGGACCAGTGATCAGGGATGATGGGAGTTGTAGTCCAAAACATCTGGAGGGCCGAGTTTGCCTATGCCTGTGTTACAACTTGCTTCTCCCTTCCTTTCCCTCAGCTTCCTCTGCTGTGTCACACTCATCCCTGCAATATGAAAATTAAAGCAAATCTCCTTTGATATTTATTTTTACCTTGTGTTGGTTAATAAGAACATAAGATCAGGCCAATGGCCCATCTAGTCCAGCATCTTGTCTCACAGTGGACAACCAGCTGCCTGTTACACACATAAAACACCTTTTACACAAATGATGCAATTAAATCATCATCATCAGTATTTCTTAGTTCTGACTCTATGAAGGTTTCAGGCTCCTCACTAAGGAAAAGTAGTTGCATTTGCTTCATCGGTTCCTCTTGAAGCCTATCACCAAATTTCTCTCCCCCACCTATTTAAGCCACTTTGAGAGTCCAGCAGGAGTGTGTCCTCCCCACCCCCCACTCCAAGACTGCTGCCACAAAACAACATAATGTAAAGCCTCCCTCCTCAGGCAGCATGTGCATCCTCCCTCAGCAAGGCTGGCGCCTTACTTTTCCTATGCTTGGATAGCCCTGGAGATAGTTAGCATTAATACAGCATTAGAAAAAGCTGTGGTTATTCTTGCAAGAGAGCAGCCCGGCTCAGAAAAGGGCTCCCTAGAGAAAAACAAAGCCAAATAACTGGGGGGGGGGGGGGAGTTCTTCCGTTTACTGGAATGTTCATTATTGCCAGCAGTGTTTCATAATGAAAGGAAAGTACAATTGAACCTGTATAATGAATCAATAGTATTGATTAGTTGTTCAGTTTAACTTATTGTAACAAATCAATGAAGCGTATGAATTGGGGGCGGGGGGGGGGAGCTTTCTACTGTCATGGAATTCTACAAGCAACTCTCTGTCCCCTCCCCTCCGTTATGGACATTTTCATATTGCTGGCCTTGTTCAAAGTTTAAACATTAGCGAAGCTGTGCTTGCTAATCATAGTGAAAGATGAAAGCACAGCTAACGTCATATGGCGTAATTCAGAATTGATTTCCTATTATGATAACATTTCCACTGAGGCCAGCTGTGGTCTACTTCTTCAATGCACATTTATAGTAGAGTATCTACAGCTCACAGCCTTCCTATCACCCCTCTTCCAAAATAAGCTTATTATATTCTCGTTTATCATATTTGTATCCGACCCTTCCTCTGAGGAAATCAGGGCCAATATACATGCTGTTATCTTTACAAGAAACTTGAGAGATAGGTGAAGCTGAGAGATGGTGATGGTTAGTTCACATTAACATTCTGACTGTAAATGTAAATGCATTGAGTCCCTCTCATTTTTCTGCACCACCATGGCCACTGGTCATACCATTTAAACTTTTTTTGTAGTGGTTCAAGCCACTGTACCCTAAGAAAGGTGAAAACAGTCCTTAGAAACAATATACCAGTGAGTATGTTTTCTTTTTACTATTCCAGACACTCACCCTATAACAAGCAACACACTTCTCTCTCTTGCTGCCAGAACAGCTTTGTAGCTGTTTTTAAATACAGTAGTTTAATTATTATTTCTAGTACATGAAATGACAAGGAAGGGTGAGTTCTTACCTTTCTGTATGCATAAGGACTCTTACATCCCACTAAAGGGGAGGGGAAGGGTGAAAATAGCACTCCCCTGAAGATCTTTTGCAGTGGAGGCTCCTCCTTCCAACTATACTGTACAGTGGTACCTCGGGTTAAGTACTTAATTCGTTCCGGAGGTCCATTCTTAACCTGAAACTGTTCTTAACCTGAGGTACCACTTTAGCTAATGGGGCCTCCTGCTGCCACTGCACAATTTCTGTTCTCATCCTGAAGCAAAGTTCTTAACCCAAGGTAATATATCTAGGTTAGCGGAGTCTCTAACCTGAAGCGTATGTAACCTGAAGCGTATGTAACCCGAGGTACCACTGTATAAATTATAATTGACCAAATGGTAAACGCACTCCTTATTTCTTTTTGAGGGTTGCCTTTTAATCCTGTTGCCAGGTATTCATAATCTGCAATCCCACATTACAGCTGGTGAAACTGAGAAGATAACCAGCTGGCTCCTGATTGCAGGCAACTCAGAGCAAAGCTGAGAAGTCATAGTCACAATGTTATTAATTGCTGCCAAAATACTCAAAGAAAATCTTGTTCACACTGCATACAACTAGCCTATGAATCCAACCTTCAAATGGTCTGCTGATAATGGTAGCACAGCACAAGAGAATTGCAAATAAACACACATATTGAATTTGTAGGAGATAAAAATCAATTACTGTCATACCATGGATTCCCAATGATAATATCCCTTTATTATATTGTGCTCTAACACAATATATTTTTGCCTAATGGTTCCACTCTGACAAGACTGGGCAGAACAAAGTGCAGTGGATCTATTCTATTCTGACACAAGTCCAGAGCAAAATTGCAGGATCTGGAAAGATCTAATATAGTAGAGAAGACGCCCAATGTGGCCTCAAGGGGCCCCGAACCTCCAAGGCAATGTTGGACACCTCAGAGCCGATGAGGAGGCCTAACCCACGGGATGCCTCTCAAGATGTACTAGGTCTCCTTGCATCTGCTACAAGGCCTGCAGTCATGCAAAGGGGGTCTCAAGGAAGGCTTAGGTTCCAGGAATGGCCTGTTGGGCACATACTCCATGTGTTTCCATAATAGCTCAGGATCACCAGAGCCTGCTCTAGAAAGGTTTCCACCCCAACTGGAAGCTATGGTTTAGGCAGCTCCTTGTGAGAATCAAGCAGAGGCTTCTATTCTTCCTACTGTCAGCATATCCTTCAATGGTCACACATGCCACATATCTGCCCTAGAGAAAAGTGTCATCCTCCACAGTTGTTCCAGATTGAAGGGAACAGCTATATTTACACCCACCCACCCACTCCCCACCCCGCTTTCTGAAATGGATCCCTATAGCCCTACAGCCCTAAACCTGAAGCCAAGAGTAGGCATCAAAAATAAGCTGACTTATTATAGTATCTCTGGGTGTGAACGGGATCTGTTCCGGAGGCCTGTTTGCAACATGAAAAGGGCGTGACCCGCAGCGGCGCGTCTGTGCATGCACTGGTTGCGATTTGCCACTTCTGCACATGCGTGTGATTTCATTTTGCACGTTTGCGCATGCGCGAGCGGCGAAACCTGGAAGTAACCCTTTCCGGTACTTCCGGGTCGCCACGGGACGTAACCTGAAAGAACGTAACATGAAGCGGACGTAACATGAGGTATGATTGTAATAAGTTCTATATAAGCTACTATTTTGTTAGTAACTCCAAGTTCTCACCACAACATTCAAAAAAACGATATGAAATGGTGTTTCTTTTACAAACAAAATTGCTAACTCTTTGCACAATTCCCCCCCCCAAAAAAAAACCCCTCAATGTAACATGCAAATTAAATGTGTTTAAACTATTGACTAGTTCTCAGATTCTAAAAGTGGCGTGTGTGTGCATTGGTCATTACAGCTTTACTTTATTGATAAATTTCATCATATTGTACTTTTCCCCCCAACCATGTTGCAAAAAGGACAGCTTTATTTTGTGATTTGGGTTTCTGGAACAAGGATAAGCAGGTGAGTGGAAACGTAAGCAGAAGTTATTTTTTTCTTGATTTTTTATCTTCTACTAAGGCTGATCGCTGAAGAATTGATGTTTTTGAATTATGGTGCTGGAGGAGACTCCTGAGAGTCCCATGGACTGCAAGAAGATCAAACCTCTCCATTTCTTAAGGAAATCAGCCCTGAGTGCTCACTGGAAGGACAGATCGTGAAGCTGAGGCTCCAATACTTTGACCACCTCATGAGAAGAGAAGACTCCCTGGAAAAGACCCTGATGTTGGGAAAGATGGAGGGCACAAACAGAAGGGGACGACAGAGGACGAGATGGTTGGATAGCGTTCTCGAAGCTACCAGCATGAGTCTGACCAAACTGCGGGAGGCAGTGGAAGACAGAAGTGCCTGGCGTGCTCTGGTCCATGGGGTCACGAAGAGTCGGACACGACTAAACGACTAAACAACAACAACAACAAAGAAAAGATACTGTGAGCACAGCCCATATACTAAAACTTGGGCTGAGCATGTGCTCGGAGGGACCTGCTCCTCAATTTGAAGGATGTGGGGATCCTGCAGTTGTTCAGACATAAAACTTTACAGGTATGAGGGACTATTTGGATGGTTCACACACCAGAGACTGATGGATTCCTATGGAATCCTTGAAACACTGAGGAATTTTGTGTCACCACAGCTGACGGTTCTGCTGAAGCCCTGAGTCCATCTCTGGAATGAGAAGGAAAACCTCTCTCAAACCATTTTCAAATCTTAAAAAATAAAATAAAGATTGTTTGATTCCAGCCAAAGGCTATCCTGGACTATTTCCATAATAATGACTGTCGCTTCCAGAAACAAAATTCACAATCCCTTCTATGCAAACATAATTTAAATTGGGTTAACAAAAATGAAATATTTCATGGAATTAAAAGTAGGGGGAAAGCCAGTGGTATCTTTGGTCCTACAGGGTATTTTTCAGCAGACACTGATAATTAGGTATAAAACCAATGACATTGCTATTTCACTCTCACTTATTATTCTAGTCACTGAACAGCCAATATCAGAATCCCTGTTTTGTTCTATGAAATCCACTAATTTATTCTTTATTAAGTCTAGCACATCATCTTTATTAAGTTACACAATGAAGTAATTATGTGGTTTTACTGAAAATATAAAAATACAAATTAGCTTCTGTCAGTAATTTAAATTCATTCTGTGATGGTGTTTCAACATCTTTGAAATTAACCAGTACAGACTGTGTGCAATCAGGTGGGACGAGGCTGCCCTTATATAAATAATGATTATATAAAAGGATGATTAATATTTTGCTTATGTAGCACCTTTCATCTCAAAAGGACTCCCAAAGCACCTAAAAGTTATACCTATGTTTATATGGAGTGTAAATCAGAATAATATAGGTACACTTAAATCCTGAGAAATCTACGGTGATTAAGTCAAAGCTAACTATATGTAAATCAATAGGATTTAAGCAAATCAGTCCTTCTCTGGATTGCACCCATGATTTATAAACCCAGTGCTCTTTTTCTAGAAAAAGAGGTGCCAGAACTCACCATGAACGCCTCCCTTGTTCTCTTATAATGGCAATGACGTCCACCTGAGAGGTGCCGAAACTGAGTTCTAGAACGTTCCAGCTGAAAAACCCCCTCTGTATAAAACATATACTTGCTGTCTAACAGATATTTCTATCTTGTCTTTATTGGATGCAGAGGAGCTCAGCTTACAGTCTTCAAATAATTTTTAATATAACTCCCTACTTTTAACTCAATCCCCCCACTGCACATGCTATTGCAGCCTCCACACGCTGGTGAACAATTATACTGAATTGCAGCCTGATCCTATGCATTAGGGTTAAAACATTTCATAATTTCTCCCTTCTTTTCATTTTAACTCGAGTTATATTACTGTATATCATAATGAAAACAGCTAAAATTCTATATATTTTATAAAACAGAATCAAGTCTACAAAAACTTACGTTATAATTATTTTCTTAAGTCTTTAAGATGCTACAAGAGGAAGGTTCTTTGAAGATTTCAGAGCCTTGCTACCTATCAAAATTCTGAACAAATTCTTCTTTTCCACTTTCAGAGCTGGTCTGTTTTAAAAAGGGAATCCTATAGGGCTACACTTCAGTAGCACTATGTAGATTTGAATGCAGCATTCATATCAAAGTATAGCATCTTTAAAACTCTTCCCACAACCCCAGCAAGAGAGCACTCTACTGGGTGTAACAAGCTGTTCCACAACTGTGTTTTTAGCTTGCATGGCAGCAGTACTGAGCCAAGCGATTTGAACATACCAATTATGTAGAGTGCTTTTGAAAAACAAAATGCCTTTTTGCAAGGGACACTAATGGAATTTTAAGAAATCCATTCCATGATTTCTGCATTCAAAACATTCTTGGATGTGCTGCACTAAATTTAAACACACTTCTCTCATAATTTTTCTACTTTAAAAATAAAAAAGTCTCACCTGAACTCTTACAACCAAAATAGAAATAAGCACTTTAAAGTTTCTCACCAGCAACATTTTAAATTCTGGGCACATAGTTTTTAATAATACATTTATCAGTCTTCAAAATTAGAAGTGAAGTGAGGAATTCACCAAGGTTTAGAAGAAGAAAAAGTGAACACTGGCAATCTTTCGCTAGACTATACTAATTTTCTTTCTGATCTTCTGTTGTCTCACGTTGCTCCCATCACATCTACCCAGGGCCAATAGCAAGCAGTGGTGTGGCACCTCATCTTTCCCCCTCTTGGTAACTGACTATGATACTCAGCCTTGGGAAGCCAGGTGAGCAACGCTGTCCCCTATCCATGTCTTCCTGCCATCCACTACTGTCCAACAGTTGCCAAAAACATCCACCTCTCTTGCCACTTTGATTATATGGCTTCCTGTCCACATTTCTGGATCTAGCACAAGCTCACTGTCCTTTCCTTCAAAGCCCTCCAAGGCCTCCCCCCCTTATCTCTACACTCTTATAACCCAATATACCCATGTCCATTGTGTTGATTCCTTGAGCTTCATAACCCTCTACCATCTGAACATCTCCTGCTTCCTTGAAAGACTCCACCATGTCGTCTTCTTCTTCCTCTTCCTCTTCTTCTTCTTCTTCTTTGGCGATCACTCGTAGCCAAGTAAGATGGTCTTCCATAAATACAGTTTTAACAATGAGTCCGTAAGTGACTGTGGAGGCCAATTCTGGATCCACATGTCCTTCCACAGTGGGGACATAGGTTTCCAGGTGGGAGTTGATCACAGTGTGGATTTGCCAAGCGTGCCTTCCTCTTAGCACGTTTCTCCCTTGCGTCCTGAGTTCCAGTGTGTCTGAAAAGCCCATGAGTCCCTTGCTTGCAAGTGCCTCTCAGAACAACTGCCTGGAGCCATTTCTGGTAGTTACTGCCATTCTATCTTAAAAACCCCTATTTTTTTGTGAGCCCTTTGGCTCAATCCTTTAGTTTTCTCGTGCTCTACGGTGCTTAAGGATGTGTAACAGATATAATGTACCTTCTTTCTGCATTCTTTAGTCCTGCTTCCACTGCTCTACCCTTCCTCCTGTTACCCCTTCATCGAACGTTAAATTGTAAACTCCTCGAGAAAGGGATCTGACCTCTGTGAAAACAACATGCACCTGAAGTTCAGTGCTATATTTTCAGACTTGCTTCTGCAACCATTAGGATTAGATTTATTGGTACATAATTGAATTCTCAGAGACATAAACGTGGTGCAAACATCAAATGTGGTGGGGTGGTGGGTAATCACATGTTGCCCAGCATTACTCCAGAATGAAGATTTTAATCTCTAAATGAAATATATGCTCTGCATCCCAGAAGATCCATGGTTTAAATTCTGGAATGTTGCAAATTATTATCTGTGCCTTTAAATAAGCTGTGAGCAGGAAAATAGTCACATCTGATGGTATACATAAATATCTATCGCAGCTATAAACTGCAGAGGATAAAGCCATTTCCCTCTCTCTAGCTGTCTGCTGAATGCTGAAAGCAAGCCACAGAATAACTTATATGTTCATTACATTAGCTGTAGGAATCCATTTTATTTTTTCTCAAAAGCAGCAGATTTCTTTAAAGCACTGAATAATACTGGAAATAAAAAATTAATATTTATATTATGATTTTTATACTAAACAAGTACTAAAAAAAAAAGCAATTTCAGTGTTACCACAAGGCACATTCAATTCATTATAACTAAAAAGACCCACGTGGCCAGACATGAAGGGGTTGGTGGGGCTCTCTGTATTTGCATCCTATGCATTATTAAATGCAGCTTTCAATTTGTTGTTTGAAACCCAATTATCAGGATCCTATTTACCCCCTCCAAGGAAAATGTCTGTAGCTTTCTGAATGTAATAACTGCAATATATTATGCTAATTAAGCTCTAACAAACATTGCTTTTGTTTCAGAAGGATGAATGAGGTGGCTGGTTGGTGCAATTAAGCTCAGGAATTGCCCTTCTGTAGTCTTATATACATTGTGTATATCTGTCATAAACTGCAGGCAGAAGTAGAAAACAGAGAATATATTTGATCAGTAAACAGGAGGCATTTTTAACTGGCACTTGCAAACACAGTTTCACATAGAATTCTGGCAAATATACACATCATTTCTCTGTGCCTCCTTATCCCCCTCCCCACCAAAAAGACCTTGCCTGCGCTG
The DNA here is from genome assembly GCF_964188315.1 of Podarcis muralis. Classification (NCBI taxonomy): domain Eukaryota; kingdom Metazoa; phylum Chordata; class Lepidosauria; order Squamata; family Lacertidae; genus Podarcis; species Podarcis muralis. The sequence goes on along the minus strand of NC_135655.1, from coordinate 91,940,802 downwards.
AAAAGCTAACCCACTAATTGGTGTGTTTAGTTTTGTTTGATGTCTTTGTGTGCAGCGAAATTCAAAGCATGTTTCCTCAGAAATAAATCCCACTGACCACAGTGGAACTTACTCCCTAGTAAGTATGCAGAGGATTGCACAGCTAAGCTCTTTACACTTTTAGCTTCCTGTCTGAATCTGTAGCCAGATACAAATATATGTATCGACATATATTATATACACAAGAAGCAAATGCCTTTTAAACCTACTCCATACCCCTAGGATCTAATGAGAGTTATTCTGTGCACACTTACTCACATACATCTGAGAGCCTGAAAATGAGCACCTACGATTCCGAGCACATAAGAATAACTTGAATAGCACCTAATATAAGGTGATCTGAATGTTTGCTACCTCCTCTTTTTTCCTCCATCTTAAAATTCTTATAAGGTGCAAGTGGAGATAGCTTCACTAATAGTCAAATATATATGATGATTTTGTGACATTTTGATTGGCCAACAGGGTTAGGTATTTGAGCCAACATGGCTGCCTTTGCTTTTGCTTTGCACAACATAAACAGTAAATTTCAAACCTCTCTTATTCAGGAATGCCAAATATGCTACCTCCCTCACAACAGTGTTCAACTAGGTGACTTAACCTCAGGCACATTATCTCAAATGTTTAATGGTGATGATTAGGAAATCCCAGTGTTTGCAATTCTCCGAAGGATTTTGCCTCACACAAACAAGTGTAGGGTGCTGCCTGGAGCCATTCTGATGATTTCATCTAATAGCAGGACATAAAACAATCACACCTATGAAACTGAAATGGTACACAGAGACATCGAGAACTCAAAATATACTTTTTTAAAACTCTGTATTCATACAGAATTCTGAATATTGTCACCTGTGTTTGAAGAATTATGTTTGCAGGCTAATCTTGGCTGCAAGCAGTGCTTTTTTTTCTGGGGGTACTCAAGGGCACACAGTACCGGCACCTTTTTTTTCCTTAGAAGAAAAGCACTGGATACAAGTAAGGCATCATGGATCTCCCATTAGATCTTATTCTAATTTCACTGCAATGTACAGAAGGAAGCAAGGGATTATGTTTTATTACTTCTTAACAAGCCACAATCAGAAAGCCAGTAACACACCATGACATAGGGATGTGGCTTGTTAGGCAGCAAGAAACCATGATTTCTGGCTCAGATGTACAGTGGTATAGTTTAACATTGTGATATACAGTGGTACCTCGGGTTACAGGTGCTTCAGGTTACAGACTCTGTTAACCCAGAAATAATACCTTGGGTTAAAAACTTTGCTTCAGGATGAGAACAGAAATTGTGTGGCAGCGGTGGCGTGGCAGCAGCAGGAGGCCCCATTAACTAAAGTGGTCCCTCAGGTTAAGAACCGTTTCAGGTTAAGAACAGACCTCCAGAACGAATTAAGTTCTTAACCCGAGGTACCACTGTAATGTGAAGACAAAGATTCCTGGTTTGTTTATCCTCCTTGTGCCAGAGGAACAGTGAAATGGAAACGACATGTCACCGTACACCAGCATACTGCTTGCCCATTGCTGAACTGTGGTAATCCAGGATGTTTGGCTCATTGTTACATGTGAATGCAACCAATATCTAATGGCAGACAGAAAGCCACACCTGTACTGTACTTTATTGTGTGCCATCAGCCTTGAAGAGGCACAGAGCCCCCACCAAGCTCATTAAAAATAGTCGTGACAAATTATTCCAATAATAGCATTATTTTGCTTTCTGCTGAGACGATGTCAATGCTGACATCTCATTACTTCAAAAGTTTCTTTATTGATCTATTTTACTTTTAAGTAAAAGTAATAAGTTAAAAAGCCTTACTGATTATGCAGCAGAGAAATACTTTCAACTCCAATAATCTAGCAGTCTCTATAAATGCATACTAAAAAACCAAGAAAAATGAAAATATGTTTACTGAAAAAATGTGTTATTTATTTAAAGCAGCCATTGTATTTTAGAGGTTGCTGATTAGTGTTTTAGTCTTTTGGAAACTTTTTCTTCTCACTGCCATTCACTCACTGGCATGTAATGGAGGTTGGAGAGAAAAACTGCATGTCATCTCAAGGCCAAATATAAATTCCTCTGGTGTGGCTGCTCCAAACAATGGGCATGCTGCCAATTCCTATCATCTGGCAATTAAGCCTCATTTTCCTTTCCACGTCACTAACAGAGATGTTAAATAGGATTTGGTCCTAGCAGTGAGTCCTGAGGGGGTTGCCTTGTTACTGCTTTCCACGAAGTCTTGCCGACGTTCACCTGAAGGCCTGTGAGAGAGAGCAGTGATTCTTGACGAAACAAAGTCCGACGTATAACATGTTTTCAGCTGCGTATTGAGAGGTGAGTGCTTGATTTATGAACAAGCTTTAAATGGAGTGTGCTGAACAGAAAGCCCTTTACACGCACACGCTCACCCACAACTCCCCATACCTTATTTTTAACTTCCCCCACCTCTACTTTGTTCCTCGTGAGCTTAGGACTCTGGTAGGACATATTTAAAAGTCAGTCTTGGGAAATAAATATGGCTCTGAAAACAAAATGTCACAGGGATTGTTAACAACCCCCAGTTGTCCTGACCTTAGGGCCAACTTCTGAGGTGGTAAACCTGTGTCTGAGCTACAACATTTCAGACTGTAAGTGGGGGTGGGGGGATTGTGTGACTGAATGCTCCTCAACTGAAAAATTCATTCACGGGTGGTACATGCGAAGGCAGGAAAGTATGTAGAAAGGGATTGTGGGGCTGTACTGGCCTCATTCCTTGGCCCTGCCCTTGTGATTCACACCAATATCATGTAAGTGTTTCCTCAGAGCCATCTAGTGTAGAAATGTAGTGGCGTCCCCACCTCAGAAGTGCACTGTGGGGCCAAGTAGAAGCAGTACACCCTTTCTACACATATACAGAGAGCTGGACTGGGGGGCAGAGCCACGATGCATGCAGTCTTTGAACACATGGAGGTCATCTGAACGCTCCTCTTCTCAATGTGAACTATGCCTATGCAAATGTCCAAACTTTGGTGGATGTGGTCATGGGAATGCTGGTGACCTCAAATCAATTTTTGAACACATAAAATAAGATACATTAATGTCCCCACTTTTCAGATTACTAAATGCTTACAATCACATTTATGGGACTGTCCACATTCACCATTAGTGTACTGAATTTTAGGACAATCACTAAAGGTTACTTGGACTGGCAGCAATCACATGAATAGCGACACTCAGCAAATTTCAGATATTTGCTATAACATTACAGTGTGCCTGCTTTTTTTAGTGATCTCAACAGCTTTCAAGGCATCTACAATTACAACTGTTTTCAAGGTATCTACAATTGGATGGATAAGCTGATTTCAGTGAAGCTGTACTGTATACCATATTTTTAAAATTCCCAGATGCAAATAGGGACATTCCTGTGCATGAGTCCCTGTGACTAGTGGTGGAGCCTAGCAGCAAGGCCTGGTGGACAACAGTAGAGAGAACACAATTCAGTCTCATATGAGCCACAAGGAGAAAGCAGGAATCAAAGGGGGCAATCAAGCCACTAATTTCAAAAGCAGGTGAGAAGTCAGATACTACAAGGCAAGTCAAATACACATAATGTGCACACAATACACACATATGCACTGTGGTTTCTTAGCATTGAGGCTACCCTCTCCCCCAAACTGACACTCTATATGTTTTGAATTACAATTCCTATCACCTTTTACCATTGGTCATGCTGGTGGGGATTGATGTGAGTTGGAGCCAACTGCGACGCCAGGCAAGGAGTTCCTCTATTAGCTACTCTGTACAGTATTGGGACAGTTAGATGTTAGGGTAATTGACACCTTAAAAACAACAACAGATAAAGTCATTTTCCCCATTTGAATATAATGTTGGATGTAATATTTTAATATAGAGATAATCTCTATACCATCACTGCAGAGCAATCATTTTAATTACTTCCCCTGTGGTTTTTAAATCAATGGGAACTTCAGATTGAGATTAATTTATGGCAAATCCTCTATGACTTTTGCTGTAGCAGCATATTTACTAAACAAGGCCTGTTAATTATATTAAAGTAACCCACAAATGACGATGTATAGATCCTCATCCCACAAGGAGGATAATTGTGTGTATATATACACACAAACACATATTGTCCATTTTGAATATGATTATTGTGAATATTTTTAATATGTAAAATATTTTTAAACTAAAAATTGATGGCCGTAAACATGGAGAAGGTGCTGTGTATCCATTTTCAAAATACGTAGGTCCTAATGTAGAGATACATCTATGTAGCAATATAGTCTGTATAGCCACTAATTTTGATATACTAATCATATTTAGTAGGGATTAAAGCCAACCCAAGCCTCTTCACGCACTAATTTGAGGTGGGAGGAGGAGGACAGGTTAGCCCTCTTCCTTCTGTCCTCAGATTGTCATCAACCCACTGTTTCCTTGGATCCAAGTTCAGCATCAATAACGGCATCCACTCCAATTGCTTCCATGGAGAGATCCAGTACTAGGAATCACATGATATTGCACTTTTTTGTGCTCAACCAATTTCTCAATATAGTGGATGGCAACTGTTCACATCCTCTATGTCGATTGACAATATGTTTAAACTGAGAATGCTTATAACTGCAAAAAAAACACCCTAGCATTAACATGCAATTGAACCATTGGCTAAAAAATGTGGAACCTCTAATATTTAATCACATCAGCAACAAAGAATTGCACTGGAAAGCTTCTCTGGATCTCAGGAGGATTCATAAATTAACAAAGAACACATCAAAAATGTTAATTTTGTTCAAAGAAAGTAATTAAAGTTTTCTTCTAGGGGCTGGCTAATGTAAGACCTTTAACTCACCCTTCTCTCCTGGAAAGAGATTTGATTAGTTCAATATATGCTACATTTCTGGAATAGGAACTTACTGCCATCTACTTGCAATGTCAATTGATTACTAATGCTTATTAACATTTAAAACGAAGTAGATTTGATCACTGCAAAACCTGCAAGAAAGGTTGCTTTTTAAATTGTCTGACAGAAGAGATTGGTGATTCATTTTCACTTGGGTGAAAGAAGTTCTTTTGGAGAAATGAGGATGAATAAACACATGAATGGAATATGAGATTTAGCAGGCAAATACTTATGGGCTCTCTCTTGTTATGTTGTTTTCATTCAAACATGATTGAATTTTATGTTGCCAGTGTACGTTAGATTTTCAATCTACCAATGTAGGAATAAGGACATCAAAAAAGAAGACTGTTGTGTTTGCAGTCTGGAATTAGTAATGTAAAAAGACAGTGAAAGCTCAGTACATGGTCTGCAAGGGGATATGAACAGAGACTACCTCTGCTATTAAGCATAGCAGAGCCTAGTGGCAACAATCGTGTGTGTGTGTGTGTGTGTAAAATTTATACCCCACCCATCTGGCTGGATTTCCCCAGCCACTCTAGGCGACTGACAGCACATAAAAATTGTAAAACATTAGACATTAAAAATTTTCGGATACAGGGTTGCCTTCAGATGTCTTCTAAAGGTCAGAGAGTTGTTTATTTCCTTGACATCTTGATGGGAGGGCATTCCACAGGTTGGGCACCACTACTGAGAAGGCCCTCTGCCTGGTTCCCTGTAACCTCACTTCTCGCAGTGAGGGAACCACCAAAAGATCCTCGGAGCTGGACCTCAGTATCCGGGCTGAATGATGGGGGTGGAGATGCTCCTTCAGGGTCATCACTGGGCCATCAGTGGCTACCAATGATGCTGAATTATCTTGAAATGGTGCAAATGTTAAGTGCTTGGCGTGTCAATGTGTGAAAAGCATACTTCAGCCTCTTTCCATTATAGCTTTCAGATGAAGTTTATAGAACTATAAACAAGCAAATGTTTCAGTCAACTAACAAATGACTGAAGTGAAGAGGTTAATTAGAACTCATTTATTCCCCAGACCACTGATGAACCATGGTGTTGCTGGCATTTTTTCTAACCCCTTGATTTCACCAAGCTTGCCTTCTTATGTCTCCATAAAACTAGAGAATGACAGCTGGTGTGTTTGATGGAAAGAAGTTGACTTTGGGCTCTGCGTGTCGGGTTTTTTCTCCCACCACTACAGCTACCATTTAAGGTTTGTGCCTGATAAGTGTGGCAGTCTTTGGCATGAGACAGAGGGCAAGAGTTTCAGCTGAGGGTAAGCAACTGGAACATGAAACACTGATGGAGAAGACATTTATGGAGCATGAGGTGGAGACCAGGAGAATGGGTTTGCGGGAGAGGCAAATGATTGCATATGAACAAGCTCTACTAGTCTGATCACTGCTGAGCTGTAGCAAAACTATAGGAAAGGGACCTTGGTCCAGTGTCCATATGTTTATGAGCCAGAGCTCTCTTGGACTTAGAGGTGATTTAGCTTCTATCTTAAATTCTGAGTTGGACCCTTCTATGAGAAGTGGCAGAAGCTGGGGGACCATAATGCCTGGTGGCCTTGGTTCACTGACCCCCTGGATAACCATAATATCCCTGGTACCACCTACTCCTCCATGCTGTGCTTCTTGGAGATGCCACAGCCTCCTCTGTGATACTGAAACACCACAGCTGCAACTTCTACAACACTAAGGTAACAGCAGAAGGGATTTCTAAGGTACTTTCTGAATACACCCTACCAATTGCTTCAACAGCAGAGAGGTCATGATCTGCAGTAACTGCCATCTTCCCATGCATTTACAATAGCTAGTCTTGCTGCAGACATCAGGTTGTGTGTGACTAAGACCGAGCAATACAAAAAATTGCCCTTCTGTGTTCTTCAAACAGCTGCTTGCTTTATTTCGAAGAGGTCTTGACCACTTTTTCCCTGCCAGGATCCCTGTATAAATTGCTATGTGACAGGCAGTGTTTCATATGGTGAATATTTTTTCCAGCATAGAGATGGGAATACTCACCCTGATGATTTTCTCTCTGTCACACAGTTGTTAAAGGCAACAGTGCCCCTGCCAAAATTAAGAGAGGTAACTCTGTGTGTGAATAAACATACCGTACATAATAAAGCCACTTTGGGTTTTCATTTGGAGGAAAAGAAGGGTATATCATTTATAAACCACTTCTTATGGTATAGGATCCTGGGTCTGTGAACATACATAATAAAATAATAATAATTAACAATTGAGCCATAATTAATTTGATAATTATAAATATGCTGGAGGAAACCACTAAAATGAAATACTTTTTTCTCTGTCCACATTGAACTGGATACCATATATCCTTATAAACTAAGGCACCTATGCAGAAAACTGAAACTCCAAACCTGAGTCATGAACAAACTGGGCTTTTGCTAGGTTTTGTCAGATTTGGCATCAGTTTTGCTCTTACAAGAGACCACTACAGTTAACATTCCCTACAAATTCTCAGTCTCAACACTACACTCTGCAGCAATGTGTGACAGCTGCCAAAAGCAATTGCCGTTAGCTGTGCAGGACTTCGTCTGTAAGCAAGGAAGAGTGAGAAAACTGCCAGATACAGGGAGCTGTATTTTTCAAGAGGAGCAATCAAAAGACATCTGTACTGATTAACTGGGCAATAAGCAGCACTGTGCAGCAACAACAACAAATCCAGCATTTTTTCCAACCATCAAGTAATGAGAAAAGAAACTGCATTTGAAAATTATTGAAGGAGAAAGAAAATTTTGGTAAAATCATCATAGGTGGGGTGAGGGTTTGTGTCATACTTATCTTACTTTTATTTAGAAAAAAATGTAAACTGTAATAAATCTCTAAGCAGTATACATAAAATGATATAAAACAATGATCAGTAATACAGATATAAAAAGCAGCAGAAAGGTTAAAACAAAGTATATGTAATTAGATTATATGTCTAGGTAGATTTCTGGCTATCCAACAGTTTTTATGCAGATGTGTAAAACAGTAAAGCAAGGGTTTCTTACTATTGTTAATACGCAGGGAATCCCAAAGCATAAATGTTGGCACACAGAAGGATTCATTACAGATACAGAACCAAAGTCATATAGCACTTGGCAGGGATCTCCTGAAAAGGAGCTCCCATAAGAAACCAATCTCAGAGTTGGTCTTCCAGTTGGTCCCAAATTTAAAGCCTCAAGGAATCATAGAGCACACACTCAGAGGCTCCCTTTGCAGCTGCATCTTTACCTGTTGCACACCTGACATCATTATATAACAGGCATTGGACAGGTAGGTATGACTTGCAAAACAGAGCCTCATGGGCCAAATTAGAACCTTTGCTGTGTCTAATTTGGCACACAGGCAAGAGGTTTCCTATGCATGGCTTACTAGAAGGAAACACACACACACTTCACCACTTTGCAACACTGCAGTGAACTCAAAACCCAGCACCCACTTACATTATAAAGTGCCCTGAGAATTAAGCTGATTAATGAAAGCATAAGGAAGCAGAGGACCAATGGTCAGATTCAGTATAAGGCAGCTTCCTATGTTCTTATGTAGGACAGCACTAGCATAGCTGCTGTGCAACCCAGTCATGGCACTCCAACTGGTTTGAATGAATCCTGCTAATAAATTAGGCAGCTCCAAAGGTTTATTGAGCAAATAATGAAGTGTTATATAACTATAATGCATTATAGCTGTATAGAATACATATATACCTACACACAAGCCATTGGCAAAAACAAAACAAACAAAAAACCCCAAGTCAAATATTCTCAGGAGATAAATGCCTGCTTAATAACACATACAGGGAGAATAACACAGATATATTTCAATATTGTGTGCAGGGTCTGTTCTGCCTTATGTGATTACGTGTTCACCTTGCAAGCTTATTTATTGTTTCATACACTGATCTGCAAGTCTACCTTTGTATCATGTGTCTCTGTCTATCTATCATATAGGAAAGATATATAGTACTTTGTAAATTCTGAGCCCATAAAAAGGAGTTACCATAGCAACAGAGCATTCTTGTTTTGTATAAACAAGAAGCAGACGACAGAGGTCAGTAACATGGATAGCACATCAAATCTTCTCCAGAGAGGTGTTTCTCGGCTCCTATTAAGTTGCTTTTAGATAATTAATCAGAGTCCCATAATCTAGCTGGACATGTTACATGCAATTTATTTGTTTGTTTTCAGATGAGTAAGTGGGGTCTCTTGTTCAAGTTCAGACTGATGAAGATGTAATTTGATGTCCACCTTTCTAGCTGAACTGACTGGAAGATGGTGAAATGGAGAAAAGACACCAGACTGCTATACTGAGCACAGAGGGTAGTTTCAAACCTACAAGATCTGCTGTGTTCAAATATTTGAGAAGCCTAGAGCAACCTCTAACCAGGCAAAAGTCAAGCCTTGTTGAAGTCATCCCAACCCCTCTCACTTTCAACATTCCCTATGCTGAAATTCATCTTCACAGTTCCAACTTGGTCCATACACATCATGGTATAGGAGGATTACTATGAGCGAGGCTACTTCCAGCCAAGTGTTTATTGTAGGATCATTGTCTTTCATGCAAGCCATTGGTGCAACATCCACACAATGACAATGGCATCAAAGTGTCAGGTCTTGAAGGCCACTTGCTCTTTAAGGGATTGAGGTAAATTGTTGGATGTGTAACTTCTATAGTGCTGCACTGTGTTTAACTCAGCAGATCTGTCACTTGCAGGGATAGCAGGTGGGAAGATGGAGATGGTGCCTGTCTTTTTAAAACCTCTGTGGTACCAAGAAATAATGCAATTCCTTACCCGCTGCTGTGTCAAAACTAAAAATTTACAATGTAAGTTAATGGCAGAGGTGAGGGGGCACCCCAAGAGAAGTTCTTATAAACTGGGAATTATGAAGAAACTTTGACCATATTCTTGCCTTTTGCCTTCTTTATTACCCATGAGCAATTATTGACTCCATTCACAAGGCCGTTTATTCAATTTCCCCAACATTCCTCTAACTATTAGTTTCCACATTATATTTTAGCTTCTACCCAATGTACAAATCACTTCTGGAAATCTAGCAGAATATAGTGGAAGTTTAAGCACTGAGTTTAAGCATTTCTGTGTTAACTGCTTCTGGAAATAAACCATTTGCAACCCCCACTCACCCAGAAAATAGCAGGAGAAAACTGATGGCATTTGGGACTGTATACTGGTATATGGTTATTTTCTGCCATTTTCATGAGTGAATCATGGGGAGAACAGAAGCAAGCACATGTGAAAAAGGGTGGGGGAGTAGCAATGTTGTTCTATGGCATTTATTGTGCCATACTATGCCTGCCAATGTGAAAGTTAGTGTGACGTGCTAAATATAGGTCAAAAAGCCAGAGTTCCATAATGCAACAAGTGCAGCAAGGTGAAAGGAATATTCATAAACAGGACAGAAGTGCTAGCATTATAATCAGGAAAACTAACGCAATATTCCCCATGTCTGCATGCCCCCATTCTAGCTATCTCAACAGGTGTTGGGAACATTTTGATAGAGCAACAGGCTTCTTCAAGGGATGGAAGGTATGATGACAATTTCCACTGGGCTTATTTTTCATATGTGTACACCTTTCCCATAGGTTAATACTGCCATACAATCAACATGCCCTGACACTGCCATTGTTAGAAGTGGAAAGCAGCCCTTAAGGATTCCTACATTATGATTTTCATTAGCAAGTGATAAATTTCCTGGAGTACAGATCTTGTTTCATATTGATCGTGGTGGGGAAAAGAAAATTACAGCGGCTGAACTTCAACATGCCTTTCAGAAAGAAACTTGGCAATCCAGGTAAGCGAAATTAACTAAACCTCTCTCCCTCCCTCTCTCTCTCTCTCTCTCTCTCTCTCTCTCTCTCTTTTCCTGCTTGGCAGGGGGTTGGACTCGATGGCCCTTGTGGTCTATTCCAACTCTATGATTCTATGATTCTGTGTGTGTGTGTGTGTGTGTGTGTGTGTGTGTGTGTTTTCTTACCTTTTCTATTGCTGCTCCTTATTTCAGGCACTGTCTACCACTTGCTTCTAAGAGAAACCTCAGTGGATCTTCATCCTGACCTTGTAACTTCTCCTCTTCCATCTGCTGCTAAATTCACACTGTGTGAAGATTTGTAGGTATACCAAGTCTCACTCTTGGGGAATAAGATCCTTTCCGGCTTGCTGCTCTATTCAGTTCTTTCACACTGTTCCTTAAAAGAGCAGAGATTTCAAGAGCATTTCATAAACTCTCTGAATGCTTTTGTGCATGGTTTCCTTTCCTTATTTCTCTTATTTTAAAAAGACTTTTAAGTTGGCAGCACTGTGAAGTTGGCAACTGAGTGCTACAGTAGGGTTGCCAACTAAACAGAAAAAATGGCCTGACTTGCTGCTGCTGCACTGTTAATTGTAGCTTGATGTAGAATGTTACAGGTGAAGCTTTTAATGGAGATAATAATGTTTATCTTCTAGCACACATCAGGCTGCTGTTAATGGCACAGCTAAAAAGACCCTCTGCAGCTACAAAATTTCTAGACCAGTTTTGTATGTGCAAATCACTTATACTCTTCAGTCTACGCAGCCAAGAACTAGGAAAACTGGAACTAGGAAATACCATCCAGATAATAACAGAAACTGGTAAACAGATTTTACCATGGTGGGAAGAACTGTTTCAAGTAATAGACCTAATTTATCTCCTGCATTTGGGAGCAGAAATGGATATGTCACCCCAGTCAGTTTTGCTAATGACTTGGCATGGCCTTTAGACTTTTTGTCTAAAAAAAATAGAAGTTAATCTCCAGGTAAGTTGTATCACTAATTTTAAAATAAATCAATTACTCTCTCATCTGCTAGAAGAGAAAGGTCTGTATAATCTTTACAACAGAGCAGGCTTGATGTATTTCTATGAGCAGGGAGTTCCAGAATACAGGTAATAACATTCAAGCTTCATGAAGCATCTGCTGTCAGTGGTTCGATTAAATAATTTTAGGATCTGGACTCAACAGTCTTAAAAGGTAAAGGGACCTCTGACCGTAAGGTCCAGTCGCGGACGACTCTGGGGTTGCAGCACTCATCTTGCTTTACTGGCCGAGGGAGCCGGCGTACAGCTTCCGGGTCATGTGGCCAGCATGACTAAGCCGCTTCTGGCGAACCAGAGCAGCGCACAGAAACGCCGTTTACCTTCCTGCCGGAGCAGTACCTATTTATCTACTTGCACTTTGACGTGCTTTCGAACTGCTAGGTTGGCAGGAGTAGGGACCGAGCAACGGGAGCTCACCCTGTAGTGGGGATTCGAACCACCAACCTTCTGATCGGCAAGTCCTAGGCTCTGTGGTTTAACCCACAGCACCACCCGTGTCCCTCAACAGTCTTACAGGAGGCTAATTAATTCAGGGACTGCCAACCTGGTGCCTGTGGGCAAAGATTTTCATTGACATTCCCAGACACAACCCTAAGACACTGAGCTTCAATATTTATTAAAAGTAAATTTCTAGTCCCCCTAGAAAGAAAAGTAGGAAGCAAGATGTGCAGGTACTCTTCTGAATGATTTCTGTTAAATGAACTAGCCTAGTTACAACCAGGTGTGTTTTTTTTAGTCCATGAGTTAAATAGGAGCTATGATTGATAAGTGAATTGTTTGAACACCAGGCAATGATGCTAACTTCCAGGTAAGTGGATACAGGATGGCAGCCTGAGCTTTGGTTTAGGGTTGGCACTGGGGAGAAACAGAGTTAAGCCTTTGCTAGCATGCAAATACAGTTATGGGGAAAGCTTCACCAACACTGTATGCTAGATTGGCATTGGGGGAAATTGTGCCTTTAACAGCTATATAACCATCAGGGCCAATAGGATTTATCATGGAAAGCAAAGTGTTATTTGTGTATAATTTCAATTAATTCAGAATGTGTTAAGTTGTTAAGTGACACTTGGGCTATGGTGGCTCATGGCAGGGCCTTTTCAGTGTCTTCCCCCAGGAGGTTCAGATTGCCTCCTCACTGGGTAGCTTTTACTGGAATATGAAGACCCGTCAGCATTAGTAAGTAACCAAATTGTTCAGGCTTAAATGTACTGCTATTGTTTTTAGTGATTTTTAAATATATATATATATATTCAATTGTCCTTTATACATAGCCTCAGCATACACTGTACTGCCACCCAGCAACCATTCTGATGAAGGATGGCTGATCAATTAATAATAATGACATTTTAAAAATCTATTTATTTATTTTTTAAAAAAACAGCATTTTGAAAATAAAACCAAAACAGAGCTGGAAATAAGAAGCATTAATGGGTGCAACTGACATGCTGTATTAATTGGACTATGATTGATTTTTATTTCTGCAGTCTTTTGTTGCTACACTAAAACTTTACATCACGTGCCAGCAAAACAACCTGAATTTTCATTGTGTAAAACTAAAGAAACCTTAGCAGCAAAGTGCCTCACTAAAGCTTAGGAACGGATGGGGACCACTTGGGGTGGTTTTGTTCAGATAAGAACACCTGTGGGTTGGCCCTATTCTGCTGCACGACTTCACTTACTTGGCTTCAAGCACTGAAAACAAAGAGCCCTACATGCATTTGGAGGCATGGGGAGGACAAAATATGTAGCACCACCCTGAGCCATTATGGAAAGAACACAAGAGCAATTTCAGCTGAATGGCAATGACTTAACTCAGTTCCCACTGTCTAAATTGGTGTGAAGCACTTTTCTGCAAAACAGGTGGTCTATAGTCAGGGCCATGTGCTTTACAGTTCCTCTGTATAGGTGCAGAATGTGGTATTACAGATAGGATTAGCATTTTGAGAAGACCAACTTTCATTTAAGAATTTTTAGAAAACTCAAGTTTCTAGCCCTTATGGCTACACATATAGGTCTGAAACTGCTTGGACAATGGCACAAAGTGTGGTTTGCAGTGTGTGAGATGAAGTGCTTCAGCACCCTGTTAGCTCCGTGGTGTTCTCCACAGGTATCAAAAGTACATTACACAAAATAAGCAAGCCTATGTAAAAACTCCTGAATTTATCCAGGTGATAGGATTCATAATTACCCTCAACCTCTCAGTGGATTTCAATACCATTGACTATGGTGTCCTTCTGGAGCAACTGTCTGAGTTGCAGGTGGGTGGCCCTGCTTTGCAGTGGTTCTGGTCCTACTTGGATGGTCATTTCCAGAGGGTGATGCTTGGGTAGAGTGCTCTTTGGCCCTGTGGAGACTTCAATGTGGGGTCCTCATAATTTGATTTTAGCCCCTATGCTGTTTTAACATATACATGAAACCGCTGAGTGGAGTCATCTGGAGCTTTGGAGTACGTTGTCAGCAATATGTTGATGACACACTGCTCTACTCACATTGCATCTGCTGGTGTGACAGCGGATGTGCTGGACTGGTGTCTTACCTCAAGTAATGGACTGGATGACAGCCAATAAACTGAGGCTCAATCCAAACTGAGGCGAGTTAGTGGGAGGATCCCTAGACTGGATGGATAGAAGGCTGTCTGCTCTTGATGGGTTACACTCCCTCTGAAGTAGTGGGTATGTAGCTTGAGGGTACTCCTGGATCCTTTGCTGTTGCTTGAGGTTTTGGTTGCCTTGGCACAGAGTGCTTTCCATAAGCTTCAGTGGGTGGCCCAGCTGTGCCCCTATCTGGACAGGGATAGCCTGACTTCTGTCGTCTATGCTCTGGTAACCGCTAGGTCAGATTACTGCACTGCATTATAAGTGGGGCTACCTCTGAAGACGGTTCAGAGACTTCAGCTGGTGCAGAATTTGTCAGGCAAACAAAAGTAATGGAATGCAATTTTCTGATTTTCTGCATTGTGAGTTCCTTCCTTCACTCGGGTTGAGTGGGTATAGGATACAAGAGAGCACACATCCCCTTTTCACGGCATAAATTGATGTGTAGGATCGCTTGGCCCCCCTCCTACAAAGAACAACCTAAACTGAATAAGAATTGAATTGCATAGAGTATTCCTTCCTAATCATCTTGTCTTGGGAGTAAGCTGGAAGAACGGTTGTATGACATGACTTATTTATAAATCCATTACTTTCGTGGTGCACCTAAGTACCACTATGAAACACGCCCACACAGACTCTCTCTCTCTCTGTAACCATAGTAGCAGCCTCCAGTTTTTCTCTTGTCTCTTTTCACTTTGGAAAGTAGCACAGTAACCACAGAGCTTTTTCCAATTGAAGGTGATGCAAATGAATTAAAACAGAGGATGAATATATCTGCCTATCCCTCTATCACAACAGCTAGCTGAAAACTGCATTTAAATAATGCATCCACACACCACTAACTGTAACATATTTTGCTTTCTTCCACGTAAAGGTACACCCAGGTACACATCTTTCACATCATGAACATAACATTCATGAAACAGTAACTGAATTGTGCCTAAAACTGACTCACCTTTTATTGTATCTACTAAGGGGAAATGCACATCAATAGCTATTGGAGAGAGTCTGCCTCAAGCAGATCCAAAAGATGGGAGCTTCCCCAAGGTGAGTCTTTCACCAGGAGCACAAGTAGCCAAAATGGTGCCCTCCAAATGTTGCTGTCCCATCAATTCTGACCAATGGCAATGACTCCTGATGGGAGCTGTAGCCCAACAACATCTGGAGAGCGCCGTTTTGGCAAACCTTGATCAACAGGTGGAGGAGCCTCCTGTCCCATCCCACTGTGAACTAGCTACACAGTGACAAGAGGTCTGTATGGGGAGTCATTTCATGTAAATGATTAAAATACAACCACTGCTTCCACCATATTTATATCCCACCCTTTGTCAAGGATCTCAGAATAGGTCACAACAACCTAATACACACAACACACAATAAAACAGAGTTCAAAACAGAGAATCTCCTCACTAAAAACTACACTCAATTATTTTCTTATACAATGCTGCCTAGCTTCCTAAGAATACTCAGCAAACCTCAACAAGCCTTGTGAAAGAATACTCTCTTTAGCTGGCACTTTTTCTTCCTTGTTGGCTGTAAAATTTTAGATCATACACTCCATGGGGACAGCAACCTGTATTTCTTCCACTAATTAAACTCAGTGCCATGAATGTACATGATGCTTATGATTTCCACATTAAAAAACTTCTCAATTAGAGTATAATTAAATATTTTCTCAACAGGCTAATGGCCTACTTAATGAAGCACCCTTGTGGACATTACTCTCCCATTGGTTTCTAATTAACCTTTTGCCATCTCAATGGTTTCTTGGGTTTGGATTTAAGCTATATGCTTATCTGGCCAAACTCTTCAGTCTTTGTACAAGTCTGAAACCCCAGCTTGTTCTACCATCCTCCAAAGTAGGATTTTTCAGACTAGTATTTATGAGCCTCTTTTAATTAAAGGGAACAGAAATCAAACCCAACTCACTAATTGGGCTTTCCTGGGGGCCATTGAAATACTGAGCATTGATAGGACTCTTTGTGAAATGTGCTACATATCCAACCAATAGTTGTTGGCTAGAGTTGAACATGACACGCCTTCCTTCAGCAGCAGTGTGCTTGGCTGTGCTAGGATACCACCATGAAGACACTAATAAAAAGCTCCAAGGGTGCTTGTGTGCCTGGCCTGCTACGCTCCCAAAGTGTTCTAGTACAGTGTTTCCCAACCTTGTGCCTCCAGCTGTTTTTGGACTACAATTCCCATCATCCCTTGCCACTGGTCTTGCTAGTCAGGGATGATGGGGGTTGTAGTTCAAAAACAGCTGGAGGCACAAGGTTGGGAAACACTGTTCTAGTAAACCGATTTCTGGCATTTCAACCACATTGGAAACATACATAATTATTACAAGCTGTAAAGAAGTCAATACATAATTTACGTAGTTTTAATAACTACTGATATGTTACATGGCTTTTGAAGCTTATTTTACATCCCTGTCCAGTTGAACCTGTGGAAAGAATCCTTTTATTCCAACTGAGGGATCATTCAATCCCTTCCCCAAAGCCTGCTGATGCTCATGGTCAGGATCCTGCCTCCCTGCTTCTCTTTCTCGTTCTGCCCGGACGCTGAGGTCCAGCGCCGAGGGCCTTCTGGCGGTTCCCTCATTGCGAGAAGCAAAGCTACAGGGAACCAGGCAGAGGGCCTTCTCGGTAGTGGCGCCCGCCCTGTGGAACGCCCTCCCATCAGATGTCAAAGAGATAAACAACTACCTGATATTCAGAAGACATCTTAAGGCAGCTCTGTTCAGGGAAGTTTTTAATGTGTGATTTTAGTGTATTTTTGGTTTCTATGGAAGCCGCCTAGAGTGGCTGGGGAAACGCAGCCAGATGGGCGGGGTACAAATAATAAATTATTATTATTGTTGTTGTTGTTGTTGTTGTTGTAAAAAAAATGAGATGGATAGTGAAAGAATCACATCCATGTCAAAAAGGTTACAGACTGAGGGGACACTACCATAGAACAAAGGGTTCACAGGCATTGCTAATTTGTAAGTGACCCATTTATCTGATTGATTTTACACATCTTTATTTTAAGCAGACTGATTACAAATGAGTTGGGAGAATCTCCCGTCACTAATGAGTATTTATGCTGGGTTTTTAGAATGCAAGTAGTAATACCAGTGAGGGGAAAAGTAAAACATGAAGTGGTCCAGTTCAGCAGATCCCCCACAGCTCTTGGTTTTGTTCTAAATAATTTATTGGGCAACCTTAACCTCTTGCTGTTAACAAACCTGTCTTCTGAGAAGCACATGCTGTGTTTTGTTTGACAGTACATAAATGGGGGGAATCGGTTAGCAAATTTGCTTGATTTGCCCCCTTCCCCTCAATCAGACCAAAATAAATTGTGCTCAGTTCATAGATTGACAAGTTGATAAGAAATAACTGTGTTACATGGATCGTCAACAGCAGCCTTGTGCTCAGTCCCAAATATCCTCAGGCAGAAGCTCATATACCTCACCTGGTGCTAGCTTGACAGGAAGCTGTGCTAATGACATGAAAACTAGAGCACATTCCAGCACCATCTGATAAATCTCATATCTCTATCTGACAGGCACAGGGCTGAGATTATTGCTTTGAAAACTTGGTTTTTCCTCACCTCAAAAGAAACACATAATCAAAAAGGGAAAACTACTTTGATGGAAATCAGTGTGGGTCTTACAAGGATATTTCTGCTTGTGTGTCAGTGCGCGCGCAAGGTGCCCAGAGACAACAACAAAACTACAAGGCAGAATATGGAACCACTAGTAACACTCTGAAAATTAGGCTACAGCAGTATTTCATTCCCAATAAGAGGCCTGTCACGTTATAGTACAAGCTTTACTGTCCAACTGGCAAAACAGATATATAAATGAACAGAATCATGTGTATCATGTAATGTATCTTGATATCAGTAAGGCTTTTGACAAAGTCCCCCATGATATTCCTGCAGAGAAGCTGGTAAAGAATATTCATTAATGGTGGGGAAATATTGTTTAAAAGGTGTAGTCAAAGGTATATCAGTATTCAAATCTGACTTGTCAAATTGTGTTATTGGTGTTATTATAGTTTTTGTTGTATGTGTCTTTTGCAGTTGTTGTTTGTATTGAAAAAATGATTATTATTTTTTTTTAAAAAAGAGTATTCATTAATGGTTCCTCGTGATCCTGGGGAAAGTGACAATGAGGTGCCACAGGGTTCTGTACTAGGCCCTGTTGTTGTTCAATATTTTTATAAATGACTTGGACAAGAGAATTGAGGGGGTACACATCCAATTTCGTATAGTTAAAGCTATGGTTTTCCCAGTAGTGATGTATGGAAGTGAGAGCTGGACCATAAAGAAGGCTGATTGCCGAATAATTGATGCTTTTGAATTATGGTGCTGGAGGAGACTCTTGAGAGTCCCATGTTCTGCAAGAAGATCAAACCTCTCCATTCTTAAGGAAATCAGCCCTGAATGCTCACTGGAAGGACAGATCCTGAAGCTGAGGCTCCAATACTTTGGCCACCTCATGAGAAGAGAAGACTCCCTGGAAAAGACCCTGGTGTTGGGAAAGATTGAGGGCACAAGGAGAAGAGGACAACAGAGGACGAGATGGTTGGACAGTGTTCTCGAAGCTACCAGCATGAGTTTGACCAAACTGCGGGAGGCAGTGGAAGGCAGGAGTGCCTGGCGTGCTCTGGTCCATGGGGTCACGAAGAGTTGGACACGACTAAACGACTAAACAACATCAAATTTGCAGATGACACCAAACTAGGCAGGGTAGCTAGTGCCACAGAGGTCTGAATCAAGATTCAAGATGACCTTAAAGCTTGGAGAACTGGGGACCAAAGTAGAATCAAATAGTGGAACTAAAAAGGTAACCAGCAGTAAAGTGGTTTGTTGTACTATGAATGATACATTTTGGACAGTAAAAAAGGCATATTAGAGCATAGGTTTTCAATGACCAATCAGAATTCATCCTTCTACCCATATTATGGCACTTTAAGTAACCTCCATTTGTGACAGAGCTCTCATATACAGAATAGAAAACTCGGCTGAGTAGTTCAGGTCTGCCACAAACATTGATTCACTTGGGAAAAAATTTACTCACTGAAAAACTCGGGGGGGGGGCGCGGTGGAATCATGTCCTGCCTCCAAGAGAAACTTGCCAAAATATCATTTTAAAACAATTTTATAGTTTCTGCCTGAATTACTTAATGATTCTATGCCAGACTGCTTCTGTTGAAGACTTGGCTTCTATCATGTGCAGCTTGGTTAAACTGCTGAAGACAGGCCTCTTAATATACACCTCCCTTTGAGTTTTACAACATCTCTCCCCTGCAGCCTCTGGTAGTCCTCAAGAAGGGAGCACAGGCAGAAAAACTGCTTAGTAGCTCCATTTAGTTACAATCCTTGCAATTTAACAATGAAATTGACCACATGTGAATTTCTAACTGCTTTCATCCCAACCCTGTCTTAAGGTCTCTGGGGTTTGCTTCCCCACCCCATTTCACACCAGTATTGGTTAAGGAGTCTTTGCACACACACACACACACACACACACACACACAGAGAGAGAGAGAGAGAGAGAGAGAGAGAGAGAGAGAGAGAGAGAGAATGTACAGATCTGAGGAATAAGAGCCTGTTGAGGACGGTGTTCTTTTTAACAGGGTTTGGCACAATTATGCATTATTAACACGGATCTGTTATTTTACAGATTCATTTGCTGCTGTTGATTTTATGAGCTGAAAGAAGGAATAAGCATGAAGGGCTAATAATTCCAGTAGAAGTCAGCAGATGGAGAATAAGTACTTCATGCTCTCCCTCTCTCTGCAAACACTCAACATGTAGGAGTCTTGTAAAGCCTTTCCAGAAAACAGCAGTAGAAATTCTTGTTAGAACTTAATGGAATGGGTTGAAGCTCCAGTAAGGGGAAAAAAGGTCCATTTGGCACTCCAGATGTATCTGGAGTGTTAGGCCTCAAATATATGAAGGTCATGTTACTGGAGAAAAATCTGGACTATTTAGTCATCAAAGGGCTGTATGTGCTGTTAAACCATGGAGTCTACGTAAGGGTTAACACTGCTCACTATCCTACACATTTCTTTCTTCCCCAGCAGCAAACTTAATCTGTAGAAATTCTTCTATAGATGAAGCATATAAATTAAATGATGGATAGCTTCTCATTTTAGCAATCAAAGAATCACTTCCTTACACAGCTACTAGCGGCCCAGTATCTTGCCCACTTCTGGTAACCTCCGGTAGCATCATCTACAACTAGACCATAATGTCTGCCCACTTACGTTTGTCCCCTGGCTCCACATTTTTCAACTGTGCCTTTCGAGAACTTTAACATGATTTGTGATGATAACTTTCTGTCTTGATTAGCAGCAAGAGCTATGAGGCAATTCTTGACAGTGCCTAGTGAAGCAGCAGTTCTGTTCAGTTTGTGGTCATTTAGAAACTGTCCTAGCAGTAGCGGAAGCAAGCAAAATGCTCCTACCCCTCAATCACCTAGAGCCAGCATCCATTTAGCAAGTGCTAAATTACAATGGTGGGTGCATAATCCCTTTGTACACTGCCCATCCATATCATCCTACCAAGTGGTGTGTGTGTGTGTGTGTGTGTGTGTGTGTGTGCGTGTTTTACTTCACTGTCATGCTTGCTCAGAAATCTGAAAGAACTGGGGAGTAAGAATATTCGCCTCACCTCTTGGCAGGACAACACAAAAAACTGGATTACCAAGCTATTATATTCACACTTGGTAAAAGTTTTCATGTATCTGAGTACTGATAGTCCTGGAGCTATTAGAGACTAGCATGAACAGGCAGAGGGAAGAGGAAATGATTCCACCCCATTCATTACTTTCCCTCCTTTCAACCTCAAACTGTTACAAGATAATACAGAGGAAAGATGAAGAGGAGTGGTGTATAGACTTGCCAGTAGGCCACAAACGCCAATTTATACACTCCTATTGTGTCAAAGAATCCGGACATATGGCAACCCACCCATGTCGGAAGATTTTGGTAACTTCCTTTAAAATAACTCAAAAACTCTTCTTTCTATTTTTATTTTTCATCAAGCTAAAAAAGCTCATCAACTTTGCAAAAAAAAGCTCAACATGTTAACTTCAATTTGGTTATGTGTTTTGGTACTACAGAAACAGAAGCTCATGCACCTTGCCTATTCTGTTTCAATAAGTTATCTGCCGCGCCCCAATCACCACCACAAACCATTTTCTTGTTTTGATGTTACAACAAAGCTTGAAACTGTGGTTTGCAATTTTGATTATAAGGGCAAGTGCAAACCATAGTTTGCTACTTTGGCTCTAAGGATGATCACCAATTGAAGCACAATTGTAACACATGTTACAATTGACCCAAGCCATATAGTGCTTAACCAGAAGGACATGTCAGATTTAGGTTGCAAGCCCAGGAACACTGGCCTGGGAGTAAGCCATTGAACTCAATGAAGCTTACTTCTGAGCTGACAGCTTTGTGTTGTAAGGTGTTCATAAATACTGTCTTGCCCTGGGCCCAAGATTTCTCTCAATATGCGTACCTGTGAAGGAACCTCAAAGCAGCTGTCACTGAGTTCTAACCCATGGATAGCAAACGTGGAGCTCTCCAGATGTTGTTGGACTCAACTCTTATGAGCCCATTCAGCATGGTGGGTGGTCAAGGATGATAGGAGCCGCCGTTCAACAACATCTTAGGGGTACCATATTGACTACCCCTGTTCTGAGATTTCTAATGCTCAGTCACACGTTCCTCAGTGTTTGCACATTATTAGCTTTCTTTTTCTTTATCCAAGCAAAGGGATAAGAAAAACAACGTTAGAACTAGAACATGCCCCCACAACACACTAATCATAAGTAGTAAAAGTCTGTGTTGCAGAATAATACTTGGCAAGGCAGGGTCAATGTAAGGATTCCATTCTTTCCTACACGAAATCATTAACACTGACGCCACAGATCTGCTACTAGTAATACTGGGTAAACATCCCAGAAAGATTAATAATATTTTCATTGAGCTCCATATTTCAAAAGGCAGAAGGAAGCTGCATTTTGTCCTTAAGCTGATAATATAGGCCACGTGTGAAAACAATAAAAATAATAAAAAATGACATGAATAATCTTTCAGTGGGAAAAAATTGTTTTTAAAAAGCTTCACCCCAGGAAAAGGGTTTCTACTTCAAAGAAGGCAGATAATCTGACAATATTTTCTTCCACAGTGCTAGATAAGGATACTTAATGATTTAAACGATACAGGATTTAAATTTTTATTAGTCCCCGTGGAGCAATAGTAAATTCCAAGTGAAAATTGCCTGCCTTATTTTGGAAGCAAGTTACATTATTGATTCTAACTGTGTTTATAGCAGTGGTAGAAACAGAAACAGAAACAAGTCATTTCCAGAAATCACAAGTTAAAATATAAGTGGATTTGGGGATGTAATTAATGAAGGAGTTATGAAATAAAGCTTACAATGGCCTGTCACATGGTATAATAGCCTATCTACTGCAGAACCAAATCCATGCACTGAACCAGGATGCCTAGTAGATTACCCCATATAAATGAGACTCATGTCCTACATCACAAGTACTCTTTTCATAAGGCGGTTATGGCTCCATGAACCAAAACCGTCATAATGAGTTAAGCTAAAAATCAGCTAAGGTATGTGTCTTGTCTCCAATGGAATTGGAAGACCCATGGCCTTTTGCACCTTTTAAAGGTATGCATCTAAGAACAGTGTATGCTAACAATATAAGGTTGAATGCAGAAAATACAAATACATTCATCAGAGAGTCACAACTGGCTGACTCAGTGGCAGACTCAGGTTTGCTTTCAGTTTAAATGTACAACAGGTTAGCTTTGAAAGAACAAGGGTGGTATACAATTATGTTTTACTCAGAGTAGACACAGTGAAATCAATGGACCTAACTTAGTCATGTTCATTCATGTCAATGGGTCTACTCTGAGTAAAACAAAGTTGAATACCACCCTCAATCTTTATCTTACTTATGTTCAAATTCTAATAATCATTGGAATAGGGTGCCATTAACACTGTATTTCCCATCCATGTTGGTTGAGAACTGAAGTGTTCCATTACATGGGATCCATGTGCCTTAATTGTTTATAGACAAATTGCTAGACGCTAACTAAGATGAAAAAAGCAAGCACTATTGTCCTAATTTTAGGCATAAAAAAATAAAATGTGCAAGGATGCATGTCCAGGTTTTACAACATTGCTGGGCACCATTATTCTAACCCATGGATTAGCCATCTGGGTAAGAGTAATGTAAATCTGTCAATAAAAATTCACACACTTAACTCTTCAGTTAAAATCAATGGTACTTAGAGTACTCAGAATTGACTGGAAAGATACTGTTGCTCAGAATTAGGGCTTTTTCGCCCTCCTAGTTACTCTGCCAAGAGCTGCATTGGTTTCTATTGCTTTTTAATATTGCTCTATATTGTTTTTAATGTATGCTGCTCTGATCTCTACAGGAATGAACAGGTTATAAAATATTTCAAATAAATAAGTAAATATTGCCTGATTGAGAGTTTGGGAAACCATCTCACAGGGAGATCTCAGCTGATCAGACCACCGACTGCCTCTTTTTGCACCCTTTCAACACAACCTCCCACTATTTCAAAAAATGGGGAAAGGGCCCCTTTCAGTTGAATAACAAATGAAAAAAAAATCCCTAGGAAGCACAATAGTTTCACGTCTGGAGACCACTGTACTCACCCAGTCATCCATTTGCTGACAAGAATGAGGCAATTCCCAAGGAAGAAACACAACAGAACATCAGCTGCCAAATTAGTAATGGCAGCACCCGCAATTTCTCAATCAGCACCACAACCTAAAAGAGCATTAGGATTCCCTTGGTGTATCAGAGGTATATTTATCCTTCACAGAACAAGGACGTGTTACACATCTAGTCCTTCTTTTAAGGCTATCTAACTCATGCATCATCTCCTAAAGCAGATTAACAGCAGGTGTTTCAGCCCAATAATATGCACCTAATTGATGGGATGATGTATGTTTTGCTGAGCCTTCCTGCACAACCAGCACATGGCTCTACATTCAAAATGCCTGGAGGTAAGAGTAAGCCTCCAGGTGATAAATATACAGAAAGATATCAACTTTTCATGAGGAAAAAGGAAAAGAAAGGGGCAGAAGAGGTTAAAGTCACCAGTGAATAAGCTTTGGCTTCTTCCAGTTCCACTCTTCCAGTTATCTCAGTTTGGTGAAGTAAGATGCCTATCCAGCCTCCTTGCACTGGTGTAACATGCTTTGAAAGCATAGCAAGCTACAAGTCACACAGTGAGCTGAAGCAACCAGGACCTTGGATAGCAAACTCTGTACTAATTGGTGCTGCTTCCTTATTACAACAACACGTCTAAAAGACATCTACATGGAGATAACGTTCTGCTATAACATGTTCTACATGAAACATGCATATGATTCCTGATGGCATCATACCCTTCCATAAGTCAATGCTGAAGGAATTAAAGAGAAGCCCACATGAGCACACATCCATTGGTGTGGACAATAGGACCAATACAACGTGGTGCAATGGGGAGTCAAAAGCCATTCAGCACTCCCCGTATCAGGGATGCTGGAGCTTCAGCAACAGAGCAGCTCAGACTGGGAACTTACATAGAAGGTGGAGGTTCCATCCCTTCCTGGCTGTTAGCCAGGTGCTCGTCCATGCGGATGTTTCCATGTGCTTGCCCCTCCTGCTAAGCAGCCTCACGGGCAACTAACTAGACTCTTACATTCCTACCTTGCCTGCTGTCCTTCTATTTCTGAGGCTCAGAGGGAGATGTGTATGCAGGGTGTGTGTGTGTGTGTGTGTGTGTGAGAGAGAGAGAGAGAGAGAGAGAGAGAGAGAGAGAGAGAGAGAAAAGAACCTAGATAGCTGGTATGGGAACCTCCTGTCCTGGGGCAAGGATGTCCATATCCAAAGGCTCCTCAAGATCCCTGGCAGTGTGGATATCTGCTGGAGGGGCCAAGATCTGGGCAGGTTTGAAATCTGGCAAGTAAAGATAGGTGTGGCAAACTTTGGCTCCACAGATGTTGCTACTGTTTTAGGGAGTGAAACTTGTTTTTTGCAAATTTCTTCAGGGAGGGATCTTAAAAAATGCTTTTGGGTATGAGGAATTCAAATTGCTATTATTTTTATGATTGGACAACATTCCTCCATGAAGAATCCAACATAGCTATTTTGGCAATTCCCCAGTGTTTTTAACAATCCAATGCTTTTAGATCTGGAGGGTGATCACTTTGCTGGAAACCAGAATTTTCTGCTTCAGTCAGCAAGTTTCAAACCATCTCACAGCGTTCTGTTCAAGCAGTCAAAACACTGTTCACATTTATGCATTGGGGAGCCTAGTCCAGAAAAGCAATATGCACAAAGAAGATTGGCTGACCCTTGCTTGATCAGGGAAGCAGTTTTAAATCGAATGCTCGATCTGTAATACCTTTGAAGTCATTCTGCAGACTTACAAAAGCAAACAAAATTATTATACTTCATTTTCTCTTTTAAGTAGTCTGTTTGCACTGAATTTGAAGAAGAACCAATTATTCATAACATTTATGTTTAACTTCGGGATTCACACCACAATTGAATTAATTAAATGTGTATTTTAATACTTGTTTCTGTTAAAAATTACACTACTCAGTCACTGTGAGTAGTGATTGCTCTGTGTGATTGCTCATTTTATTAGTATACCACAAATATGACAGCCTACAATACTATCTGAACAGATGCATATATGTTTCTTGCCAGCATCAAAGAGCCAGAGTCTTCAGAGGAAGAGAAATTTTGACAAGTGTTGCCCATGAGCAAAGCCAGGGGAAAAATGTGTACCAAGAATTTTTGATGTTGCTGTATTTCAAAAATTTAAGAACATCAATAGTTAAAGTTTGCCAGAGTGGAAGTTAGAGGAAATATCTCATAAAGTTTTAAGCAATCTCTGTAGATGAATGTTCATTGGTAGAAGAGTAAATATATACTTTTTAAATGAATTATCGGGACCCTTAAATCCAAAAACAGATTAATCCAATTTACCTAGGGAAATTACTCCTCAGGAATAAGTTTCTGGATTAGTTTCTTTCAGAGATGGTTTAAGACCACAATACATGTTTTTTGTGACAAAGTAAAAAAAAAAACAAAAAACCCAAATGCTTCCGCACATAGGCTAACAGCTCCTAGGGGCTAAGGCACTTTCAATCCCATGGGCTGGGGCTGAGCCCCCTCAATGTTCAGAGGATGTTCAGCTCTGCCCCCTGGCTCCTCGAGACATTGAGTATGCAACATCACACACATGACACCAGGACGTCACATTGAACCCCCTCAATCATATTGGGAAGAGGGTGCCCCTGCTTCCATACTGTAAGATATTTAACTCACTTCTATATTTAGCACCTTCCCGCACAAGAAACTCCTCTGCCAGAAATGATCTGTGGTCCACAGTATGGCCTCCTCCTGCACAACCTCTGACATCTAAGCAGTAGAGAAAGCAACTGAGTAGCATAGGAACTAAGTGTGTATGCACAGTATCTGTTTGTTAAGAGTTTTTTCATTTTATCTTTTAATATCAAATAGTCCAGACTCAATGTTTTCAATTTTCCTTTATACCCACCCTAATTCACTCTCTGATGCATTCCAATTTATTGGACATATTGTAGGGTACACACATCAATTTATTCATATGAATCACTTCATTGTTAGAGATACTGGCAAAATTCCCCTAAACTAGGCCCAGATATAAACCAGGAGGGGGTTCTAAATCCCACCTCTAATGACATGCAAGCTTTTCATATAATCGTAGAGTTGGAGAGGACCAAAGGGATCACCTAGTCCTAGTCCAACCACCTGTAAGGCAGGAATCTTTTTGCCCAATGTGGGGCTCAAAGCCACGACTCTGAGATTAAGAGGCTCATGGTCTACCAGTTGAGCTATATAAAGCCTATGTGGGTCCTTCAAGGCCTACTCCTTGCTTTGCTGGCCAATTTCCATCTGGCCTGGGAAGGTTGGGTCCTGGCTGACTCCAGCTACAAAAACTGCTTCTACTGCTTAAGGGGCCAGAGAGACCATATTATCTGTGAGTCCTTTAAGACCTGCTGCTCAAGGTGCCTAGAGGCTACAGGGATGCTGTATTGTTTAGGAGTTTTTGTCTGGGTCAGGATTGAATTCTGAATATGCTTAATTTTTGCTGTTCTCGGAATTGTGCATTCTTTGTTGTTAAGACTTTGTTGGGGATTGTTTAATTCTACTGTATAACTAACTAAAATGTTTTCATTCATTGTTCATGACCACTTAAATTTTGTTACAGTTTTCAAATTATGTAACTCTTTTGATGTTGCAAACCACCTTGAGCATGGTCTAACTATGGCATGCAAATAAATGATTATGAAAGCATCCAAATTCTTCTCCAGCTAATTTATGTGTTAATCCAAGCAGTTTTAGTATTCATTCCCCACATAATCTGCAATCCTAAAACATATTTACTAGGAAATAAGTCTCACTGAGTGTAGTCGGACTTCTGAGAAAACTGGCATGGGATTCTGCTTTTAACTTCTAGAATCCCTGGGGAGGAAGCATGTGTATGTATGTATGTCATGACATTATTAATCTCCCACTGAAACAAACCATAGCAGAGAGATCAAATCTGACAAGCCGAGACAGCAGTCTGAATGAGTTATTTCAGGTTTCCATATAGCAAGAAATGTATTTAAAAGACAGAGGCATCAAGACTGGATCCATTAACGTAAATGGGAATTTTGGCACCAATTGTACCAGAATCAGCATTTTGTTCCTAGACCCTGTCTATCTTGCTTTTTTATATTTCACTCATCACTCCAAAAGAACAGTATATTAACATTTCTGACAGCCGTGGTTCATAATCTAAGAACAACACAAGGATTTAATGACCTTCTTGGATATTCAGTCAGAGGTCTCCAAAGATGTTTTATGATGTAAAAGGATTTATTTATACTTTAATTTAATTCAGATTTAAATATTTAAATCCATGGTATTGTAGGAAGAGGGGGGTTTTTGGGGGGGGGAATGCAAATGGTACTGGCAAACGGCTTGCTAAGTAGAAGGCAGAAAATTAATTACAAAGGCTTACCCTGCTAATAAAGGCTTTGTGTGCTATATCATCATGGTAATTTCTGATAAACTGAAATATGAATCTGATTGGAATTATGCTGGCAGTGAGGATTATACCTCTTTTGATAGGCCCGCATTGACTGGAACTTTAGAGGTTAATCAAATGGCTGGATTACAGTAAGGAGAGAAAAAGCATCTTCCAACTTCGCCCTTGCAAGGGAGAATATGAGATTCCAGGAATGAATTACCCCATTCCCCTGCTGCTTATAGCAAATAAGAGCTAAAATAGGCAAGCAGAATCCCCTGTGATCCATTTACTGCTGAACTAAACCAATTCATACAACAAGAGTGGGGGGGAGGATCAAAAGTTTTTACGCTTTCTTTACCTCGCCCCCCCCCCAATCTCCCGATACTAAAACAAAATGTGACATACCATGTTAAGTGCTAACCCCAACCTTCTTCATAACAGTCTACGGGACCCCATGGACAACTCTGCTTATGCTGCTTGCTCTCCTCCTTGTTACAAAAAGCTGCCTCTGTCCTTAAGATGAAGGTTGGGAGAGTATGGATACAATTCAGGAGGAGCGAAGCATTCAATCAATGGAGCTTCCACATCCATGAGACTTCAGGGGGCTTGGCATTCTCTAGGTCAGCCTTCACCAATCCAGTGCCCTTCAAATGTTTTGAACTACAGTTCCCATCAGGCCCAGCCCACACCACTCATCTAAATGCTCCTAGCACCAGTTAACCCTGCAATGGTTACAGCTATATTTTTTTATTTTTTTATTTTTAAAAACCTCACTTCTTGGATGCCAAAAAGTTAGTGCAGTCAAGTTCTCGACAGGCCCAAGTGTAAACAAAGGCCCCAAGGATTTATGCTGAGCTTGCTGATAACTCTCTGGCTAATTGCCATGCAGGACCACCAATGGTTATCTCTAGCCCCTTCTGCCACTGACATTGCACATTTCTCTTCCCGTCTCCAGCCAAGAGACTTGGGATTGCTGGCAGGAGAGACAGCTATATCAGCTTGTTATCATTCTCACGTCTTCCCTCCTTTCCAGGACTGCCTAAGGATAACTGCGGAGATTTAAAGTATTCCAATAAATTAAAGTAGACAAGTAGGCATAAGTGCTTATCAAGGGTTGGACATCCTTTAGCACTGGTGGAAGCAAATCCTTGTACCATGTCCAAGCCAAATGGCTGTGTCTTTCTTACTCCTGTTATCGTTTGAGAGACACTCAAATGCATTTTAATCGATAGCTTGTAGACATGCAGTCTTTAGATACACCTTGACGTCATTTTAAGCACTTGCATCTACTAGCACAATGCCACTCATTCAGCCCCATCTAATCTCTGATTATACAAATTAAAGGGGCTTATTTCTTGTTCAAACAGCACACCAAGTTGTTATTATAACATTTGTTCTGGGCAAACAGATTCTGAGATGTACGTTCGCAATGTTCTGAGACAGCTACACATTTGCCAGATGATCTCTGTTAAGGCACAATGTCTTCTGATCAACTTTTAGCAGCTTGCTGGTTTCTGCCAATCATGTTTGGAATTTATTTCATACCCTTGAAAGCAGTTTTGGGAGACCAAAAGTTGTCTCCTCCACACTGTTGCTGCCAAGAATGAGCTAGCTAGCTCAAGATCACCCAGCCTACTCATTCCAAATCAAAGTGTTTTACAAGGCAAAGACCAGCTGTGGCACAAAACAGAGCCTGCAGAGTAAACAGCTGCATATAACTCAAGCAAGTGATAACCAGTAAGCCTGCCGTGTGCTGCGGGGCGAAGATAACATAAGATCTGACAGCAACTCTCCTGTATTTGTACAAGTGCTCCAGGAGTCTAAATGTTGATACTAATAGCTCTTTGCCTTGTAGATCAGAGATTTGGCTCAAAAGGGGTTTGGGGCGGGGAGAGGAATGAAAACCATACAGAAGAAAGTTACAGTTAATATCAAATTTTCCTTGCTAATGGAAACTTTTCAATACTACATGAAAGAATAAATACCAGGCCTAGCGTACCATCTGTCACATTTGATAAAACTCAAATGCACGGTTGAACTATGTTTCCATAGATATGGTCTAGCTTGGAGTAGCCATTGTGATGCCCTCCAGACAGATGTCGCTGTACCTTCCATCATTCTCACCACTGGCCAAACTGGCTGGGGCTGATCAGAGTTGAGTCCAGAAACATCAAGAAGGCACCATGTTGGCTTACCCCTGTTCTTGGTTAAAGCTGCAATATTATGCCAACCTACCTGGAAGCAAGCCTCCTTGAGCTCAGAGAAGACATGTTTAGGACTTCACCTGTAAAGATGCAGTCCTAATCACACTTGCTAGGGGACAATCTTCAACAGCTGTGGCTTATGCAACCCCAGCGCTCTCTTTGTTGGGAATGGATGCCAAGCGTATATGAGCCCCAATAACACATCTGTTAGTGAGAACCTCTGTGCAGGCTGCACCATGGAAAGAGCTGCACGCCAGCCACAGCTCCATCCACCAGAGGTTATCACTGAAGGGGAGTAAGATAATGACAGTGCTTTGTAGCTTTCTTTGGGCCGTTTAATAAAATATTTAACCTTTACCCTGTTTATGTGTTAGCTGCATTCTGAATCCTATTGTCCTTTTGTCAATACACAGGCACATTTATCATTATGGGAAATGGGAATGACACGTGAAATCAATGGTAAACTTCTATCTAACTGCAAAGTGTAGGCAGCAAGAATCACCTTATTTAGAAACAAGCCCTACTGAGTGTAAGGGGGTTACTTCAACGAAATGAAGAACGCAGTGCCACATGGATAAGTTTTTCAGTACTTTCATTCCACAACTCTGCATCCCAGACATTCTTCCTTCATCTATAAACCAGGCTAACTCCTCATCTAGGAGTATTTCTCCACAAGGAAAGGAAAGGATGGAAAATCCACTACAGGCAGACAAGGCACAAACTTTATCTGGCAAACTTTCCCAGGATGCTCCCCCAGGATATCACACAAATATGATACAGGACACCTCAACCATATGAACTTGTGCTTGCAAAGACTTTTCATCCACAGAGTGTTAACAAAAGACTAAAATATTATTTAGTGTAACTCGATTCTGCTACTATTCCACACATACACAGTAAAAATATTTTACTTATTTAATTTCACACTAATTTACAAGAATGGCACATTTTCAAAAGTTCAATGGAATTGTTTTCCCTCTGCAGAACATATGGACTGATTTGCCCCTATAGGGCTACAGCTGTATTGGTACAACAGGGTTACTTCCTGGTGCAAAAGGAATGCAGCTTAAAATATCTCAACTCTTTTAGTTCTCACAAAGTAGAATTTAAAAATATATTTATTTATAATTCGCTTTTTGACGTAAGCGGTGTAGCCCCATTGCATCATCTGTCAAATATGCCTACATGGCAGCATCACAAAGCCAATTCAGAATGAAGGTCAATGTTTCTTGTCCTCACTCTGATTCAAAGGGACAGCGGAGAGGAAACTGTCTGGCAGCAATGGGAAGAATACTGTCACTGCCTTTTCCTGTGATAAAGAATTAGCTCTCTGTGAATTCTTTCATCCCTAAAGATCTAATCCTTTTTAGCTGGAACTGTTCATTGAGGAACATTTGTCTCAGTCCTCTCAAGCATATTTAAGATTTTTTTTTTTAAAAAAAATGAGCACTCTGATCTATCACGTATCATTATTTTTTATACCAGAGCACAATCAAAAAAGAGAACGCAAGATGACTTTATGTTGGGAGGAGTGGTTTCCCATTCAGTTTCAGGGGCAAGGTAAATGCACTGCAATTGGCTTGATTCCAGTAGGGGTGGGGAACCCTAAACCAGCCTTTCTCAGCCTTGGATCCTCAGCTGTCCTTGAACTAAAACTCCCAACACTCCTGACCACTGGCCAAGCTGGCTAGGAATGATGGGACCCAGGGTTGAGAAAGGTTGCCCTAAACTCTCCAAAACATATAGGCACTGGGAGAAAGCAGTAAATCCTTGGAATCTATAAGAAAATCCCTTCTCTCATGAAGGGAGTGACTACACTTTAGTCTTATGGGGGGAACCTAAGTGCAACATCTAGGATACAACTGCAATGAGACCACAATCTATGCAGGGCCGGTCCACTTATGAGGCAAGGTGAGGCAGTGGCCGCAGGGCAGCAGGCTCCAGGCAGCTGGGAGGGGCAGAAGATTCAGCCTCTGAAAAGCATGCCACTCATTGCCTCCTGCACTTGTCAGCTGCTGCCTCCAACTCCACTGGGTGCCCACTGCCTGAGGGTAGAGGTTGGAGGGGCACTACTCCATTTACCCTAAACAACCAGCCTCCACTGAAGCAAGCCATTGTGTTGTCTTTTTGCTCTCTTCTTTTTTATTGTAGTGACATGAATTGGCTGAGCTCCTCGGTAAGGTTGCCAATTCCATCCCCTGATATAGTGCCTTAAGAAAAGGTGACAATGCTTATTTGTATAATTTTATTTCACTACAAGATAGATACACTAGAGATCAACGTTTGAATTGGATTGTTGAATTGGTTCAACTTCCCCCTCAAAATGAGAGATGCTATACACACTTATCTGGGAATAAGTCCCACAGAGGCCAGTGGGATCTTGCTTCTGAGTAATTATCCCTAGGATTGTACTGCCACCATCTTATACATCCATGACAACAAGTTCTATTGAACTCAGAATGACATATAAGAAATGGATTTGCCTATAAGAGTCAGTAATGGAAGTGATATCTTGCAAAAACACTGCCCGGGGCCCAAACATGTAGACAACTTTGATTTCACACACACACAGCTCTTCCCATATTTTTTAGATCATGCTTTGTTCCTTCCCAAAGGAAGCACTGAAATATTGCAAGGTAGACTGTGCTCCCCGGATGGAAGGCCCCTGGCAGAAAAACACATTCCTTCAAACCTATTAATGATTAATTGTAGTGCTATTGTAATTATGATAAGGCTATTGTGTGGTTGTGGTCAATGGAAAATTCTCTGGCAATTGTAATACAAAAAAGTAGGGGGCAGGGTGGGAAATCTGCCGGTAAAAGACAGCACTCCGATGTCAGGCCTGATAACCGAAGACCATTTTCCCCCTTGCAACAGATCATATCACATAACACTTAAAGACAGAACAGAGATCATTTTTTCCTGCATAGCATCTCACTTTGGTGCTTTTGCAGTATAAGCTGTCATCCAAAAATACAGATTCTTTTATTTTGGATGTGGCAGGTATAAAGCAGAGAGAAAGAGATTTCCTCCTTGTGGAAATCAAGAAAATAGGGAGAGAGGTAGAGAAGAAGGAAATATACTATAAATGACAAAAGGAAGTAAAAGCAACTAGACAGCTGCATAGGCTATGTACAGTATATATACATATTGACCAAACAGAAACACATTGTCAACTAACACCATTGTGAACACCACAAAAATGGGAATTAAAACTCCTCTCCAAATCTGACCATCACTTCCACCCAACAATTCAACATATACTCAGCAATCCTGCTTCACAAAGATCTCTTCACAAAGATTCCTGTGAAAGAATCCATCATATGGCAGAACCACATAAGCATAGTCTTTTGTTCTGGAATGACTATCTCAACCTGGTTTTATGCTCAAAACACCATCACAGATAAGAATTCACTATTCCAAAGCTACTATCTACTAGATCAGGTCATTTGTCCATGATTCCAAGCACAGTAATGTCTACACTGAGTGGCAACTTGTCAGGTAGACAGGTCTTTCCTAATGCCTCTTGAGTTGCCGGGTACAGAACCTGGGATCTTCTGCATGCAAAGCATTAACTCTAGCACCTTGTTGAGATTCCATCCCCAGCAACAAAGCATGTATATAAAAGTGGGAGCATTCACCCTTTAACTACCCTGACTGTGACTACAAAACCACAGTTAAATTGCACTAAGGACCAAACGTATTCTTATCTTGAACATGAACTTCTAACCTCATGTGCAAATGGTCTGGCAGCAAAGCACTCAGACAGAATGGCTGAACATTTGATTGACTTATCAGCATTTCAGTTCTCCCAAAGCCCTTCCTCATGGGAGTGGCACATGCAACCAATGAAATGTTTAAAACCTCTCACTCACATACAGTGGTACCTCTAGTTATGAACTTAATTCGTTCCGGAGGTCCGTTCTTAACCTGAAACTGTTCTTAACTAGAGGCATGCTTTCACTAATGGGGCCTCTTGCTGCTGCTGTGCCGCCAGCACACGATTTCCGTTCTCATCCTGGGGCAGTTTTCAACTCGAGGTAACTCTTCTAGGTTAGCAGAGTTTGTAACCTGAAGCGTTTGTAACCTTAGGCATTTGTAACTCGAGATACCACTGTACCTCTCCCAACCGCATTCAGCACCTGCACACCACTGCTGCACATCTCTGGCATACAGCTGCTGCCGTGACAGAGTGGTGCATGCAGCAAGGAGCTTTTAAACATTATCCTTGCCATTTAGTCAGACTACTGATCCATCTAACTCAGTCTTGTCTACACAGAATGGCAGCAGCTTTTCACAGTTTCAGATAGGAAACTTTCCCTGTCCTACCAGAGGGGGAACCTTGGACATTTTTTTAAAAAAATCCACAGCTCTTCCACTGAGCTACAGCTCCTTTCTCAAAACGTCCTTAATTCTGAATTTGCTGCATTAAGATCTTCTTCTCTTAAAACATGATCCATTCTTAAGGTTGAACCACGCACTGAATAACTTTTAAAGCAAAAACACCAAGTCTGTAGTGATAATGTATATGGTACATTTCGCATAAGTGCTTGGAGCATTTAATTGTCTAGCTCAAGGATCTTTACTGAACCTCTGTTAGGTAGGTCAGTATTATATGTATAACCACATTTTATGAATGAAAGGTCTAAGAGCTGAGAGCGGGCAGGGGTACTAACTTGAAAAAAATATTGGGCAGGTATGCCCCACCCCACATAGTTGATCACATCACACA
This sequence comes from Podarcis muralis, assembly GCF_964188315.1. Classification (NCBI taxonomy): domain Eukaryota; kingdom Metazoa; phylum Chordata; class Lepidosauria; order Squamata; family Lacertidae; genus Podarcis; species Podarcis muralis. Next base: position 91,905,380 of record NC_135655.1, on the reverse strand, counting down.
CACACACACACACACACTCTCTCTCTCTCTCTCTCTCTCTCTCTCTCTCTCTCTCTCTATCTCTCTCTCTATTTTAATGGGAATGCCAATCAACTTTGGGGGGACCTGGCCCCCTCAGATATATTATTGGGAGGCAAGGGACCTTGGCCCCTAGGAGTTGGCTCCTATGGAGAGGGTAACTTGCCTAAGGCTGCCCAGAGAGCTCAGGTTTAAACCAAGCACTTCTGGATCATGCTCTTAACCATGCTATACAAATAGGGTGGGGAACCTCAGGCCCAGGGACCAGCTGCATCCCTCTAGGCCTCTCTATCTGGCCCTTGGAATTCTCCGCAGGCCACACTCTTCATAGGCCCTGCTTTGCACCCAAGCTTTTTGCCTGGCTAGAGTGTGTTGTGGGTCAAGCTCTTTCTTGTTGGATGGAGGACAGAGAGGGACGTTTGAATGTGTGCAGAGGCTAGACCAGGGGTCGGCAACCCGCGGCTCCGAAGCCGCATGTGGCTCTTTTACACCTTTGCCGCGGCTCCAGGGCGGATACTAGCGAGGGGAGGAGGCGCATTGTGTGCCCCAACACTCCCCACTGTGGCGGGCGCTGTACTGGCTGTGACGTCGCATGGGGGCAGTGCGTGCGGCTCCCAGTTTTTTTTCCTTCGGAAACGGGTCCAAGTGGCTCTTTTTGTCTTAAAGGTTGCAGACCCCTGGGCTAGACTATTCTACAATGAGGACATTTACATTCATCACTCCATCCTCTTTTACCTCTGGCCTTGCCCATCACTGGCATGCGGCCCTCCAAAGGTTGCCCAGTTTTCCACCTGCCTATACAGGTAAGCTAACACAATGGCTATAAATTGGACAGCGGTATAGCAGGAGTAGTGGCAGCCCTTACTAATTATCCCTGGGTTCTTGTGCTACACAAGAAAGGCTTGTGGCTTTTGTAACTTAAAACAGACCAACCTCAATACGGAATGTTTCCTTTTAGCCAAAACATCTGCCCCACAAAGATGCTTTTCTCAGGTCCAGAGCACTTTTGAAAGTGGCAAGTCTACATTTAAAATAACAGTTTTTTCTCTTATGGTTGCAGAGAAGGTTATGACAAAAGTGAATGTGCCACAGTCACATTCTCAAATGTACCCACTGTGGTCATATGCCACCACATCTATAGCCATAGTGGTGTCTAGCCTTTAGCAAGGACCTCCCAGCCTATGAGGTTGAGAGAATTACCCATACAAAGCTGCCAGAGGAAAATGCTAGTATTTATTATTTATGGAGTACCTACATCTAAGTTCAGTACAGAAAGGATAAAGGAGGCCCTGCCCACAATCTACTTATCCTCTAGCTAGGCAGCTATATGCATATTTTGGAGGCAGCAAGTGGAGGAGGAAGACAAGGAGGGAGATGGACGAGATTTCACACACTGATTCAAACTACCAGGCAGATATTTTCTTGGAAGCCTCTATAATGATACAATATGGTTGCCAAAATGTTAAGAGAAGAATGTGTGCCTGAATGCACAGACAGCAACATTTACTATTCTTTTCATACAATGGTGCAATCAGGGCTGGACTTTTGGGCAGAGATCCAGAGTCTCACTGAGGAGAATGAGCAGAAAGGCCTGGATTATTTCAATTATTCCAAAATGTGTCAATAATATTGCTATCTTAAATGGGCCTCCTCAGTAAATCTATTAAATCCAGAGCCTAAAATTACCAAACTGAACCACTGTTATCATATTTACTTTGCAAAACGTGGCTGTTTTGACAGGCTGCCCCTGGGAAACTAGGATTGGAGACAAAAACCCATCCCTTGCAGGGGATCCTTGAGGCAAAAAGATTTTCAGTAGCTGTAAGAATACCCCCTCCCCCTTTGGGGCAAACATTAACAAACACTCAAAGCTCTATTCCAGGCAGCAAACTTCCCTGACATCTAGAACAGAAGTTACACCAAAGTCAGCCCTACCACAAGTTTAGGTGAACGCCTGAGCTCAGGTGGGTGGGTGGGTGTGGGTAAGGGTGTGTGTGAATGTACTTATTGGCCTGCTCCCCAATCGCCACAACTACCCCTGTCCACCAATCGACCAGAAGTAGTACCTTTCTGGTAATATGTGGGGAAGCTGGGACCACTTCCAAATAAACTTATTCAGAAATCAAGGAAAAAAACTGGCTCGCCACTTCAAATGACGGACCAAATACGCAGACACAATGAGAGCACTCTAAAACGTAGATAAATCAATGAGGACATTGATTTCATAAGATAATCCTCATGAGTTTTGGCCCTCATCAATGTTTAAAGACTTTAATTCTTCTCTGTTAATACATTAATTGTATTGGCATCAACCCGGCTGCCTTGAAAAGATTTGAAGGCCACTTTGCCTGTTCTTTTGAGTATGTTACTCACCTCTTAATACAGAAGAATTCCCAGCTGGGAAGAGAAAAAAAGACCTATAGGATTAGGTCTCAAAGAACACAAGCAATTCCAGTTAGTGGAAGAGAAACATGCATTGATTTTTTCTGGAGCCAGCATTGACAATTCTGCTTTCAAGCCAGGAAAACTGCTCCACTTAGGCCATCAAGGCAACCCAGTCCTATGTTCAAACATTAAGCTTATGGTAGGCTGGCCAAAAAGGAATGTTTATGTTGAAATGGTACAGATGAAATTTTACACAAGGGGATTTGTGCTGTCAAAGCAAAAATGTGATTGTTACGGCCTGTGCAATGAGATTAGTAAAATATCAATTAAGGCCAAAACTGCACTTTTACTCTGAGCTGCTTGGATTAGATGGTGACTAACGAAGGGATAAGAACCAGTGTTTGTTTATCCTAATCACATTTCAAATGCCAGCTCTTTCTATTATCCTCTCCCACACAGCAGTCACTCCCAATGACAGAATTCAATCCCCATTGGCTCAGAAGGCTCCCTGATCCCCCCACTCCACCCAGCACCACTAAAGAGCACTTTTCTCTGATCTGCATTTCCACCCCCAGACCCTTTCCCCATCCCTACCTTTACAACATTTAGGAAAATCCCACTCAAAGCCATCAGTATGGATGATGCTTCTTGCAACACAGAAAGACCAAAACTGGATTGCAATTTACACCCGCACAAACAAACACACATTTGCCTTTCTTGGCATTCAGTTTGGCAAATTGGTGGGAATCTTTTGTAATTAAGAGTTAGAAAGATACAATTATGGAAACTGTGTGGTCTAGTAATGGTCGACTATTCTCCCACTGAGTTGATTTAAGTGATTTTGCAAGACATCAACCAAAACAAAACATTAAAAAACAACAACACACAAAATGTTCTAAGCAATTTATATACATTCCAGTAGGCTACAGAGAGTAGTCAAAAGGTCATTTGGCTTCAGAGGACTTATTTTCTTCAAGTTTCCATTATGCACCATACTTTTTGATACTCACTATATACAGTATATCAAATGCAACAAACAATTACCTTGTCTTCACAGTACCCATTGAGAACAAGTTTCTTCCCATTTTACAAATCTGAGAATTAAGCTGAGGGAAAATGGAACTGGACTATGATTACTCACGTCCCCAGCCATGATGAATCCCCATATTATTATTAGACTACAAATCTCATCCAGCGGTGTAGTGGTTAATTTTGAAGTTCAGGAGCTCATATTTACAGTCCCCATTGCCATGCCCCATGGAGAGTCCAAAAATGCAGGCGTTTGTGTTGATCCATTATATTAGCAGTACATTACATAATACCCAATTTGTTAGAATCAGCATGGCTGCAATCCTTTGTATAGTTTCTTGGCAGTAAGCACCATTAAACTCGGTGTTCACTTCTGACTGCACAAGTTCAACTTAAAAAACACATAGCGCTTTGACAAAAGCTCTTCAGCCTGCTAAAATACAACCTTTCATTTTTAATTAGAAATGCAAACAATCTGTGGGGGAAATGTTATCATTTAAACTGCTAGCATGAAGCAGCAATCCTATTTAAAACAGGAGTGGGGCGAGTATTTGGCTTCACTTATTTTCTCCATTCTCTGACTTCTTCCATGCTATCCTGCCACAAACAAACTTGAAAGCCTTATTATCAGCTCATTCACTTGCCAGATAGTCCAATTGATGGATGCAATAACTCTTGCTTTGGGGGGGGGGAGATCCATAACTGTGTGCCCCTGCATTTTTCCTCCACTACAACCATTTGCCCATTACTCCTGACCATGCTGCATGGGAGTGATGGTGGGAGCTGGAGGCTTAACAATATCTGAGGACCCAAGGCTGGGAAGGTCAGTCCACAGGTGAAGGCACAATTCCAAATCCAATAATCTGTTCGCAGGATCTTGGATTCTCTCAAGTAAATTAGAACAGTCAGGATACTCGGCAAGGATACCCAAAAGCCAGTTTCAAAGGACAAAAGAAAGAAAAGCTCCTTTACAGAATAAGCGCTTGACCACGAAAACGTGAGATGGTTGTCCAGTACGTTTCTGCAACTGCCAAATCTACTACTGGAAATGAAGCTCTGGTTTATAAGGCAAAATTTACATGGCATTGTCAAAGTTGCCCTGAGGGGAAGAAAGAAAAAAGAGAGCAAGGAAGGCTGTCAGACAACATCAGCGCCCTGTTGCAGCTGTGCTGTCCTTTCCACCCTGGCCAGCTTTACATTTTATGACATTATTTATGACATTATTTATTAAATTATAAACCGCCTTGGCAGAAAGGCGGCACATAAATGTAATGGATGTGATTGAAAAGAAATCTCCTGTATTACAGAAATTGTAAAATGGCCAGAACTTATTGCTGTTCACCAGGAAAGGAACCAAGGCTATGTTCACTGCTAAGATTATCAGTTATGGAGATGCTGTCACACACCCATGCCCATTATTCCTGCTGCCACTGACAAAGGCTTCTTGGCAACTAATACAAGATAAGTCATATACAGTGGTACCTCAGGTTAAGTACTTAATTCGTTCCGGAGGTCCGTACTTCGTTCCGGAGGTCCATACTTAACCTGAAACTGTTCTTAACCTGGAGCACCACTTTAGCTAATGGGGCCTCCTGCTGCTGCCGTGCCGCCAGAGCATGATTTCTGTTCTCATCCTGAAGCTAAGTTCTTAACCTGAAGCACTATTTCTGGGTTAGCGGAGTCTGTAACCTGAAGCGTATGTAACTTGAAGTGTATGTAACCCGAGGTACCACTGTACAGTGAGCTTCTAGCCATATTGACTCACCACAGATAGCTAGTTCTACCACCAGCACCAAATAGCTAACCCAGAGGGTAACTCTAGAGTTCAGAGAGGAGCACAGAGAAGACAGCAAAGTAGATCAGTGGAAGGAGACAATAAGGAGTCATTTTGAGCATGTGGAACTCTGTTGTGGGTGCAGACAAGTAGAGGGGGAAAGGGACTATTTGGAGTTGGGTGAAAGGTAAATAAGAGAGAATGATTAATAACTTGCTTTTCTGGGCTTTGTTTGTATCACTGTTTCTCCCTTCCAATCTTTTCGTTCACAGTGTCCAAATAAAGCCCCCTGTCTGTTATACCATGCAACCTGTTCCACAATATTTCTTAATATCGTAATCTACTGGACTCCTATGGTTGGCAGCTTCTGATATCCTGTTCATTCACTGAATTTGTCTGTTCCTCCCTTTTTTCACTAAGAATCTCCTAAAACACTTCTCTCATTTTCTGAATTCCTTGCCAAAAAATCAGAAATCTCTGGAACTGTAGCACTTTCACTGGGGATATGAAAGTGCTACCAGATATGTTAGGTCTGAAACAACAAGCTCATAAAGTTAAAGCCATCTTCCTACAGCAAAAGCATCATTTTGGGAGAATAGGGGGATAGAAAAAAATAGCCATAACACATTGTGGCTTAAAAATAAGTTGTGCCCTCCCACTCCCAATTTAGGCTATAAGCCTTAGCCCACTTGCTAGGAAGATAAATCCCACTGGAGTCTGTGTGAGTTACTTATCAATAGGGGAATTTACACTGTAAATCTTGAATGTATCCAAAAGCAGGGCTTTGGAACACTGCAGCAATTCATTGCCCCATAGTAGCTTCCTTATTAAAGTTATATGTTCACTGGATCCCCAAAGAGCTGACCATGTCATCAAGCCTTTTATGGACAAAATAGAAGCATGCTTTCCTTCTTGCATATCTGTACTAGATTTAAATCTGGACATCTGTACTTACTTAACTCATGTTTCCTTTCACCAAGTAGCCTTGTACTTGTCATATATATGTAAAAACTTCAAGGGGAGCAGGGAATGTAGCCAAACTATATTTTAATTCAATGGAGACAGCCTTGAGTAATATAGATTGCAGAGCATTTTTAATTACAGTAAATAGCTTCTACACATCTTTCCCAGCACAGCCATCAAGCTAGGAGGAATCCAGCATATCCTATGTTTTAAATGTTTAATTATATTTTGTAACAACTGCTTTTTGCTCCTCTGAACAGCCAGCAGGAAACATGGTTTATATTATAATATTAAAGTTGAATTTCTTCTTGATTATTTATACCTGATGACTAATGACTTTCAATCAGAAAGTACACACATCCTCCTTTTTTGCTTCATGAAGGGACACAATACACTTAAAATAGCTTTGAAAATGTGGATATTATTATTACCCAATATCAAAGATTTAATTTAAGATTCATATGGCTTTCTAACTGAGTGCCAGCACTTTTCTCCATTGCAGAATCTTGGCAAGACTTCACAATTCATTTGCAAATACAATATTTCAGTGGCTAAGGCAGACACATGTCTGATGGTTCCAGGATATTTACAGTTGTAGCCAATAAAGAGAGAGAAAGCAGGGGGAGCACTGATTTTAATTAAACATCTAATTGCTTTCCGAGACAACATGAAGAAGCTATGATTGCATGAAATTGTGCCTGACTCTCTTAAATAAAAGATTTGCCAGCAGCGCTATTGTCTATCATCTGTTCACTAGGTGGTTATAAATAAGTGCTAAATCATCAATGCTGTTAACGTCATCTAGAGTTTTGTAGTCCAACTTCAATGTAAACAAGTTCGTTCTGTGTTCATCAGGCCTGTGGACCAAAGCTGCAAAATGAGAAAGCTAAACTGCACACCAGACAGCATAAACAAACACACAAAATGAACTAGATTTTCATTTGTATTCATCTTACCCTTCCTTGCCCTAGGCAGCTGCTTTTCACAGCCACAACTTTTGTCTATTAGTTCCAATTGTTCTGTTCAGTTCTCCCCCTCCTAACATACTCTTTAATATGGATTGCTCTTGCCAGACTCAGATACTTTTATCACATTTCCACTGAGTCCCAGGTCTCTGTTGTTGTGAGTGACCTCAAAGCCCTTCACAAAATAGTTTGGCCTGCCAGTTATTCCAAAATCTTTCCAAGATTTCCAGCCTACTAGTAGCACTTGGAACTTGTACCTCTATCATTCTTGGAGTTTGGTCTTACCATCATACTTCCTAACCAGTGGCTTGTGGAAACAGTAATGTGAATTCCTCTTGGGGAACAACAAATACCTTTACCAGATGTGTGATTGCCTTCCTGCTTGGTCCTTGGTGACCCAGGACTTTGCTTGGTAAACTTTGATAATGACCATAAGCTTTAACCAAAACAAGGCAGTTGCACTTCACTGTAAAAACAAACAAACCAAAAAGCTTGTAGCCCCCTTCTTTCCTCAACCTTCTTCCATTTTTATTTCCACTATTACCATCCACATGATGGTAGAATGCCATTTTACAGCCACATGACATCAAATGAAGGTTTATTTATTTAAGGTGCTTACATGCTGTCTTTTAGGACAAAGCCCTTGTCAATGTGGAATATAAAAGAAACCTGGCTTCATATATACCTATATCTACTATATCCTACTTTGCAGGAACATGATACCCCAAAATGATTTCCAGTATAACCTACTTACAATACTTCGGGTCCAGGTCCCCATGATCTTCCTTTTACCCAAAGTCCTGTGATCCATAGTACTGTACCTGTCCATCTAAGTCATTCCTAGCCCATATACCTCACACCTTCAATGCTTCAGCCTGTGGAACTTTTATTCAAGTAGTGGAAAGATTTTGGAATTTGAATAACACTCCCTTTCTGGCATGCTTAGACTGCCTTGACATTCTGTTCCCCAAAGCCCTTCGCAACTACTGAAAGGTAGAAATTCATTGGGTCATGGAGCTGGATCTAAGCACAAGGGAGAGTCGTCTTCTTCTTCTTCTTCTTCTTCTTCTTCTTCTTCTTCTTCTTCTTCTGACCTCAACAATGGCTGTTGACAAGTAGAGGAAGGGGCTCTCTCAGCTGAAGCTGTATCCAGACATGATGGAGAGGTACCTGAATGCTGTCTCTTTTCTCTCTGATGCCTCAGCAATCAGGTTGCCAAGGAAACTGTGAGTTCGTTGATTAGATTACTTTATTGAACTTTTTGCAGTTGACTAATACAACTTATTTACACAGTCAATACAGATAAGATAGCAGGCAGCACTTCCTTTTCTATAGCTAACTCTCTGGAAATCTTTGTTGTGGCATTGGGGAGTTAAAACATTCTAAGTTACACTGCCTCTAAATCTATACTGCCTTTTCTCCAAGAAGATGCTGACATTTGAATGTCATTCGAACACAAAGTATGGGTCAATGTCCACAAAACAGGCCACTTAGGGAAGTTTTTAATGTTTGATGTTTTATTGTGTTTTTAATATTCTGTTGGGAGCCACCCAGAGTGGTTGGGGAGGCCCGGCCAGATGGGTGGGGTATAAGTAATAAGTTGTTGTTGTTATTGAACTTTTAATACTTTTCCATAACAGCTACTTCCATATGGTAGGTCATCTATACATTTTGGATCACCAGGTATATAAGGGGAGCTTTTCCACATCATGACATTACAAGCTTATTTTCTTCACCACAAGAAGATGCTCCCAAATCTGAAGGCAAAAAGCTCAACACATGAAGACACTGTCATGGGAAGTCATGTAAAGATGGCAGCAGTCAGTGTGCCTTGGCCCTGAGAAACAGTATATCATCACATTCAATATGCAAGAACATCAATAATGGTAAACACAGGTACCAGGTCTCCCAAAGAGTTAAAAGGACTTTCTGTGATCCCATCAAGGCCTTCTGCCCGCATCTAAAGGACACCTGGACACTAGCGGGCACTGTGGTGGGGTGGAGCAGCTCTTCTTACACTGGTGTCACTGCAGCTTATCTTGAAGGATCTGGGGTGGAGCACAGTGATGATGAGGTTGGGGCTATTTAAGTGCACCACCAGTTTGGTGCTTCCCAAGCATGTCACCTCTCCCCCCTGCCCAGGTGAACTGCAGCAACACCAGTATCGGGAGAGACGTTCCATCCCACCACATGAGCCACTGCTGTGCCTTAGCCATCCTGGGAATGCTCACTGGCCATTGGTCATAAAGGTATACATTTTAGAAATAGAAATAATAGAACTGATGGGGAAATGGTATGGGGAAAAGGTATGGATGTCCCAAAGACTGCCACATTCCTTTGGATCCACCACAATGTTACAGTCACTCATCTTTAAAGTCAGTTATCCACAGGACTCTTGACTCACTATTTCAAAACTACTTGTTAAAAAAGAGGTGCCTGTTGTAAATCATGTCAATGAATCTCCTATGTTTTATTTTGTAAGCTGTAATCTAGTTTGCACATCATGCTCATCCAAACCACAGCTTCACCTGAGCAAACAAAATTGCAGGTTCGCAGAGCAAAGATTGTGGCAGTTTCATTCTTCCCCATTCTTGATGCTGCTGTGCTACCTGCGTTTGGTTTAGTGTTATGTCCAACCCAGATTTGTGGTTTGTTTCACTCACTCCAGAGAAACCACAAACTGTTACCAAGGTTTGTTCTTCTATTTGCATACAGGGCAAATAGATCCACAGAAGACGCTATCACCACCACTCTCCATGCTGCTCTGTCCCATCTGGAGCAGCCGGGGAGTTATGTGAGGCTGCTGTTTGTGGATTTTAGCTCTGCTTTTAACACTATCCTCCCCCATAGACTGGTGTCCAAGCTAGAGGCGATTGGACTCTCCAACTCCACCTGTCTCTGGGTTTTGGATTTTTTGTCAGAACGTTCTCAGAGGGTTAGAGTAGGGTCACATATGTCCACAGCCCTTAGCCTTAACACCGGCTCACCACAGGGTTGTGTGTTGAGTCCCCTGCTCTATGCTCTCTATACGTATGACTGTACAGCCATCTATTCCAGCAACAAAATCATCAAGTTTGCTGATGACACTACGGTGGTAGGGCTCATTTCAGGAGGGGATGAGTCCGCCTATCGGGACGAGGTGGAGCGGCTCTGTGTTTGGTGTGGAGAGAACAATCTGGCTCTTAATACGGCTAAGACCAAGGAATTGGTGGTGGATTACAGGAAAAAAAAGGCGGACATTCAGCCCTTGTATATCAACGGGGAACGGGTGGAGAGGGTGGCGGAATTCAGGTTTTTGGGAGTAACTATCGATCAGGGCATGACTTGGAGCGCAAATACCACTGCTCTGGTGAAGAAGGCCCAGCAGAGAATTTATTTCCTCAGACTTTTAAAGAAGAACAATCTGAGTGAGAGACTGCTGGTGTCCTTCTACCGAGGCTCCATAGAGAGCATTCTTACATACTGTATTTGTGCTTGGTTCTCCAGTTGTACAGCTAGGGAGAGGAAGGTGCTCCAGAAGGTCATAACCACAGCCCAAAGGATTATTGGTCATCCTCTCCCATCTTTGGAAGAACTGTACGGTTCCCGTTGTCTTAGGAAAGCAAATAACATCCTGCAGGATTCATCTCACCCGGGACACAGTCTGTTTGCACTACTGCCTTCTGGCAGGAGATATAGAAACATCAAGTCAAGGACAAATAGACTGAAAAACAGTTTCTATCCAAGAGCTGTGGCCTTTTTGAATGCTGTAACTCGATAGTGTGACCTGGGAGTTTGATGGGTGTTGGTGTGGGTGTGGCTGGAATGTGGTTTGTTTGGTTGTTGTTGTTGTTTTGCTTTTGTTGTTTTTAAGGGATGGCATCCAATTTCGTTGCACTTGTGCAATGTTGCACTTGTGTAATGACAATAAAGAATCTATTCTATTCTATTCTATTCTATTCAAAGATTGTGGCAGTTTCATTCTTCCCCATTCTTGATGCTGCTGTGCTACCTGCGTTTGGTTTAGTGTTATGTCCAACCCAGATTTGTGGTTTGTTTCACTCACTCCAGAGAAACCACAAACTGTTACCAAGGTTTGTTCTTGGTTTATGGCTCAAGGTTGTGAGACAAACCACAAGCCTGGGTTTGGATGTAATCACAGTTTATCCAGGTAGCACAACAGCAGGAGGACTGGGAGTGGAGCACTGCAGCTGTGATCTTGCTTAGTGTTCCATTACTTTATTCCCCCCAGCCAGTGTATGCATGGATATCTCATTTTTTCAGTTCCGTGTAGAAACAGCCAAAAGTCTATAGCATCCAGGAAACAAATATTTATGTGACACATTAAGATTGGCCTTGGAGACTGATTCAGTGCTACACTATGCTATGCTAATGTTGTTTTGCATTACTGTTATCTTTAACTCTTACCTTATTTCCCCATCTGCAAATTATGGCCCTCCAGATATTGCTGGATTCCCAACTCCCATCATCTCCACCCAGAACAAGCATTTGTCAGGGATGATGGGAGTTGTAGTCCTACAACATCTGGGGAACAACAGGTACCTTGCCATACACTGGAGGCGGGGAAACCTTTATGGCTTCATGGGCCAGATCCTTATCAGGATCAGTCTCATGGGCCAAATTTGGGAGGGCAGGGCCACCCACCTTTCAGTCACATGACATCATTATGGCATCACACAACTGGCAAGTTGTTTGTACTGCCCAGCTGTCAAAATCCCTTGTGTGGGGTTCCCAAGACACTTGGGAACTGTAACACAAGCAGCATTGCTTACCCTATGCTCAGCACTTCTTTCTCTCCTTGCACTTGTTCCCTGAGCAGAATTTAAGCCCTGCTTGTCAGCTGATGAGCAGAGGTTAAATCCTGTTGCATTGGCTGCAGGCATCTGTACCCTGCTGGGAACAAGCATTCAAAGCCAATGCAGCATCAAAGCCCGCCCTCCTGATTAGCTGACTTCATAAGTGACATCAGCGAATTGGCAGATGGGCACAGTTTGGTGAAAATGGCTTCATGGGCCAAACTGGAACCCTTGGAAGTTAAAGATCTGCCTGTGTGCTGGAGGTTCACCCCCCTGCCATATACTGTACCTTAGCCTCTTTGTATATCCCACACGTCCACATACAAGATCCACCACCATTTTCTCAATCTATCTTAAACCTCTCAAAAAGTAGGCTCTTGACTATGAAAGTTTCTGCCACAAGAAAACAGCCAATTTCTATGGGGTTTCACACATTGAAAGGAGACATAGAAACACTCAGCATCCATTTCAGAGCCAGTTTCTAAATAGAATCATAGCTCACCAGATGCAAGTATCTTCTTGCATTACCAATTACCCTTGTATTACCAATCATTTTCATAATGCTCCCAGAAGAATTCATTATTTTGAATACACTGTTAGAGGAAGAGTCAGAAATAGCTCATGTATGCAGAACGTTTTCAGGTTCACCAAACGTTAAGTGTCTGAGCCATGTCAATGAATGGCTTCTTAATGAAACTCTTTGCCGCATATGAACCTTTAGCCCTTTACATTAATGCCATCCTTAGTGTCCTTGTACCAGTTGCCTCAGCTCTAAAATGCAAATACCCTTAATCTGTAATAGGGGCACATCATTGTGCACACAGTTCAAACTCCAGCCTTTAGTAATTAGCAATGTCTGCTCACTAATAAGTGGGTCTGTCTCCAGAGTCTTCCAAGAACTTCAGATCAGCCTCTCTGAAGTCAGTGGGACTATTTAAATTCTTGTGAAAGCTGCAATCTTCTGTTTGTTTTAACCTTTCTCTAAAACGAATAACTTATGCAAATACAAACACATCTTACAATTCTGCATGGAACTGTATAATCTTTTAAGATGCCCATCGGGAAAAATCTTTTACTTGAAAGCACCGTACACATTCCAGTGCTAGCAACATCAGAAGGGAGGCTCTTCTAGAAGCCATGTTTCTCCTGACATGTTAGTTCTCTGCATGTGGCAGGGGCACAGACACAACTATTCTACACGTGAATCCTAGAGCTGACACAGTCCCATGAAAATGGCACCATGCACTTAAAAAAAAGTAATTGTTGACTTACAAGAGCTAGGATTAAATTTCTGAGCCTTACAAGTGCAGTTTGCTGGAAATCACAGAGGTGGAGAATAATAAAATCAATATTTGCACCTGCTTCAACCCAAGACTAAAACATTTTATGAACTAGGACTACCGAAGGCACACATCTCATCAGCACTATGTCATTGTCTAGAGATTTAAATATCAGAAATTAAAGCAGCCTGGTAAAGGAACTGCTGCTTATATCCCAGAGCTGTGTCATCTCTCTTAAGACTGCAATCGGGAATTTCCTTGATGCACAAACAATGAATGAAGGCAACCACATAGGTTGTCAAGGGATGGTAAAAAAAAATCCAACAGAAAAAGTAAGTGAAAATATATAAATTTTACCAAAGGCTAAAAATTTCACCAACCTAGTCAGTTCTCCCATTAACCAATTTCTGAAGTTTCCCTGTATACATATTGTCATCACAAACAGTTATGAGAAGGAACTGAAGGCATTAAATCTCCTCTGCCAATGGATGCAGAAAACAAATCAGCTGTACTGAGCTACAGACAGTGAGATCTCTTGTAAATTTACAGGTGTGCAATGCAAAGAGCAATTGTTTCACAGCTTGTACACCACAGTAACTGGCCTCAAGGCTGTCTTCCTAACTGATGTTCTTTCACCTGCTGTAAAACAAAACTGCCCAAAATAATGTTTACAAAAACCTTTATCCTGCCTAATGTTTACAAAAACCTTTATCCTTAAACACTGAAAAAGAAAGACTTAAAACCAGGGAGAGCAAGACATATAAGATACCTGTAGCCATAACATATTAAGAGAAGTTCCAAGATGGTGAATCCCTGGTTTACTGAAAATCTCATGTATGCATCAGGGTTCATTCATGCCCATGCTGGGAACTTGAGGTCTAGTTGGAGGTTGAGAAGAGGGAAAAGGACCCTATAGCACAGACCATGGGGATATTTGGATTTCTGAATGAGTGCTGTGGGTGCCACAGCTTCTGGTTGCTTGTTTCCCTGCTCCCCAGATCAGCCTGCCCCCGAACAGAAATAAATAACCTATGTACACACTTCACTTCACAAGGAAGCTGTGTAAAAGTCAAATCCAGTAGAATTAAATTGATTCTTTAAAAGCACATAGAGGTGAAAGAGAAGCAGAAAAACCATCCATCACACTTCTAACTTCCTCTTTCACCTCTATGTGTTGTATTTAACCATTTTTTGCTCAGAGTATACCTACTGAAATCACTTTTTAAATTGTTTGTTTATTTATTAAATTTGTTGGTATATTTATTTTGCTCAGGACAACCCAAAGCAACTTACAGCAGACGTCCTCTACTACATAAACAGATACTAAGTCACTGTGCTTCACCCACCCTCTGATTCAGATCTATAATTTGGGATGAAATCTTCCCAGCCCATCTGAATCAACTTTTGTATGGATAACTGTGATGATGTTTGTGAAGTGCTTACGAAAACTAAGCCAAATGTGTCTGATATGAAGTCTGAATGAGATTTGCAAGTCTGAAGGAGGTCTAACAAGTTTCTGGTTCAAAAGGTTTGCACTCTAATTTCTCGGAGAGTCTCAGAAATTAGCAAGCTTTGTGTAAAGACATGATCAGTTATGCAAGAATAAAAAGGACGCTATGAAGATTAGAGATCAATTAAGGGGAATCTCAATGTAACTTCACTGACACTCTGAAAACAATTATTAATTGAGATCAACTCTCAAGAGAGTAATACTACATTCACATGAACGTAAGAGAAATTCATTAAGTATTTCTATGGAGTTTATTCAGGAAAAGCATGTTTTTTTGTAAGAAAAGGCATGCATAACATTGAACATGACCCTCTTGGGGGAAATGCAATCACTGAACCCAAGACAGCAACACCCTCAATCCAACAAAATCAAATGGCATGATCTTTTGATTTATGCTAGGTGACCAAAAAAGTCAGAGGCTTCGCTAAGAGTCTCATTTTGCTAATTGCCCCAGACCTGGGAACCATGCACTGTGTGGTGGTGGAGGAGGAAGAGATGGTGGTTCTGTCTCCATTCTTGAGGGAAGAACTGCCAGGACCTTCTGCAGGACCCTCCTGGCCAGCACTGCCACCTTCTTTTGAGTCAGAGAATACATCTCCGAGTCCCACAGTGCCTCAGTCTCATCAGCTCTGTTGGAGCCATACTGCAAAAAAAGTGAGGACCCTTTAACAAACAGGCAGCTCCTCTGGAGAGGGAAGGGTTACTACACAGGACAGGTCCAATCAACCTATGTAAACCTTCCGTTTGATCTAGGTGCTTGAGAGGACAACAGCTTGTAAAGCTGCCTCAGCAGAACTCTGGGAGCTTTCCAAGGTCCTGCAGGTACTCCAGATTGCTGACTAAAGCCAAAGATGGGGGCACTGTCTGACTTCCCATGTGGGCCTCGAGCTCTAACAGAATAGGGCGTTAATCTTACTGACCTCCCAGCAAAGACTGGGAGATCTGAGATCTTCCTAGTCCTCTGTGAAGTGTGGAGCTGCTCAAATAGCTGAAGGCAGCCAAATTCTGAATTCCTCAAATGTCCCTAGTTACATTTTAAAAGATGAGACTATACATTTTTGACCCTTTCAACTTCTCTCCAGTGAGGGAACCAGGCATTACATGCTGTTCTTTGTAACCCGTTTTTCTGATTTTTAATGGATGCTCAATCCTTGATCAAAATAACAGAAGGGAGTATTTGACATTTCCCCCATAAGTAGTTCCCCCCATCAAAATGGCAGCTTCCCCCCAGCTGCTTTTTCTTTCACCTGGAAAAAGTTGGTAGCCATTTAAAACAGAAAGGGGGCAAGATTTAAGGATCCCCTTTCCTACATGCCTTTCCTCCACTTATGATAGTAGTCTCCTGAAACTGCTTTTTATTTAGGGACGGGGGGGGGGGGGAGTGTGGACATTTAGAAAATGTTGCACACAGAGAGAATGTTATATACAACTGTGTATGATTTTGAGTTTAGCCCTAAACTGGGGACCAGAACAGGTTTGGGGGCTTTAGAGAGAAGAGGGAGGGAAGTCCCATTGCATGAGCAGACCTCGTTCCCTGCATGCATACCCCACTTAGCACTACTCTGCACTCAATTCATAGTAACAAAAGCTTCACAAAATGATGAAGCAAGATTGCAGTGGAAGGCTGAAAATAACAGCTCAAATGTTGATATAATTAAGTGTTACAACATGTTGCGGACATACATAGTAAACAGAAGCTGGGCACTAACTGTCAGGAAGTCACAGGTTGGAACTATCTGGTAAATGTCCATGACCCACACTCACCAACACACCCAACAACAATCTCAATAGCAGCAATGAATGTATTGCCAGGGCAGCAGGAATATCCTCACAACAGAAGTGCTGCCTTGAATGAAAACATCTGGACTCCACATAACAAATAAGAAAAAAATTCTGAATCTTAATTGCATACACATCCACACAAGTTATTATGCAAAGAACCTGAAGCACAATGAACTGAAGCATAGGAATTTTCATCAGGCCCCATCTATTAGATGCTGCACATATCAAGAGCCAGTGGCTTGTTTTACAATATGTCAAGCTCATTCTTCTGTGTACTTCCATTTTGCCCGAATCTAGTCATCTTTGAGGTTGGACAACACAGCTTGTTTCACATTATTAGCATCCAGTAATGCTTATCCAAACAGTATTTCAAGCTAACATACAATTTGGATAAAGGCTGCATTCCTTTGCTGACATTAATCTAAGTTAAAGTTTAAGTTCCAGCTGAATCCACTGGTTTTGGAACAATCTAGTTTGAAGGACATGCTGGACAGAGTACAGTGTGAACAGGCCAATTTGCTCAAATGCTTCTGAGAAGCATTTGATGGAGCCCCACTCCCCACTCCCCCAGTGCAACAGACCACCTAAAGCAAATAAATAACTTTTGGAACATAAATAGCAGCAGCAGCTGCTAGCGTTCTGTGCATGGTGCCAGTCCTCCCACAACAACCGCTACTACTACAGCTCACTTATTGTCTACGCCTCCCTCTCGCCTCGGGAAGAGAAAACCAACTCCCCCATGCCTAAAAACTACAGTGCATTAATCCTTTTAAAAAATGAGTAAAGCACAGAAAAAAATACAGCAATTGAAAACTTTAATTTTTTTGGGAAAAAACACTGATGGAAAAGTTCGACAGAAGACAAATTAATGATCTTGCTGAACCAGGCTTGTTCTTTCTTCCACTGACTGCAATGAAAGTTTTGGATTTTATTTTTTTAAAGTTCTGTTAAGAATGGTCACAAACTGACATTTAAATGTACTATTTAAAGGGCTAAAATCCAGATGATTTTGAAGGAAAGAAGTAGCAAATTTTAAGAATTTTTTTAAGATACTTATGAAATTGGACTAGCCTGTTCTATTACCTAGACCAACGAGCAACACTCAAGTTTGCTATAGATGGCACACATTTTCAACTAGCTGATAGCACCAGAACAAAACATAAAGCATTTTCTTGGGAAGATTGCAACCAAACACATCTAAGAAATGGAGCTACATTTTGTCATATGCATTTCAGAAATTTTGTCATACGCGTCTTCGAGTTTCCTGGTGTCGACCCTGCGATCCTGCCAATCAATCCCTTTAAAAACTCAGATGCAACACACAAGTAAACAAGAATATATTCTTTATGCACAAAGCAGTATACGTCAGCTTACCCAGAACATCACACCTGGCTGGTGAGGCCATAAGTGGCAGCTATCCTGGGCCTAGAGCCCAGCATCCCAAGGCCAGGCCTACAGAGAAGCATAGCATCAAAGCAAGCCAATTAGCTAATAATAATAATAATAATAATAATAATAATAATAATAATAATCTATTTGTAGCCCACCCATCTCCCCAGGGTCTCCCCAGCCACTCTGGGTGGCTTCCACAAAGACCAAAAATAAACTAGGATGTCACACATTAAAAACTTCCCTGAACAGGGCTGCCTTCAGATGTCTTCTGAATGTCAGGTAGTTGTTTATCTCTTTGACATCTGATGGGAGGGCGTTCCACAGGGCGGGCGCCACTACCGAGAAGGCCCTCTGCCTGGTTCCCTGTAGCTTTGCTTCTCACAATGAGGGAACCGCCAGAAGGCCCTCGGCGCTGGACCTCAGTGTACAGGCAGAATATCAAAGCAAGTGAATATAAACATATATGAGCTCATCCTTACAGCAATTACAAATTAGTTTGGGCTTAGCTTGACTAGCAAGATGATGCTTGCAGGCCTTTCGGAACATTTCACCTTTGGTTCATCACAGTGTACCTGGAAGGTTGCCCATGTGGAAATGTGGCCCTCAAACTGAAACGGCAGAGTTGAAATGTGCTGCTAACTATCTACATTCCTGCCTGCGGCAAAGCAGTCTGCCCAGCTTCCATTCCTACTAATATGCAGCTGCTTCCCTTCATCTCTTCTTCTAAGCCAGGAAGGGCTGGAGGGACTTCGCAAGTAACCATGAGAGAATCGGCTGTGTGTGGGCTGGTTGTAGGGCTGCCATACATCCAGGATTCGGGCCGCAAAATGGCGTCCTGGAAGATTTGGAGGGTGGCAACTTTGTCCAGTTTTTCACTTTGGGGAATATGGCCACCCTAGCTGGTTGTCAAGATGTGGCAGGCCTTATTTCCCACACAGCAGCCAAAGACCAGCTGGCAAGAGGGAATTAATAAGGAAGACAGAATAAAGACCTTCTTGGCTAGTCTATCCTTGATTCCTGCTACAAGGTGGAAAGACCTCTATGCAGTCCTGTTTGCATGTATTAATATGTGCTTCTAATATTCGCTTCCCAGCATGACTTATCTCCCAGAGCTTTAGTTTGAAACAAGAAATGGAAAGGCAAGGATGGTTTTTTAAAAGGGTTAAACAAATCAATAGAGGATATGGCGATGTTCTAGCTCTGCTGGATATGGAACAACTGATTGGTTCAAAATTGGGAAAGGAGTACGACAAGGCTGTATTTTGTCTCCCTGCTTATTTAATTTATATGCAGAATACATCATGCGAAAGGCTGGGCTGGATGAATCCCAAGCTGGAATTAAGATTGCCGGAAGAAATATCAACAACCTCAGATATGCAGATGACACAACCTTGATGGCAGAAAGTGAGGAGGAATTAAAGAACCTTTTAATGAGGGTGAAAGAGGAGAGCGCAAAATATGGTCTGAAGCTCAACATCAAAAAAACGAAGATCATGGCCACTGGTCCCATCACCTCCTGGCAAATAGAAGGGGAAGAAATGGAGGCAGTGAGAGATTTTACTTTCTTGGGCTCCATGATCACTGCAGATGGTGACAGCAGCCACGAAATTAAAAGACGCCTCCTTCTTGGGAGAAGGGCAATGACAGGCCTAGACAGCATCTTGAGAAGTAGAGACGTCACCTTGCCAACAAAGGTCCGTATAGTTAAAGCCATGGTTTTCCCAGTAGTGATGTATGGAAGTGAGAGCTGGACCATCAAGAAGGCTGATCGCCGAAGAATTGATGCTTTTGAATTATGGTGCTGGAGAAGACTCTTGAGAGTCCCATGGACTGCAAGAAGATCAAACGCATCCATTCTTAAGGAAATCAGCCCTGAGTGCTCACTGGAAGGACAGATCGTGAAGCTGAGGCTCCAGTACTTTGGCCACCTCATGAGAAGAGAAGACTCCCTGGAGAAGACACTGATGCTGGGAAAGATGGAGGGCACAAGGAGAAGGGGGCGACAGAGGACGAGATGGTTGGATAGTGTTTTCGAGGTTACCAGCATGAGTTTGACCAAACTGCGGGAAGTAGTGGAGGACAGAGGTGCCTGGCGTGCTCTGGTCCATGGGGTCACGAAGAGTCGGACACGACTAAACGACTAAACAACAACAAAAGCTCTGCTGCCAAGTCCAGTATGCCTCTGAATACCAGTTGCTGGGAAGCACATGTGGGGAGGGTGCTGTTGCATTCAGGTCCTGCTTGTGGGATTCCCTTGGGCATCTGGTTGGCCACTATGAGAACAGAGTGCCTTTGGCCTCATCCAGCAAGCATCTTCTTATGTTCCTAAGAATACAGGACAAGAAGACTTCAGAGCCACTTTGGAATAACAGGGCTTGTGCGGCACATATTCCAATTCAGGGAGAAATTATTTGGTTGGAGCTGAACCCTGGATGTGAATTACTTTTCCATGAGATCTTCATGGAGAAGAGAAACTAACGTCACACTAGCCTTGTTCAATTCTTTATCACTCACATTGACTGCAAAACAACAGCGACTAGCTATCGCATGTAAGCCTTCTGCCAATATTTCTTACGCAAATAGACTATGGCTCTTTAAAAATGCATTTTGCCCCTGAGTACAATCAAATAGATTTTCTCCAAAGACCATTATGGACTATAAGCATCAATATTTTTACAACCAGATGACATACACACAGATAGATAGGACAAGGGCTTTTTAAAACAAAGAATGTACTACAGCAGAATATTCAATATACTGATGCATTGCACATGGACATATGTGTATACATTATCTCCATGTAACAATTTGCAGCACAATACTGCGCATATACATTCAGAACAAAGTCCCAGAGAGTTCAGTATCACTTATGCCCAGGTCTCATAGCCAGACATGCAAACGCCTGCACATGCACAGACTCACATGAACACACACATACACACACACACACACACTCACACATATATATTGTACATATATATATTTGTATCTTTAGCTTTAAGGCTAGGTCACATTTATTTACCATCATAATGATTATCATTTTGTTAGGGTGGGGGGGAGTGTGGAGGAAGATCAATTGAATATTGCAAGAGACGCCTTTCAGTAGGATCCATGTCACTCAGCTTTTGCTCTTATTTCAGCATTTCACGGAGCATAGCCATTTATTTTCTCCAGTAGGACTGGATGGAAAGCATTCACTTAGTAAAGGAGTACACTCAAATATATCAGTTAATTGAGACTTAAGCTGCACCCAATGCCACTAGTTACTGAGAATCACGCTTTATTTATTTCCATAGTCCATCCCCTTCATCTTCATAGCTGCATCTTGCATTCTGTTTCTGTGTCATGACAGACTCACAGCGTGGTGGATCAGGAAAGTAGAATGTTGTGAATTAGGGACACCTCCCCTCTCCTAATATCAACTATTAAAATCAATTATAAGCTACATATAGAATCAATAAAAAGAAAAAAATAACAGAAATCAAGTCTTCAAACAATTGTGCAATGCACAAATAATCACTAGAGTTGACAGGCACAACACAGGTGCTTCATTAGGTGGTGATGGATACAGTACATGCCCCTGCTTGTTGTAGACAATATATCCATATAAATGCAAAGGAGAGTAAGTGAAGATGAAAAGATATAAAAGAAGGGAAGAGGAAATCTGACTTACGTATCACTTCCATATTTGTCATGCCCTATCCCAGAGCTTTCCAAACTGCGTATCGCGGCACGTTAGTGTGTCAGTTGCAGTGTGTAGGTGTGTCGCATGAACATTCCCCATGCTCCTCCCAGGGCTGGAAAGGGTTTGTTAAACCTCCGGTTTGCTAGTAAAACTGAATTACTGTGTTGCAAAATGATGAATGTCTAAAAAGTGTGTCACCAACATGAAAAGTTTGGAAAGCTCTGCCCTATCCCATCTACAATGCAGGCTAGTTGTATGGCAACTTCTTTCTGAAGCTAACTGAATTAATGTAGTTTGCCTGTTCACCATATAAAGATCGCTATCTTAACTCCCTAGCCAAGCTACAATTTACAATCATGATTAAGGAAAGCAAGTAAAGTCAGGAAGATGCGAGTGGCTACCAAATGTGTGTCTCTGTTTTAGAGTTGGGGTTTTCTGTTTTGCTTTCTTTGTTATTAGATTGTTTAATGTGAAATGCTACTGAGATGGCAACGACTTTTGTCATGCATATTGGAGAATAAAATTAATTGACTGCACAATTAAAGGGCACTGGCTGAGCACACACTGAGGCATAAGCACTAGAGCCATAAAGCTGGGTCATCAAACCCATCAATTAAACCAGTAGTGCTATTTGTGAGCATAGCTGCTGGTGAGATTGCCTGGGGAGCAATCTCAAGGCAAGGACAAGGCCTCTTAAGCTATCTATTAAATATATATGACAGGCATATAGGGTGTTATGCGGGCATGCCTGGAATCTTATATGGTTTTGCCTTAAACGTACATATGCCCTAAGTGCATAATCATTATTAAGCATAGTTCTTGGAATTCTCCACAGATGCAGAAAGGAACTGTTCAAAAATTCCTTGATGTCCATAGCGTCCAGTAAACCATTAAGTGCCTTTACAACATGTATCAGGAAGAGAAATAGATTCAGCAGGGAGTATATGTTAATATGCTGGGCAAGCATACACAAGAAAAGTCATATAAAACAAAACTACCATAACTAAGCCAATGTAGCCTGCTGATAGTGGATTATACCTTGAATTTGATAGGCTTTATTCAAATTGTATTTTTGTTTTTTGTTTCAAAGGAACTAATTTTCATATACAAAACTTGCAGATTTTTAAAAATATAATTATATTTCTGCAGGGCACCCAATGTAGCAGAATCACATACCTGGAAGAATCATAAGGCTGGAAAACTTATAGAGATCTAACAATATTGATCCCTGGTCTTACACAAAACCATTCATAAGGTAAACCTCTTCATTCAGAACTAATTCTCCATACAGATAGATTTATTGATTTATTAACTGATGGGGCTTTTGAAGCAATGCGTGTCAGTAAAATACTTCAAACACTCAAGCAACAAAGACAACAAACACACTAGAGGAAAGGCAATCTAGAATTTTAGGTCTGATATCTGTGGTAAGTGAACACTCATCTGAGTTCTTTTTCAA
Source organism: Podarcis muralis (assembly GCF_964188315.1). NCBI lineage: Eukaryota > Metazoa > Chordata > Lepidosauria > Squamata > Lacertidae > Podarcis > Podarcis muralis. The sequence continues at coordinate 91,882,342 of NC_135655.1, read as the reverse complement.
CTATAGCACCATTCAGTCCTCCCACAATGGCTGAATGTGTGCATCCCTATGGTTAAAGAAGCTTAACTATACTTAAGACTGGTGTCTGAACTGACAGACCAGGACATCTAATGAGCTAAGAAGCAAAAATCAAAAGCTACAGTATGAGGTGAGCTTACAAACCAGAGAATGTACTAACTATGGTTTGTTGTGGTGTCCGAATTGACAAAGCCGAATTATCTGAACCACAGAAGCAAGAATGCTGAAAGATGAAAGTAGATGGGAAAAGCAGCTTCACGCTATGGTTTACCTTAGATTATGGTTTTGGTTCTAAACTATGGTTAAGAATCTGGTTGGTGTGATATATGAAGTGAGTCTCCTTCCTAATATTTAAATCTGCCCTACATTTCAAGTATTTCTTACTCTGGGGATGTCATGTTGAATTCTATGAATACAGATCAGGATTATTTAGGGTTGCTGTCCAGAAGGTGGGAGGGTTAGCTGGGATTAAGTAGCCATTGCTCATTTGAATATACAGGCATTCGTCTATACAAGGACTTGTATTTAAAACCAGCTCTTGGCTTCCACAAATATAGAATTGAGGGATGGGAGATGATACCATCTGGGAAACAAAAATACCAGCTGTGCCAATTTAGAAAAGGCCAGGTGGCAAACATAGGATTATACCAGAGTAAGAGGTTTGTGGGTTACAGTCAGACTATAATCCTATCCCACTGACCCAGTTGTTGCAGAATCAAGGATATTTTGCACATTCAGCATTGTGCAGACTTACGTCCACACCTGAAAACACAGCAGTTTATACATATGGGCTTAATTTACGGCTATTTTCTAGCTCAGTTTCTGAATTTGACCTACTTATTAAGTAAGAAGGGCCAAGATCATTATCACAGAAAACCACAGTTTACAGTAATTGAGAAGAACAGAAAGTGATCAGTAAGTACAGAGCTGTAACAGAGTCTTAAATCTGGATACAGGCCCTGTTAAACTTGTTGCAACACTGCCAACCTATTCAGGCCAAAAAGGCATCAATGGAGGCCTTACATATGCCTTTTTCTGAAACCATAATTTCAAGAGCATTATTCTGACCAGGGACAGAAAATAGACTTTACAACAGAAATTAGACTCTAAAACACAGTAAGTGTTAACTCTGGGCCATTTCACATTTATGTGCCCATTACGCACATTTATGGCAGCCTTTGTAGTACTTGTAGCCAACCTACACTTACTCATAGAAATATCCCATTCATTTATTTCAGAAACTCTAGGGGACATTCCCTGGACACACTGTCACTGACTTAAAAGCTGCCATCTTCTCAAAATGATATTTCAGAAGGAAAATTCCAGTGAAATAGCTCAATTAGAACTAATACCAAGGTTCGATTTTATTTGTTTGGGCATCAAGACAAATAATGGTTTTCCTGTTCCACTACGGGAAACTGAATTTTCTACATTCCATTGCCATTTAAATCCACTGTTTACTTTCTCCCATCTATACCTCCCAACAACACATTGTGCATCTAATAAGAGGACTCTAGTCCATCAAATCTTATGGCACAATCAACTTGTCATTGTTTTGTCAACTTGTCTTGTTTTGTCAAGATAGTCATTAACAGTAGTTGTTGCTTTTTAACAGTCTTGTCCACAAACTCCCTCCAAAGCATGCTTAACATTCCAGATGAGTTAATCACAGAAACACAGAATTGTAGAGTTGGAAGAGATCCCATGGGTCATCTAGTCCAACCCCCTGCAATGCAGGAACCTCAGCTAAAGCATCCATGACAGATGGCCATCCAACCTCTGCTTCGAAACCTCCAAGGAAGGAGAGCCCACAACCTCCCAAAGGAGTCCTTTCCACTACTGAATAGTTCTTACCATCAGAAAGTTCTTCCTGGTGTTTAGTCGGAATCTTCTTTCTCTTAACTTGGTTTGAGTCCTACCCTCTGGAGCAGGAAAAAACAAGCATGCTCCATCCTCCATATGACAGCCCTTTAGATTTTTAAAGGTGGCTATCATATCTCCTCTCAGTCTCCTCTTTTCCAGGCTAAACATACCCAGCTTCTTCAACTGTTCTTCATAAGGCTTGGTTTCCAGAACCTTGATCATCTTAGGCCCTCCTCTGCATGTTCCAAACTGTTGATATCCTTCTTAAATTTGGGCACCCAAAACTAGACACAGTATTCCAGTTGTGATCTGACCAAGGCAGAACAGAGCAGTACTATTACTTCCCTTGATCAGGACACTATACTTCTGTTGATGTAGTCTAACAGAGCATTATCTGTTTTTCTTCTTTTTTGCTGTTGTATCATACTGTTGACTCATGTTAAGCTTGTGGTCTACTGAGTTCCCTATATCCTTTTCAAATGTACTACTGGCAAGACATGTATTATAATGTTGCAGCTGCCTATTCCTGTCTAAGTGTAAAATCTTACATTTGTCCCTATTGAAATTGGTTTTCTTAGTTTTGACCAAGTTTGCCAATCTGTTACGGCCATATTGAATTCCAATTCTGCCTTCTGCGACATTAACTACCCTTCCCAGTTTGGTGATATCTGCAAATTTGGTGGCCCTCAACCAAGCCTTTTATAAAAACTTTGAACAACAACAGGCCCAGGACAGAACTCTGTGGCACCCCACTTGTCACTTTTCCCAAGATGACGAGGAATCATTAGTGAGAACTCGTTGGGTTTGGTCAGTCTACTAGTTACAAATCCACCTAGTTACCTCATCTAGCCCACATTTAACCAGCTTATCTGCAAGAATATCATGGGGGCCTTTGTCAAAAGCCTTACTGAAATCAAGATACACTATGTCCACAGCACCCCCCTGATCCACCAAGCTTGTAAATCTATCAAAAAAAGAAATCTAATTTGTGTGGCATGATTCTCCACATGTGTTAGCACACAAATGAATAGGAAGCACTGATTCCTAACTAAGTTTCTCTTGCAAATATAGTTACAAAAATATCTTCTGTCTTGACTGGTCATCTAACACTTGGATTAACAATGCATATTTTAAAACATCTGCCTAGTGCAGTGCTGGGCAGGCATCTGAAATACAGTTCCCACCCCCCACAAATGCCTCTATTGCATGTCTGCACACAATTTTCCAAGCTATTGACTGAGCATGAAAGCATGGAAAGAATCTTTGAAAGACGAACGACCATTTTCTTCATACATGCAAACATCACAAGCATTGCTGATGCCCTAGTGATGTAAAGTGCCAGGAACAGAAGACGAATTGAACTACCTTATACTACCTTATTTTATGTCAGGTTATTAGCCCATCTGGCTTAGGGTTCTCAACAATGATTGGCAGCAGCTTTCCAGGATTTCAGACATGAATCTTTCCTAGCTCTACCTGGAGAAGCCAGGAATGGAACCCAGGATCTTTTGTATTCAAAACCTGTGTCCTATCCCTGAGTGACAGCCCCTCCCCAAGAACCTCTCTGCACCACCACAATAGCTTACCACAAGATGAAGCTCATCAGTGTTTGAGAATCTGAAGGAGGTATTGCAGTTTGCTCGTTCTGTAAGCATCAGGTGATATTTTAAGGCTTGAACTCTTGCCTGGCTTTAGCTTGAAGTCTAAGCCACTCTCTGATGGTCCACACCAGAATACCCAATTTCCCAGCTCATCAGGGTATCAGCTAAGCTTACCTTAGAAAGAGCGTCTCCATCCCCATCATTCAGCCTGGACACTGAGGTCCAGCTCCGAGGGCCTTCTGGTGGTTCCCTCACTGCGAGAAGTGAGGTTACAGGGAACCAGGCAGAGGGTTTTCTCAGTAATGGCACCCGCCCTGTGGAATGCCCTCCCATCAGATGTCAAGGAAAGAAACAACTACCTAACTTTTAGAAGACATCTGAAGGCAGCCCTGTTTAGGGAAGCTTTTAATGTCTGATCTATTATCACGTTGTTGTTGTTGTTGTTGTTGTTGTTGTTGTTGTTGTTGTTGTTGTTGTTGTTGTTATTTCTGTTGGGAGCCATCCAGAGTGGCTGGGGAAACCCAGCCAGATGGGCGGGGTATAAATAATAAATTATTGTTGTTATTATACCTGGCTCCCTGTCCAGTGACTACCTTTCTTTGCCTCCCCCAGACTACCTATCTGTCAGTGACCAACATTCTGCCTACCTGCCTTGCACATGGCTATGCTTCAGACAACTTGTCCTTAAACACATCAATTTTGCTTCATCCTAATAACATGGGGTGTGTGGTTAGGAAACTGGGTAATTAAAAGCATGTTTATACAAAGCATGTTTATACAAAGTCAGGGGTAGCTCTCCAGATGTTGTGGACTGCATCTCCCATCAGCTCCAGCCAGGATGCCCAATAGCTAGGGATAGTAGCAGCTGTAGTCCACAGCATCTGGATGGCACCATGTGGGCTAACTGTCCACTAAGAAATGTGCTTTGGACTGCAGCCATTGAGGCAGCAAAGTTCCATTTTAATTTAGATCATTTTATGAAAAGGTAGTCATTGTTACATGTAAGCTCAAATACATCCATTGCAGAAAAGTTCTCCATACTTGGTAGTGAGCCACATTTAATCATTTCATTTTCTAACTAAATTTAAAACAGACTCCCTAAGTAATAAAAAAAGACAGACTTGACTGTTTGGAATTTTAGCATGTGGCTGACATCCCAAATATGTAGGAATGGTCATGTTCACCACTGTTGGTCTAGTCTATTTGGCAGGAAAGCTGCTGTTCCACGTTCCACATGCCACAGAGTATTCAGCGTTACCACCTCACATTTCTGTTCATCGCTTACGTATAAATATATTCCCTATAGGAAGAAATCCTCAAATGATTAGTTGTTTTCAATTCTCAGTCATAGACTCAGAAAGTACTGTAATCCCAGTTCTGCTTTATGAACTGGCTATCAAAAGATGTGAATAATACATAGCTGCTTGCTGACTGAACCCCTATTTTTTTTCAGGCTTCTGTTTTCCAAACTCTGGGTCAATTAGGACCGCTTCATACAACTATTTTTAATAAAGTGTAATAATTACCATATGGTGCCCATTCTGCTTATCCAAAGTTTGTGCTGTAAAGGGATCTGGTTAAAAAGTGCCTCCTCGTGATAAAATGACAAATATCACAACCCTGAGTTCCAGTAGCAACTCAGGTATGGACAGAGAGGAGGGGGCAGTGGTGCTTATGCTTAGAAGGAACTAGGCTCAAGACTCACAACTGAGTCTAAACCCAACACCCAGGAATCCACTGAGCTTGAGCTCTCAAGTCTGGACCCCCAGAGACTGCAGTCATCAAGTCTGGATCCATCAACAAGTGGCATCCTCACCCCTACATCCACTCCCTCTGCAGAGGCAGCTTGCCAGGCCAGCCAGTGCGCAACACCATGGAATGCTATAGTCCAGGCCAGAAAGCTGCCCCTTTAAGGTTCCCTTAAACTTTCTTCTCAATGAATAGGTGAGCTTGTGCTACCTCAGATGGCAGATTTTTTTGGGGGGGGAGGGGGGAATACTTTTTTCCAAACCAAAATAAAAAACAAACAAAAGATTTTTTAAAAACCTAACATGTCTGAGGAAAGAGATCTAACCCAGCCCTCCCTCTGCTATGCTAGCCTTTTTATGTGCAGGTAATATTTTTATAAGGGACACGGGTGGTGCTGTGGGTTAAATCACAGAGCCTAGGGCTTGCCGATCAGAAGGTCGGCGGTTTGAATCCCCGCGACAGGGTGAGCTCCCGTTGCTCGGTCCCTGCTCCTGACAACCTACCAGTTTGAAAGCACGTCAAAGTGCAACTAGATAAATAGGTACCACTCCGGCGGGAAGGTAAACAGTGTTTCCGTGCGCTGCTCTGGTTTGCCAGAAGTGGCTTAGTCATGCTGGCCACATGACCCAGAAGCTGTATGCCAGCTCCGTCGGCCAATAAAGCGAGATGAGCGCCGCAACCCCAGAGTTGGCCATGACTGGACCTAATGGTCAGGGCTCCCTTTACCTTTACCTAATATTTTTATGGAGAATCACTGACTCAAGTGTCCACTTGCTATCTGAAGTGGAAGTTTCCAGACACAGGTATACTATCTCAGCAAGTATTACGTTTCCATCCAGCTAGTTCCTGAAGTTGCATTCACTCAACAACCAGGTCCAATTCATTCCCAAGATCTAGGGTGGGGATGAGAAGCGATCATGAGAACGGAAATTGGCAAGAGGGCATGTTGGGGAGTTGAGGTTGCCCACTAACTCCCAACTCCCTTTTCGAAGCAGCCCTGGCCAAGACCAGTTGATTACAAAGGGCTTATGCAAACTGACCTCTTGGATAATGAGATCAGTAAAAACTGTACAGAGAACAGAATGATTCAATATTGAAACTATATTTTGAGGGTTGGTTTAGAAAAGAGAAAGTAGCTGTGCTCTATGAATGTGGCCCACTTTGAACTGAATTTTCACAGAATGTGGATATTTGGAAACAGATGCCTATCAGTGCAACAAATAAACAAACAAATTTCATACCAAGCATGCAGACGGGAAATATGAAAGGCAGGCAGGCTCCACAAAAGATGATGTCAGAAAGTCACGATCCTTTTTCGTGCCAGAAAATAACTTTTGACAAGACTATTATACCAGCCAGCATTAAGGATAAAGCAAAAGGAAGTCATTTGATAACCACATAATAAAAGTGTCTCTATTAACACAGGGTCACAACCCTGATGTAGCCGATCTTTTGTGCACTCTTCTGCCTGGAGGACTCAAATTTGCCAACAGCTGTTCCAAAAGCCGCACAAGGGTTAAAGGGGGCCAAAGACACTGCAATAAAAGAGAGTTAACCATTTTGATTTAATTTGCAACTTGCAGAAGCAGTGCTTTCGGCAATAACACAGTGTTCTGGATACCTCCTGTGTAGCTGCTAAAAGAAAACATGAAGAGACAATCTATGCCACAACGATCACGACATTCTGTTTTGATACGGATCAGGTTTCTCCTCTGCAAACAGAAGAGGGCATCCAATGGATTGCAGACATGTTTTAAGGACTTCACGCCTCTGCCTGCCTAGTACCAGAATTTTATTCTTACGATCCTAACAAGATGTGGCAACAGCTACTTCCTTAGACAGCTTTTTAAAAGGGTTAACCAGCCTGCCATACTAATGTTGTTGTTTTTTTAAAAGGAATGGTTTCCTAAGAAAAACTAGAGATCCTGTTATTTATACACCATGTTTTCCATATGTGCATGTCAAGAGGAAAGCCCTTACTCAGAAAATCAGACCACTGTGAGGTTCATGTGGTGTTTTAACTATTAATCCCGACACTCTTTCTAGCCAATAAAGGCATTTCTCTCCCACACACACACACATCTTGGGGAGGGATGGGTGGGTGTTTCTCACTTCCCAGCTCCTGACAATTTATTATTTTCTATATAAACTGTACAACCAAGTCCAAGCATTCCATGTAATAAAGAGATACAGCTTTCCTGGACCATCTTTTGGCTCCACCTTACAAAAGAACATTACAGCCTCCCACCAAGAGTACATAATTGTTCCCACTTAAACAGCAACATGTGCTTCAAGATCTTGATGATAAATAACTGAAAGAGGAAATAGCCTTTTTATCGTGTGTGGGAAAGCATCCAACCACCAAATAATGTTAAAAAAAATAAAATCTGGCGAAGTAAAAGAAGAAGAAAATGGTGGGATGCAGTTGAGGTCCTTGTTCTCACAGAAGGTAGTTTGATCTAGCAAAAGAGACTGCTAGCTACAGCCTACACACACACACACATACACCACCTTCCACTTTGTTCTGGAGGGTCCCCCAACTCTCTGGAGCTGATTTTAGCGGGGAGGTGGAAATAGGCAGAGATCTCATTCTCTCTCCTATTAGCACTCACTTCCACTCCAGCAGCAGCCATTCTGTGCGTGCAACAGTGCCAGATTCCACCCAGATCATTTCATAAGAGAATTATTTTGGTTCCCATTTTCGGCAGTGTAATACGTACTGCAAAGCAGAGTGACTCGGCACCTCTGTATATACCTCATGTATTTGATGGAACCTCGTTCAGCATCAAGGCCAGCTAATGCAATATTAGCTGGACCTAGACCAGGACCAGCGACCTGTGTCAAATTATGTGATGCCAACAGAACGGTGTTATTGAGGGCATGATTGTCTTTGTTCCCAAGCATGTATCTGGCTATGGGTTACACTACTGCTGCTTAAGCTGTATCCAAGGATGTCATTCTGACTCTCCTTGAAAAGGGGGCCAGCTTATGGTAGAAGGGCATGGTTTTCTTCCTGAGTCTGAATCAGCTGCTGCCGAAGTACTGGGTTCAAGAAGACATAGGGAGGGAACTGCAGGTGGTTTGAAACAGAATTCAGATGAAACAGATGTAAATTAGTCTTGTTAATCATTTCCCATACAGTGGTGCCCCACAAGACGAACGCCTCGCAAGACGGAAAACCCGCTAGACGAAAGGGTTTTCCGTTTTGGAGGCGCTTCGCAAAACGAATTTCCCTATGGGCTTCCTTCGCAAGACGAAAGCCCATAGGGAAATCTCCGGGACAGCGGGGAAGCGCAGCGCGTCTTCCCCACTGTCCTCGGACCTCCTCCGAAGGCTGGCGGCAGGCGGAGAGACCTCCTCCCGCCGCCAGCCTTCGTTTCTCTGCTATCCCGGACGGCTTTTGAAGGCAGGCGGGGGGGAGCAAAGACTTTCGCCCCCCGCCGGCCTTCAGAAGAGGTCCAGGACCTCTTCTGAAGGCTGGCGGGGGGCAAAAGTCTTTGCCCCCCCCCCTGCCTGCCTTCCCGGGAGAGCGGAGAAACGCAGCGTGTTTCTCCGCTGTCCCAGACGGCTTTTGAAGGCAGGCGGGGGGGAGCATAGACTTTCGCACCCCGCCCGCCTTCAGAAGAGGTCCAGGACCTCTTCTGAAGGCTGGCGGGGGGCAAAAGTCTTTGTCCCCCCTGCCTGCCTTCCCGGGGGCTTTTAAATCGCCCCGGGACAGCGGAGAAGTCCCCCGCTGTCCCGGGGCTTTTTAAAATGCTGGCGGGCGGCAGCGGAGGCTTCGCTCCCGCCCGCCAGCATTTTAAGATCGCCCCGGACAGCGGAGAAGTCCCCCGCTGTCCCGGGGCTTTTTAAAATGCTGGGGGTGGGAAGAAAAGCCCTTGCCCCCCCCCCAGCCTTCAGAAGAGGTCGGGGGACAGACTGTCCCAGGACCTGGTCTGAAGTCGGTTTCCATAGGAACGCATTAATTGATTTTCAATGCATTCCTATGGGAAACCGTGCTTCGCAAGACGAAAAACTCGCAAGAAGAAAAAACTTGCGGAACGAATTAATTTTGTCTTGCGAGGCACCACTGTATGAAAGTAATGTTTTTACTGCCCATACTGGGATCTACTATATATAGGGAACCAACCAGCCAGAGCTGGGCTATGGATAGATTAGAGTGCTGAGCCAGCCCTGTTTAAGGAACTAGCAGTGATAGCTCATTGTGGATTTTACGTTTTCCATCCATTCCTGTCTCTATGCTGTGGCAGTCTTCAGAGAGGAAGTAACAGTTGTAACCAAGGTGTGTCAACTGAGACATCACACCAAACATGCTTTTTATTCTGGTGTGCCTGCCAGTCACAAGCTACTGTTTGTCAACCTGGATATACTGCCAAGCTTAATAAACTAAGGTTTGGCATGATACATTATTTTAGCCTGCATGAATGTGACCAGAAGATGTAGGACAATTTGAGGCAAAACAGACAGCGGTGGGACTTTTTTCAAAATAGGAGCAATGACATCATCTGCTAGAGTGCCAGTGGCGGACTTTGGCAACCAAATGAGCTGATAATAAGGCTTTCAAGTTTTACAATTGTTTGTGGCAGATTAGTATGGAGGCAGTCAGAGAAGAAGGCAAGCTCACTATACAAGGGCAATCAGCAGGTCCTGACAAATTGGACATTATGCTATATACTACTACTTCTACACACTCTCTCTCTCTCTCTCTCTCTCTCTCTCTCTCTCTGTGTGTGTGTGTGTGTGTGTGTGTGTGTGTGTGTGTCATATAGATATAAAAAAAGGTAAAGGACCCCTGACAGTTAAGTCCAGTCGCAAACGACTCTGGGGTTGCGGCGCTCATCTCGCTTTACCGGCTGAGGGAGCCAACATTTGTCTGCAGTTTTTCCGGGTCATGTGGCCAGCATGACTAAGTCGCTTCTGGCAAAACCAGAGCAGCTCACAGAAATGTCGTTTACCTTCCTGCCGGAGCGGTACCTATTTATCTACTTGCACTTTTGGCATGCTTTCAAACTGCTAGGTTGGCAGGAGCTGGGACCAAGCAACGGGAGCTCACCTCATTGTGGGGATTCGAACTGCCAACCTTCTGATCATATAGATATAAGCACGCACAATTAACACAGCTCCCTGCATTTTTGCCCACCCTTGGTAGCAGGGTTGTGGGGGCTGTTGGGACAGCACCTGCACTTCAAAAATTTCCATGACACCACTGAAAACAGGGTGGGGGGGTCAAATACTTCCCCTGCCATACTCATAGGGGCAAAACAACACTTGTCATGAAAGCAGGCAAGCTCTGTAGAATTAAAATATCAAGCTTCACGTAACAGTGCTTGCTGACAACTGCTTTATTTTTATTATTTTAAAAAATATTAATCAGATACTATTATTTTCAAGCCTGCATAAACTAGGAAAGATTACTTGCCTTTATTGTGGGAGCAGAAGGTGGCCCATAGCCCCTGCTTTATATGCGACATGAAAAGGGAGGGGGATCCAGAAGCTGGGCTAAGAGCCTTTCTTATTGCCCTCTTCCTTCTTACCAACATGGTTTAAGTTGCAGTCCTCAGTAAAGATCTGGGTGCCTTTCAGATGTACCGGTAAATATTTTACAAGAGGATACCATATGGGAGACGCAACTGTTTGTTTTTATTAGCAAAAAGAAAATCAATTTCTTCACTTTGTACAGGGGTTTTATGGACGCCTGGTCTACAGCTCTCTGCCAATATTTAAATTACCTTAGCTTGGATTAACCTCTAAAAACTGCTCTAACTAAAGATGGCCTCTAACTATCGAGCATAATTTAAAGATGGCATAAAAGGAAAGCAAGGCTGCATGACACTGGTGTTATCAAGGATACCTTATGTAATGTTTGAATGAAAACAAAGGCTAAGCTAAGGGAGGAACGTTTGAGTTGTCTAATCAGCCATGATTGCATTTGAATATTTACATAAGAAATACTGTGTCTGGTAGAAGTTAATCATCAATATCTGTGTTAAAATCACAGAAGGGCAAATATAATCCCAATTGCTCCATGAACAGAACCAGTTTCCTGTATTACCCAGAATCCAATAATATTTAATACTTCTCTTGTAGGGTTCATCCTTAGTGTATTTTTCTTAAAGATCTGTTTGATTTGGTATTGTGCTTGCTTCATGGTTTTTCCTGCACTGTGATTTTTGCCAGCCCCTGCTTTTGTGATTCACTGTCCCCTGCTTCATGCAGGGGAGAGCTGGGCAGGCAGAGTTAACAGGGGCTGCAGGAAACAAGAGACGCCTGGTCTCTCTCTCTCTCTCTCTCTCTCTCTCTCTCTCTCTCTCACACACACACACACACACAGAGAGAGAGAGAGAGAGAGAGAGAGAGAGAGAGAGAGAGAGAGATTCACAATATATTGCCAGGTCAAAAATTATGAAACCAATATCACAATATGGACTTCAAACCGATTTTGGACAATATACCAATATATTGCCCAGCCCGAGTGAGGAGTGAGGGGATGCAGCAAACTCATCTACACTAAAGGCAGGAATGCCAAGGAGGATCTGAACAAGAATATTTGATCTCATCTTTTGCGCTTCCCCCTCCCCTTTCCCTCAGACACAGAAAACTTTTAATGGAAGAATATTTTTACATAACACACACACACACACACACACACACACACTTTTTCTCACCTGAAATGGTACTGTCCAATAAAAAGCTTTTTCTCTTGCTTTTACTGCAAAAACTCATATTGGGCTGGTTGCAGCACAAGTTGTATTCTTAGTGAGAGTTCACTGAAGCAATTCCCCATATGGAAAGTGTTACCATTGGAATAAAAAGGCATGTGAATTTTGCAGACAATATCTGTGAGCAGGAGCTGACAGAAATCTAGTATCCCACTATGGATGAGCAGATGTCCCCTTCTGTTATTGTTTTGTGGGTTGGATCTGGCTCATGTTCCACTCCACCTGCCTTCCTATTTTAACTTAGAGAATTTCTAAAATCAATTTTGGAATTGGTACATGCCCAGTTTGCTGCACTTTACAGTCCCCATGCAGTCATACCAAGACTCCCTTTTGGTTCAGTTTTTAATTAATGCACATATGTGCTTGTGTACTTTGATAATCAATAACGATGGGGAGACATGTGGCTGAAGACTGAAGCAAACTGCAGATGCACAGCATACTTAGACAAGGTACAGAAATAAAACAAAAGAGAGAGAACAACTGCAAATCGCTAATGTGTCAGTGCCACTCTGCAAACAAGATCAGATTATTCAGCACCCCAAAACATACAGAGAAATTCAAATGGGGGGAATTTACTAAGCATCCCTATACCCTACCCAAATAATCTCCCTGCTACATTGATGTGGATTTTTCATGTCAATGCCCACAAATCATTCCAACGTTCGCAAGGATTAAAAACATGAAGAAAGAACAAGCTCTAACTATGAAGTATATCGACTTCATTCAGTGGAATCCAAGGATGCCCTATTATATGAAGCATGGCAAAGTGGCTTCAGACACCAGATTAGAGAGTGACCAGCATTTCCCTACGCCCAATGTTATTTTAAAACTGAAGTTTATGCCCCCCAAAGGGTGGGCCTGCTACTAACAACCTCTCCCAACCTGGTGCCTCCCAGAGTTTTGCACTACAACTCCTATCTGCTCCAACCAGCATTGCCAATACTCATGAATGAAGGGAGTTGCAGCCCAAGCCATCTAAAGAGCACCAAGTTGATGAAACCTATCTTGTCAGAATGTCTAAGGGAGGGGTAGGCAACCTAAGGCCCAGGGGCCGGATGTGGCCCAATCGCCTTCTCAATCTGGCCTGCGGACGGTCTGGGAATCAGCCTGTTTTTACATGAGTAGAATGTGTGCTTTTATTTAAAATGCATCTCTGGGTTATTTGTGGGGCATAGGAATTTGTTCATTCCCCCCCCCCCACCAAAAAAATACAGTCCGGCCCACCACATGGTCTGAGGGATGATGGCTGAAAAAGGTTGCTGACCCCTGGTCTAAGGCCAACATTCAGTGGAAGTTACTTTCATACACGAGGCTTAGGATTGGGGTACAAAATGCTCTTTGGCATGAGCTATCAGACTGCGAGCATTTAATATACATGGGAATTTTTCAGTGGAACAGAAGCCAACAAAGGCAATTATAGTTTCCACTCACAGACAAGTAAACACACAAGTTTCAAGAAACGGCTTCAGGCCCCGAAGAACTAAGTTCCTTCTATGCTAGCCTCTTTATGCCAAGAAAAAGACTACAAATCTGTTTGTGGAGATGGTGGAGACAATACATTAGGCAAGCACTAGAAGCTTCTCTTTTCTGGTAATAGAAGTATAACACTATAAATTAAATCCTGATTAAATCCCTGAGGCCTAGAACAGCTACAGTAACTCAAAGGCACTCAATGGACACTAGCTTGACTAAAACTCACATATTCACACCCAAGTCTAACACTATTCATTGGACCACATTTTGTCTTTCACAACTTCGGGTCATACCAAGTTTCTCTCCATTATATTGTAAACATAATTATCCAGATAAAAGTTTATCTGGACACAGACGGGAAAGAGTTTATGTCCAACTATTCAACACAGTCTTGAGTTTTCACTGTTTTCTTATTGTCCGGTTTGTCATCAGCTCCTAGCTGCAAAGGGCAGGGGGAGAACTAAACCCTCACAGGGGACTCTCTCCATCCCTGGGGCACTTTGAAGTCCAAATGGTGGCTGACCTTGTTTTGGATTCTCAGGCCTCACCCGAGGGTGCCAACTGGAAAGATGTTCAGGTTTTGTAGTCTTCCCTGTTTGGAATACCTCTCTGGAAGTTGCTTCCCCCAGTTGTTTGTCTTGGCTTCTGGTATGGGAGACCTCCACCAGTTGTGGCAGTCTGGGCTCGGCAGGGCTTCTGCTGCAGCTTCTTCTGCTCTCTCGCCTTTGGGGCTTGCTGCTCTCTTCCCTGGCTGCTGAGGAAGCACAGGTGAGTCAAAGCTTCTCCCTCCCTCTTTCAGCTTACTTTCACATTGTCCTCCTCTCAGTCTGCTTTTTGCTTTCTTTCTTTTAGAGGCAAATCCTGGTGGGCTGATTAATGGGCCAAACCACTGCAAACCTTAGTAGTAGTAGTAATAATAATAATAATAATAATAATAATAATAATGGAAGAAGACACCTGATTAAGAGGATCCATTATTTCTCAAATTTAGAGCCAGCTACAACTTATATTTCTTTCCCCTCATATTGTTAAATTGATTAGATGAGTCATTTAAGTTACATCTAGGCTTTCAATTCTTTGCTCTAGGATGTATTGATAGCTTTTTTCCCCACAATCTTAGTTACTAAGCCTTCACAGAACAGTATGTGTGTGTGACACGCACATACACACGCATGCACACACACATTCTAAGTGCTAGCAGCAACATTTGAGGAAACTGGTATTAGATGTTTTTCAAGCCCTGCTGCAGTTTTCCCATAATATTACATATTTTTATATTTTATTCTGTTTTGGTTGAGCCTTTCAATAACGGTAGGTAGAAGTTTGGGAATGTTGATTCAGGTTTATGAGGGAATATATCCCATCTATCATAGCCAGAAATAGTCTCATAACCCAGTTGTGGGTGATTTTATTAGTTGCATGGATGATGCTTTCATTTTATAAAGGTAAAGGTACCCCTGCCCGTACGGGCCAGTCTTGACAGACTCTAGGGTTGTGCGCCCATCTCACTCAAGAGGCCGGGGGCCAGCGCTGTCCGGAGACACTTCCGGGTCACGTGGCCAGCGTGACATCGCTGCTCTGGTGAGCCAGAGCCGCACACGGAAACGCCGTTTACCTTCCCGCCAGTAAGCGGTCCCTATTTATCTACTTGCACCCGGGAGTGCTTTCGAACTGCTAGGTTGGCAGGCGTTTATTTCTATTTATATGGGCAATAAATAATTATAATGTTTATATAGAATGTATAAAATATTTTGCATTATATTAATTACTCTTATGATTTTCTTCCGGCACACTATTTATGTTATGCATTATGTAGGTGTATATGTTTGTATTACATTTCTAGATCTCTTCTCAACTATGCTTCCAAAACAGTTTAAATTTTATTTAGTTGTTAATAGAAGTATATGAGATGAGGCCTTCTTCTACTGTGTCGGAACACCGATTCATCTAGTCCAGATTTGTATTCTATGACTAGCCATGGTTCTCTCTCACTATCATGCTGAATTGCACTTGTAAGCGACCTTTCTCAGAGTGCTGATGTTTAAAAGCAGTTGCAATATGTTCCCTCCTGCCCACACTAGTCTTTCTGGGCTAGCAGTAGTTTCCTGGCAGTCTTCAGAGCCATATCATACAGAGTGCATTGCAATAATCTAATGCAAAAGTCACCAAGGCAAGTACAGCAGTGGCAAAGTCCCTCCAACTAAAGAGAAGAAACAGAATAGCTATTCACCTCTCATGGAAGAGGTCACAAAGCCAAGCAAGGTATTTAACATCTCAGCTCCTCCTGACTCCATGCAGATACAACTAATTAGATTGCCATCTAGTGGTTAAACTATATAATGGCACTATCCACTATCCTGAACAAGAGATTTTCCTACCATCATTACCCGTTTTATCTTTAATTGGCTTCAATTTATTGGCCCCCATCCAACTCATCAGTGATATGCAGTAAGTCACCTCAGTTGTATGTGACAGAAAGGAGGGAAGCAAGTGTGTGACAACCACACATTGATTGCACTGAATGCCATGCCTTCCAGATACCTCTCTTGGTGGCTTCACATAAATGTTGAAAAGGATAGGAGTCAGCATAGAACTGTGTAGTGCCCTATGGGAAAATACAGCAGCAAGCTACCACCACCACCTTCTGGAATCTTCTCAAAATGTAGGAATTCCTCCAACTCCAACTCTGTTAGACAGAGAGGATCTCTACAAAGGCCACAGCAGATTCAACAGTGTTCCCAAAAAATATATTTCTGAATGGCTCATAATTACCTTCAATCAAAAGGACCCACAGATGACTCACATGATAGCCATTCTTTAAGGAGGCATTAAGCAACAACCTAATGGCTCTGGCCCCTTTTGGCACAGCAGAATAAATGAACAAATGCAAGGATCAAGAGCCACAATATCCTATTCTTCCCTTCCATTTCACTCACCTACAAATGGTATATTTTTAAAGCAGCAGACTATAAAGATATCACACAGGAGGTTTGAAGCTCAAAGCAGTCTTTGAAGTAAATTCACCTTCACCACCCTTGAAAAGGGCTGTGAGACTGCAGTAAGACTAGCTTTTCAAAGAACTCAACAGGGGGAAGCTCTTCCCTTAATGTTTAGGCAGATGCCTAAATGGTGAACTAAGCTCTTTTGAAGATCTCATCTACACAGGGAATGTTAAACCTCAAAAATAAAAATAAATTTCCTATTGGTTTGATATGCTGAGGCTTCTGATGGCATAAAGCCTAAGGCATGGTAAGCCCCCTTCCTTCTCCCTTAATTTGTCTGCAATGGAAATAAAACACTTGAGACTCATTAGTCTGGTGGGCATGGATAGAAGCTCTCATTTTTCCCAGTGTTGTGGAAAAACTGAAATTCATACATTGGTTGCTACATCTGTTATTAACTCAGCAAAGTCAATACCAGTAACCTTGTTAACTAGAAACGTCTTTGGGCTCATATACCCAAATATCCCTGGTGTAATAGAATCCCACCAATGTCATTTGGTTGTGAAAATACTGATGTCATTTATTACCACTGGTATACCAATAGGTAAACCAGATGGCTAGTAAAACCTGAAACCTTTTCCCCAGCTCGTAGCCTAGAACAGATTGCTGGTTTGGGTAGAGACGACGGAGCTACAGATGCTAATCTTGCACTTGTCTTATACAGTATCTATGTTCTTTAAAAGCCAATTTCTGGCATAAACTTCTTCCATTCACAAAATGTCTCCTGGAATGCTTCTTGGAATGCACGGATTTCCTTTGATAGGTCATCCTTATTCTTAGACAGTCCCATGAATTAACACCACCTGCCTACAGAGTTAGTTAACTTCAAGCAAGTTGCAAGGGTGACTGGTGTGTGAAACTATCACTATTGTTACCAATGGGAGTTATCAGTTGCTGAGTCCAGTTCTATATAGGGGTCTCAACCCAGCCAAAGTTAGGGTGTATGCAAACTTACTTAAAAACTGTAGTTGCCACAATCTTTTCTACTTATGTTATGAGTCCTATTCACAGAATACTGTGCATAGTTCTGGTTGGTGTTCTTCTTCACACAGTGCATACACTATGCACTTAAATGACACCAATTTGTAGTCATGGCCACCCATGTTCAGAGTAAAGCTAGCCTGAGGGATTTGTCTATTTTTCAACAGTTCAATAAGTGTACTTCCAGAGTACAGCAATTCTAGCTCAATTGGCAGAGCACAAGACTCTCAATCTCAGAGTTGTGAATTTGAGCCTCATGTTGGGCAAATGATTCCTGCATTGCAGGGGGTTGGACTAGATGATCCTTGTGGTCCCTCCCAATTCTACAATTCTATGATTCTATTTCCTATGCAGCTCTGTATGCAACCAATGGGACAATTTGGTAACAGTAAAGTCTTTTTTGCTTTCAGTAGGATTTGGTCATTATTTATTTAATTTCTATCCTGCCCTTCATCTGAGGATCACAGGTTAGTTTGCAGTATAAGAACACAAAACTACATACCATTATAACAAATAAAAACAAATGTGTTGCACCCTGATCCTTAGAACTAAGCTCTACTTATTCCAATGGGGCTTGCTCACAAGTCTGTACAAGGGGGGAAGGGAAATTCACAAACCTTGTTGCAATAGTGAATAGCTCCCTAGCATTGAATGAGTTGAACCCCATTGTTATTAAACTGAATATATTATATTACTTTTTTTGCAGAAAGGCATGGTTCAAACAAGTGTCTCCACTTGGACTAAGTAAACCTATTTGCCTCTCACTATATGTGCACCATCGGGACGCGGGTGGCGCTGTGGGTAAAAGCCTCAGCGCCTAGGGCTTGCCGATTGAAAGGTCAGCGGTTCGAATCCCCGTGGCGGGGTGTGCTCCCGCTGCTCGGTCCCAGCGCCTGCCAACCTAGCAGTTCGAAAGCACCTCCGGGTGCAAGTAGATAAATAGGGACCGCTTACTAGCGGGAAGGTAAACGGCGTTTCCGTGTGCGGCTCTGGCTCGCCAGAGCAGCGATGTCACGTTGGCCACGTGACCCGGAAGTGTCTCCGGACAGCGCTGGCCCCCGGCCTCTTGAGTGAGATGGGCGCACAACCCTAGAGTCTGTCAAGACTGGCCCGTACGGGCAGGGGTACCTTTTTATATGTGCACCACTCTTTCTGAAAAGAGGGTGGAAGACCACACACCTCTCTGGCAAAGAATCTCAACACTGCCTGAAGGTTTAAGCCAAGTGGATTTGTTCCACCATAGACCTGACCCCTTCAATGTTTACAGGACTGCAAAGCATCGTCCTAAAAAAACAAAAACAAAAAGAACCATGGTTCTCAGTAACATAATTAAGTACCATTTTCTGAAGCTTTCTTTTCTTTTCTTTTCTTTTCTTTTCTTTTCTTTTCTTTTGTCTTCCTATGAAAATAGAATCCATCCCAGGGCTTGCATAACTTTTGTTCAAGTACATTGCATGATCTGATATCACAGCAAATGCTGGTACCTGCTATTAATTTAAACTAATAGGAAGCAATCCACATCATTCTGATCTGATTTGGCAGTCCCACCAGAAAAGCAATGCTAGGCAATTTCCATTTCAAGTAGGTTTTTCCACTCAAACCTCAGTAGTCAGAGTTCAGCAGACAGCAGGCAAAAGTTAAAATGAAAGATGACGGAGAAAGGATTTCTTGGGACTATCTGAAAATTGAGAGGTTACTAATGTTCAGCAAGCATGCTCCGGGCAGCACCCAGCTTTCTGACCTGGTGACCTGAACTATGTTTGTGCTTATAGTAAAAGCATTCAAGCAGAGAGTTGGGGAATGAAAGTCTCTATGTAGGAGAGCTTCCCACATGCTATTTCCACCCCCACCCCGTTTTGCCTCATTTATTAGCGAGTATTACAGAAACAAAGAAAGTTGAACTAAGAACTTTCAAGCTGTTGTTTCTCCTTGTAAGCTGAATCCTTACATCTACTAAAAAGTGTTACAGTGATGGAGATGGTTTGCCTTTCGGGACAAAAAATACGTATGCCAGATCTCCTGTTCTTCCCTACTTTCCATTCTATGGCTTGATCTTACCCACCAATCTTGCCTGCATGCCTCCATCCCCAATTTCATTCCACAGTTTAGTAGAGATTTACAGTGTAAAAAGAGTCTTGAGAGAGCAAATTGAAGATCCACCATTCTTCTTCTTCCCACAGTGGCCAGCCAGCTACCCACCAGGGCAAGAAAACCTTTCCTCACTGTTGCTCCTCAGCAACTGGCATGCAAAAGTACAGTGCCTTGGAAAATGGTATACCAAAGTGTACTCCTTCCTGAGTCCTCTGGTGGAAGTATGGGCCAGCTTCAGAACTCTACTTTTGCTTCCCCCATGGTTCACTTGTGTGCTTTAAATTTACAAAGCAGTTCATTATGAAGTCCATAATCGGCATCTCTTAACGAATCTAGGACTATTCAGATGCTTATGGCTGTGTAGTATGCACATGCATAGAGCGGGGACTGAACTGGCACCTGATGGCCTATACACATCAGACATAATATGTCTGTACATAACCTATGCATATGTAAACAGTGCACCCATAGACTCCGCCTAGGTATAAGGGACCCATGGGGGGGGGGGGGACCCAGACGTCACACTGAACATATATACTGGGGAGAAAGTAGGGCCAGTAGGAATAATCCCAATCCCTACTCTGCATAGATTCATGTTACACAGTCTGCACAGTCCTGATGGGTTCAAAATAAGGTACTCTTGCTTAAGAAAGTAAGAAGAGCCTTGCTGACTCAGAGGTTCACCAAGTCCAACATTCTTTGTAAGAATCCTTGCAATACACCTGTATGCTTATTTTTAACAGAATGCCTTGCTGAGTGAGGTCCAATGGGCTCTGTCACTATACTTCTATGGGTGTTTAGACCTTGCTTTGTGGAAAGGGCTTTGGTTAACTGTGCAATTTTTCTGGTTTAGGTTTGATTTGGGGTTTGTTTGTTTTTGCTGTTTTTATTTGTTAAGCAGATCAGATACTATTAATTTGAATTTACATTGTGGGGCACAGAGATTATGTCTGTTTTAGTACTGTTGGTTAGCAGTCTTGAGTCTCCTTGGAGAAACAGGGAGGACAGACAACTCTAAAATAACAAACAAACAAACAAAGAAACAAATTGTATTTGATTTCAAAATTAATTTGTATCCTGTATTTTCTCCAGGAACCTCATGGTGGTGTATGTAATACTTATTTTCCCACAACCTCCCTTTGACAGATTGTGATCATGATCACCCAGTGAGCTTCATGGCTGAATGAGGATTTGAACATGAGTATTTCCACTTGTAATCTTGGCACTACACAACCACTGGCTCTTGATCTCCACTGCCTTTCAAATCAAAGCTGGTGCTCAAATAGTATGTTGCAATCAGTTGCTTGTTTTCACGACTAGGGTTTCACATGAGCCAAGAACTTAACAAAACACCACAGTAGCAAGCAACTTCCAAAACTGCAACAGTTCCAACATTTATTTCCCTGACGATGACAGAAGTTGCTTGCTACTGTGGCAATATTTGCATTCTTTGGACTGTTTTCTTCCATCAGTTTTGTTCCACTGGAAGTTGTCAAGCAGAATAACTGGAGGATAACATCTCATAACTGAGTCTGTCGCTAGCATTACACAATATTTTTTAGCAAAGATAAAGTAGGCCGGGCTCATGGCAAATAGCATTCTACTTTGAAATTTGCTGCTTTGGGGCATAATCCAGAGAAAGTTACATACAGCCTTATAACCTGTTGATTATGCCACTAAACCCATCAATTTCTATGGTTCATCTGCATGCCTGGCTTTCTTGGGAATCTACCCTGCAGCACTAAGGGACAACAGTGTAGAGATTCCATGTATGATACTTGTATCATATTTGTCTCTGTGTTAAATGAGGAAACATTTAGTCAAAATCAGCTCCCTTTACAAACCCTTTGAATTCAGTGGGAAAGAGTGGCAGACCAATCCAATCCTATGAATGTGTGTGTAGGCTGATTAATATTCTACAATCTTTTAAATGTGTTTGTGGCTTATTTTATTATATTTTAATCTATTATGTATATTAAAGGGGAGAACGCGTGGAAGGGACTAAGTCGATTTTAGGAGGTGGGCTAATATTTATAAATTGGGATAATGACACTAAGTTTAAAATCTGGGATAAAAAATTGCTGAACCTATTTGTAAGAATTGGAATGCAAGAGGGGGAGGGGAGGGGAAGTCCTGGAAAGATGATATGGAAAATAAGACTCTAAATTGGGATGTTTTGTTTTTGATATTGTTATAATTGGAAATGCCTAATAAATATTATTTAAAAAATAAATAAATGTGTTTGTGGGAGGGGGTTATTGTTTTGTCGTTTCTGTTTATTTATGCTTTTATCTTGTGAACCGTTCTGAGATCTGTTGATGAAGGGCGGAATATAAATAAATAAATCAAATAAATAAATAAGTCACAATGAGTTCAAAGCAAGTGTACACAGGAGCGTAACTCTAAGAATCTGCTCCACTCTCCTACTGAAATCATAGATAAATGACATTTACAAACGCTTAATTTTGTCTAAACTGTAACCAGTGTTTTTGACCATTTAATTGACAATGATATCCCCCATGTCTAATGGAGTTACTCTACTGTGATTTAGCAACTATAAAAATGTATTCATTCCCATTGCCTAATAGCAATTCATTTTCAAAATGGGATTAAAGGGGCTCTTGTTGAAAACATGATGTGCCTTTTGTTTTCGCAGGAAATTCCTCATGAAATATGTTTTGAAAGAGTCATTAACTGTAATATATACGGTATTCCTGAACTGGGGATCAAGTGTGATCAAAAAGGGCAAAAAAAATGTAACAGATGTTACCGTTGACAATATCAGCTCCGTTGGTTTCTGTTTTTGTTATTAGCAGAGCATTTGGCTATGTGTAGTTTATTTTGTCAGGGATGAGGAATCTGAGGGCCTAAATGCTGTTGGACACCAGTTCCCATCTCCTTCAGCCAGCATGGTCATAGTCAGGGATGAGGGAAGTGGAAGTGTGATGATAAGAGCCACAGGTGCCCCATTCTGATGTAAGTCATATGTGGCAAACACAAACACTGGAACATCTATGCATGCTACCAACACTGAGAAGTAGTGGTTGAAATGGTCTGTTCTAGAAATCTATTTTTGTAATAGGTTTTTAGAAGCTCTGAAGTTAGTGGCTGAGCACCAAAGCACATGGCTTTGATCAGACCTGCATAAACTGTGCCCAACCAAGCTGAAAACAGCTCACAAGCCATTTGGTATGGCCTGCCAGGTGCCTGAGGTGCCTTTGGTACCTCCTCCTATACATAGCTGGTGAGGCATATTTGGCTTGGTGGGTCACAACTTAATGTAGGTCTTCTGAGCATGCCCCAGATCAACCCAAATACATTCATGTCATGTCTCAGACTCAAAAACCTGACCCCAGTTAAATCAAACATTCGGAACTGCAAACTACTGCTGCTGTCTTTGTCAATTTTTGCCCCTGAACACCAGCTGCCACCTCAGTGTATCTCAAACTCTCCAAGTGTCCCTATTTTCCAGGGACATCCCTGATTTAGATAAGCTGTCCCAGTTTCTGATGTGATCCCAGAATGTCCCACTTTTCCTTAGGATGTCCCTATTTTCACTGGAGAAATGTTGGACTGTACGGAGTTATCTGACCCCCGAGCAGTCTGAAGGCAATGCTGTATAAGGAAGTATTTTTTAAAAAATGTTTAATGTTTTATTATGCTTTTATATATGTTGGAAGCTGCCAGAGTGTCTGGGGAAACCCAGTAAGATGTGTGGGGTATAAATAGTAAAATTATCATTATGGAATGAGACGTCCCTGTTTTCATTGGAGAAATGTTGGAGGATATGGTATCTGCTTCTTCCTTTGCTACTGATTGATGCCATTTTTATTTTAATGTAGCAAAAGAGGCTTATGTACAAGCTGAAGTCTCCCACTTAAGTCTCACTGGGGCTTGTAAGTGCTTTGTTATGACCGGATTAGGATCAATACTTCCCCAGCTGCTGGAAACCCTAAGCTCAATCAAAATACTGCCATGCACACAAGTCTACTCAAATGTAAAGACAAACATGCTAGCCTGAAGCTCACCAACATCTTTGTTGCCCCCTCTGAGAGGGTAACCACAAAGAACGGCCCAAAGCTTTTTCCAGGAAGAGTGGAGCTTGAATTCTGGGCTCCTGGTTCCAGGCAATCTCTAGTGGTGATGCAGCTTAAAGAGAGTTTGGGATGACTAACTCAGAGTGACTCATATGCAGATTGTCTTTGTGGCTCAGCTTTCAAGTACTGTAATGGGCCACAGCCAAGATACTGGCTGGAAAATAAACCAGTGCTCTGCTGCTTATTGATAGGGATTCTGCTGTATTTCCTCGCCCTTCTCTCTACCCTTTGTGCTGAAACCAGCTCTGTATTTACTTCTTCATTTGTAAGCTGTGTTTCCCAAAACATGATCGCTGTTTGTTTCACCCTCTCACCCAGGCAGAAGTACCATTAGGGTAGCCCATGAGGTACCCTCCACATATTGTTGGGCTATAACTCTCACAATACTTGATCATTGGCCATGCTGGGTGAAACGAATGCAAGATGAAGCCCAACAAAAGCTAGAGGGCAACCACAATGGCTACCCCTATAGGCATAATGACTTTGCCCACCCACACCCTCATAATTATGCCCCACTGACATACTGGATCCTCCTAGCTGTAGCCATCACTGAAAACGGGGATGGAAACAAAGCAAATGTACTACACACACACACACACACACACACACACACACACACACTTGATCTAAGCCAAAAGGCCTGTATATGCCTGTAGCGGAAAACAGCTGCATGTTTAATGGCGACAGTGGACAGCAAAAGCAAAACAGACACTTGGGAATAGCAGGTACGACAAAGGTACAAGGGCAATAGGTGGTACCAGCATCAGTGAATGGGCTGTTGAATTATTATTCTGTAGACAAAAATATAAAATGGGGAGAATGCAATGAGAGAGTTCTGCCAAATGGCACCGCTAAAGAAGGCAAAGAATGAATATGGTAATCGTTCAAAAACTCGCTTATAGGAGAGCAAAACTACCACGACAACTTGGCCCAAGTAAGCACATGAAACAATATATCCAGAAGGCACTGGGCCCACAGAGAGTTCTGATACAATCAATTAAATGTGGTCAAACCAAACACACTGAAGGTATCGTCCCATTGGAACTGTGGGAAACAAATCCCATGTGAGAAAGACTGGTGTCCACCCCTCCACCTCGGATGCATCTCCGTTCTCTTAAAGAGACACATGCAGCCGTTCACCACGGCTCAGCTAATCATTGCAACACAGATGGAGATGTGCACCAGCATCACAATGCATACAGAAAAGGTGCTTATGTTGGTGGTTTTGACTTGGTGAAGCAGGGCTCTGTCCTCTTAAAATAAAGACAAATTCCTAAGGAGATTTCTGTGAACCACCCTGAGACCCCCGGATATAAGGTGGTATATAAATTCAATAAATTACGAAGAAGAAGAAGAAGAAGAAGAAGAAGAAGAAGAAGAAGGAGAAGAAGAAGAAGAGAATCCAAGAGAATATAAAACACTCATCTAAAATAGCCTGCCTCATAACCTGAGGCTATGCAACAAATGTGGATTTTGCTGTTTTTTAAGTACATATGTTCCTAGACCTATGAACATTGAGCACCTGGGCTACTCCTGATTTTTGCCAGGGGAACATTACAACTAGGATAGCCTAGCCTAGCACACCCTTCACCAACCTGGTGCCCTCCAGATGTTTTGGACCACAACTACCATTAGGCTGCACAAAACATCTGGAGGGAAATAGGTTGGTAGAGGATGGGTTAGACTGTTAACTTATGGCTAACATACTGTAGTTGTATGAAAGATCCTACCAAAACTCTGACTGGCAGAAAATAAAAGTTCAAGCACAATTAATATCTAATGCCATAGAACACTTAAGACAATGTTCTTGCAGAGGACACAAAATAAAGAGGACTATATATGAGGAGGGACCAAGAAACCAAGAAACTAGTAATTACTGGAAAACTGCAAGGAATAATGAATCCACCGTCAATGAGCAAATGCACTGTGTATTTTTATCTTAGACATCTGCAAGACAGAATAAGATTGTGTTGAACTGAATAGTTCCCCAGCGTGCAATACATTGCAGGCTGTTCCAGCTTCAGTTGGAACAATGTTATGCTAAAGGAAATGTATGCTTTCGAATTCAAGTCTCCACACTTTCATGTAATGTTTGAATATATTCTTCCACAATAAATAAACTGAATATATTAATATAAATAAATTGGATTGTGTACTTTTCAAAAATGTCCCTCCTAAGATTCTTAGAAACCTTTTCTTCTTTAGAGATTTCGGATTCTAGATGTCACCCAAATATTACCATATTTTTCGCCCCATAGGACGCACTGGCCCATAGGATGCATCAAGATTTTGGGGGGGGGGAATAAAGAAAAAAAATTATTTCCCCCCCCCCCCAGGCGCTTGTGGGGCCAGCAGTGGGGAGAAGCGCTCTTCTCCCCGCAGCCCGCCTTCAGACCAGGTCCGGGGACAGCGGGAAGACGCGCTGCGCCTCCCCACTGTCCCCGGAGCTTGCAGGGCTGGCGGCGGGGTCTCCCCGCCGCCAGCCTCCAAACCACTTCGGGAGACAGCGGGATGGCAGCGTTCCGCCTCCCTCTGTCCCCCGACCTTGTGGGGCTGGCGCTGGGGCTCTCCTGAAGCCTGGAGAGCGAGAGGGGTCGGTGCGCACCGACCCCTCTCGCTCTCCAGGCTTCAGCAAAAGCCTGCATTCGCCCCATAGGACGCACACACATTTCCCCTTCATTTTTGGAGGGGGAAAAGTGCGTCCTATAGGGCGAAAAATACGGTACATAACATATAACTATCAGGGTTAATTTACCAATCTCCTCCCCCCCCCCCAGCTTGAAAGATGGCCAGGGGATTTTTAGAGAACTCAAAGCCCTTCCTTTTCACCATTTTTAAGCCTTGTTCACTGATTGTTTTGGTAGAAGCAATCATCTAGTTTCCAATGGCTGCAAGCCATTTTTCTGCCCACAAGATGCTGGAGGGAGGACATTGCCCTCACTCCACAGTGGCTCTACAACAGTGATATGTAGCCAAGAGCCTGGCTCAGCTGTGATGCTAAATGTTATACTAAATGGATATAGAATCTGCTTCTATTTTCAACTAATTGCAGCTTGTCCCTTTTTGTCCAAGCTTGGAACTGTGGTTAACTTTAACTGTGGTGCTACTCATGATCCACAGGAATACTCACCACTGAGAATAGGTGTTTGCCCAAGCAAGGCCAGGCCAGGGCGAAGAGCCAGAACTCTGGAGGAAGATCAAGGTGCAAGAATCCTCTTTTCGCTTTCATCTGGCTTTCATCTCACTTTCATTATTAGTACCTACTTGGACTGAAGCTAATTTACCCTGCAGTCCTATACATGTTTATTCAAAGTAAGGCCTGCAAGATCCAAAGGGACACTCCCAGGTAAACAGGCATGACTGCAGTCCAAGGCCGCACACGCTTACCTGAAAGTTCAGTCCCACTGAACTCAGCAAGGCTTTTTGAGTAGAAATGCACAGGATTGTGAAGTTAGCCCCTTTTAAATGAATGGGGTGGACATCCAGAAACTAGTTAAATCTAAAATACTTACTTGAACATAGTTTTGTCCCATATAAATCAGTATGATATCAGCTTCAGTTCAAGTGCTCAGTTGTGTTTGATTTGTGGAGTGCAGCCAAAATATCTTCATTTTTCTTTATACTGAATCCCTACTTGCTCATCTGTCTCTGGCTCTTAGTAACTCTTTAACAGCTGCAACTTGGCACTGAATCTACTTTAACTTCACTTTTGCCAATATGAATAACATAATTGAATCAAATATTGTTAAACTCCAGAGTTCTGACAACCCAAAAATCAGTTATCAGAACGCACACTGTGTCTTCCAGGCAGAAATAATATTCCAAAATACCCCAACACATTATTGGCTAACAAAAAGGTCTCTCACTGTCTTATTCACTAATAAGACAATGGATCAATGTTTGTTATTCTCAGATTCACTTGCCCAAACCAGTAATGTGATTCAAATACCACTCTGTAAATGGGTACTAAGCTTGCAGTATAGGAGAAATATTTGCATTTTGAACCTGCTTCCAAAAAAAGCTTTTGAAAAAAATGTTAATTTGAGTTCAGACTTGTAGTGCAGGTTTGGGGGATGCTGGACATGCAGGCTATAAAGAACCGTGAGAGGTTTGAGATCATCCTCCTCGAAACATCTCACATATGTTTTCCCTTTCTAAAGCCTCTTTATTGGCTATGTGAAGTTCTCCCTGCTAGTACCTCCAGGGTCCTTAATCTGTCAACACTGGAGATGCTACAGCTCTGTAAAATGTTGGATTTCACCCTGAGTAATGCACAATTAAGAGAATCAGTTTTCTATGGATACAGTGCTTTCTTAACTGAATAAGTGGCCTATCCAGACCACTAATGTCAAACGTTCTCCAAGGTATTTCCCAATCCCTGCTGAGATCATTTAATTGGAAATGCCCAGAACTGAACCTGGGAACCTTATGTGAACAAAGCATGTGTCCTACCATTGAGCTTGGGTCCTCTTGGGAAACATGTCAAATATTATGGGTACAGCTCTACAGTAGCATGGATGAGGATGGGATGTGGATTCTTAACACCATGGGCACAGCCTGACAGAAAGTCCCACAACTTTCAAGCAACACCAACAGGCAAAGCACTGAAGTCACACTCGCTTCATGTGGAAGCCACTACCAGTAATTTCTGGTGTATGTACCAGCTTCCAGAGCATGTGAAGTGGGAC
The DNA here is from genome assembly GCF_964188315.1 of Podarcis muralis. Taxonomy (NCBI): domain Eukaryota; kingdom Metazoa; phylum Chordata; class Lepidosauria; order Squamata; family Lacertidae; genus Podarcis; species Podarcis muralis. Next base: position 91,854,060 of record NC_135655.1, on the reverse strand, counting down.
AAGAACAAATATGCTGGTATATGTAATAACAGGACAGCATCCCAATGTCTGCAAAGCAGTGGTGTTGCTCCTGATAAAAATAATAATAGTGAATTAAACAGAAATGTACAGAAAATAATCTAGCTATCCTAAATGTTATGATGGAGGCGAGTTGCATAAGACCTTGTTGGCTGACTATTATTCCTTTGTCCCATCTTCGGATGCTCTGAGCCAGTAAGAGCCCACCACCCACTAAGTGGAATGGTCTTCCTCAGACAGGTACTGGGCTAAGTGTAATGCCAGGGATATTCCCAAAAATAACGTAAGAAGCGGAACAGGGATCCCCACAAACATCCCTTAGGTTATCATTACAGACACCTGAGAACTCTTGTGACAGTTTAGAAGCAATCATTTGCCTTTATCATATTGAGGCACTCCAGCCCAGATGAGAACCTGCTACTGTCTCTCAGGTGTTTTCTGACACAGCCCTGAGTAGTTTACTAGTTAAAGCTTCATGTTCTACATTTCATATCCTGATGAATGCTTTGTCTCTACACAGTCCTCTTGAGGTACAGCAAGAGGTATAAATATAATTCAAATTTGGCAGCTGCAGAAAATTATACCTCTGCTTCAGGAATAAACAGGGGGCAATATATCAAGCCCTACTATACCAGAACTGAAAGTGCTAGTCATGCCCAGTAGCTTTTAACATAAATTTGCAGCAGTAAACATTGAAAGCTTAAGGCTGATTTAAACATGACAACCACCATGTAGGGGACCCACTGAAAAGCACTTCAGTATAGGTGTCCTCTGCTGCTGATTTCACATTTGGAAGGGTCTTACCTTGGTGGTTTTTCTAGTGTTTTATCCCCAGAGACTCACCATAGGCTGCTCTCTAATTTGCCATTTTGGAGTAAGAAGTTTAAACAGGTTGTGACTGGTGAACTCCAGGTTCTGTTGAATATCTAGATCTTTACTGGCTCAGTTTTTAGCCTGGTTTATGGTGCTGTCCCAATACACTTGGCTTCCTGAAGCAGAGCCCAAATGATGTCTGCACCCCTGCTAAGCCCAACACTTTAAAATGTGGCTGCACCATTAGGTACCAGTTCCTGCCTTCATCAGTCTCCCTTCATGGTGCCCCCTGAAGCAGGTTGCTTCACCCTGCTGAATTTGCAGGGCTGCCCTTGCTGGTTTAGGGAATGAAATTGTATTGGTCATCGTAACCAACAACTTATCCCAGGAATAGTCAACTAGGTAGTCTTCGTGACCCCATGAATTTTCCTTTTCAAAACATTGAATATGGTATCCTTCTGGTCTGCCTTGGTGGGTTGGCAGCTAGAGGAACCACTCCCACTTGGTTCCACTCCTACATGCAATTTAAGCTTCAAATGTGGTACTATGAGATTGTGGGTCATCAAAGTTTTGTCTCCCCTGCTTTTGAAAATCTGCATGACATTTCTTGGTGAAGTCATTATGCTGATGATAGATAGCTCTGTTTCTCATCTTCATCCAATTCAGATGTGGCAGTGACCTTGGCCTGAGTCGGGTGAGAGACATCATTTGTTCTTCTGCTTCAGGCAGTAAAATATCTTGGGCCAGCCCTGAAAATGTGATGCACAGCCTACCATTTCACATACAGCAGCAACTAAGCTTTATTTTGAACCATTTATGAGGTACTGTAGGAAAATTACATTTAATTACAATTAATATACCATTAAACAAAAGAATCAGCTTCTTTGCTTGTAAATTTGCGGAGGATGGGCTGCCGCAGTGCAAGCAGAACACACAGCAGGCAAAGGGAGCAGGAGGGAGGGACTCTGGCTGTCGTCGTCCTTGTTATGAAAATAGGCATGTTACAAGCGTGTCCATTTTCATCTGTGAAATGCTGGAGGATATGCCACTGTGTTCCTTTCACCCAGTTATTTACACATGTGCTGTGTCTTTTTCTCTTTCTCTGCCAGATGTTATTCTCCACTTTCGTCAGTCAGACTGGGGCCAATCATTCCTCAGATCTCCACTCAAGTCAGTCAGCTCTTGGTTACCATCCTCTCCATTTCCCCAGCTCTTAGTTTTCACATCAAAGCCCCAGTGTTGCCCCTAGTAACCTGCTAGGGCTCGAATTCTCCTGCCCTACATGCTCAAAATGTAAAATTGCCTCACAGAACCATTTACAGTCAGGCTCAAAACCTCGTGAATGAACTCTGCAAAGTTTTCATACCAACCTGGTTCACCATTGGTTTAGTGTTATGTGTGAGCTCGTCCCATTAGCTTTGCTATGATTTGTTTGCTTTCAACAAACCACTATACTAAACCATGGTTTGTTGTTGGCACATGAACCTTGGCTTGTTTTAACTATTGCTTGGTGTTATATGTGAACCCAGACTGCTTCCTTAACTGTGGCTTGTTTAACTACCACACTCCAGATTCTCCTTAGCTAGAAAGACCAGCTAGATCAGCTAGAAAACAAAACAAACACTGAAGAAACAAGCCATGATTTTCTGAAAGCCTTTGTGACAACTCATAGTTGAACAAGCTGTGACTTAGTATTATGTGCAAACTAGGCTACTGTCTCTTATTTCTCAGGTGGAAAAGCCACCTAATTAGCCACACTGAGATAATTGCCCCCAAGCTCAGTCATGCTACTGTGCCTCTCCTATGCCCTCTGATTTCCTTCTTCTCACCTGGGACCAACTTATAAAGTGAGAGGTACCCTATAATGGTGTCATCATGGCTCTTCTTCTAGCAAACAAAGTAGATTCTGGAGTTAAGCCCTCTAGGATCAAATTAGAAATCACAATAAATACTTGGTTAGCACTCAGTCTTGAATGTTTGGGGGGGGGGTTAAGGCTGATGAGGAGGGGATATTTTTGTCCCTTTCCTTCCCTGCAGCAAAAATATCCACATATGTTATTAGCTCCAGAGGAAAGCTCTGCTTAGTGTCAATGGAGGAACAATTTTCAGTAGAACCTCAGTAGGAAAGGAAGAGGTTAAATCTCACTCGGCCCCGCCCCCTGCTACATTCCCAATAAGCACTGCCATCACATGTTCCATTTTTAAAACAGTGCAAGAATGATTGCTACTGCCACATTTGGCACCATGTCTAGTTTGGACCTTACTTTGCAGCCCTGCTTTTGATAACATGGACCATGTCCCTAATCTATAACATCACTTTTATATTGAGGCATTCTAACTGAACCAGCTCAATTTGATTGTAAAACTATTTGTGTAACAGAATGGAAAAATTAGACCCCATGATCTTAGTCAGTAACCAACCAACACAAAAGTAAATAAACCAAGTAACTTGACTGTACTAGCAATTGAAGAAATGATGTATGTTTTCAATTTGGTCTCAATAGAAGAAAAACTTGTGGTGACTCCCATCTTTAAAGCATTAATTGTTCTAAATACTACTGACACATATCTGATGCTAATTAGAAAAGAGTAAATGAGGAAGGTATGGGGCTAGATGGAAAGAATTCTTTCTTTTCAGCTGTATGTCATCAGAAAAATTGAACATGGAATCAATGTTCAAGGTTTCTGTTCCCCCCAAAAAAACATGAATTGCTGTATTCTATAATGTATGGTGCAGCAGCATGGAAGCAATTTTGTAAGAAGACCTGGAGAACTGCTGCATTGGTTTTTGTAACAAAGGTAGCAAATAGTGGTTGGTAAATGAATAAGCTAAAGGGGGGAAACAAATTGCTTTCCTCTGCCCACTGACCCTCTCCAAAACCTTGGAAGATGGTAGAGCATTTTGAGGGAACCTCAACACGTTGTCCTCTTCTACTTCCTTCTTAATATTTACTAAGAGAGGAGAAACAGAAAGAAGGAAAACCTCTGCCCTACCTGTTCAAGCATATGGGTGATGTGGTTTAGGGAATAACTGGCTCTGTGCTGGATTTAAGTGCAGGGGATCTGCCCCTCAAGCTATGTCAGAAGCACTGCAGATCCTGGCCCTAGAACTGAGCTGTAAAAAATAGCTGTAAGGTGACAGAGGAGGTAATAATAATAATAAAGCCACTCTGGGCGGCTTCCAACAAAAGATTTAAATACAATGATTCATCAAATATGAAAAGCTTCCCTAAACAGGGCTGCCGTCTGATGTCTTCTAAAAGTCCAACAGTTGTTTATTTCTTTGACATCTGATGGGAGGGCGTTCCACAGGGCAGGCGCCTCTACTGAGAAGGCCCTCTGCTTGGTTTCCTGTAACTTGGCTTTTCGCAGTGAGGGAACCGCCAGAAGGCCCTCGGAGCTGGACCTCAGTGTCCGGGCAGAACGATGGCGGTGGAGACACTCCTTGAGGTATACTGGGACGGGGCCGTTTAGGGCTTTAAAGGTCAGCACCAACACTTTGAATTGTGCCCAGAAACGTACTGGGAGCCAATGTAGGTCTTTCAGGACCGGTGTTATGTGGTTTCGGATGCCACTCCCACTCACCAGTCTAGCTGCAACATTCTGAATTAGTTGTAGTTTCCGGGTCACCTTCAAAGGTAGTCCCATGTACTGCGCATTGCAGTAGTCCAAGCAGGAGATAACCAAAGCATGCACCACTCTGGTGAGACAGTCTGCAGGCAGGTAGGGTCTCAGCCTGCGTATTAGATGGAGCTGGTAGACAGCTGCCCGGGACACAGAATTGACCTGCATCTCCATGGACAGCTGTGAGTCCAAAATGACTCCCAGGCTGCGCACCTGGTCCTACAGAGGCACAGTTACCCCGTTCAGGACCAGGGAGTCCCCCACAGCCGCCCACCCCCTGTCCCCCAGAAACAGTACTTCTGTCTTGTCAGGATTCCAGCTCAATCTGTTAGCCACCATTCATCCTCCAACTGCCTCCAGACACTCACACAGGACCTTCACCGCCTTCACTGGTTCTGATTTAAAAGAGAGGTAGAGCTGGGTATCATCCGCATATTGATGAACACCTAGCCCAAACCTCCTGATGATCTCTCCCAGCAGCTTCATGTGGATGTTAAAAAGCATGGGAGAGAGGATGGAACCCTGAGGCACCCCACAAGTGAGAGCCCAGGGGTCTGAACACTCATCCCCCTACATTACCTTCTGAACACGGCCCAGGAGGAAGGAATGGAACCACTGTATAACAGTGCCCCCAGCTCCCAGCCCCTCTAGACAGTACAGAAGGATGTCATGGTTGATGGTATCAAAGGCCACTGAGAGATCCAGGGGAACTGGGAAACAGGCATGCCTGGAGTTGTTCAGCAACCACCCACTCAATCACCTTGCCCAAGAATGGAAGATTTGAGGCTGGGCGATAGTTGGCCATATTGGCCGGGTCTAAAGATGTTTTTTAAAGAAGCAGTTTAATAACTGCCTCTTTCAGCGGGTCTGGGAAAGCTCCCTCACAGAGAGTCCACGGAGCCCATCGCCCAGCCCTTCCCGGCTCGCTTTTATGAGCCAGGATGGGTAAGGATCAAGGAGACAGGTGGTCGGTTTCACTTGTCCAAGCAGCCTGTCCACATCCTCTGAAGTAACAGTTCCCCTTTTCCCATTTAGCTTGAAATTCAGTAGAACTGGGACTTCAGTTTCATCATTTAGAAGTATTAAACAAGGGCTAGACAAGGGCAGATGATGCCCACTGTACTTAAATGTTTTCAGTCTACCAACTCTGTATCCTTAGGAAAAAAGTATTACAGCAAACAGCATAGACTCCTCCGCTGTAATTTTAATGATTTACACAAAAATGAGCAGCCCATTGTTGGGAGTGTTTACATACAGAGTAGTGAGAATGGAAGATGAAGCATATAAGGTAACAAAGAGACACAAAGCATTTGCCTGGGAAAAAGCTTGTAACAAAAGGCATTATTTTTCAGTCACACATCTTCATAGCTATTTTATTACATTAACTTGAAGTGTTCAGTTTATACCAACTAAGTGCTGCTGCTGAGCATCATACGATGCACTGGCTAATTTAATCTGGATGATATTTCTGAGACACCTACTATGGGATATGGCTGTGGGAGATATGAGAAATTGCCACTCCACTTGAGGGGGGGTGTCAGGGCGGGGAGAAAGAGGGAGGGGGGAGAAAGAGAGAGAGAGAAATTCACAAATTACAAGATGCAGCAGAAAGTAGGTGCACAAATTACTAATGATTTCACTGTTTGTATAGATAGTTTAACATTCAAAGAGGATACAGTGGTACCTCGGGTTAAGAACTTAATTTGTTCCGGAGGTCCATTCTTAACCTGAAACTGTTCTTAACCTGAGGTACCACTTTAGCTAATAGGGCCTCCTGCTGCCACTGCCGCCGTGTGCTTTCTGTTCTCATCCTGAAGCAAAGTTATTAACCCAAGGTACTATTTCTGGGTTAGTTGAGTCTGTAACCTGAAGCGTCTGTAACCTGAAGCGTATGTAACCCGAGGTACCTCTGTACGTGAACATCTACTCTCACAGTGAGATGCAAGGGTTCCAAAAACATTTTTAAATTCATGGATTTGACCACAGGTAAAATGAATGAGCTAATTATTCAAACAAAGCATGAGAAATGGAAACACGAGTCACTCATTCATCTGCTTTTCACCACCTTGTAATATAAAAAAGCATTCTCAACACACATACCTCTGTTGAGAAGAATAGTGGCTACAGGAAAAGGATGTACTCATGCAACCACGTTTGATGAGTTTATGATGTGATAGGCTAGTTACTAGACGATTCTGTCTCTAATAATGAACCAAGATTGTGAGTGCAGACACATATGTAACTGAAAAAAGGCAGGCTTGGGGTAGTCTCAAAGTTTGGAGAACTACAAAAAATCTTTTTTAAAAAAATTAAAAGGAATGCTGAATGTACATTGGAAAAGAAAACCAGAAAAGTGGGGGTATTCTGGAAGGGAACATAGCTGGCTGGCTTGAGCCCTGAACTACTTTTAATTACAATTTCCAACTTTGTACATTGTACATGTTGCAAAATTGGCACTAAATCATTTGTGCCATGTATAAATAGGACTTAACATAAGATCCCAGCAGAGGTCTAGAAACTGCTTTCTATGTTAAGAGGGTGGATTTCCGGAACATGATTAATGGCAAGGAAGAAAATAACTTTAAGGATGTGCAGCATGCCACAAATAGGGACTAAGGAGAATGTCTTCACATTCCAAGGACCTGTGTGATTTGGCAGAGCACTTTGCTTCAAACTTGAAGTAGATGAACTGCCTGATCAAAGCAGAATTAAGATAAACTTTGCTGCATCTGAGTTGCTATGCAGATCTGATCCAAAGTCATTCAAACAAGAAAAATCTAGCTCAAATTGGTAGAGCTAGGCTGTTCACTCTTTGAAAAGCACAGAAATGTGCAGCACAAGCACCTTCATGTTTTTGCTTTTAGCATGATTTATGACTATTATTGGAATGGATGCAAATATTAATCTACTCTGGCTTCCGTTGATTTTATTGTAAACATAAATTGAGTAGTTGGGATTGAAATGCATATGTATAGGCCAGAGGGGTTGAACCGAAATGTCAAATAACGTTAACAGAGAAGAACTCAACATTTTGAATCCTTCACATGGAAAGCCCTGCATATACGAAGCAAAATGTACTTTGAGCAAGTATACTTTTTCCTCTTTTTCACATTTGCAAATTGAAATTAAGAATATTTGCCCAGCATTAGCATTGAGTAGCGTTAACTAGTAAGCAAATGTATTCATACTCAGCCCTACAGTCACAGTGGAGGAGGTTGGGTCATCTCTGTGTTTACTCAGTTTACTCACTTGGTTTACAGTCCATGTTCTTCTACCTTGATAAAAATCTATACATTCTTTTTTAAAATGTATCTCTTTGTTGTATTTTTAATGATGTTTACAACAAACAAGGAAAACCAATTTTTTTAAACAGGGAAAACAGTGGAAGAGGAAAGAACGGGAAGAGTGGCTAGGGCTCTGGAGGCCAGAAGGAGCTCATACTGAGTGCTATATACAAAGCATCAAGATTATTGGCCATCACAGAGGTTATGGATACATGCTTGTGTGTGCTCCCCAGATATCTGCATATGATTATCTCCCCAGATATCTGCATAGAGAGGGTCTTCAGTATGCTGCACACTCGCAAAAGGATAGGAATGTCAGATCCCTTGTCAAAGCAAGATCCTGTCTTGGAGGACACTTATTTTCTCTACAAAAAAAAGAAGAAGTGTGTAACAAGCCAACGTGCCATCTTCTATGGCAATCCAAGAAGTCCCAAAATGTCATTTATGAATATTATTTCAATACTACATTTATGCCAGAAAGCCTTAGGGATGCTTAAAGGTTAATCATCTGGACACAAACCTATATCTATTTATTAGTTACCCCAATTGCTTATTTAGGCTCACATGAGAATGTTAATTCTTTTGGTTTAGTCTTCTGAATCAAGTCTTAGAATTCCTCTTCTCCCCTATCATGACTAGGCTTTGCTATTCTTATGTAATGCAACACCAAAAATACTTAAAATAGTTAGAAATATTGAAAGCAAAGCCAAGAGAGAAAGACTACTTGACTTTGGAGGAAGTCCATTTGGACATACTTGCACTTCAGCTAGAAGGTCAGAACAGCTGGTTCCAAAAGTCTCTTTACAAAAGAAACTAGTCATGCCTAATAAAAGCAAAGCAAATCTTCCTCAGAGTTGGAGATCACATTGCTTTGATTGGGTATTAGTTTTCCATGCACATGACTGTAACAAAGTGAAACTGTAAAAAAAAAAGCAGATTGACTTTACTTGATGGTGGAGGGTAGGAAGTAGAAACTATCAAGTTGGACAGCTAGAAAATGGATATCATTGGAAGTTAAATGTGCTGGAACCAATTTCAATCTACCATATTGGCCCGAATATAAGCTGCACACAAATATAAGCCACACCTTTAAAATTCAAAGAGGGGGGAGAGACAATACCCGAATATAAGCCACTCCCTTAAAATTCCGCAGGCACTCACACCCGTTCCATTTTACTGTATGTCTGTTTCAGCAGTGATATCGTAAAAGCCCATTTTTGTAAGGTCACGAATTTAAGCCACACTTTAACTTTTCACAGTCAGAATTTGGAAAAAAAAGTGAGGCTTATATTCAGGCCAATACGGTATACTGTACTTGAAAATCAGTAGACAGAATTTTACATAGGTGTAAGTCAGGAAAGAAGTGGTTTGGTTTTCAAATAAAGGAAGAAAAGGACAAAGGGGAGCTGTTACTAGTATTAAAAGCAACCTTAGTCTCAATATTACAGAAATTATGTAACTTGTACAATTGTTAAGAACCAAGAAGTCAGAAGGAAAGCCACCTAGGGTGGTCAGGGGCAAAATAACGCAAGAGGATTTCTACCTACAGGCAAAGACTGTCCAACTGATAAGCAATTGTGCAAGCACACACAGCACCAAACCTGGAAGTGACCGTAAAATTCCACAGAAAGGTGGAACGGAGGCAGGGCAGAACACGGGTGGGGTGGGGTGGGGTGGGGCAGAATGCTTTATGCAGAGCCCACCAATGCATGCAGGGGTCCCCAACATGACCTACATGCAAAACAAAGATTGCCAGTATTTAATAGCTGTGTAGATGAGGCAAATTCAGCTGGTGCAGGATGTCATGCAAGCGACATCTACTGAAATTCCCTCTTCTGTACATTGTTCTTCAATGTATAGGAGACCTTGTCCTCTTTTTCATCTGCCCACCCTAAGTTCCTCTACCTCTATATCAATAAGCCATGACAGATGCTCAGTCAGTCTGCTCCCTCCAGAAGAAAGTGGTACTCAAGCCAAAGGTGGCATTTTTGGAAATATTGCAAATGTTTTATGGCAGGAGTCAGGGGTCAAGGAGGTATTTTATGGCTACTTCAATATATTTTGCCATTCTGAATAACATTCATTGCCCACTAAGCATGCTACTTTCTCACTGCTCTGTTTTTGGGCAGTTTCTCTCCTACAAGTTTCTGCCCCCCCCCCAAAAAAATGTGTTCTTGAAATATAGGGGTTCCCCTAAGCTTGCTGATACTTCCCCTCCTGTACATAAATGGTTTTGCTTTGTCTACATAAGGACTGACATTCAGAAATGTGAGTTTTGTGTTTGTTCAGTCAGATATACTAGCATATTTATTGCTAAAATTGGTTTGCTGTCTTGAAGGAATACTCATTAATGGTGAATCCCATAAAATAGTAACTATATCTGCCACTGCCATAACCACATTGCGGCTGTCTTGACAGAAGCCTAGACTGTTGTCAGTGAATCTAATCATAACAAATACAGTTTGCTTCCAGGGCCTGTTTGACTAACATTTTTTCCAGGGCAAGAGGAGGAATTCCATTCAGATGTGTTTATCATAGTGGCAGTGTGGGTGAGGTGCATGACTGAACCCAGTGCCTGCATGACACCAGAAATAAATTAACTGTTTCCAAAGAAAGAATGTGTTTGCAAGGTACAGGATGGAAACTGGTCAATGATTTATAGCTTATGTGGCATCTATTCACTACAGTCACATTACAGAATGATTTATCATTATACAAGTGTATTGCTCTTCTGTCATTATCTGGAAACACTTAAACCAAATTTTGGTCCTCTTATTGATTTCGGGTCTATGAAGGAATCTTTGCATCATACAGCACAAACATGAGTGGCAGTGTGGTTCAGACTAGAGTCAACCAGCACGGCAGAAAAATATCTATCTTTGCACCTTCTTATTGAATGTTTTCTGTTTAGGATGTAAACCATTTGCCCTTAACTGTATTCCTTTTATTGCTGTAAAAAGGTTTCTCTTTTAGTGGCATTTTCCATATATACTGCCGCTGCCCCCCACCGAGAATTCCAGCTGTACTGCACCAGTTTTCCTAAATACAAAGCTCTGCTGTGGCATTGTCAAGGACCACGGTGGCTTAAGGTTCATTGTCAGAAGCAGAAGTCTCAATAAAATTACTGTTTTCTGACAAAACAAAAAAAATTCCTTCCAGTAGCACCTTAAAGACCAACTAAGTTAGTTCTTGGTATGAGCTTTCGTGTGCATGCACACTTCAGTATCTGAAGAAGTGTGCATGCACACGAAAGCTCATACCAAGAACTAACTTAGTTGGTCTTTAAGGTGCTACTGGAAGGAATTTTTTTTGTTTTGACTATGGCAGACCAACACGGCTACCCATCTGTAACTGTTTTCTGACAAGTTAGTAAAGTAACTTGTTCTGATGCTATTGGATTGCAGCGGTCCTATACATGGTGAAATACCTGAAAGAATTAACTTGCCTCCAAAGATGGAAAAGAATAAACGTGAACAGCAGCTAATTTGCACATACCAAAAACAATAACAACAAAGCATATAAATGGCAATGTCATAAGCAAGTAAAAATTAAAAAACAACCAGCTCTCATCCAAAATGTTTACCTGACAGTGGGCAACAGCTAACAACAGCTCTCAGACTGGTGCTGAGTCAAACTGTTATTAGAGCTTAGGTATTATTGTAGTTAGGGATGCAGGCATTTCCGTGCGCTGCTCTGGTTTGCCAGAAACGGCTTAGTCATGCTGGCCACATGACCCGGAAGCGGTACACTGGCTCCCTCGGCCACTAAAGCGAGATGAGCGCCGCAACCCCAGAGTCGGCAACGACTGGACCTAATGGTCAGGGGTCCCTTTACCCTTTACCTTATTATTGTACAGTAGTTAAGTGGTATATAAGTTGCTTAAATACATAAAAATAAATAACATTTCCCATAGTGTTCTCAACATAGTATTCTTTGGGGTCATAGTGGAAAATACCTAGCTGTCTGGTATCACTTTCAGTCATTGTGGGAAATACCTGAGGCTGCTTGGAATGCCAGGCTAGGGGTTTTTTTTAAGAGTGGGGAGGCTCAGTTTCTATCTTGTATATATGGCCCTTCACATGAGTGAGCACTGAGGTGATACATCTTCACAAGATGCTTATGCTGTAAACCACCTCAGATTAAGGGTGGTATATAAATGTTAACAACAACAACAACAACATGACCTTAGGTTGCACCAATTGGAGCTTTCCCCCCTATCACTATTTATAGCATGGGGGGCATTTTTGTGGATACTGATATTACGAAGGAAAACCTTTATTCCCCATGCATAGCAGATCAGATACAAATCTGGGAGGCCCCTACTTAATATTAAATAATCATAAACCTCCAGCATAATTGGCAGCAGTACATTCAGCATCTCATGTAATTAGGCCCTAAGATCTGCCCACATGATCTACTCCCCCTTTCTTTTTCTGTGGACACATCATCTGAGCGGAGCCTAAATAAAGTCATTTATCGAAAGGACACATCAAGCACATTAGAATGCCATTAGAATTCCTCTGAGATTAGTGCCTTTTTTCAACTTAATGACCGTAATAATGAACACTAGATGTTCATTTGAATACTATATAGTATCTTGTAGTGAAGTTTATTCTGCGAGTAGTCTGCTGGGAGGAGCTGAATGCAGTTGGTTACCAAGGAGACAGGAGAGAACGCAAGTGAAAGGAAGAAGACAGAGTCCGCAGCTGGAGAGTCTGGGGAGAGGGAGAAAACCAACGGAAAAAACTAAAACTGGGATGGAGAAATACTGGCACCTTAGGAAGATCTGTGGGAAAGCTGAGAAGATGCAGCTTGAAAGTCAAGGGGGAAGCCTTGCAGTCTAGAGCCATGAAAGAGATCTCTAGAACACTGAAGCAGATCTAAAAAGGAGCTCAGAAGACCCTGCCTGGAAAAATTGGAGACATGAAGCCTTAGGAACCAGGCACAAGCTTGCCATCAGGTTCCAGGCAGTGATCTGTCATGTGAGAACAGGGGTATCCCATGTACGTATGAGTGTTCCTATTTGTATCTGTAAAATGTGGATGATATGTATACAGGAATAGAGGAACTGGTCCAATTTTAGTGAAAGGAATATAGAATCCAGGAGACTGATTCAAACCATTGGTCTTTCTAGCCCCATATTGTTTGCACACTGATTGGCAGCAGCTGTTCAGAGTTTTGGACAGCCATCTTTCCCAGTCCTGCTCTGCCATTGAGCTGTGGCTTAGTGGCTCTTCTCCAACTATAGGACCCATGTTCTATTGGTAAATTGAAATATCAAAGCTGCCGCCTCTGAACTTGATTCCTATTCCCACACCTTATACAGTGGTACCTCGGGTTAAGAACTTTATTCGTTTTGAAGGTCCGTTCTTAACCTGAAACTGTTCTTAACTTGAAGCACCACTTTAGCTAATGGGGCCTCCTGCCGCCGCTGCACCGCCGCTGCACGATTTCTGTTCTCATCCTGAAGCAAAGTTCTTAACCCGAGGTACTATTTCTGGGTTAGCGGAGTCTGTAACCTGAAGCGTCTGTAACCCAAGGTACCACTGTAACTGTGGCGAATAGTGTTGATTATTCACTGGTGAAGAAAACAGGACTTTCACACATGCATAAAGATACTCTGCTCTCCAGGCGAGCTGCAAGTTATGGTGAGCTTTTTTTAACAAAATAAATTACAGCATGCCTTATTTCTAAGTAATGTATCACATTTAGCCTGTGGTGAACATCCAAAATGTACCCAGAGAGAAAGAATGGCTTTTGCAACGTAATTCTTGGCTTGCACATTTGCCTTGCTAGTGACGACCATTTCCTCCTCTTGTTAAACTGAATGGCAAAATTCCCATTCATGTCCACTGGGAGCAGAATCGGAACCAGTCTGTGTATCCTGGACATTTTTAAAAGGTAAAAGGCTTCCAGCTTGACTGACATATACAGTGTCTTATTTCCCATATACCTTGTGTTTTGTCAGTCTCGTGCTAGGATTGATATCCTTCTCCTAGAACAATTGCTCTTTGGGGAGACAAAGTCACCTCAAAAGCCTTGCATAGTACATTAGCAGAAAGGCAAAACAATAACCGTTGCATCAAAAATAATATTTTCCATTTTCATTGTGGAGCTGTCAGCTATTCCTGAGAAACACGGATATGGATTTTTTAAATGAAAAACACATGTCAAATCCCAGCATGCATGCCTTGTTTATGCGTTCTTGCAAAATAACTACTGAAAGGACCAATCTCCAGAAACTGCCTGATGGGACATTATCAGCCCATAGTATGCCAAAGGCACCTTTAAACATGTGTTCACGGTGCAATTGCCTTTTTCTCAATAGGCAACTAGGCACTTGAAATGCATTTTTCAGAAAATGGCCAGTATCTTCACAAAGTGATGACTGCTGTGTCAAAACTATTGTAGTTTGGACTGGTCCTACTGGTCCTGGCCTGAGGAGTTTTGTCCTTCACCACCATCTTTCTGGTGTCCCTGCTTGTGATTTTACAAATGATTTCTGGCTTTCACTAAAGGATTAATGTTAAATTCTGTACTCCAAAATTCAAACCATGTACAAAAAAAAATAAATATGAGCAGAGTGCAATTTGTGAATGATGTGTAAAAGCTAAAATCATATGGTTTGTAAGCAGCATTTGCTATCTTTTTCCTGGCTTGATTTACACACATTCCAGCAATTCAACATATCCTGTACTTGTGAACCAGTTACTGAGTACATAATATAACATATATATTGAACAACAGTTATATTGCAACATTTAGTTCAAAAGGTTCCTATGGCACCTTACAGAAACAAATCATAAGGTAGTCCCTGCCCTCAGGTTTACAATAAGAAAAGATGCTAAACATGAAGAAGAAGGGGTGGGGCAGGGGGAAGCAAGCTAAAGAACCATTTTTTTAAAGATATAGGTCTTGTAATACATAGTTCTGTCTAAGATTCTGGCTCTCTAGGAAAGCAACAATTGCACAGAAAAAGAATTCCCCACCCCAATCAGATTTGAGAGCAAAACAGCAGACCCTCCAATTGGACATCCGTGATTTAGAGAAGCCGCCCCGGTTTCCATTTTGATCCTAGAATGTCCCACTTTCCTTAGGATGTCTCAATTTTCATTGAAGAAATGTTGGAGAGCAGTCTGAAGGCAATCCTGTATAGGGAAGTGTTTGGGTTTTTTTTTTTAATTTTTAACGTTTTGTTATGTCTTTATATGTGTTGGAAGCTGCCTAGAGTGGCTGGGGCAACCCAGTAAGATGTGTGAAGTACGGTAGAAATAGTAAAATTATCATTATGGAAAGGGACATCCCTATTTTTATCAGAGAAATGTTGGAGGGTATGAAACAGGGGATAATGTCCAGGCCAGGAGAGCAGGGATGCTCCTAACATACCATTGTTTTTCCTCTCTAACTGCTGGCTTGATGGCAATAGGAATTGTCACAGAAGGGGTTTTGATGGAGTTGTCCTCCTCCCTCACATTAGTGAACAGCAGCTCTGTTCTGGGCAACCCTTTCCTGGAGGCACCTGCCCGCTCTGCCCCCAGATCAGAGCCAGGAGCAGAGCAGATGATGTCTACGTCAGATGATGTCTACGTCAGGAAGACAGGGCTGCTCCTACCACACAGTTCTTTTCTCAGACATCTAACATCTGAAGCAATCCTACAACTCCCGCCAACCATTGGTTATTTTGATGTGGTCTATCCCTGGCTTTGATTTTGGTTGTGCTCTAGGATTCTGGCATACATTGGCCTAAGCTTCTTTGATGAAGAGATGAAGCTTATAAGTAGCATAATGTTCCATAAAGTCACTTGAGGTGTCATAGCTTTAGAAAACAGCCACTTCCAAGTACATACTCCCCATGCATATAATTATTATATAATGTGTAATTACGTGAACTTAGTGCAAATGCCTAGATAAACTAAGGTTCCTGAATACCACTCCAGGACCACATTAAAAGGAAGCAAAGGCCAATGCCTCAAAAACCAGAGCTGCTTCCTAAGCTCCTTCCACCAGCCTTCCAGACTCTACCCACAAGCTCTTCAAGAAATAGTTTGGAGCAGCAGATTTCCAGGCATCCCTTCAAAAATGTTGTCTTCATAAAGAGTCGATACTGGCGCATGACCTGGCACCACAGACAAAGATATTTGCTTTCCCTTTTTCTAACATTTGTATACAGAAATACGTTACAAGGAAGCAGCAAGAGCATGTCTTTTCAGGCTTTCTGTGTGACATGCAAAGAAAGGGCACAAACATTTGAACTCATGTGTTTCTCCTTGGTTGGGAAACAAGATGAACAAGTCATGTGTGCTTCTGCTGTCATAATCACTTCCTTGTAACATATGAGTCCATCCCCATTTCTGGCCAATCAAGCACATCTTAGCAATAGAAAGATTCTGCTCAAGTTGGGCAGAAAGTAGTATTCTCTGTTTCTCAGCTGCAGATCAATCTTTGCCTTCATTTGAGTTTCATTCCCCACGAATTTTCAGAGACCTTAACAGATCATTTGTCGGAACTTTCAGAAGTTCTTTATGCCAGCATATTTTGAGAGGAATCATGGCATGAACTGAGACAATCCACTGGCAGTGAAAAATTCAAAGCCTGCTTTTCTCCCTCCCCATTTTGGAAGCCTCTTTTCTGCCAGCAAATTTTTAGAGCTTTCTGCTCAGGCCGATACTATTTCCAGCACAGCTAACAGCTGATAGCCAAGACCAATCTGCATTTGCACCAACACCCATCATGGATTAAGTTAAATTTGTGTCATTAACATGCCATGTATTTGTTTTGTAACTACCATGTGCCGCCACATGGACTTTTTTACTCTCATTCCCAAACTGCAGCCTTTACCCCCAGACTCATTAAAACTCCTAGTGCACATTTCTACATTAAAGCACTGGACATGAAATCATGTACCAGGGGAGAAGTGCAAAGTTAAGTTTAATCATCCACAGCTTGGGTGATCACAGAATGACATCACATTCTAGCACAGCCCTATTCAAACTACTGCAGAAGTAAAAACCACGCATAATTTGAAAGTTTCCAAATATCATGCTTTCAGCATGGTTCAGCTTGAATTCAGGCTAAGCAATCTACACCACAGATATTAATACCTTCAGCCTCACTAGACAGCATAAGCAAATTGGACTGAGTCAATCAAAATGGCAGCCTCAAAATTTGTAACATTTTGCACAGTGTCATTCCCATTTACCATTTTAATTTCAAATTACTTTTTGATATTCACTCCATCTGTGACAGCTACTTTAACTTTAAAGTTTTATAACCCAGTTGCTTTTAGGCACTTGGTTCACAGTCTGGTAGTTTCAATGTGTTTCCAAAGCTGCAAATGTTTGGCGACTTCCCAATCTTCTCCAGTCAGAGGACACTCCATTTATGCCAGGGGCCCCATTCACTTCTGGGTAACCTTCTGGGGGCAACATGCCAGTGATTGGCAAGTCCAGATGCAAAAGTGGGCAGAGAAGTGATGGGGAGAGCTTGGGATGGGGTGTGACTTGGAGAAAATCTTGGAGGTCAGATAGAGAGAACTGGTTCCTTAACTCCAATTTATTAAATAATCTCTACTTTCCCCTCGATGGGACGCGGGTGGCACTGTGGGTTAAACCACAGAGCCTAGGACTTGCCGACCAGAAGGTTGGCGGTTTGAAACCCCGCTACAGGGTGAGCTCTCATTGCTCGGTCCCTGCTCCTCCCAACCTAGCAGTTTGAAAGCACATCAAAGTGCAAGTAGATAAATAGGTACCGCTCCGGCGGGAAGGTAAACGGTGTTTCCATGCGCTGCTCTGGTTCGCCAGAAGCGGCTTAGTCATGCTGGCCACATGACCCAGAAGCTGTACGCTGGCTTCCTCGGTCAATAAAGCGAGATGAGCGCCGCAACCCCAGAGTTGGTCACGACTGGACCTAATGGTCAGTGGTCCCTTTACCTTTACCTTACTATCCCCTCAGAGAGAACAAAAAGCCACTACACACTCACAGCTTCAGGTCTGATATTCTGCTTGGCTGGGGGCCCCATTAAAAATACAATCAGCCAAGGTGGGGTAAGGACAAGCACACTTCTAGGTGACTGAAATTCTTGCTTAAGATGAGAGATTTGTGGATAGGGGTGGAGGATGCTCTCCAAGGACTTCCTCAACTACTCATACAGTTTAAGCAGCAGGAGGATGGGACATATCTTCTCTCTGCTATTGATTCAAGCTTAGGTATTCAGATGAGCTCTAAAATCCCAGCATCTTTGGGAGTAATAAAGATCTGGTGTCCTTCCCTGTATGCCATTCTCAGAGTGGCCTTCTACCTGGTATTTCTGCAAAGCTCAATTACAGCTGGCTAAGCCACCTTTATATTTCACTGACTTCACCACCAGCCACAAAAATCCCTTTGAAGCCCATTGTTTAGGACTGCTTTTTACTACAGTTCTTATCAACTTGTTTTCATCACAATTTTTCTGCAACATAGCTTGGCTTGATGGTGGGTGGGACCAGTGGCTCCACTGAGAAACCCCACGCGGAAGGCACCCAAGCTCCTATGTAAAGCATGTAGCTTTACATAAGTAGCAGGGATCAGCTCCAACATCTATTTTTAGTGCAATGGAAGCCATGGAAAAAGTGGAGATGAAAGCACTCCTAAGCAGGCGCAGGGGAGGGAAGGACTGTAGCTCTGTGGTAGAGCATTTTCCTTGCATGCAGAAGGTCCCAGGTTCCACCGGTGATGCCTCCAGGTACGGCTGGGAGAAATAACCTGTCTGAAACCCTGGAGAGCTATTGCCAGAATGTACAATACTGAGCTAAATAGACTAGTGGTCTGGCTCAGTATAATACAAATGGTTCTCTGGTAGGGTTGGCAGGGTGCATTCCAGTTGTCAGAATTGCATGGATTAAAATGTGTGAGCAACAGGTATGGGTGTCTGACCATCTGCGTCAGAAGGGGACTGAACTACTGATCCCTTCCAACTCTCCTGAGTGTGGTAAGCTTCAGTATTAAGTACAAATGTGTTACTTGCTGGCAATGGATGTGCTTCATGAGACAACAGATACTGTATGTTACATTGAACTGCACAGGGGCTAACAATGAAGCTCACATATGATACTGTGATAAGCCAGCTGCTAACTACATACACTGCAGGGATTTAGGTGCCCTTTGCTTTCAACCCTATCCTGTTCCCTTCAGCTAAAGTATAAATTTAATTCCACCCAGTCTAGCATGCCCCCTCCAGAAAGATGAATGCTCAGTTTACAGTAGTAGCAGCTTCTTCTGGGAAAGAACAAAACTGAAAAGAAGAATTATGGATAACACTCCTCCCCCTGGGAATTGACAAATTAGTTAATTTGCTGATGGGTGCAGAACAAACAGATATACTGTAATGAGTTGCCTGGGAATGAAAAAAAGGAATGGATCAGGGACTATGTGAAGCTGCCATACACTGTCAGAACATCTAGTACAGGACTTTACTCTGGACGGCCCTTCAAGGTCTTCAGACAAAGGCCTGTCCCCAACCTGCTCTCTAAAATCATTCTTGAGTAGAGATAGCAGAGCTTGGACTGGGGACCTTATACATAAATGGTGCATGTCCTACCTCTGAACCTGTCTCTATGCACTGGTGACAGGCATGGGCATTCTACAATCTGCACTCTCTTCTAAGCTTGATCCAGACATCATAACTGGGGCGACAGACAGCGACCACATTGTGACTTGGGCAAACCAGTGGAGATCTGAAGGCAAACAAAGCTAGTAACAGGCAAGCAAATTAAGCAGGGTTCAAGGGGAGTCCAGGCAGAGCTAGGCAAAAAGAACAAAATAAGGAAGTCAACTGGAAGCATAACCAAGGAGCTCAAAACAGAAGTTGTTGAACAGCCAACTAGCATCCTTTTCATGGTCCTTTTTATAAAGCAACTGGGAGGCTGGAGCCAATGAGAGCTCAGGGCTTGCCAAAAATGCAGAATAAGAGTAAGTAAGAATGATGCCTGATGTGAGCCCCATTGAAGCAAAACACATACAAAAGAGAAAGTTGCCTCAGTAACTACAGACACCACTCAGAAGCAACTATAGGCCTGTTTACATGACCAAACAAGATAGACTGAATGGGTCGACAGGGGAAGTGGTATTGTGACTTTTTGCAGAGTCCCAGGCCATGCAAGAAAGGCAATATATACTTCTAATACGTAATAACAATACACATGCACACATAGTCTGCATGCAGATGAGCTGATGAACTTGTAGAGGTTACAGATGTCCTTATCTCTAATGCACCCATTTATTCTTCCCTGTTTGGTGAATGAACAGAGCCTGTGGTTCGAGGGAGGCATATGTGGTCTTGCCAGTGAAATCATACAAGCAAGAAGTTGGGAACATCTGTGACTCTTCAAAGAGAATCTGATTCTGCTTTTCTATCTGTTCAAAACACTAAAGAAAGAAGGATACATAAGAAGACCCAAGTCACAGTTTGGAGAACAGCTGATTTACTGGTAGCAAAATATTATTGACTAATGTTTCCAGATGTTAGATAAGCATGGTTCATGACAGAAAGGAAGTTAGAAGTATATTAATGTGAAGCAATGTGCCATCCACTTTTGGAGCACTTTCTTGTAGCTTCATTGAAGTCCTTGTACTTGGTACAAACATTGGTACCGAATGTGCCTTGTAACCCTCTTACAACTAGCTGGAGAAATAAAATGTATTAATGATATACAGGTCCTTTCAAAACAGCAGGGTATAGTAACCAAGGAGAATATTTAGAAAGCCATGAATGCAGAAATGCTCTTGGACCCATACAAGCATACCTTAAGTCATAACTTCCTGCAGGGGTCCAGTATTGTGTAAGCAGCTGAAATTTTAACACATCTGGATTCACTTTGGATATGTAGTTCACCATATTCAGCTCTCCTTGTCCTTCAAATTGTACAGTACTGGTACCTGCCTTTGTATTTTCTGTTGGGAGGTTCTCATGTGCTTGTCCCTCACTTTTAAGGCAGACTCATTGGGTGCAATGATGCCTAATGAAGCACTAGCTTCAATATGTGACTGGGGCTCACAAGATGTCTTCTGCTTTTTGAAATAGATCTGCTTCTTTGCTTTCTCTCTCTAGAAGCCTTATATTTTCACTGCATTTCTAGGGTTTCCAAATCTTGCAAAATTTGCAGAAGCAGCATCATTCATTCAGAACAAGCAACTTTTCATCCAGTAAAGTGCGGGGTCCATGCATTTAGAATTCCAGTGGGGCAAGTGCCCATTTGCCTACCCTTGCAGACACTCGTGCAGAAGTACCAACATATTTTAGACAAAAACCCTCAGGAGTGGGTATCTTTAGTAGTTAAGAAATTGTGACTGAATATTAGGAGTAGGGAATAGAAAACTGAGTGGGAAGATGGAATGGAGTGGCTATAATCCTGAACAGCAGCAGTCAACACTGCAAGATTTTGTTGCAGCAGGTCTTACCTATATAAAGTCATTTTAAAATTGTTGAAATCCAAGCTTTTATTTAAAATAAAAATACATACATCTTTAGGACTCATTATAGTTGGAGTTCAATTTTATAAATGCAATGATGACAATATGAGTTACATGCTCAGAAATTGGGAAAGGGGGACTCCATTGTATATTATTTCAAATACCATTTCACATTTCTGTAAAAGCTTAGTACTCAAAGGTGACTTCCACATCCAGGTTTGATATTTCCACCAAACATGAATTAAAATTTACCATTTACAGGAAATGAATATGCAAGTTTTGCCACATAAAATATGTAAAGTATAAGTAAAATGTGCAAAGTAACTACAGCCCTTTGGCATGGGCATTCATTGTATTTTTTAGTACTACTAAATGAGCTACATGTTCTTCAGCTGGGCCAATACCTCTATCATCTGATTATTGAATCAAATGCTAATGAGAACCAGGAATGAGATAGCCAGAGGAAACTGACTTCAGTCTTGCTACCACAGCCTTATTTGGTAAGAAAGTTCAAGTGTGCTGTTTTCATATATAATGTCATAATCATTCCTGCCCCTAAGCTGCACAGCATGTGGGGAAGACAGCCTGAATCTAAAAGCATTTACATGGAAGAAAATTTTGAACCAGGAAACTGGTCTTCAACATGTGGGTATGAAGGGTGGTATTTACTGAGCTATTTCTTTTATGAACTGGTGGTAGCATACATTAATATATTAGCAACTCCTTTAGGACTTAGTCACAGAGGTGCAGTGCGCTCTGTAACTTTTCTGGTAGGTAGGCCTTTAAGAGGCACAATGGTGGAGCAAAAATTGAAATAAAGAAATCAAAGGGCTCTGATGCTGAACAAAACCTGTGTTTGTCTGTCAACAACTCTGATGAAAAATTAAAAGACAAATAAAAGTAAACGGTTGAGAACGCTATGGGAAACATCATCTAAAGAGGAAATTAACTTTCACAAAGATCAGAACAAAACACTTTACCCCAGGCGGCCTCCAAAGCCCACTCTTGGAAGTGGTAAGCAATCAATGGGAACTGAAGAGCTTAGCTTCACTTTGATGGATCAGAAACTAAATGTTTCTAATGATAAAGGTGCATGTATTCGGACCAAAACAAACTCCAGGCATTCTCCAGACAGGAGAAATATGCTCAGTTGACCACACTGTGTTTCAGTTATGAACTTTATCACTTGAAGAGTAGGCACAAGCAAGACTCCTCAGAATATCCTAATCTGTGGTAGCTAAGGAACAGGGTGGGATAATGCAACTTGATTCTGGTACTCTCAGGGGTGGGCAGCATGGGCAAGGGAACAGCAGTTACAGTGGCATTCTCCCAGCAGGGGATGGGGCAAGCTGAGAAGTGACAAGGTAGAATTGCTTCCAATGCGGCATACAAGAAAATCAATAAAAAAGCAAGTATTTAAAATACAGTTAAAAGCTCATAATCAGAAAATAGAATAGTCTTTAAATGTATTTCTTACCCCCTCAGACTTCATAATGTTAGAATTAACTTATGCAGATGTTACACATTTCTGCAATTTTACTGACTTTATGCAGAAGTAGAACTTTCTGACTACAGATCCAGAATAGCCAAAAAAAAACTCTAAATGGAAAGTCAGCCAGCCATAATTCTGCTTTCACATCTGAAACTCTGGTCTTGATAATGCAACAGTATGGAAATATAAAGCAAATAATAAAATTAGAGTTAACAAGGCTTATCTGCCACTTCCAATGAAAATTATATGGTCTTTCCATTCCAACACTTGTTAATCTGTTCCAACTTAGCAAAAGAACACAAACTGGTAATAGCAGCTGAAGAATGATATGATGGATTATATAAATTATAAATTCCTAAAGAGGCATACACACCCCATTTTTCTCAAAACATGGAAGTAAAGAAATAATACCAATTATGCTAAAGTAATGTGTATATCTGTGCAATGGTTCGAGTTAGTCATCTGAAGTTCCAAATCTCACTATCCATCATTGATTTTCCAGATTATGATTGCCAGTGGTATTGTAAACCTCACCTGTAATAAAGGTGAGCAAACCACCAAAAGTAATATTATAGCAAGAAGCTGCTTCTAGTGGTACACTGGTTCTTAAATAACAAAGCCATAAGCTTATAGAATTACTGAAACAAAAGCATTCTTGGTAAAAATCCCACACCTGAAAGATGAAGCATCGCCCATAGTTGCTGTGGAATTGGCATCAGCCACACTTTCTATGATACTGCATTAAAGTGGTCAGACTATCAGCTGCAAATCAGGACTTAAGTTCATTTACATCCACACATAGGAATACAATGGACAAGATTCTAGTGGTCTCCATAGAATAAAAGCAGACCATTTTGACACCTTATCTGATATATCATTAGGACAGTGTATTCTAGAAATATGACTTCAAATGGGTTGATGTGTTTGGTCTTTTACGGCAAACCCAAGCATACCTACACTCACAGAATTCTTGTGACGCTCCAGTCTAACAGATTAACTGCAGCCTAAACATTAGTGGACTAGAGCCCAGTCCAAACGAAGATAATTTTACTAAATAATCTAGCTGTGCCAGTCCCCACAAAAATAAACCAATCTCTTACCTTAAATCAACACTTTCACACACAAGCTGCGCAGTACTCTGATATAAGAAAGCGTTCCACTGAAGTAAAATTCGGGATCAGGATTGTACCAGCAGGTAGATTAAACAGGTCAGTATATAACGCTTTGCTTTTTTTAGTAATTCCCCACCCAAGATAATGTACTCAGATGTCAGGTGTGCTCTAGGCCCTGTAGTATCAGAATCAGGCCCTGCAGATGTCATTTCAGTCCTCAAACATTTCACCTCTGAACTTTGCACTTCTGGCAAATACAAAAATAAAACGCCGCTTTATCTCAGGCAAACTGCTATCTGACATGACAGCCTATCTGTCAGCTTCATAACCCAAGACCCCACGTATCTGTCTTGTTTCACCATAAATTTCTGCTCAAACAGCAAGATTATGACAGCTGTACCATGCACAGACTTGTACACAACACTGAAAACTCTCTGGAATGGTTTGAATTGGAGACAAGAGCAAGGCTGGATTTTGGAGAAGGAAGCGCTTCTAGTGACAGCGGTGGTAAGAAACCCACTCCTTATACAATGCAATAACTGGCATCAATTGCTAAATAAGCTGTAATTCAATTATAAAAGCCACATTCTAAAACAAATAAATTAAAATGACAGATAGTTTGCTATTTCATCATCTATTGTTTTCCTCAGACAAGTATGATTTTCTAAGTTTAGCTAGCTGGGAGGCTGACCACAGGTATGGCTCTGTGGTGATTGCTTCTCTTTTTCCATTATAAGCTTGTTCTACCCAGTTATATTTTTAGAATATCTGCTCATGTTGAATGACATCCAGATATTTTAGGGTAGGATTTTCTTCGTTTTTGTTTTTTGCAATGTATAAAAAGGAAGAGGGGAAGCTGAGTTTTGAAAAAAAAGAATACACTGACTACTTCAGAATTGGCTGTGTGACTCATTTGGTTGTAATGTCAAAATGATCCACTACCAGAGCCTGCTCAAGATGGAGAGAGGAGCAGCTGTAGATAGAAAGATGTTGGGACATCCTTACAATATTTAGGTATTTATTTATTGGAAATATTAACTCACCTTGAATGAAAATCAAAGATTCCCAGTCTTTGAGAATCATCACACAGATAGAAGATAAAAACCACAGCAAAATCAGTACCAATAATGATATCAAAATCAGATAAGTCACTTGACCTCCCATGAAGAACTACTGGAATATACGTATTTTCAAATCATTTATTACATGGAGCTCAGAACACACACACACACACACACACACACACACACACACGACCACTTTCACAATCTTGCTCTTTGATTACATGTGTGGAATCCAACACCACAATGGCATTTCACACATGTCCTGATCAGGTGTTAAAAGTCATTCTACTTAAAAGAAATTCTTTTTTTGAAAAAAGGGAATAACCATTTTAAACTATGTGTGGAAGGATGAATGATACCGTGTTCTGTGCATAAAGAACAATAATATAATGTGTCTGATGACCCAGAAAAATATACTGTAGCTCCTAGGCCTGTTCATTACACGTCTGTGTCAAGGGAGCTGAAACAAGAAGTGAAAGGCTGGGTTTTGTTTTGCTTCAATCAGTGAAGGCCAGACATGTAAGCTTTTGCATTCAGACTGCATCTGGAAATTGACACTGATAAGGGAAAATAATTTCTACTTAGTCCTAGAGTCATCAACTTAAGAGGCCAGACAGCATACAGCTGTCTCAGACACTCTTTCTCGCACACAGTTATAAATACTTCTGCATTAGAAGTAAGAGAATTCTGGAATAAAATGTGTCTCAGAACCCACCACTGAGACTGGAACTTAAAATTCAGATATGCAAAAATCAGAGATATGTAGCCCTGGAGATCATCCCTGGAAAGTTCTAAAGTGAGGATGGAGCTGCCCTACCTCTCCTGCTGCCTTGACCCTTTTACCTACTTTCATCCCTCGCCAACAGATAGGAGGGAGCGAGGTAAATGAACGGACCAGCGGAGGAATGAAGGAGGAGGCACAATGGCTGCATACCATCTTGTGCGGCAGCTGCAGACAAATTCCATGCTAGAGATCATTAAGAAAGGAATTGAAAATAAAACTGCCGATATCATAATGCCATTATACAATTCTATGGTGAAAACACACTTGGAATACAGTGTATAGCTCTGGTCACCTTCCTTAAAAAAGGATATTTGTGCAACGTCTTGCACTAGCCCTGTCTGAGTACACAACTAGAAGCTACAGCTATCCATAGAGAGTCACTTGTTGTTCATATGTATGGATATATGTATATTTCACCCAATTTCTACATTCCTTCCACTTATAGGTATGAGGCAAATTGTGCAGATCACATGGAATTTCTTATCTGCAATGGGGCTGCCCCTCATGATACCCAGGCTATTCCCTCAGTCATCAACATCTGAACTGGCCATAAGGAACTGCACAACCCTGTGTCTATTTAACTTAGATAAACAGTGCTTAGCAATTAGTGCATTGCTATGTTTCTCTCAGCCCCAAAACCTAAAAAGCCTTTTGTCTTCATGGGCTTGCAGAATAACACGCTCTTTTTGGCTCTGGTTTATTCCTGAATACATTTGTTGGCTTCACATTTGTCTCTAATGCTTCGATCTAATGTTCAGGTGTAAAAGATTTATGATGGCAGTAATTTCTTCTTGCGTGTGGTGCATTAAAATCAGGGAGCCAGTTTCCTTTCCCATAGAGCTGAAAAGTCACATGTAGAAGAGTAATTATCCGGCTCAGACTGTCCAGCCTCCAGCACAGAGGTGATGCCAGTTCGTACCGGAACTTTGCATTTTGAATGCTCTCCACTCCTCCATTTCCGTCCAGACACATGATTGACATGGCTTTGATTCATCTAGCTTTCTGTATGCTGGAACCAATCCATGTCAGATCACGATCGTGTAAAACTACCCTGAATCTTATATGAGTACATGGATAGTCACTTCGTAGTCTCTGCAAAAAGTGGTAAGCGGGAGAAGCAAGGTGGGTGCAGCCCACCTAAAGCAGCCCCACCCCCTTGATTCTGCTTGCACCCCACACCCCACACCAGCTACTACCCTGTCGCCCTTGCTCAAAGGAAAAAATAACTGAGAGGGAAACTGGGTGAGTTTGATTCCTCTGTCCTCAAGCAAATGTAAGGAATTTTATGCTCTTCCCCGTCCCCTTACTTTGCTAGATGGGTGAATGATCAGGGTTTCTTTTGCACAAGCATTCTTTCTGACTACCTTTGAGGTTTCGTGAACACTTAAAGGGATCTTTAAGGGACCATGATCATTTTTGAAGCAAACTGGGGAAAGGTCTGCTGATTCTTAAGTCTCCCGTAATACAGAAGTGAATGTATTTCACCTTTTAGTCTCTTACTCATTATGGAAGCTTAAAAGAGAAATAAAGTTTAAAAATAAAAGTCAAAACATCATATGTGTCTATAGGTCTTCTTAATTCATGATAGAAATTATTTCAGAGGGGCAGCAAAGGATCTTTTGAAGTTTTGGGGTTAGGTCTGTGGCTCAGCAGTAGAGCATCTGCCTTGCATCTTTAGATAGGGCTGGGTGGGAGAGACCCATGCCTGAAATACTGGAAGCAACAGTACTAAGCTGGAAGGACCAACAGACTGATTTAATATTATGTAGCTTCTTATGTTCATATTCATTCTTTACACACACACACACACACACAGAGAGAGAGAGAGAGAGAGAGAGAACATTTTGCGTGAAAACCACTAATATTAATGTACTTAAAGAACAACAGGATGAAGTTGGAAATTGCCTGACACAGTGCCTAATATTGGCTGGAATGTTATTCAGACCGTGCCAGGTGGTGGAGGTTCATGCTTAACACTGCATGTTTCCAAGAAAGCATCTGGAATCATATAACCTCCACCACCTGGCACAGCCAACTCAGAGCTACAATACCACCCGTCCAATATGCCTGCACTGTCTATTTCCAGTTCAAACCGGGTCGTAAAATCCAATTCCCCAAAATAACTTGGAAAAAATAGATTAGCTGCAATTGGCTGGCTCTCTCTCTCTCTCTCTCTCTCTCTCTCTCTCTCTCTCTCTCTCTCAAGTGTAAAAAGGCTTCAGGCTGCTGTGTATGATCTGCTGTAAAGGGGACATCCATATTTCACTTTCCAGAAAGAAAGTAATGACATGGGAGGCTGAATTACTTGCACTGCAGTCTGGAAGTCTACAGGATATCATTATCCTAGCTTTTAACACAGCTGCCTGTTAGATACATACAGAAACTTTTTTATAACATGCTCTCAAATCATGTCTCCTTGTTAAAACATAGCTGGACTACAATCTTTACCAGCCAGCAGATAAACCCAATAATCTCTTTGATACATAATCTCACACTGCAGGGCATCCATTGGGCACTGAGGAGATGGTAACGTTTGCCAAGTATTTTTCGTAACACAATCCCATTCCTGCTCATGGCACAACACAATACCCTCTTTACGCATAACAGTGGGATGCCACTACCACTGCCTCCACGAATGCTCTCACCTGGTACTTACAAAGGTACCACCTGATACTGGTACATATGCCATCAAATGGAAGCCAATATCACAAACAGAACTAAAGAAAATGTGTTGGAGTAACTGAACATGGAGAAGGGGTTAACTTCCTTCATGAGCACAAATCACCCCATGAAGTTTTCTCTAAAATGTTTGACTATAACCAGGTCTTTGGCTGATTTAATATTCAATGGTATTTTAAATGTGTTTGTGGGTAGGGGATTATTGGTTTGTTTCTCTTTTTATTTCATTATGTATTTTGTGTTCTCATTTTGTATTTTTATGTTGTGAACCACCCTGTAATATTCAGAAGAAGGGTGGTATACAAATTATTCTTATTATCCTTATTATTCTTATTATTCTTATTCTTATTATTATCTCCAACAGATACAAAGTCAGCCAAGCCAAATATTATGGTATCAGCCCAGTGCTGAATATATAAGTGATAGTGGCATGTCAGTTCATTAGTCATCAGTCTGTCCAGGGTCAGTGCGTAAGTGTGAGTTGGAGTCTGTATAACATGTTGAATTGCTAGAGCAACAGAAATACTTTGTACCTTTATATATCTCTATATGTATTTGCTTTTTTTAAAAAAATTATTTTTATTGGTTTACAAATACAAAAAACAAAATTGTACATTTGAGCTTCTTAATTACATCTTAATTCCATTTTTGACTTCCCTCAATTTGTCTGAGCTTCCTTCATTTTATCACTTTTAACACATTCCTACCCCTTGTTATTAAAACTATTAGATTCAATTCATTATTTTTACTTATTGTTACATTTTCACATCACAGAGCTTCTTTAAAACTTACAAACGTAATCTGGTTATCACTTAGTTTTTGCAAATATTGAATAAACTTCTCCCAATCTTCTGTAAATCTTTGATCTCGTCGATTCCGGATCCTTCCTGTCAAATATATCTCTATATGTATTTGCAAAGCCTACAAGCTGTGAATCTACGTCCAGAACTGTATTACTGAAGCCTTATCTTCTGCAACATTAAACTAGTTTGGACCTTAAGCTGCTTCTGGTGACTGGAACTGGGGGCAACTTCCTCTACATGGGTATCTCACCTCAGATTTCCAACATGAACATCAAAACATTAGGCAATAGCTCAATCAACTTTCTGCAGAAAGAGTAGATGAAAATGCCTTCTGGTTTCCAGAGGTATAATTAACTGAATGAGGTACTGGCATATTTCCAAAATGATTTTGCTATAATTAATATTACAAGTATAAGCTATTTCCCCTTGATAATGAGGGAAACACATTTTATGTACATGCTTGCCACTCTTATCTCATTCTTCAGAACAGTGAGGAAATATAGGGATTGGTCCTAATGGCTTGCTCCCTTCTGTCTGGCTCGTGAAATTTGACTCCTTTGCCTGGAGAGCTCAAGAAAGAGGCTGAAGCTCTAGAACTTCAGACCTGATAGCAGGCCTAATGAAACATGATGTCTAAAACTATTATTTGTCTCCCAGCAAAAGAAGTGTTGCAGATCTATGTATCAGCATACTTTTGATTTCACTGAGGTTGAAAATCAACTCCATCCAAGCTACAAAATGCCTTCAGAGTTTCTTGTTTTGACTTACTTTTTACTTCTGACTACAGCCAGCAGCCTCAAACTCTGCACTGGACCCTACTGTACTAGGAAAGAGCTGTTTGTATGTCATAAAAAAAAATAACCTATTAAATAAAGACTGCTGTGATCCCGAAGTACCCACCTGCCCACACAGGCGAGTCTGCCCTTATGTCTCTGAATGATTGCATGGAATGAGACTGGCAACAGGCACTTTACTCAGGCAGTATGCAAGTGGAGGTAAACGCCATTCAGAATTTTGCAGCAATATAGTGACAAGACTGCCATCAGTTGAGATGCGGAATCTACAGCATTTGGCGCAGTGTGGCTCAGGTAACTTGAGAAGCCTATAGGATCCCAGCTGACCTTATTTAAACTATTTTAGACGCCACTTTTCTAAAAGAAAACCACAGATTTAGAACAATTACTCATTCTCAGAGGAGGTTGCTTGTTACCTTGACAAGTAGAACACATGTAAAATATCCCTGGTTATTTCCCAGCATTTCCCAGTACAGTGGTACTTCAGTTTTCGAACAGCTTAGTTTTCAAACTACTTGGAACCTAAACACTTTAAACCTGGAAGTGTGTAGCTGAAGTGTGTAGGCTTTGACAGAGATCTGACAATACCTACCCCTGACACCAGCCCTGCCCACAACACCATAGTTCTGGCCTTACTGTCTTCCAGTTAATCCCCATTGGAAGAAGGAAATCCTACTATGTAACTGTGATCAAGTGGGACTGGGTCATTCAAAATTTTGGTCCTTCTCTGTTGTTTTTAAAGAAGTGCTTAAGATGTTGTTATTTCACCAGGCCTGTAGTGGATCTTAAGCTTGCCATCAATGTTTGTTTTTTAAAATATCTTACTCTTAAGTTTTAATGCTTTGCTTTCAAGTGTATTAAATTCTTATTGTAAAACGTCATGGTGGTCCTCATTAGGTCCAAAGGGAGGTATTAAAATGTTTCTATGAGAAATAAAAAAATGAGCAACTCCTGTTGCAGAGATGTAGTACAATGTCTCATTCTCAGATGAAGTTGCCTGTTCCAGGCGGCAACAGCTCTTACTGTCACAAAGTTCTTTCTGACGTTTAGTTGAAATCTCCTTCCTTGTAACTCGAAGCCATTGGTTCAGGTCCTAGCCTCCCGAGCTGGAGAAAACAAGCTTGCTCCATCTTCCATGTGACATTCAGTGTAGACAGATGGACAGACTGACCTAATATACAGTCACTTACTGTGAAAGGGGAAGAGTCACAGCCCAGAGGCAAAGTATATGTTTTTGCATGCAGAAAGTCCCAACATCAATCCCTGACACCTTCAGGTAGGGCTGGAAACGGCTGCTGTCTTGAGTAGCAATAGTGTGCAGACTGAGCTGGTGCTCTGACGTAGTATGCATAAAGTCACTACTCTTGGCTGAGGGCCTTTGCCCAATCAGGAGGCATCCCCAGATCAGTGACTCGTGCAGATACTCCTTTTCAGCTGCAAGACTGGAATATGTCTCCAATTTTAATTCTGGAGGCAGGGAGGGAGTTTTCCTTAGCTATCAGAAACTTGGAAAAACCAGACTCTAGTGTGTACAAAAGGATGATTGGATTATATCAGTAACACTGGCTTTATTGTTTAAAGGGCAACACAGAGATATAAAATAACTCATCCATTCGTGCTGCTTCTTTATTTCTAGCATCAGCTTTTTGAAGTACCTAAAGCAGCTGCTCCCCTAAAAAATAAAATTACAGCAGACACTCCCTCTCTCTTAAAAGTTCAAAAGAAAAATCTGGAGAATGAGGCAAAGTACACCCAAATAGGCTTCTGCAATTGGTTGCTCAGCCTTGCTTCCCAGTAGAAATGCTGTCAGTCCAGGCTTTCAAAGCTCACGAGATCATTACTTCACACCCGTTAGGCTTGACTTGCTCCTTCGGATTGAATTTATCCAAATGCTTCAGATGGAGTCTATTAGCAGCGTTCTCTGAGCTCCCTGCTCCACTTTTCAAAGATGAAGCAAGCAATTTAAATTGCCATGAAGGCAACAGTAGATATTTCCAAAAGGGCCAGCTGTTTTATGATATATCCCTCTGAATAGGAGGCCATGACTACAATCAGAACATATATTAAGCATAGTACAATCTCCTCAGTTGTCTTAGCTCCCAGTTCCTCTCTACCATATGCATACACTCCTATATTCTCAACCTTGGAAAATCACAATCCCTAATATTCGGTCCCCATCTTACCCTACAGAAGCCTTCCCCAACCTGGTGCCCTCCAGATGTTGTTGGGCGGCAGCTTCCGACACCAATGGCTATGCTGGTTGGGGCTGATGGGAACCATAGCCCAAAACATCTGAAGGGTTCCAGGATGGGGGATGCTGTGTTAAAACTTTTTGTATGGGAGAGCCACTATCATTGCCATTCTTCAAAATTCATGTCTTTACCAGAAAAGCCTCTAGCACAGGGGTTGGGGACCTGTAGCCCTCCAGATATTGCTAGACTGCAACTCCCATCAGCTCCATAAGTTTCTAACATTGCAGTCCTATCTATACTCACCTGAGAATAAGTCCTATTGAACTCACCAGAACTTACTTCTGAGTAGATGCATATATGACTGCAGACTGAGTAGGTGGGTAAATGTATCCTGTCTAGTATTCATTGAAATTGTATGTTTCTAAATGTTGGTTATCTAGGAGAATGCGGACCTTTCAAGCAGGTCTGTTTCCCCCTCCGACTCACTGAAAGGTATGAATTTGAGAAATAGCTTAGATTGGATCCACACAATTTGTAACTCGCCAGCTGAATGCAGTTCATCAAGTATGTACAATGTAGCCCACCAGAGAATCTCTTGGGGATTTTGTTTTCTTGCTGGGACTGCAAAAGGGCATGGCAAGCACATATCAGAACATTACATGACTGGTGTGGGCTGCTTGTGGCTCAGACAGGCCTACTTCACCACTTTTGTTCTTATTCCTTCTATCTATATGGAAGCTAACAGTAGGTAAAGCTCAGTAGACCCTTTATCGAAATTCACTGGTTGATTGGTACATTGCAGACTTTTTGCCATCTTTTCACCTGCAGATGGTTCGCGGTTAAGACTTTGTAGTCTTGAACAAAGCAAATTTACTCACTCCCCTTGACAATGCAACATTTTCTCAGTTTTGCAATCGTGGGAGGGAAACACCCACAGAATGCACTATTCCTTAGCTACTTTCTGGACACACCATACTATCCTGGTCATTGCTTCCTCCTGAACCAATAGCAAATAAATAATTCCCAGCCTCCCACCCCTTCCAGTTCTTGTCTGAGCCACAGGTTTACTGTATGTTAGTGACCCTTAAGCCCTGCTCCCCATCTGTCCCTGCTGTTACACCACCCAAGAAACCCAACTACAGTCACAAGTTGATCCGTGCCATTATCTCAGCTACAGTCACACAACTGACACTGCAAACTTCATCCCCTGCAACAGAGGGTCCATACACTTGTTTAATACAAGGAATAGATGTAATTGCTTTCACATTATATTACAGTGCTTCTTTACTGCCAACATGGAAATCAAGAAGATCATCTCATAATTGAGACAGGGAGGATTCCTCTGAATATATTAGTCTTCCTCTCAGCTTCAAGAACCTAGCAACATTAATTTCTGTATGACTTAGATTTAACAAATTCAAGATTAACCCTGACAGTTCATAATTTCAAATAAATTAATCATTAGCACAGCAAATAGGCCTGGCAGTTTAAGGCCTGCTCTGAAAACCTGGTTTGATAACCTAAACTTAATGAGTGAGAAATATATAGATACACTGGCTGGTCATATAAATTCTTCCTTGATTTTATCAATGCTTTTATTTTGTTTTTGCACCCAGATCAAATGTTCAGACTTTGGCAGAGATTTCACCCCTATTTTTACTGAAATTGCCAGCACAACAATGTCCTTTCCCCCGCCCCTACCCCATCTAGGTCCTCTTTGGTGCAACACTTGAACGTTTCTCTGACAAGACTGTGATCTGCTAATTTTACTAAGAGCTGAACTGGCATCTCTGGGGACAATGTTCTTTCCTTACCTTTTCATCCAGTAATATGATTTGCTTGCAGCTAATGAAATACGCTTTCACATTAGCTAGGCTGAGTAAGGAGTTCAATAGGCAATTCCCCATCCTTTTCTGGATGACATATGGTCAAGCGACAACAATACAGCCCCCCCCCAACAAAAAGTTAATGTCAACTGCTTTTGACCGAGAATTTCCTCCTTTTCTTTAACATGTCAGAGCAGGAGTTGATAATCCCCACAGACCTCCATTTTTCACCCTCCCCTCATCCCATTTTTTAGTTGCCCCAGTGGTTTATCATGTCCAATTAGCCATCTGCCATGCTGGTATCATCATACAAAGGAAATGCTCTCCCTTCCACCATAACCCATCAGCAGGCCCTTTGTCCAAGCTGACAAATAAGAATCAGGCACCATTGTTCTCTGTCGATGCTGCTGTCCGCATGTAGGCTGCCAATTCTGATTATAACAGCAGGAGTGCCACAGGACACTCTAGGACTCAGGATCTGTGCCAACAACTCCATAGAATATCACCAAGTCATATTTAACAGTGCATATTCTATTTTCAGCAGCTAAACCACATCAGGTCAGATTCCTTTCTCTTGCACATTTGGGGATTCCACAGGGATCTCTTTACTATTTAGTTTTTAATTCAAGGTATTATATCTGGAATATACAAGGAGTAGCATCACACTAGGCCTGAGCCATTCTCCTACAGGGCAAGTGTGTGTGTGTGTGTGTGTGTGTGTGTGTGTGTATTCAAGTATATAATCTTTTTTTAATTCATAAAGGAACACAGCATTTTCTGACATACTACTTCTTAGCAGGATAGCTCAGGGTAGACTTTTGTTGCACTAGCACAAAGCCATGGAAAGCCATGGGTCCATTAGACAACAGATGCAGCTGTTTGATTAGTGCTGCACTGCAAGACTGGCATCAGATGGGCACAACTGTGTGCAAACAGTTTGTGTAATCTGCACTGCCCCTGGATGCAATCATAGATTTCACATCTCACTGCATCACAATTATTATTAGTGCTGGTTTATCCAGGACCATACCATTCCTGACTAAAGACATACAAGCTACACAGTGCGCCTGCATAACTTATGAAACTGCAAATCAATGCCAGCCCACCACTAACCATGTGTTGTTGATTGCCATGTGTTTGGCAATCCTCCTGTCATTGCATGCTAAGTTTATCTGACCTTCCTGCGAACCACCACAGAGAACTTTCAACTTGGTCATTCACTTGCTATGTGATGATACTTCCTTTCACTTTCTCATGCTAGCTAGATGTGCAGGAGCTAATAATGTAGACAGAGAGACTTCAAAATAAAATAAAAGCTTGAAGAGTCATCTAATTAAGAACATCCAAATGGCAATGTGAGCATGGGGATTCTAATCCTAGATATGGAGTCCACGATCTCCATTGTGCCAGCACGGCATATGACCAGAACATTCCTGGAAAGCCTTACCTGGCATTTTCCGGAAAGCATGGAATAGTAGCAGAAATATATCACATTATTCTGGATTTCAGGTGGACTGCACCTCGAGTACTGATCCTGAAACTCCCTGCCCCACATCTTGATATGTAAAATTAAACATGTGAATATTTTACTGACATGGAGGGAGAAAACATGGACGTTTTCTCATGATGAATCTCTCTGTTAGGCTGCTGTTTAAAACACAGCAGTTGGGCCAGTTAGGAACTCTATCCACATCCTACTGATATTCATGTTACAGGAATATTGTTTGATTCACACTTTGAGGCAAAGCCTACGTCTCTTCCCTCCATACACATGCCCACCAAAGACTGTTTCTGCAATATAAATGACCACAGCACTCCAACTCACCAATTGCTATTATTAAAGATAATTTTCTCTCATTATCCTCAGCCAAGCATGATGAGAGTAAAAAAGCACAGTATGCCTAATTACAGCAGCTTTATTCCACGGCTGAAATAAAAGAAAAAGTTGCACAAAAACTGCAGAAAGAGATTTTCAGTTTTTGTATTACAGGCAACTTCTTATCTGCAAGTGTCAGATGCAGAGATAAAAGGAGTAGATCTCTACATGCCTGATGTTGCCACATTTGAGCCAAGTTAGGATCAAAGCTACCTTGACTGAATAGGAATATCTCTGCCAATAGACATATTCCACAGGTAGAACTGGAGAGCAAATCTATCCACCTAATGTTTGAAACTGCAGATGGTACTTGAATGAAGGTTTCCCTGCCACAGGGCACGAGTCTTTTCTGGGAAATGTTTAGGAAGCCATCCCTGAGCTCTTGCCTCAATTACTGTGCTTGCAGAGTCCAACTTCAATAGCTCATTTTCTCCAGTAAGAGGGGGTAAATGAATGGCCAGCACCATGAGCCTTTACATAGCTACACAGAAGTAAGTTCCACAGAGTTCAATGCGGCTTACTCTCAGGTAACTCAGACAACTCCTGCAGCCAAGCTGGTGTCAAATGCTGCTGCTTTCCTTTGGACCACATCAGCAGGGCTGAGAGGGGAGTATAGTTGTCTGGGTAGCTCAGGATCTCCATACACACTGCCCAGGCTTGCACCCCAGAGAGGTCACCAGTGCTGCTAACACAGCAATAACAACACAGGAGGCAGCAGTTATGATTTACTGGTCTCTGCAGCCACAGCAGACGCTGTGATTCTCCAGCAGTTTGACTTTGCCCCCAGAGGCACACGCCATTGTCTCTCAGGACAGAGGAATGCCAACAACTCTCAGGTAAGCACACAAAGGATTCCAGCCTGAAACTGACAGGAGGCTGGATAGCACCCTCTATGAATCCTGGCATGGAGGTGACTAGAAAAACACAGTTCCATCATTACATTTTATAGTTACATTTAATAAAACATAACATTTTAGTTTGATCTGTTTGCTCACTTTCTTTCCGTTGCTGAAGAGGTTTTTTGGAATGTTCCACTTTCAAGACCACTCTCTAGTAAAACACTGAATTCCATGAGGTTTCATACTGGTCTGCCCCATACTACAGAACAAGAATTGTTTATTCACCATAGTATTGAATGCAGGACCTTCATCCAAATAAAATATGGGCACAAATGCTTCTCATTTGGCCCTCAGCCGTGCTGATGTTTCAAGTAATAAATTACAGGGAAAATTGGGTTAATAAACCCTAGCCCTCCAAAAGTATTTTCCTTTCATATGTTCATAAATACCAATGGTTACTGTACAAGCATGTGTCATAGTACTTTGGTAAAATTGCAGTTCTGTATCTATACTGAAACTTCATTGGAACTATAAGTCATAGCAGCTGAAGCAACAAAATACTTCATTATGGCTCCTAGGTGCTTGCAAGAGGCCCCACACACCTGTCCCAAATTTTCCTCTCTCTTGAAAGGTGTGCAACCATTTCTCCACTGAAAACCAAACTTACACTTTAAAATGTGTTCCTATATCCCTCCATGGTCAGAAACAGCTAGTGGTAGCTATTATGTTCTTGACGAATTTGATTTGAGATGTGCATTTTTAGGATTCACCCTATTCTAGTGATTGTAGTTTGTTTTATACTGTTTTTAATGTATTTTAAATTGTGACCCACTCCATCACCTTCAGGGATGGTAATAAATTATGTTATTGCTGTTGTTGTTAATACTGCTGTATGCACATGGTCTTGTCAGTAGACAATCTACAATTTAACATATATTGATGGTGAGAGGTTCTTCTACAAGATCCCATTATCATTGGTATGCATATTCATTGACCATGCTCAGTCACCTAGTAAAAGGGGGGCACTAGCAGGTTTCATATCTAATCCCCCCTTTTTTTGTAAATTATTACCCACATTCATCCTCAGTGATAGCATTCAACCACCTTCCAATGTAATGCTGACAAAGAAGAATACCATCCCCTGACCTAAACATCAGGAATAACTTTCCGACAGTAAGAGCTGCTTGACAGTGGAACAGACTTCCATGAGAGCTGGTGGACTTTCCTTCCTTGGAGGTTTTTAAGCAGAGGTTGGGTGGCCATCTGTCATGGATGCTTTAGTTGAGATTCCTGTATTGCAGGGGGTCAGACTAAATGACCTTTGGGGTCACTTCCAACTGTACAATTCTATGATTCACCTTGAATTAATGTATGTTAGCTATATACCCAGATGACAACAAACAACCATCATTTTTTTTCCAGCTACAACAGGCAGTATCTGCTCCTGACTAGTAATCTGGTAGGACAAAACTGCCACAATGTTAAAGTCGACATTGGGATTCCTTGGCAAATTATGACAATCTACTCTGCATCTCAGCCTCATTGATTTATGCGCATCATGGAGGTTGACCATTTATGAAGTCTGAAAGCAAGAAAGTAAAGACATCATGAAAAGCATTGTCTACCAACGGAGACAAACAGATTGATTCAATGTCTATGTCCTATTAAGAGCCGTATAGTTCCTCAGCCTCAAGGAACTCCTTTGCAGACATAATTTCAAGAGCCTCTATTGATCAAACAGCTTGTCCACTGCCAATCATTCATTTTTAACTTGTTTAGTGATAGAACTGCCAGTCACTTGTGCACAAATGAGCAATAACAAAAGTCTGACACACAAGTAGATGGAAAGGAGAGAGGGAGCCACAGAGACAGAATAATTCATTGCCTTTTTTTAAAAAAAGTAGAAGGATATCAGGAACAGATAACATATCCTACCATATTAAATATAACCAATGTTCAAGCTACACAATAGAATAGTAATTTTAGAAATCAATACCCTCCCCCCACTCTGTATGGATAGAACTAATAATTGCTCTTTCCTGGCATTTGGGAATTTGCATTGTATTGTTCTGTCACTTCTCCTTTATAAATATTTAATTTAGACAAAGGATTCCTTTGTCTGTTTTCACCAAGTTGTTAAGGAATTCTTGAAATACACGGAAAAAATATATTTCCCCACAGATCTTTTATTGTAGTAAAAAGTATTGCTAGAAAGGCCACCCTCCTTTTTTTAATGTATACACACAACTTCCTTTTTGGTACAGTCAACAAAGTAATTTATATTCTGTTTCACAAATGGGAAACTATATGCAACCCCTATTAATTCAAGACGCCTAGGGAACAGCCAAAACAACTGGAAAACCTAAAACTCACATAAAAAGAGTGTGATTAATATATCCTTATATACCCAAGCTTCAATTCTCCTATGTCTTGTGAATAAACAGCAGAATTAAACACATGCAAAAATATAATTTTAAGTGGTCAGCAACTGGTGGAACATGGGGCCACATGCTGTTAAGTTTCATGGGGGATAAGGCTATCAATAGCTACTAATCATTATGCTTATATACTACTTCCAGAAGCAAAGGTACCTTACTTCTGAATACCAGTTGTTGTAGAACAACAGTGGGAAAGGCCTATTGCACTCAAGTCCTGCTTATGGGCTTCCCATGGGCATCTGGTTGGTCATTGAGGGGAACAGGATGCTGAAGTTGACGGTCAAGACTGAGCAGGCAACCAGGTCACAGGCTTCCCCTCTATGGCGAGATGTACTATATTTCTACTGAAAGTATAACTGATATTTCCAAATTTGTATGTCTAAATTAGACATAGGGTTTCCCAAACTTGGGTCTTCAGCTGTTGCTGGACTACAATTTCCATCATCCCTAGTTAGAAGGACCAGTGGTCGGGGTGATGGGAACTGTAGTCCAAAAACAGCTGGATACCCAACTTTGTGAAACCCTGAATTTTGGGCATTTCAATTTTACAGAAATCTGTGCTGCTTCAGTCCTCTTTTTATTATTCATTTTCTCTCTTTTTTTGCCATACATAAGATATCACCCTACTGCCAGGTAGAGCTGGATAACAGGGCTCTTGAGGGCCCTCCTAGTACTGCACAGTGGGAACCCAGAACAACACTAAACAGCAGCTCCTGCAGGTGAGTTTCTAGCTAAGGCCAACAGGGGAGAATGCAGGGTGAATGTGACTCTCAGACTGGCAAATCAGAAGGCAGATAAACTACTTATTTATTTTTTTAAGAGTGACACAGTCATTATGGAAGCCTAATGGAAAGTTAATGGGTAGTAGCTGTATCTCATAGAGCATGTGCCTTGCATATTATCATCATCATCATCATCTACAAGCTCCTTGGCATTTCCAGTTTAGACAAAAGGATCAGTATGGAAAAGGCCTCTGCCAGGGACCTTGGAAAGTCGCTAGGAAGGGCCTATCGGCATTCAGTAGCAAAGCACATGCTTTGCATACAGGTTCAAAGTCCCAGATTGAATCCTTGAATCTCCAGTTAAAAGGGTCAGGTGACAGCGATGGAACTTTACAGTTGTTTGAGTCAGAAATTAATGTAGCTAGAACACCATCCGGTCAGCTTGTGATGGATACTTCTTAGCTTTTCTAGATTGA
Source organism: Podarcis muralis (assembly GCF_964188315.1). Taxonomy (NCBI): domain Eukaryota; kingdom Metazoa; phylum Chordata; class Lepidosauria; order Squamata; family Lacertidae; genus Podarcis; species Podarcis muralis. The sequence continues at coordinate 91,813,778 of NC_135655.1, read as the reverse complement.
GGGACAAATTGCTTGGAGGCTTGAGAGCTCTCACATGTTCTTTAGATCCTTACACTTCTCTCATAAAGCAATCAACTTGATTCTTAGGTGTGGTTCATGTTTTCTTGAGAGAAAGTAAGGTCCTCCTCTCTTGAAAGAAGTGGTGGTTCTAATTCTCTTAAAAATTTAGGTCCAGCTCATGTGAGCCATTATTTCCCAGTATACAATGCACCACTTTTTAAAATAAGGTGCTGGAAAAGATGGAATTATAGGTAATACTCAATACCTGGATCCATTTCAGTCCAGTTTATGGCCTAGCTATGGGATAGAAACTGCCTTGGTCACCCTGGTGGTGGATGACCAGGATCAGAAAAGAGAGAGGGAGGAGATCGCAATCCTGTTGATTCTTCTAGATATATCTGTGACTTTCAATATTACTGGCCGTGGAGAATGTTACATTTATGTAGAATTTCAGAGTGCTCTATTTGTGACTATGTGGAATGAGTAACAGAGCCACATTACCAAAAAGGCAGAGCAGGCACCAGCCTATGAGCCCCATGCCTTTTAGGAGCACTACCTCTTGGTTTATTAAAATTGTTGGCTGGTAAAATAAAAAAACTTATCAGGAGATACGTTTGCAAGGGTGGAGAGAGATTTCGACTGCCATGGGGCCTCCCCAGGATTTAATCTGGTAGCAGGCTATAAATTATGGTGAGAATATATCCTGGACCAGAATGGCAACTCTGTACTGAAAGAATTGGTTAGTGGCTTAATCTGCAACAACAAAATGTACTTCAGATGGGCTCATTGAGGAGATACAAGGAAGCTGCTTGTTGCTACACCTTCTTGGTCTTTTCATCATCCCCTATGGAATGGCCAGCTAGCAGAGATAGTGCCAGATGTGACCCCAAAAGTAATTTTATCTGGTCTCTCCCAAACTTTAATCAAGGGTCTGATAAAATGTTTCACTTGTAAGGGGGGGAAAGTTTCCTTCTTTCCAGAGTTTCACTCAGAAGGAAAAGAATCGGGTTTTCAAATTGTGCAAATTAAATATATTCCTGTTATGTCCCTAATTCTGTATTTCACATATGTCAATGTACATACTTGTTTGAATTTTTACTGTGCCAGAGTGCATGTGCTCCATAAATTAAGAGCATAAAAAGAAGACTGGTGGATCAGACCAAAGGCCCATCAAGTCCAGCATCATTATCTCTGTTGCCAACCAGATGTCTACAGGAAGTCCACAACAGCACTCCCACTCCCACTTGTACACTGGTATTCTTAGGCACTGCTTCTGATACCAGAGGCTATAGACAGCCATCATGACTATTAGCCAATTATAGCCTGATCCTGCATGACTGTCTAATCCGACTTTAAAGCTGTCCAAGTTCTTGGCCATTACTACATCTTGTGGTAGCAAACTCCACATTGCTATGTGAACCATGTGTTGTGTGGAAAAGTTCCTTCGTGCCTGTCCTGAATTTTCCACCATTCAGTTTTACTGGGTGGCTGGGTTCTGTTATTATGAGAGATGAAGGAAAACTTTCCTCGGTCCACTTTCACCAATGGGAAACTTTCTGTTAGAAGCCTTCTTTAAGTAAGACCAGCAAATCTGTGCTTGCTTTGAGCCTGCAAGCTGCTGCCACCTCTCACTTTCCTTACCCCATAAACTTTTCTTCGGAACAGGTAAAAAGTGGCAGAAGATGCTGTGGCAAGCACTTCAAAGGCCCAATAAAACACACACACACACACACACACACACACACACACACACCCCAGTGACTTGGACTACAAAACTAAGATTCCCAGCAGGAAAAGATGTTCTGCTGGGGCTTGGGACTACCTGCCACTTCAGCTTTCTCCCAGCTCAAAGTTAAGTTTCTGCAGCTTGGAGCAGAGGAAGGGGGAGGAAGAGCTTGTGGTGGGCAGTTCATGGGCATCCTTGGACCTTTGCAAGCATCTGATATGAGCACTTACAAAAGTGCATTTTGGGGGAGGAGTAGGATGCTTGTGCATCTCCAAGAGCAACATATCCTTCCATCCCTCAGAGCACTATCTGGAGAACAAGGTGGTCCCTGATCATGAAAGAGTTGGCAAACTATAACTAAGACTTCAGGGAAAGACTTTAAAACTAACTATGGTGCTATAGAGCAATGACCCACAGTCCTTTCTAATTGCACCAGTGGAAATTTTCAGTGCAGAGGTTATTGTTTCTGGATTAAAACACAGCATTTGGTTGTTTATGAATGCTCTCTGTACTAGAGTTACTTCCTTGAATACTATGTTGACTGCTAGCATCTCCTCCCCCTTCCATTTTCTGGTATCTATTAACACTGAGAACGGCAACTCTAAGCACTCAGAACACAAGCATACACAAAGCAAAGAGCCAACAGAACAAGAAGTCTCCCTAGATAAATGGAGTTTTTTTCCAATAAGAAGAGATTTGATTTTGCCATGCTTGGGCCCACAGCCAAATGCCTAGATCTGTCTTTCACACTCACTTGCTGTTGTTCATAATCCTTTGTATTAATTTAAAAGTCTGCCTGTTAACTTATCATTACAAACAAATGATACTTTTTTGCATCTATGAATTAATAACAAATTCTTGTGTGAAACTAAATCAGAGCATGTACAAAAGTGCAATGGAAGGAGAAGCTTCTCAAACATCAATGGATATGAATGCCAAGAAACCTTCCAGGAAATCCATGGGGCACCTAAACAGGATTATAATCAAGATTATTTTGGTATAGAATTTCTGGCAGAGCAGTCAGAAAAGGAAACATCTGATCAGAACATTATTTTTAGTAGCATTTCTTGCAGAAGAAGTGTCACTGAGTAGTTACCTAAACACACACTCAGAAATAACTTTTGAATGAAAAGCCAACAGTCTGTAGAAATAAAGGCATGGAGTGGGGGGTGGCTGGGCTGGAGAAAATTGTTTTAATAGCGTCCATTAAACCATGCACAGCCCAAAGGCACTTGCACACCAGAGGGCTATGAGAAATCTATAATTGCTTTGCTTGTAGCCTTCTTAAGGTATCAACAGGCAAATATCCATCAGCACTGTGTGGCTCCTGAGATATACACACAGCCAGACCTTATTATACTTATCCTCTGAGATCAAAGCATATTCACATAAATGGGGTGCAGCCTTCCATGGAGGGCAGCCAGGGGGCCTGTCATGGATCTGCAGGAATAAACTTCTTGAAAAGTTTGGGCGATGATGCGATTGTTCTGCTGTGGCTGGAGGAACACTCCGCGTGACTGATGATCAGGGCTGAACCAAAGCAGGAGAGAGAGGCAGCTGGAAAAGCAAAGCAGCTGTAGTTGCAGGAGTAAAAAACAGCCTCAGTCTGGAAGGGTCAAGCCTCCATCTAAAGGGAGCATTTAATCCTTTACTATCCTTAATTAAGGCTCTGCCAAGTTGCCTGTAATTCTCCCCCTCCCCATGGAAGTTCTGCTAGTGGAATTGGAAAACACTGGAGGACTGTGAGGTGGGGTTTTTTTCTTAAACTTTCATCAGAGCTAAGAACAGAATTTAAGACCAAACATATAGGGCTCTCCTGTGTACATGCAAGTTTCACAACCCCCCCTCCCCCCTCATGCTCTCTTCTGATGTAGGCGCAGCTGCTTGTATTCAAACTTCTGCTGTTATGTTAGTACCCTCCCCGGAAACCAGAGAGCAAACACCAATCCCCAGGACACTGAATTACATCGTGACATGCCCTCTAAAATCACCTACTGAAAGACTTGGCCTGGAAAGTTCACAGCAGAAAAGCCTATACCTTGCTGAAAACCCAAAATCCACACCAGCGAGGTCTTCACGCACATATGAATGCAAACACCCACAGCTACACACACCGGTTGGTTGGCTAACACAGTGCACAAGCGGAGCCTGGAGCCAAGGAGGGGGTTTATGCAAAGATTTCATCAGGGATAATCAAAGGGAGACACAAAGCACTAAGATGTGCAAACAAAAATAGGGACCTTGGTGCAATTTCACACATGCCATCTCGACTAAAAGCAGAGATTTGTTACCTGCAGAATAGGGAGGTGGAGAGGGGGGTCAGATAGGTTCCACAATAACTAATTATGCTCCCTGAATACTCTCCTCCCCACCCACGATCCTCACTCTCCTTACTCATCCAGCGAGGTACTACAGATTGAGGCAGCAGCTCAAAGATGGCTAATATCTAAGCCTCTGGCTCCATCGCCAGACCCAACCTGTACACCAGCCAAGCTTAAAAGGCGCATTTAAGAAGCCAGCATCTCTCCTAGTCTACACAACAGGCACACACCATCATTCAGCCTCTCCTTCGACTTAAGGCTGTAGGTTGGGGAAGATTTCGTGATGCTTTAAAGAGCCTGAAGTACAGCGGGAGATCTGGAGGGGTGTGTGCGTGTAGTGGATGGGTTGCAACCAAGCCTGCTCTCAGGTTTCCCAAAAGTGATCGAAGATCGCCCCGTTCCTGTGCGAAAAGCGAAACGCAGCATTGTGGGTTATATGCTGTATAATACGGATGAACCACTAGCCATGAAGCCCAGGAAACTCAACATATATAGGTTTCATCCCATATATATATGGGATGAAACCAGCAGGACGGAGAGCGAAACATCAGTCTGCTTTGCCTCGTACAACGGACTGACAGCCAACAGTTTGCCCCCTTCCCCCCTTCCAGATCCGTGGAAACAACCCAAAGCCCAGCGCACAAAAAGCATCGTTGTGCCTGGAGACGGCGGCTTCTCCCTCGAAAGTGTCTGTCTGTCGTGCCAGAGGAGCGGCGGGGGGAGGGCAGGGGGGGGTTGGGATGTACAGAGGAGACGATAAGTGGGTTTGGTTTGTGGTGGTGGGTTTTTATTTTGTCCAATAATTACTGGTGTGGGGGAACAATGTAGGGCGGAAAACGAGGCAATGAATCCGAGGGGGGGATCAATTGGGGATCCCTTTCCTTAGGGGAGCCCTCCCCCCCCAAAAAAATACCCTCCCCCTGCTTCCCTCAAAACAAAGGGAATCCAACATCACACGCTCCGCAACGTAAACCATCACCCGAGATATAAACACACCACACACATCACCAAATCTCGCCTCCAGGTCTCGCCGGGGCGCTGGCAGCCCAGCCTGTCTCCCCAACCAGCCGCCGCCGCCGCCCCTCTGCTCTTTACCTGTTCGGAAAAAGGCATCCACCTCGGAATCGGGAACTGCCCCTTCCTCCGCTGCCCCCTCGGCGGGGTTCATGGCTGGGCTCGGGGAGGAGAAGCAGGGGGCTCAGCAGCAGCAGCAGGCACGGCAGCGGCAGCAGCAGCAACGATCCCGGCGGCTGGGTAACATCCAGTGAGTTGGGGAGGAGGAGGAGGAGAGGAGAGGGGCGAGAGAGAGAGGAGACACACACACATACACACAGGCCAGGAGGAGGGGGGGAGGGGAGGGAGGGCGTGTAGGGAAGAGAAAGCAGGGAGGGGAGGGATGGAGGAGCCTTCAGCAGCAGCCAGCCCGGGCGAGCCCCATCCCTGCCAGGGGGTCTGCTGGGATCTTCGGCTACTCCTGCCTGTCCTCGGGGGGGGGGGGGGTCCCCGCCTCCTCCGCCTCTTCTTCTTACCCCAAAGGCGTGTACACACACACACACGCACACACCAGTAGCGCCTCACGCTGCGCCCGCCCCCTCTCCTCTCTATTGTTCAGACCTGCTCTCTGATCGTTCTCTCTCTCTCTCCCCCACCCACCACCACCTCCTCCTCCTCCTCCTCCTCAGCTTTTGCCGGCGATCCCCCTTCTCCTATTTGTTCCACGCGTGATACTCTCCCCCCACCCACACACCCAGCTAAACAAACAAAAACCCACCCACCCGAGGTAGGGATATACACAGAGATGACAGCTCAGTTTCCCCCGGGCGCCACCGCTACCACCCACCCGTCCCCCCGCACGACAACACCCCCATCTCTTTTTTTAATCCTCATTGTTGCAAAGCAGCTTTGGCAGGACTTCCTGAAAGGAGGCAGGAAAAGCTGGGAGGCGACGAGCCGCGTAAAGGGAAAGAGAGGGTCGCGTGCGCTTGAGGGAGAGGGGAAGTGCCCTGGGCGAAGATCAAAGGGGCTTCCTCTCTCTCTTCCCCTCGCCTCAATCCCCTTAGTTCGCTCGGGCCACCTTCCCTGTCATCGCTGCCTGCCTGCCTGCCTTTCTTTCTCTTTCTTTCTTTAGCCCACCTAAGCTCCTCTCCCCCTCCCCACCCTTTCCATCCTCTGATGATTCACCTCCGCTTGCCCTCTCATTATAGAAGCAGCAATTAAAATCCTTTCCTACTTAACCGGAAGAGTAACAAGCAAACAAGAGGGTGTAAGAGCTGGGCAACGTTCAGGTGTGCAAGGAAATCCACGGTGGGGAGCCAGGGAGAGCGACGGGAGGGGGTGTCTAGCTAAGAAAAGGGCAGGGAAGTGGCTCCTGTTGAATTTCAGAGAGCGAGAGGTGGAGGGAGGCGGCAGGAGAGCGGCTCCACAGACGTCACTTTGGTAATTGTTGCAGACTGGTGTATCAGTTGGTTTCCAAACAATAATTAGGGGGCTTGACAGTTTCCAGAATAGGACCTGAAGTTCCATTTCTAAAGATGCCCGCAAAGGTTTGTGTGAGAGAGGAAGTGGAAAGAGAAAGGGAGAGAAAATACCATGTTTCCAACAAGTCACTCCCCCCCCCCAAAGGATACTTCCAAGGTAGCAGCTTTGCAGCTTAGAATTCATAAGAAGAGCTGCCTGTGGCATCAACACTCTGCATCACTTGTTCTGCCCATTTCCACTCACTTCCTTCCCTTTCTATATCAAGTGAGTGAATTTCTGCCTCCTAAAGGCTCCCAAGATGATGCGTTTAGACAGTGGAGATCAATATTTTTATGAGGGTGGGGGAAGGTGCCTCTGTAGCTCAGCCAGGCCAGGATTACATGATGGAAGCACTTGGAAGTATAAGTGCTCTGTCCCAAAAGACTCCATATAAGTACTAGTTGGAAAGATACATACGTATTTACGCAGGACGGAGTGACACTGGATAGTATAACATCATAACAGACTCTAGTTTTTCTGTTTTATGCTAATCTTGCTCCGTTCAGGTCAGTAATGTGTGCCATTATAAAAAATCTACTGTTAGATTTCTAAAGCACTTGGATACCTTCAGGGGTTGTCAGGTATTTGTACCCAGCTGGAGCGTCTACCAGTATTTATTACAATGGCTTCAGAAGTATAACACCCACCCATACCCACAAAAATATTCAGACATCACAGAAAGGTTTGGAGGTTGTGAGATGGGATCAAACATTTGCTTCTTGCAGCAGTATCCAAACTGCCTTGTACTATTTAGTAACAGTTGCCCTGGCTGTAGAATTGGACACACCTTTCATATCTCGAAAACTGTTGTCTGGAGAAGAGAATCCAACCAGTGGTTGGTAGCTTGACTGGCTGTTGTGGAGAACCATTGTAAAGACATGATCAAAAGACAAGACTGGGGTGATATACCCCCTCTAAACTACCCCCTTCCCTCCTCCATTTGTTGAAATCGAGAATGTAAGCTGCTGGTGAGCAAGGGACTGGCTAATTTTGCTTATGCTACTTTGTAAAGTGCCATGTACATAGATGCTGCTGCTCAATAAATAGTAAGTGCCTGAGCGATAAATTAGAGGTAATTAAGAATGTAGGAATAATCTTGCTGGAACAGACCAAAGGCTCATCTAGCGCAGCTTTTTGCTCCAACCAGACGACTATTGGAAGACCACAAGCAGTACATGTGTGCAACAGCACTCTCCCTAATAAATAAATAGACTTCCCCAATAAATGCTCCCCTTCTCTTAATTAGCATATTCTGAATTCTCATAAAAGCTCTCCCCCACTACATTTGCCTTATGAGAACAAGATTTACAGTCAGAAGCTATAAGCTTATTTTCATAATAAATTTTAGGATTTCAGGTGCCACAAGACTGTTAGTTTTCCAACTTCCAGTCGTTGCTTGTTTTGCCATGTCTTCCTGTGTCACCTCCGATGTGAACAACATCCTAATTCTAGTCTCTGTCATGTTCCTGGCCTGCTTAACATAGCTAGCTCCATACACTGTGCCCAGTCTCCCGAGCTCTCCAGTCAAGCCTGCTCCAGGTGCCAGGAGAACTGAGCTTTGGTGAGTGAATGCAAGGGGCAGGGCCTTCCCAATTATGGCAGCAACATTGTGGAATGCCCTCCCCAGGGAAGTCCACCTCGCTACATCTTTGTGTACTTTTCATCACTTTGTCAAGATGTGGTTCTTCTAGGGAGCACCTTGAAGGACAATGGCAATTATAAGATTTTCCTTCTGCAGCAGTGATAGAAAATGGCAAATCAGCCCGACTTTTTATTATTGCTTTTAAAAAATGAGTTTTGTTGCATTTTTGTATTATGAACTTGCATTTATTATTTTATTGCAAGTCACTTTGAGTTCTTACAGGAAAAGAAGAAGATTGAAATAGATAGATAAGCAAGAATTCCACAATAACAATCAGCTTTGGTTGATCTTCCTGATTCGGCAGTACAGCCTGAGAGGCTATGCTGCACTGACATTTGCCTGGTTATACTCCAGGAATATTTGAGGCTGCCGGTGGGCTCCAGTCATTGCAAAATCTGCCCCTGAGCACAAAGGCCTCACTTCAGAGCCATGGTTTATTGGTAGAGCACATGCTTTGAATGCAGATGATCCCATATTCAATTCCTGACATTTCTAATTTAAATAAAAGGATCGGCTAGTAGGTGACAGGAAAGACCTTTACTTGGACCACTGTCAATCAGAGTGGCCCATCCTAGACAGACAAATGATAGTCTGATCTGGTATGACAGCATATTTACTGATCCTAAACATTTCTATATAAACAGGTGTGCCTTCAGAAGGAACTTCACTCACCACTTGCAGAGGGAGCAAACAGAGCAAAGAAAGACACTGTGAACTGTAAAGGTGCCGTCCAGGAAAGGCATAATAGGCAGCATCCTTCACCACATTTCAAGCAACATGCTTTTATTCATTTGAAACACATGCATTTCCTGTTATGATTAAGTATAAATAAAAAATTAAAAACCTTAAACAATGATCTTAAAATTAAGGTGCCACTCAATGTTCATGGGTGAACATTTTTTTGCACAGCAGGAGACTTTGGCAAGAACAATAAAAAGGTCCCCAAATTTCGTGCCTGACAGACGCCTCCCAAAATTTTGCCTTATTGGCATCAGTTCATCCACATTGTTCACTACCTGTTTCAATTCTTTCTTTTTTTTAGGTGTCTTCCCCCTGACCCCAGCTTTATTATTCCCCAAAATGCAATCCAGCCAATCACAGAAAATGATGTGAATGTGATGACATCATAAGGCCAAACAGCTACTGAGATTTAGCGCTGTGACGACATCATTGACGGCAAATGTAACCAATTCAGGGAGGTCAATGCTTTGTGCCTCTCTCAATCTGGATTGGCAGGGAGGATAAGAAGTGCAGTTGCTATGACAGCTGCTACTTCCTCCTCCTAAGTAAGATGGGCACAACTACACAACCCTTTTCACAGCTACTGCTTAATACTGAATATATTAAACTTGGCCTTTCCCTTTTACCCCTCCTGCTGCATTCTGTTTTCTCCCTTCTTATGGCACCACCTGGAAGGATAGATAAATGTCGTTTACTGGACCAACATCTCAATAACCTTCACAACACTGCTCTTCAAATGAAAAAAGGAGTGGTTTAAGAGGCAATAAATCTGGTTGCGCTGGGTATATGAGAATGTCACACATGTGCTTGTAAAGGACTGCTGGGTATTGCTGCAGACCATGATGTGGTGATCTACTTCCCCATACATGGAAGATACTGGGGAAGTTAGCTCACTGCCCAGTCCAGACCTCTTGAACTGCTGCAGCTGTGAAGAGGGCAGAGGATGGAGGCAGAGCTGGACCAAGGAGAACGCAGGGAAGGAGAAAAGGCAGCTGGAAGGCATCCTATTAAGTCGTGGGTTGACATAGCAGCCGGCACAGCAATTTCTTCAAGTAGCTCTTTATTCTGGTAAGCTGGAATAGAACTGACAGTGAACAGCTCAGCCGGCCTGTATTTATAGGCAGCCGGCTGTCACATTGTAACCACAACAGCCCAGAGTTCCCGCCTAAAATAACTGCCGCGGACCTGAGTGAAAACTATCTACAGACCTGAGTGAAAACTATATACAGTATCCCCCTGTTGGCCCAGGGTGAAACTACACTACATAACACCCCTCCCCACCGAGATAAGGCGTTAGTTACAATCTTAATGGTTTCCTTATATACAGCACTACGCGTAATGGTTCAATTAGGCACAAAAGCATATCGGTTACATTTCCCATACTTAGACCAACAGTGATACCTGTCCAACAACATAGTCCTTTAAATGAGTTGGGCGCTTGGAAACTCTGCCAGACCGCCGGGGACTGGTAGCCAAGTCCGGAGGGCCACACAGTTCTCGCTGAGGCTGTGGTGCGACCCTAGGTGGCGTTGGAACCAACTCCCCTGGATCCGCTGCTGTGAGTGGAGCCTCCGCAAGTGGAGTGGTCTGAGTCTGTTCTGAGACGGCTTGGTTCGGCTCCACGCTGGCAGTTTGCGAGGGAGGTGTAGGTGGGGCCTCGCCATCTGTACGTGTCTCTTCTGGAGCCGCAAGCGCAGTTGGGGGCACCTCGGTAGTGTCCAAGTCCCCAACCCTGCGCCTAAGTTGGTCTATGTGCCGTCGCCACAAGCGCCCGTCTTCGAGTGCCACCTGGTACGAGCGAGGTCCAGTGACTCCCACTACTGTGGCTGGCACCCAAGGGATGTCCCCCACATAGTTCCGGGCAAAGACCTGGTTTCCTGGGACAAATGACCGTGGTGCGTTGGCACAGCCTGGGGGTTCAGCCACGGCAAAGTCTGGGTGTAGCCGGTCGAGCGGTGACCTGAGGCGGCGGCCCATAAGCAGTTCCGCAGGACTCCTCCCTGTGGCCGCATGAGGGGTGATGTGTTGCGCGAACAAGTATTCGGCGACCCGCTCATGCCAGTCTCCCCGGTCCAGGCGCGCCAGTGCCTCTTTTGTCGAACGCACCATTCTTTCCGCTTGCCCGTTGCCGGATGGATGAAAGGGTGCCGTTAGGGCATGGCGGATGCCCAGTCCCAAAAGATACCGCTCAAACGTGCCTGATGTGAACTGCGGTCCGTTGTCAGAGACAAGGACATCAGGACACCCATGCGTTGCAAACAGGCCTCGCAGCACCCGGATGACAGCTTCGGTAGTGGTGGAGGGCATCAGGGCGACCTCCAGCCATTTGGAATAGGCGTCCACCACTACCATAAAGGTCCGGCCGTGAAAGGGGCCAGCCAGATCGATGTGCACCCTCGACCAGGGTGTCTTTGGCGTCTCCCAGGTGTATCCCTTAGCTGCCGGTGGTGCAGGCCTCGACTCCTGGCACGCTTGACAGGCGGACACCCAGGCAGTGATGGCATCGTCCATATTAGGCCACCAGACGTAACACCGAGCCAACGCCTTCATTTTGACAATTCCCGGGTGGCCAACGTGCAGAGCCTCCAGGACGCGCTGACGGAGTCCCTGGGGAATCACGACGCGGTCTCCCCACAGCAGACAGCCGCGATGAGCTGAGAGTTCATGTTGTCTGGTTGCGAAGGGCTGGAACTCCGATGCAAAGGGCCCTTGTGGCCACCCCCTCCACACCCAGTTGAGCACCCGGCTGATGGTGCGATCCTGGGCAGATGCGGAGGCCACAGTGGCAGCCGACACAGGCGCTGCCGGAAGATCCTCAATCAGAAGGAGCGATGAAGCTGGAGCCGGGTCTTCCACAAATGCTGGAAGAGGGCAACGGCTGAGGGCGTCGGCATGGCCCATCGATTTCCCCGGGCGGTGGATGAGCCGGTAGTGGTAGGCAGCCAGGAAAACAGTCCATCGCAGCATGCGTGGTGAGAGGACCGGTGGAGTTGGACGATCACCGGCGAGGAGGCCCAGGAGTGGCTTGTGGTCAGTGATGAGGTCAAAAGTCCTGCCATAGAGGTATTCATGGAACCTCTTCACTCCAGCCACAAGTGCCAATGCCTCCTTGTCGAGCTGGCTGTAATTCCGTTCCGTCGGAGATAGTGTCCTGGAAAAGTAGGCGAGCGGTGCTTCTCTTCCATCTGGAAAACGGTGACTAAGGACAGCCCCGATGCCAAAAGGTGAGGCGTCGCAGGCAAGGACCAGCGGCCTGGATTCACTGTACTGTACCAGCACACTGTCCGAAGAAAGGAGAGCCTTGACCGCGTTGAAGGCGGCCGTCTCCCGATGACCCCAGGCCCAAGGCGTCTTAGTGCTAAGGAGTCGGTGAAGAGGCTCAGCCACTGTGGCTTTGTGGGGCAGGAACATGTTATAAAAGTTCAGCAGCCCCAGGAACGCCTGCAACTCCGTTTTGTTCTTTGGAGTGGGAGCCTGCTGGATAGCGCGGATCTTGGATGTGGTTGGATGAAGACCGGAGGCATCGATAAGATAGCCCAGGAACTCTACCTGTGGAACGGCGATCTGGCACTTCTCCCTTTTTACCTTGAGCCCGGCCTCCTGGAACCTGGTCAGCACGGCACGGAGGCGCTCGAACAGCTGCTGGTGTGAGTCTGCAGACACCAAGACGTCATCAAAATATGGTACCACGCCCGGAAGCCCTTGCAGGAGACGCTCCATAAGGCCTTGGAAGATGCCAGGAGCCACACTCACCCCGAACTGCAACCGGCGGCAACGGAATGCCCCCCGGTGGGTGACGATCGTCTGGGCTTCAGCAGTGGCATCATCGACTGGCAGTTGTTGATAGGCTTGGGCAAGGTCCAGCTTAGCGAAGACCTTACCCTCACCCAGGGAATGCAGCAGGTGTTGGACAACAGGAACCGGATAAGCGTGCTGCTGAAGTGCCTTGTTGATCGTGCACTTGTAGTCAGCGCAGATTCTCACCGACCCATCTGGCTTGACAGGCGTGACGATGGGGGTTTCCCACTTTGCGTGGTCAACCGGCTCCAAAACTCCTTGGGCGATCAGTTTGTCCAGTTGTTCGTCCACCTTAGCCTTGAGAGCAAAGGGAACCCGGCGTGGCTTTAGCTTGATGGGGGCGACTTGTGGATCCAGGCTAAAGGAGATGGGCGTACCTGTATATTGGCCCAAGGTGCCGTCAAAAACCTCGGCAAAGTCTTTGACCAGACCCTCAGTCTCTGCGTTAGAGATGCAGTTGATGCCAGTGACTTCCAGGCCGAGGGCATCAAACCAGTCTAGCCCTAGGAGGCTTGGCCGCTGACCTTCGACCACCACCAACCGGAGCAGGCCCGAAAAATCCTTGAAGGCGATCCGGAACCGGCCAACGCCTACCACGGGAACGTCGTTTCCCTGGTAGTCTCTCAGGTGTACGCGGTGAGAGTCGAGTTGCCTTTTGGACACTCTGGGTACCAGTCTTTTGATGGTGCTCCATGACACGATGGACAGGGCAGACCCGGTGTCGATCTCCATGTCACATGGAGCTCCTTCAATGAGCACCGTGACGTTCAGCTTGCGTCTCGTAGGCGAGTCGGTTTGGCCAATCGTGGTTCCAGACGGGCAGCGGCAGTTGGTGAGAGCGAAACAACTTTCCTTGGCAGACTGGAGTGAAGACTTGGACTTGCGAGTCGATGAAGGGGGGGTGTCAGACGGAGCCGATCGGCAGACCTTAGCGATGTGGCCCCTTCTGGAACACCTCCTACAGATGGCGTCTCTGAATCGACACTTGGCACGGGAATGGTTGCCTCCGCAGCCAGCACATTCCGGTTGGCCCTTGGACTTCTGTTGGAACTTCCTGCGCTCCCGCTTTGTCTGGTGCACATCATCGTCTTCACTGGAGGATGCCTCCTCACTGCTGGCCTCTTCTTGATGCACCGGAACGGGCTCCCTAGCAAGACGCAGGCTGCTGGACTTGCGGATCTCCTGAGCGGAGCGTTCAGCAGCTTCTGAGGCCACAGCCTCCTCAATGGCTTTCTGTAGCGTGAGGTCTGGCTTGGCTAGGAGACGCCGTTGCAGATGGATGTCCCGGACCCCGCAGACGATTCGATCCATCAGGGCATCGTCTAAGTCTCGGAACTCACAGTGCATTGCAGCCTGTCGCAGGGCGGTGGTGTAGTTGTTGATTGACTTCCCCTCTGCCTGGTTCCTGTGGTAGAACGCATGGCGGGCAGCAATCTTGGACGGCTTTGGTGCGTAGTGGTTGCGGAGCTTCTCTTGGATCGTGTCCCATGGTGATGCCTGGACTGCTTCAGGCGCAACCAACGCTCGGGCCGTCTCAAACACCTCAGGCCCACAGAGGCTGAGGAATAGGCCCCGCTTCCGATCCTGTGATACTGCTGTCAGTTCGTTGGCTTGGAGGTAGCAGTCGAACCGAGCGAGGTAGGAGTCCCATGATTCAGAGGCTGGCGCAAACGGCGGTAGAGGCACAAGTGAAGCCATGATTCCGATGCCGGCGTGAAGGGCGATGGATGGAACACAGTGCTCTAGCCAGAACAGTCAGCTCTGAACTGGTTCTGCCCAGTGATTTCGCTCAGTGATTTCGCTCTGTGATTCAGCTCAGTGATTCAGCTCAGTTCAGAGGCTGGCCGCATCTGGCTGTGCTCTGATGTCCATCCATCCCATCCTCGTCGCCAGTATTAAGTCGTGGGTTGACATAGCAGCCGGCACAGCAATTTCTTCAAGTAGCTCTTTATTCTGGTAAGCTGGAATAGAACTGACAGTGAACAGCTCAGCCGGCCTGTATTTATAGGCAGCCGGCTGTCACATTGTAACCACAACAGCCCAGAGTTCCCGCCTAAAATAACTGCCGCGGACCTGAGTGAAAACTATCTACAGACCTGAGTGAAAACTATATACAGTATCCCCCTGTTGGCCCAGGGTGAAACTACACTACATAACACATCCCATGAGAGATGAAAGTGGAGCGGTAAACCCCAGTGGGTGGTATCAGGAACAAACTATCACAGACTGGGGTGACCAGAGTGTCCAAGGAGAAAGGAAATTAGAGAAGAGGTCAAGTGGAGAACACTATTCCTAGCTATTTCATTACTTCATTATTTATTTATTATTTCATAAAATTTATACACCATTTGACTGCAAAAAACAACAACCTCAAAGCAGTTTAAAAATTGATTAAAAAAATAAAATCAAGAAAAATTTGCAAGCATACTTTAAAACATACAAATATCATGATCTTAAAATAGATTAAAATTACCTCAACTTACTAAGCATTTGGGGAGGCTTGTCTAAACAAGAATGTTTTTGTTTTCTTTTCAAAAAAATTATTAGTTTTCTCTTATAACACATAGGCAAAAACACGAAAGAAAAACATTACATTTGACACAACATAAAAACTTAACAACAATAAAAACACACAAAATAAAAGAAGAATTTTTTCTTCTTATTCCCTGGTGTATTTACATTGCTAAAAGACTTCCTCGACACCCTCCAATCTGGATTACATCCTATTACGTATTTAGCAGTTCCCAATTTCATATTTATATCATCAGTATCTTCTTTCATTGACTGTGTCGACCACAGCAAACTATGGCAAGTTCTTAAAGAAATGGGAGTGCCTTATCACCTCATCTGTCTCCTGAGAAATCTCTATGTGGGACAAGAAGCTACAGTTAGAACTGGATATGGAACAACTGATTGGTTCAAAATTAGGAAAGGAGTACGACAAGGCTGTATATTGTCCCCCTGCTTATTTAACTTATATGCAGAATTCATCATGCGAAAGGCTGGGCTGGATGAATCCCAAGCCGGAATTAAGATCGCCGGAAGAAATATCAACAACCTCAGATATGCAGATGACACAACCTTGATGGCAGAAAGTGAGGAGGAATTAAAGAACCTTTTAATGAGGGTGAAAGAGGAGAGCGCAAAATATGGTCTGAAGCTCAACATCAAAAAAACGAAGATCATGGCCACTGGTCCCATCACCTCCTGGCAAATAGAAGGGGAAGAAATGGAGGCAGTGAGAGATTTTATTTTCTTGGGCTCCGTGATCACTGCAGATGGTGACAGCAGTCACGAAATTAAAAGACACCTGCTCCTTGGGAGAAAGGCGATGGCAAATCTAGACAACATCTTAAAAAGTAGAGACATCACCTTACCAACAAAGGTCTGTATAGTTAAAGCCATGGTTTTCCCAGTAGTGATGTATGGAAGTGAGAGCTGGACCATAAAGAAGGCTGATCGCCGAAGAATTGATGCTTTTGAATTATGGTGCTGGAGGAGACTCTTGAGAGTCCCATGGACTGCAAGAAGATCAAACGCATCCATTCTTAAGGAAATCAGCCCTGAGTGCTCACTGGAAGGACAGATCGTGAAGTTGAGGCTCCAATACTTTGGCCACCTCATGAGAACAGAAGACTCCCTGGAAAAGACCCTGATGTTGGGAAAGATGGAGGGCACAAGGAGAAGGGGACGACAGAGGATGAGATGGTTGGATAGTGTTCTCGAAGCTGCAAACATGAGCCTGACCAAACTGCGGGAGGTGGTGGAAGACAGGAGTGCCTGGCGTGCTCTGGTCCATGGGGTCACAAAGAGTCAGACACGACTAAACGACTAAACAACAACAACATCTAATAAACAATGTTTTTAACAGAAAGCTGATGAGGGCTGTCTGAGGCAAAGGACAAGATGGTACTCCCCCTCCCCATTCCATGTCCAGAAGTTGTTCAGCTAGGGTTGTCATTTATCTGGCTGAATGTCCGGGAAAATCCGGATTTATGGCAGTTCATGCCGGCAGTGCTGCTTTTGGCACCTTCCCCCACCCTCATAAAAAAGCTCAACAACTTTTCTGTCTGGATTTTCACTGTTTCAAATATGGCAACCCTAGCTGGGCATCAATAGCATCCTCCTGAGAGCAGCAGTCTCTCTTTAGGGGCCACATCACAAACTACATGGCCTTCACGGTTCTGTCCTCCAACAGTTCTCCATCATTTCTACTCTCTTCTCTGCCCTGAAGCTGTGCAGACGGTATTGTAGGAACACAGCACACAATTTATAATACAGGCAAACATTATATGCTGGACATATTTATATATCTGGAATTGAAGGAACAAATTTGATGCAAAGTAAACTTTTCAAGATTGCTTTTTTCTCTTGCTTTGTATTGAAATATAAAACAAGGTTTGCATTGCACTGTGAAAGACTGCTGGTTCCCAAGTGCAGTAAGAACTACCGCTAACTGAATCTGACGATGCTTACTGGAAATCAATGTGAACCTGTCTTTTAAATTTGGATATTCCACAGTACTGATGAGATTCAAAATTATTCATTCCTTTATTTATTTTTAATCCCTGGGTAGCTTTGGTCTATAGAACTGGCTGTGTTGGAAGGAGTATGCAAGAGTCTCTAGCACACTTTTCAAGCTGGTCATCTCCCCTCTCTGTATATTGCCATTTCAGAGAATCATAGAGCAGTTGATGGTAACAACCTGCCCCCATTGTTCACTTTATCTGCCTAACCTGGGTTGCCAAGGGCTCACTCCACCCATCCAACACAAGGGACACAAAGGCCAGTTCAAAGTGAGACTGCCCTGGCACTCAATTCTTTCACTGCACTGACCTGGATCACATGACATGGTAAGTTAAACTATGGCTTAGTGAGACCATGCAAATGTGCATGCCTCCAGTGAGGAACTTAGATACTTGGTTCTTCCCTGGTCCTTTTTTACTGTTGCAAGGCTAGTTCTTGGCTACATACTATGGTTAGTGGGGAGAGAGCTTAGCCCCAAGGCCTAGTTGGGATTGCACACTATGCCAAACCTTGACTTAGATCTACAAAGCTCTATAGTAAAAATGACTAGGGAGGAGAAAAGTGGCTGAGAGCTCTTCTCCCAGATCCCACATGTTTGAGCAGTCTTGCTAAGCTATACCATGCTGGGCAAACCAGTTCACTGTGACTAGAGCTTTTGGCAAGAAACGGGCACTGAATGCTCAGCATTACCAAAGAACACAACCCGTTAACATAATAGCAGCTAGCCTTTTCTTCTGATTATAAGTTAACTTTCATTGAAGAACCTTAGAATAGATCCGGTCAATGTTCCATCTAGTCCAGCATCCTATTCTCCCACTGGCCAACCAGATGCCTATGGGGAACCTGAAAGCACTGAGCTATAACGAGAACTATAAGCTGTCTTCTGCATAACAAAAACAATGCCCTACTTTCAATGTCACAAAGGTTCTAGGTGGAATTCAACATTGTGCTCTTCTGACTGTTCCATCTGCATAAGCATTCTTACTTGATAGACAGAACAATTCCTCCTCTCCCCCCCCCCCACTGGTTCTAGGGATTCTCCTGACCCCCTCAAAGCCAAATTCAGGGACACAGGGGTTGTGTAGTGGGGAGAGAAGAGGGAAAGCCTTGTTCTGCAAGTGAAAGTCCTGAGAAGGCAATACCAGAAACACACTTACTGAGCAGGAAGATGGTATATACATGGAGTGTCAAGTGTATTATTGTCAGTTTTTCCTCTTATTAGTCATGTGCCCTCTCACAGGACAATTAGTGTTCTATTTCCACACATGGAAGTTATTACCCTGAAATTATAGCAGTTACTACCTCCAGTGAAACTGTATGGCTTCAAACCATGTGAGCGTGCTTAGCAGTACAAACCATTTTAAAGTTTAGTGTCACTGCTGCTAATTAATTTATTATTGTTATCATCATCATCAT
This sequence comes from Podarcis muralis, assembly GCF_964188315.1. Lineage (NCBI taxonomy): Eukaryota > Metazoa > Chordata > Lepidosauria > Squamata > Lacertidae > Podarcis > Podarcis muralis. Next base: position 91,795,090 of record NC_135655.1, on the reverse strand, counting down.
CTTGCCCTTCACCCTAAAGTCTCAGGGTGCATGGCAACAATTAAAACACAATGTTAAGAACAGTTTTAAACAACTTATAATCACAAAAGTAAGGTGGGTACAGCTCAAGTGTCAAAAGCCAGGGTCATGTAGTAATAGCGGTCATGCAAACAGTTACGATGAATTAATGATACCAGAAGCCAGAGCTGGCTCTATTATTAGGCAGAGTGAAGCAATTGCCTCAGATGGCAGATCCTGAGGAGCAGCACGCCTCCTGCGTCAAATAAGCTAGCCTACTCTGCACTTCCTAAGGTAGTCTGCTGCCCTCAGATACAGTGGAATATATTGTCCCATTAGCAGTGTCAGAGTAAGATTCAACTGCCAGTCCAGGTGGATTGTGGATGTTGAATTTGGCAGAAGGACCATCTTGTCCTTCACCTTAGGCAGCAAAATGTATGGTACTGGCCCTACTAGAAGAATTCTGTCATAACCACTGTCAAAAGACAACTGGGCCATACTATTGCAAACTACCTCAGGACAAACATGAAAACACGTTAACAATTTGGAAAAGGATTTTCATCTCCATTAATACCAGCACAGAAAATGGCTTTATTTCATACTGACAGCAACAACTTGAATGTAGTCACTTGTCACTCTAAAAGCACAAATAGGGTTCAGTAGGGACAGCAGTTTTGCTGTTGTTCACAAATGAGCACTTAAATTATTGAAAGATTCTTTTGTAGCAATCACTTATTTTTCTGTAATTACTATAATAAATGTTTGCATTTATGCTGCAGAGCAAAATACAAAGTCATAAAATTAATAAACAGAGGTATGTATAATCTATCTATCTCCTTCATGGGCTGGTGCTTTTAACTATTCTAGGGCAAGGGTTTCAAGTATATTTCACTTTGGGTATATCAGTCAAAAAAGCTAAAATGCAGCACTTAGGATGGCTCTCAGTGACAGCTTTTAACATGAAGTATCAATAAAAAAAGACCATAAATATATATGAAAAGGTCAAAAAGAATAGGCCTTGTTTTCTTGCAGCATCAGCAATCCTCCACAAGTAAATTCACTAAAATCCCCATATTATCTACTTCTGGAGTAGTTCTATTGTCTTCAGTGGAAAACCTCCAAGACATGCAGTTTTTATTCCACAGTTTCATTGCCTTTACAATCGCCTAACTGGTAGCCACACCATAAAAACAATGACTTTTTTCATAACAGTACATAGTCCTGATGAATTATCAATACCTTTCTATGGAAACAATTGCGAAGGCCTTGGTTTAAGCAGCACATACCGTATTTTTTCGTCTATAAGACGCCCCCATGTATAAGACGCCCCCTATTTTGGGGGACTCAGATTTAAGAAAATGGGGGGAGATGGCCCAGACTATAAGACACCCCCTAATTTTTGACATTATTTTTTAGGGGGGGAAACGTAGTCTTAGACATGGAAAAATACCATAATTACCAAGAACACTATGCTTGCCAGGTTTTATATATCACATAATTTATTTAATAAGCTACATTTGCAAAGTAAATTAAGACATCAGCATGCAAGAAATGAAGAGATCGGGCAATTCTGAGAGGTATTGGATGGCTATGACCTATCAAACACAGAAGAATTTGGTTCTGAGCAAATAAAAACAATAGGATTATACTGAAAAGCTACAGTCCTATGCACACTTGGTAGTAAATCCCACTAAATTCAGCACAATTTGTTTCTGTAAATAACCCTTCCACAGTTCTGCCAAGCTAGATTATGAGAAGAACTGAATAGAGCAGTACCAGATAGGTCCTTGAGGGTGAGAGGCAACATGTAAGACCTAACTAGTAAACAATAACAATAAGTCTTTAAAAGCACTACCAGTGTTGCAAAGTCTTTAAGTAATCATGAGCTGGACTCTGCTAGCTTTGTGAAACAAGGGAAGATGCCTTCCTTCACATCTTGCTTTTTAGAAGGAATCTTGGCAATGCAGGACACAAGGCCTCCTCACCTAAGGGAGGCATCTTGGCAAGCTTTTGGGCACAGTTTCATGATATCCCTAGCAGAGATGCAGATTGCAGTTTAAGGGCCAAGGGGGGAAAAGCCATTCTGGATGGTGAGGGATTCCCTTCAAATATGAGAATTGGGAAATGAAGCCTACATTCTGCAATAACCTACTTTGATGTCATGCCAGCACTATGCAAAAGCCTTTTTTTAATTTTCTCAGGCATGTTAATTTGTGTGTTTTTACTGTTGATACTTGGGTTTTAGCCTGTTCTCTTACTTGCTGTTTGATTTTATCGTTGTTGTTTTATAAAGCTTTTATTATTGTTTATTTGTGTGTGTTTTTTATATTTTACTGGAAGCTGTAAGATTGTTTTTGAAGGATGACGTATAAATACTTTAAAATAAATAAACAGATGAATGCTTTAGATTTATTGGAGAAATAACAAGGTGATTACATAATATCAAATTTCTCTAGGAAGCTAGTAATAAATATGGTGTAAGTAAGGGCAGATGCCATGTTGGACCAAGAAAGCAAAACACATGAAAGAGATGAGAGACTTCTAGAAACTTGGTCAAAGTTCAGCATTTGTCCATCATGCTTCCACTGCATGTCAGTGAGCATGGAATCAAAGGCAGTCATCCGAGTAAATAGCACCCCTTCCAAGTTTACTCCACATCTCCTCAGAACCCTTTGACCTTTTTCTGTAACTGCTCACATCCATTTTCATTCAGTTTTGTCCTGCAATGGACAGACGTTTGCTGTTCATGCATAGCTACTGTACTGATGCCTATACATATGTGGTTAAACCAATATCATTTCAGGTTCTGCCATTTTAAAATAAATGCATAAATTAAAAAAACTCTCAGTATCTTTGTGGATGCTCTTGTATATACCGTATATCGGCACCTGAACACCATTTATCCTTCCTTGTTTTATGGATTACCATATAGAAACTGTATGATTTTTATTGTTTCATTTATACTGTGTCCTGCCTTAGGTGCACAATGTGATAAAAAACGATTAACAAAATCTATAGATAAGTAAACTGAGCGCCTTCCTGAAATGCCGCTATTGTGCAAACTGGAGCATTTCAGGAATGCAGTGGCACAGCACAGTGCCACTGCCACTTACCTGGGTGGTACCAGGCAGGGCAGGATAGTAGTGAGGTCAGGGCTTCGCAGGCACACTGGTGCAGTGCTAGAGGGCTTCACACAGCCCCAAACTCAGCTTGCCCTGCCTCACCCCCACAATAGCCACATAAGTGGCAGTGACACAGCACTGCCCCACTACCTCAGCAACACCTGGTGCCATGACACACCCCATTATTTCAAAAGCAGAAAAACCACAGTGTGTTGATGAAACATGTATACAGATTGATTTACAGAGGAGCTGTGGGGGAAAAGAAGAACCTCTCAGACCATGCCTAGAAATAATGGGACAAATGGAAGCAATCATGGGACAAAGGGGAGTGCGGGTGAGCCCTTAGTCAGAAGACTGGGTAGTGTATTTGCTCCAGGTTTTGCACAGTGCCACGCACAACTGACTGCCAACCTCACCCACTTTCTCCAAGAGAAGTAGCATACTACTAAAAATATGCAACCAAGATAGGGTAGGCTTAAAAAGGTAAATGGACCCCTGACCATTAGGTCCAGTCGTGACCGACTCTGGGGTTGCGGTGCTCATCTCGCTTTATTGGCCAAGGGGCCCGGTGTACAGCTTCCGGGTCATGTGGCCAGCATGACTAAGCTGCTTCTGGCGAACCAGAGCAGCGCACGGAAACGCTGTTTACGTTCCCGCCGGAGTGGTACCTATTTATCTAGTTGCACTTTGATGTGCTTTCAAACTGGTAGGTTGGCAGGAGCAGGGACCGAGCAACGGGAGCTCACCCCATCGCGGGGATTCAAACCGCTGACCTTCTGATCGGCAAGCCCTAGGCTCTGTGATTTAACCCACAGCACCACCCGTGTCCCTTATAAAAATATTACCTGCACATAAAACTGGTAGGTTGGCAGGAGCAGGGACCAAGCAATGGTAGCTCACCCCGTCACGGGGATTCGAACCGCCGACCTTCTCATCGGCAAGTCCTAGGCTCTGTGGTTTAACCCACAGCGCCACCCGCATCCCAGGGTAGGATTATCCCACCCTAAATGCAAAATGGGGCTTTGATAAAGTACAGCTAGATTTTTATTTTACATGTGTTGTTCATTGAGTGACATTTATATGGAGCTTCTGTAAAATGCTTTTTCTATTAAGCTGTAAAATGTAAATTTGGACCTCAACTGTACAGAACAGAAAGTCTCAGAAAATGGTATAACAACTTCTTTCATTCTGCTTAGTTTCGATGAAGGTAGGATTGATTGACAATCTTTATTACTCAACAGCAGTTGTTCAGTGACCTAAGGGAAATAAGCCTGAGCTCAGTTCCAAGTAGACAACTGTCCAAATTACAGTATAGCATAATCACAGTTAAACCTTTTTTGACAAGTCCCACCAGTGGGGCCAAGAGCCTATAAAGCAGAATAACATGCTATGCTTTGAACTGATATTCTTAGGTCAAGTTTATTTACTTTCTTTTCGCACTAATATTCCACCATTCTCCAAGGAGTTTAAATCCTCATACAACAGCAACTTCACAACAACCCTGTGTGGTAGGTTGAACCAAGTTGTCTCTCTTCTGAGCAGGGATTTGAACAAGGGTCCACAGGTTTGCATAAAGTGTAAGCCAATTCATGTCAAATGTTCTTGAGAAAGTCTTCCAATACTGGAGTGCTTTCTGGAGCAGAAAGTCCTTGAACTAAATGTATAGGAGTGTAAAGGTAAGATAACTCCCTTTAAGTTCTTCTAAATCAATTTCATGCCAAAGAGAACCAATATATCATGAGATCCTTGGAAGCAACAGGCAGAAATTGTACCCACTTTTCTCCATTTTCAGAGTTTCATTCTACCTTGGCTGAAGTATCCAGAGATGAGCCGGGCACAAAGGTTCCACTAAGGACATCTTTGTGTTCAATCAATGCGAACCAACTATGCAGCAAGATGGTAGATAGAGTGGGCAGGCTGGTTCTTTGCCTTCACACTCTGTCCCGACTATAATATTGCTGATTACTGTTAATATTACTGAAGCATAAAGGGCATGCGTTGAGCAGTACTTCAAGCACAATTTCAGAAAGAAGAACGTTCCCTTTCATGCAAGGGTGGGGGACCCCTGCATCTGGAACAGGATAGGCAGAGGTGCCATGGCAGAAAATTGATACATAAGTCAAGTTATTTGTCACTGTCAACCTGTGTTATTTGTGCCAATTCCCATTCACTGGAAATATCACCATTGATGCTCAACAATGTGTTCATCTGCACACAGGGAAGATACCATGTATATTTGAAATGTGAATTTCTTCCTTTGAATTGCTGGCTGGCAATGCAAAGGATCTTTCTCTTCAAATGAGCTGCTCCTTCAAAGGAAAAATGTTCCTCTGCATCATCTGATGTCATTGTGACATCAGGTGATTGACAGTGCGGGCAGCTAGCTACAAACACAATTGAGGATTATACTTTATGCATCTGATGAAGTGAATTCAAACCCAGAAAATCTTATGCCATAATAAATTTGTAAGCCTTTAAGGTGCCACAAGACCTTTCATGGTTTTTGATCCAGCAAATGACAGTCTTTGACTAAGTCCCAATTCAATCAGTGGGACTTAGGTTACTCACAAGCGACAGAAATCCCATTGATTTCAACGGGACTTAATCAAGATTACAAATGCAAGGCTCATATCAATGCAGTTATGAGCATGTTTTCTTAGAACTAAATCTTATTCTCTTTGCCATGGCTTACACACTAGCAGGGCTGGCCCAATACATTTTGTTGCTTGAGGCAGAACACGGAATGACACCTCCACACACACATCAAGGTACATAGTACTAAAGGCTGGTCAAGTTATTTTGACACCTCAGCCAATACATCCTCAAAGCATCTCTCCCTGCATGGAAAAATACAATTTGCTGTCCTTTCATGACATCTAACATCTTTCTGCTGCCTGGGGTGACCACATCACTCTGTCTAATGATAGGGCTCTTCCTGCTCACAGGTAGCAGTATGCAGAATTCCATTACTTTCCTTTCCAAGTAGTTGTGCATGGGATGGCAACACAAGAACAAGCTTTTCCTGCAGTGGCTCCCCATTTCTGGAAAGTTTTCCTCAAGGAGGTTCACCTGGCACCTAAAGATATATAATGAAGGCGCCAGGAGAAAACATTCCTCTTCAACCAGGCCTTTGGCTGATTAGTATTCTATAGGCTTTCAAATGTGTTTGTGGGAGGGGGGGTGTTGTTTTGTTGTTTTGGTTTTAACTATTTATTTGTGCTTTTGCCTTGCACTTTTATCTTGTGAACCGCCTTGAGATCTTGTGATGAAGGGCGGTATACAAATCGAATTATTTATAATAATAATCCAAAACATGCCTGTGAGAGAGTAAGTCCAACTAAATTCAGTGGTGCTTACTTCTGAGTAAATGTGCATGAGGGCAGACTGCATGTCACACAGTCTCTGATTGGCTGGATTGTGTCCTGCATTTATAGGCATGTATGGCAAGAATTCAAAAAAATCCTTCTTAACCACTAAATTGAACAGTGAACACTGTTTTATTACCACATGCATTCACTTGAGTGTGCTTGTAGGACATTAATTTCACACATGGCTGGGCATAAATACAAACCTGGTTTCCAATTCACCCTTACAAAAGATGTGTCAATTAAAAAAAGAAAGAAAAAGTTTCAGTCTTGAGTAAGAGGGCAAAAAACCTCAGTTTGCAGATATACTGAACGAACTGCATCAAGTCTATCAATTGTGTAATTAATCGGTTTTAAAAGATACACAATAATCAGGAAAATAACATGTATCTTAGGGTGGACATGTGAAAGCAACCTAAAGAAATCTTAGAGATTAGTGGCCTAAAAGTGATAGAGATGCTGCCTTTCTAAGAAGGCAATGGCTACTTCAAGACTACTGCTATTTTGTGGGTGGAGTTCAATTCTCTGCTGGTAAATTCAAGTTAGGTTATTAAAGTGGATTTGGTGCTCTTGCAAAACATACTTCTGCTTCTTCTTCTTTGAAATGGCTTTTGTGACAAGGGAAATGATGAGGAAATGCACTGACAAGTGTGGGATAGCAACTGTTTGAAGCAATGTCACATAACTTTCCTACAATAAAGCAGGATGAATGCTCAATAAACATCCAACATTGTATAAATTCCCAATAAACTTTGGGGATTGTAGCCTATTAATTTTTACTACAGTAGACCCATTGTAATAAATGGATCTAAGTTAGTTGTGTTTATTAATTCCAATAGACTTACTCTAAGTATGACTAACACTGGATAAAACCCTGTGCAAACAAATCAGGACAAATCCTCAGTAAACAGGTCATCCAGGAGTGACTTATGTGGTTAGTTAGTTTCGAAAACCCAGCACATCTTCAGATTTGCTGAAGTACAGATGGTAAGATTTTGCCATTGCTCCCCTCCGAAAATGCTTTGTCTGATGCATTTAAGATAGCTGCATTAAGAATGACCTGAAAACTTGTAAAATTCATTGTCAACAATGTGGTTTCACTAAACCAGAACAGTGCAACACTTATTTGTTTTGCTATTTGAAAATCCACAGCAGATACTGTCTGACACCTACAGGCTACCCAGTGTGGGCAAAATAAACTTAGGCAGAGTGGAAATGTTCCCAGAAATCAACATTCTCAGTCAATTGTAATTCTTACAGTGGTGACTAGCACACTGATATGTCACTGTTCCAGACACCTGCAAGCTAGACTACAATAATGATTTAAATACTAATTAAAGCTGCTCTAAACATACTACTAGAGTCAGCACAAGAGAAAGAACGATAACTATACAAAATTTGCAATGGTAGATTCAAGTCTCCAAGATAAAGGTACTGCTTCAATTACATCTACCTTGTTTTGCTGCCATAGTTGCAGCTAACATCCTTAAGGAAGCTATTTGAAAGTGCCCTCAAAAGAGGATGTCCATTATTAGTTAGATTTCCCTCTTACACACACACAATTTTTCCATTTCCGTCAAATTTCCACAGACCTCCTCTTCCAAACAACCACCTGCTTAGCTGCTACATATCTCTGCATCCTTACTCTAAAAAGAAACTTGGGCAACAATTAAAATTAGAAAGTTTTAAAAAATACAAGTCTTTAATATTCTGGACATTACATGCTAGGGATTTGTCTCTTTAACAACATGCCCGCTACAGAGAGAAAACCAGAGGGGAAAATCTAGAAGGTGATAGGACTTTGCTGAATGACTAGATTATCCTTTTGTAACCTTGTACTAGTCTCAATTGACAAGTCCAGAAAAATCTAATACAGTGGTACCTCGGGTTAAGTACTTAATTCGTTCCGGAGGTCTGTTGTTAACCTGAAACTGTTCTTAACCTGAAGCACCACTTTAGCTAATGGGGCCTCCTGCTGCCACTGCGCCGCCGGAGCCCGATTTCTGTTCTTATCCTGAAGCAAAGTTTTTAACCTGAAGCACTATTTCTGGGTTAGCAGAGTCTGTAACCTGAAGCGTATGTAACCTGAAGTGTATGTAACCTGAGGTACCACTGTACTGTATAAGGAAAATAAATATGGGTCAGGTGTATTGTAACAGTTTAAATTACAGGTCAGTGTAGGTGGAACAGATTAAAATGTTCCATGGAGCCTAAATTAAGGCTGATTCTAGATAGGGGCTTAATTTGTTACTAAAATATCACAAATGGATCATTAACACTTATTAAAAATTATTGGATTTCTTCAGAAAGAGTAAATCCATATTAAATGGGGCAAAAAATTAGGCTGGGATTTTGATGCCGATGACATCATGTGGACACTACAAAAATGTTCACATAAAAAACACCTTCTGGAGCCTGCTCCCCCCAGATGTTTTTTGCTTCCCACTATAAACCATAGTTGTCCCCAAAATAAGACCAGAAAGCAATGCTATACAGTATAGGGCTGAGCTGAAATAGGACATAGTTTGCAAGCATTTTGCAGCTCCCCTCAAACACCCTGTGTCTTCGGTGAAGATGGGGAGGAGGGATTTAAAAGGACGTGGAATCATAGAAGCATTCTTATAACCAACACTTCCTGCCTTGCCATGCTGCAATGAAACCATCATAGCCGGAAAGACAAGCGTAACTGTGTTGCCAAGACAACTGGGGACAATACTCTGCGTCTTACTGCACTGCTATGCTACCCTATGGTGGTTCCACAGTAGCACAGATATACAGGGAGCGTCACTCCAGTTCCTTAGCAACAAGGATACACCCCTTCACAGCAGTCTGAGCTTGACTGGCCTCAGTGACATCACCACATAACCAAATCTCACTGGTTATGGACTGCTGTTATGTCACTGCATTCTGTAAATGAGTCCTGACTGGTTGACAGAACACCTGGGGAAGAAACAGTAGCAGAGCAGGACGCTTAGAAGGTTTCAGACAATAGAAAGTCCTCTCCTTTGGGGGTGAAATTTCATCAAAGTCTTGGTACTACAAAAGTGTAGAACAGTTTAAGGGGAAAAAATTATGAGCAAATAATATTTTAACCATGAATTCAAATAAATGAAAATGAATGCCACATTCTGATTCTAACTTTTGGAGCAATGAGTGAAGTAAGTCTTATGTAAACATACAAAGGAGTGGATTGAAAGAGATTTCATTTTAGAACTAATTCAGTAAGAGGAAGGAACAGCTACTATTTGAAAATACAGCACTAGCAAATTGGGACAAACTCCCTAAAGTATAGAACAAGCCACCTTGAGCTTTGAAGGGGCAATAGGTGCAGAGTAGAATCTATTAACATGCTTCTGCAGTAGAAATTGGCTAGAAATTGTTAGATGAAGGGGAGGGTGAATACATTTGTCACCACATTGCTTGCTCCATTCTAACTTTTTATTATCAATTTCCACAGAAGGTCAGCCTGGTGCCTATAGTAGAAAATCGCATAAATTTATTGGCCTAATGCCAATGGAGTTAATGTTGCTAAGCTTATAATTTATTTTCAAAATCCAAACCGACAATGCAAAAAAAATGCATGTTAAGCCGGCAGGAATCTTTGCAAATAATCACTGTGCATTAGTTATATATGGAATTTTACATGGGGCCAGTGCCTGGGGAACTATCAGCAGACGCTTTAGATCTAGTGATGGCTCATTCTTATACAAGATGTGTAGAAGAGAGAATATCAACAGCTGCAGCTCGTCTCATCCCTACATTGCAAGCCCCCCCCCCCTTCTAAAAGTCTTTATCCTGCCTTTCTCTCCCAACAATGGTGTCTCTCCTCAAGGCAGGGATATAAAAGTACAAAAGCCGTATCTACTTTTATATAAGCCTATGTTCCTCACCAGAAGGCCCTTGTGGTGGTGGCAAGCTACACATTGTGAGCTCAAATTATTAGTGAAATGGATGAGGGGAAAATGCTGCTGCCCCACCAAAAAAAAAATAGTGTCTCCAGTCAGACCACTTGCCCCCACATTTTCCTTTTGGAGGAAGCCCGGCAAACAACCTAATGAAATGGGCAAGAACAGGTAGAATTTATATAGCAAGGAAGGGAAAAAAGGGAAAAAAGAGAACTATGTCCAACACAAATAGAAGGGGGTGGACTTCAGTAAGTGATCCACAGATTAAGCAATTGGAGTCTCTCAGCACTGCCTCTTGCTACTCAAGCCCTGTGGTGGGATGCAGCTCAATCTATGCTACTCGAAGTCTGTGGACCTGTTTCAATCACATGTAGCCAATGCAGTGTCCTTCATGTTGGACTACAACTCCCATTAGCCTCCAGTCAATAAAGCCAATTGGCCGGAGATGATAGGAGTTGTAGTTTACAATACCTTGAGGGCATCACATTGGCTGCCTTTGGTTTTGAGAATACTGAGTTAGACAGCCTGTCTCATTTTAAGATCACTTCCTATGTTCTCACACTAGGCCTTTATGCAGATGTATAGAGTGAATTGTAAAATTCATGGCAGATCCCACAATCCACTCTGGAGTTTTGGTACAACATAAATCCAGATTCTATAACCCTCTCCAGTGACTTGATGGAAACTTTTCAGGGAGCGAGATGAATTAATGAGTGCTATTCATTCCCATTATCAATCCTTATGCCTCCTTTTAAACATAATTTTATTTTTTAAAAAAGCTTTATTCAGTAACGCAAGGGTGCTTTTTTTGTTTACTTGTACAACAGCAAATAACCACTTCTAAAATCAGCAGTCTGTAGTTACTGCGCCTTTTCTAAAGGCTAGGATATATAAAGGAGGTGATTATATAAATAGGACCAATATAGGTTGCTGAAGAAGGGTGCAAGTTTTGCTGATTTTACAAAGCTTTCAGTTTCAAAACACAGCATAATGTCATAAACTTTGTTTTCATTCCACTCTGTCCATGCAAGCAGGTTTTGTAAAACACTAAAGTTTGTAGCCATGAATGTGGGATTCATTTAGTTCAGCCAAAACGTCTTGAACAAATAACTCCTACTCTGGAAATTATTTTTTAACGTGAGTAGCCTATTAAGATTCTACATCCATGCCTAAATACAGGGGACTGCCAGTACTTTTACCACATACGCATCTCTAGATAAGTAATGATGCCTGTTTAAACACTAATAGGAGTACATGGAACTGCTGTTAAGTCTAGACACACCTTTCTGTTTTAACTCAAACATTAAGCTTGCTATCCACTCTCCTAAGAATTACCTTCTGACAGCCTAATCTGGTCCCTCCTCTCAGATCTGGCTATTTGGTTTGGAACTCCTCATTTAGATTATTGCAATGCACTCCACTTAAAAATGAATTGGAAGCATACTGTAGACGGTTAATAAGTACAGCTTTCCTTATCATTGCATCTCCATGCTGGGGGAAAGCAGGACCAGTTGAATTTCTGCCTGTAGGATTAATTTGTTAAATCATTCAAGACAAAAGCAGCCTTCATGATGTAATCAGCTTTGGTCAGGGACTGCTACTTCAGTAATTAGAACCAATTAATTCATTGCTGTGCAAATGAATAACACCTTCCAACAGAATCTAAACAGCACGAGATCTTCACAGGATATACCTAATAACTTGGAATGTGGCTTTTGGCTCCAATGACAACAAATCTGAAAGAAAAGCAGAAATCTGGCTGAACATGACCAGGAACACATGTTCATTGAATAAGAGCTATTCAGCATGAGGACATTATAACTTGATTGCCAAATTAGTAAATGTGAAGCTTCAAGCAAGTTACTAGGGTCCAAAACACCTTTTTGAGCAAAAGAAGAATTTACCTTACTAAATACTCTCAAGCTGTGTGTGTGTGTGTGTGTGTGTGTGTGTGTGTGTGTGTGTGTGTGTAATTTGAATTTGCCATATTCTCTAAAAATATTCTTTCAGTTAGGTTGAGCTGCCAGGCTACAACCAAGTGAAAGCTCATTTACCTCAATGAGATTTACCTTAAAATCTCTTGGTACATTGGGAGACAAGACAGCTGTGGCTTCTCCCACCCCATTCCTTCATCAGTCCTATCATCTCAATCCCTTCACCCGATCTGACTCCAGGTGTGCTTCAAAGGAGGTAGGGGGGAAATGATCTAGGATGGGAACAAGCAGCAGAAGTCATGGCTGCCTTGGGAGATTTAAAGTTTTAAGAACGTTATTCAGGTTTGAATGCAGCAATCTTACAATCAGATGAACAGCCTGTTCAGCACTCGGAAAAAGGGCAACGCCATGAGGCAGAGAACTACAGCTAGTTTATACATCTTTTTATGTAACTTGATTAAATTAGTAAGGCCCAGGTGGATTCTAGGACTAAAACTGCCTGATATGAAACATTACCCATGCAACTTCCAATTTAACACCTGCCTAAGCAATTCTTACCATTATTTGTAGATGCTCATCAGTTTGCTGAGTGTTAATGTACACTAGTAAAAATGATTACTTTGTAAAAGCCAATGCTACTATTTTAAAAATAAAAAGGTTGTTTTGAGTGTGTGTTAATTATCCACTAAAATTATACGAATGGCTGGACAAATTAACAGGTTTGACCACATAACTGAGGGTTATTTCCTTCTTATTTTGACTTACATGGGAGAAAATCCCACAAAGTGCAATGGAGCTTACTTTCAAGTAGACCTGCACAGGACTGCACTGTTAAGAGTCTGGTCACTTTATCACTTATCAACTCACTGCCCAGTGGACAAAGGGGCTGTAGCTCAATAAGAGACTATCTGCTTTGCTAGCAGAAGGTCCTGCATTCAATCCCTGGCAATTCCTCCAATTAAAAAAATAACTAGGTGGCAGGTGATGTGACAGACTTCCGCCACCCACAGTAGACAAAACTGGGCTAGTGATGAACAAATAATCAGATCTGGTAGCATATAAAACAGCTTATGTTTCTATGTAACAGGCCCTCAGAAACTATCCCTCAGGCTCATTTTTTTTAAAGCTAGGATATTCTGTTTAGATTAGGATATTCTGAAAGATGGTCCTTTACAACACATTAAAGCATTTTCTAACACTCATCATAGCTGAAGTTTTAAAGATTCCAAAATGTGCCAGAGAAACAGACTTTAAGAGTCTGTGGCCGTTGGACAGTGAGCTGCTATGAAGATAAGATGCCGAGGTGGAAAAAGAGGTTCCTATATTTTAATCATCAGGCAAAAGGAGAGTATCAGCAGCTGTGGTTCTTCTCACCTCTGCAGGATAAGTGGCACCCATCAAGAATCCAGCTTCTATATAACTATGAAATATATGGCAGTCAAATCCCCTTTGGTATACGGTCACTCTGTTAAACTTTCAAAATGCAGCACAGAGGTTAAACAGGAGAAACTATCTCACAGTGCAATCCTCTCACCATGTCCACTCAGAAGTAAGTCTGATTGAATTCAGTGGGTCTTACTCTCAGGTAAGTGGGGTTACAATTGCAGCCTTAAGGAAGAAGCTACCCACAGGAACTTGGCATGTGGGGCAAAGTCTCCCTCCATTCCCAAATAAAGATCAAGTTGACTTACCCATCCTCTGATATTTTCATCAGCTTCAGTCTTTAAAAATCTCTGCCATTAAAGGTTGGTTCCCTGAACCACATCCACTTTGCAATCATTCCGGGGGTGGGGGGGCACAAAACAACCCAAAATGCCCTTGTAGAAATTCTTTACAGAGGTGGGGAGGGGGAGAGAGAATCTTCTGAGCAGCCAATCAAGCAGCGTTTGCCAAGACTGTACTCCGTACAAAGCACATTCAGCTTTGTATTCAACAATATGCTCTACTAATAGTTAACATAAATCATTAGGGTAACTTTACAACATAAAAGACCAAACCATTTAATCTGGATTGTTCTTTTATATATCCCCCACTTTGCAAGGTTGCCATGCAACTGACTTGTAGCTAAGCAGCAATAAGTAAGTGACGATGCTATTGCTCCCTCTAGTGTAAATATGCATTATTATTTATTAAATTCATAAAAGTCTAGAAGCAATAATTTACCATCCCAGCCAGCAGAAGGAAACCACCATGCATTCCCCAAAGACCAGAAGAATTACTTATAAATAATTGCTGCACATTAACAGGTTTGCCTGCTGTGTTTTTCCTGGTGTTTGGGGTGGCCCCCTCTTTGAGAATGTTTCTCTGTGTAAGTTCACTGACACTTAAACAAGTAGTGCTGACATCCATATAATGGGCCAAGTGCTTTGTAAAAAGGAATCAGATTCTGAGCTAGCACAGATCTGCTGAATTCTGTAACTGGGACATCTTTCACCTTTTCAGCAATTTCCTCCTTTGGCACACAGTGAGTACATGGACTTCTTCACCTTTTATAAGAAGAGGTAGTGGGTGGCAGTTTCATTACACAGTGTGCAAAATAGTTCTTGCTGCACATGTGCGCAATTTAACAACCAGTCCTGTGAACCATCTGCTTCTCTGGCCATGCTATGTGATGCTCTTCCTTCAATGTGCTTCTGAAAGGCATATCTCGGTAACTAGCAAGCAGACAAAAAGTTAGAGCCTAGTGCACTTCCTCTAGAGAAGGGTCTTTTACCGTTCGTGTTAAAGCTATGAATTAGGGACTTGCTAGTTTCACCTTAGCAATGAATGAACTGTCTGTGTGTTGTGCATAGATCTATATTTTATATCAGCCTGACATATTTATATGTTACAGTAAGAGTTGTACTGCTACAGATATAACCTTAGGTGGCATAACCTACATGCATCTATGGGTCAATGAAACTAGCTTGATAGGAATCAAATCAAACAGATAGTTGGACTGTCATTGGATCTGTAAATAAATGTTGTAAAATTTGTCTCTGGTGAACAAATATTACACTTTTTGTTACCTATGGGTGAAAAAGTTGTGTGTGCTGTTTTGTGATAGCATAGGGTATATATCATTCTTCAAGATTAGTCTTCCAAATTGAAACCATGTGTGTTTCTGATTTAAACTGAAATCACTACCTGCCTGGTTGGTTTACTATAAGGAGGTTGGAAACTCTGGCATTTGTGGGCCTTGTACTTTGAGGAACCTCTTTAGAGACAACAGCCAGAGATATATACTTCTATTTATGCAAATCAGCTATAGAGACTCGTCTTAGAGTTGGCCACGCTGGGGAAATCGATTTAAAGCAAGCTATGATAAAATCTTACATTGGAGTTTGTTGAATTAATTGATAGTTGGGTTACTCACGATAGTTCTTTTGGGAGCCATGGGGCCAGGTGGCTACATGGTAAGGAATGGGACTGGAAAAGAAGAAATAACTGTTTGCTTAAGAAGAAAATATAGAAGGGCAAGTCTTTTGCAGCTTATCATGTTGGCACTGAAAACCATGGTGCAGGAAAAAGAACTGGATAGTAGCCTGTAAAACACAGTGAATGAAGCAGTGTATCCTGAAAAGTAATTTATGCAATGCAGGACATTAGCACAGAGAAGGAGTCAGACCACCATGGAATTAAGAAGCAAGTTTGCTTTCAATGCTAAGCACAGGAATGAGATGTTGGAGAACAGTTTTTTCTCCAAGATCAGTTGGCAGAGAAATCTTGTATTGTGCTAGAAGGCAGGAGTTGTGGAAATGCTAGTGTAAGGGTGGCCTCAAAACCTACAGTATTCATCCCAAACTCTACATGGGACCAAGGTTTGATCAACAGCTTCTTATCAAGCACAAGGTGGTTTCCAGAGTGTTGCCTTCCAGAGTGTTGCCCCCTCACTTGTCTGTCCAGAGCTGTTCCCTCACATTTTTCCTTGAGCCTGCTTCTTGAACTCAGGGTAAGGACCAGTTCTGCCCTCATGCTGGGTGACTTACCCTTATACAAAAATCAGACCCAAAAGGGAATTCCTTGTAGACATAGCCTATGAGATTTGCCAGGAATCTCAGAATCCTGCTGTTCCTAGAAGCTCTAACTTCATTACGCCACCTTCTCTAGGGTGATGTCTTCTCTGTACCAGGTGGGGTTGACCAGGAGAGTGGTACTGGTCTCTGCACTATGATAAGGTAGCTAATGCAACACTTCCTCTGCTCTTCACAGGCATCTGATTCAGCCTCTATCCCCAGGACCCTCTCTTCCACACATAGGGCTTGGTCCATGTTGGCCCTTTCTCCTTTTATCCATTTGTTCAGAACCCAAGAGCATCTCCCTCCAGCTACCCATTATAGGTCATATTTCAAAGTTCTTTCACCACTGGAAACTTTTTAGTGAGCAATTAGAGTGACACAGAGAAAGAAATGGACATTATCATATACAGAAGTGTAGGAGTAAATGCTGATGTGCTGGAGTGAACTGTAATAGTCCCCCTAGCCACGCTTCCAATGAAAGTCTAAAACACATAAGTAACTGCAAGGAGCTTATAAGTAACTGAACCTCACAACTGATCCCTACTCCCATTCCCAAGTCAGAGGTGTTAGGAATCTTGAGAGAGAGGCACTTTCCAGAGTTTGCTCTCTTCCTGCCCTTTGAGGGTCTGGCTTTCTGGAGAGCCGAGGTGGGACAGTGGATATGCTGCTTGTTGAAGTGTTAAGCATGCCTCCACCTATACTCAATCTGTATATTTGTAAATAAATTCAAACATTACAAAACGCCATACAGTGGTGCTGTCAGGGTAGGACTTTAGGGCCCTCTTCATCAGAATGAGGAGGAGCACTTAACATAGGGCTGGCTTACCACATTTTGAAGTGTGGTATTACCATGGGGATGCGGGTGGCGCTGTGGGTAAAAGCCTCAGCGCCTAGGGCTTGCCGATCGAAAGGTCGGCGGTTCGAATCCCCGCGGCGGGGTGCGCTCCTGCTGCTCGGTCCCAGCGCCTGCCAACCTAGCAGTTTGAAAGCACCTCCGGGTGCAAGTAGATAAATAGGGACCGCTTACCAGCGGGAAGGTAAACGGTGTTCCGTGTGCTGCGCTGGCTCGCCAGATGCAGCTTGTCATGCTGGCCACGTGACCCGGAAGTGTCTCCGGACAGCGCTGGCCCCCGGCCTCTTGAGTGAGATGGGCGCACAACCCTAGAGTCTGTCAAGACTGGCCCGTACGGGCAGGGGTACCTTTACCTTTACCTTTTATTACCATTTTAAGAAAGGTGGCTGGCTCCCCATAAGACCTTTTTTTAAAAAATAATTTTTATTAACAGACCAATCAAATCACATAAATTCCAAATTACAAAGCCGAATTTTAATTTTTTTGTTGGGGGTACCCATATTTCAAGTTCCGAAAGGGATCCAATCCTCTTGTTGCTGTTGCTTTAATGTCCACAAATCTGTCCAAATAATGTTCCCAATTCTATCCAATCCTTTCTTGTTGTTTTCCACATCTCTTCTTGTTATTTTCATATATTTTTCCTATCTCTTTGTCTTTGTGACCTCTGATAGTCTCCACAAGCGGGTTGAAACAAATTTGTAATCCTGTGTGGATTTTTCCGTTCGTCCAAGAGTCATATTCAGACGGCTACCGTATTTCATCGCTTCCATAAAAAAAAAAAAAAACACTCTTGCCGTCTACTTGTTAAATTTTCACAGGTCTGTCACTCCCTTTCTCAGTCCTCTGAGGAGGTTCTGCCAGGAATCCAATATGAAAACAAAGCTTCCTCCATCTTTCGACAGGACCTGCCAAGATGGCGACTTCCTTTTTATTGCTGCATCATCAAAAGCCCTTGTTCTTTTCTCGATCTCCATAAGCCAAACTTTTGGTTAGTAAATCATTTCCACACAGTTTTTAATCATCCTGCTTAGGTCAGTTATGCGACGGTTCTTTCTTGGGGAGGGATTATTGGTTAATCACATAGAAGAAAAGAAAAAAAGTCCCCCCCCCATTCAGTCCCGCTCCGACATACTGAACCTTTGATGTATCTTCTTCATGATATATTCCGTTAAATCCAACCCGTCGCTCTACTTTCACAGAGGTCACTTCAATTAACAGTCTTCACTCCTATTTTTCACTTGAAATATGTGCATTTGGTTCTTTTCTAAATGTTTATTTCGAGCTGCTGCAAAGACAGCGTCCGGGAGAGCCGGACCCACACAAGGGCTTTGTGCCTAGTGCCCTCACCCCCTTCTTTCGAATCCGGGGGTGATTTATGGCCACAGCAGGCAAGGCAGTGTTCCCCATGTCCTTGGGGCAACAAGGGAGGCTGCATGCTCCCATATCAGCCTCTTAATTACCTCGTGTGAGTGGGAGAGATGGTATTGTCGGCCATCTTCCAATGGGCCCCTGGTGGGCCCCAGCTCCCCATAAGACCTTTAATCCAAAAGGCTAAAATTATCTAGCTGCATCACTATGCCACAAACCTCCAAAGATCTCCTTCCAAAGGAAACAAAATCCAGATAGTTGTTGTACCCCTGGAACTTCTCACTGCTTGGGAAAGTGTGGTGACATAACAATATAGTTACAGTGTACCTACTACTGACATTACCTTATATTGGCATAACCTGCAGTTAACTACAACACCACGAGCTTGCTAGGAATGCAGCATCTAGGAATTTGAAGTCACACTAGGCCTTTTCAGACCTCCCCCTCCATATATAACATGCCACTGGCCCCACTTTGAGATCTCTGCAAGGACAGTTAAGGCCTCAGAAGGGGCCCTTTTGCGCATACAGGTGAACATACATGGGAGGTGTTTTCAGTTTTTCGTGTGGAACAGGTCTGGGAATGGGGGCAGTGGGCATGGTCTTGTCCTCTTATACATATTAGCTGTACAAGTAGAAGGGACTGATTAAAGGGGCTTGTGTCCGCAATAAATTCTTGCAAGTTTGCCTCATTTATTATACATTTTTGTTACAGCTGGACCAAATGGTTTTATAACTTGGGGAAAGCATACATGTGATTTTTATTATATTATATGTTATTATTAAATCAGCAATATTTGTTTGTCTTCTATTCCAAGGACTCATAAACAAGTATCTACTTTAGTTTCCAAAATCAAGGCCTCTAATATGATCTGCCTGTCTGTGTGTTGTTGCATCAGGAAAAAATGATAAGGACCACAGCATTTATGTTTTGGTGACCCACTGTTGTCTCAGTCCTACATCTGCCATGGACTACCTCACAGGACTGTTGCAAGCACTGAGTTAATATATGCAAAGTGCTTGAAATTAATATCTCTTCCTCCTCTCCACTAGGAGAGGATTTAGACATGTTTAGAATAAAACTGCCCACCATGACATTTTCCCCACTTTCTGTAGTCTTTGGAGGTTGCAAATGAATATGGGATATTAGATGGAATAATTTTTCACACATTCTGCAGAGGGATGCCCAAATTCTCCTCAACTGTATATACAGTTGACAATGACCGCTCCCCGCTTAAAACGGGGGGCGCCCTTTGCGTGGACACGTGCAGCCCCTAGATCTGGAGCGGCTCCACAGCATAGGCTTGGCCTTGCCTTCCCTCAGGTGGGATACCTGGAGGTCTCCACCTACCTCAGTCATTTGCCCAATCCCACCTGGGGGAAGCGTTGCCAAGGAGACCAGGCCAGGTAGGGGAGGGACTACCTGCCCACACAATAGAGGGAGGATCTTACCTGGGAATCCTCACTTGGCTCCAGAGCTTCTCCCACCCTACCCACCCTCAGTTAATGTCTTATTTTGCAGGTTAACTTTTCTTCACAGGTTTCACAGGGTTAACTTTTCTTCACAGGTATGCGGGCGCTGCTACGTAAGGTCGCTGTTAAAGGGCCGGAAAGGAATTTCCCTGCATTGGCAGGTTTCGCCTTTCCCGTAGCAAAACGTCACAACTTTGGCGGTATCAGGCCTTGGGCGGAATCCTTTAGTCCATCTTCCTCTTTGCGGCGGCGATACCAGGGTTCCCCGTTAAAGGGGTTTCTGAAGGGAGGCTTTGGCCGTGCGCTGAAAGGTTGTCATTGCTCTCCCCTGCGGCGGCGGCGTAACGGGGGCGGCTATCTCTGCTTGAACATATGTTCTCCAGAGCTGGCCCATCCCCCCCACACACACTGGATAACCCTGATGCTCCCTAGGTCCCCGGCTGGGGACTAGGGAGGGAGAACGCCCAATGCCTGAGCCAAGGTCTACCCACATTTGAAATTTAATAAAGTTGTGGCCAATTCAATCCCATAGCACGTTGTCTCGAGTCGTTATTCCACATGACGGGGGGACCGCGGGGGATCTGGGGACTCCGCCTGTCCACGCAAAGAACCATGGTGGTTGGCAGCCCCCTAATGACCGTTGCAGGTATGATGCTCCAGTCTGCATGTTTAAGTATACATGGCCTTAGAATTGAGGTGTTTTTCTTTAAAGATGCTCAGTACATGATATCTCCATGCCCTTATCATATGTGGAGTTCAGTAAGTTTATCCTCCCTGCATATTGGAAAATCCACCCCCCTGGGGTATTGCAGCCTGTTCTTCAATACAGAGGCACTTTCCCTGTGTTCCACACCACCTTCTCCATTCCATACTGTGCTGCACACAACAGCATCTGGCCCATTGTGCTGAGTCCTATTAATATGCATTAGTTTAAAATATTTGAATATAAATGGTGCACCGTGAGCTTTTTGATAAAGCCAAAGGACATGCAAGTTCAGGACCTTTCTCTGCCTTTCTGAATTGAACATTAACCCTGACTGAAAATTTCAAAACACCAGGAATACATATTCAAAACGTATCATTGTCTGAAATTTTGGCAGCCTTCTTATCACTGTACAACGAGCTCTTTGGAGAATTACAGTGCAGTTTGGGTTTCCCCCCACCGCCAAATATTCATGGACAAAAAGGTTGTGAAGATTAGGTTCCCAAAACAACAGAACCATCACTAGAATCTAATTAAAGCTATTTGTCAGAAGCATCTTTTAAAATTCAACAAGGCTCTGTAGAAACCAGCCTTGAACTGAAACTAAAATTATCTTGCCCTGGGTGTAATTAGTATAAGAGGGATTAATGAGCACATACAATTACACATTTGCTTTCCTACTCAGGCTTTGCATTTTTAGTGAAGAAAGAAAAATAAGTCACTAGGGTGGAGGAAATGCAATAAGCAGAAGAGATAAGTACATCTTGCTACAGAGCTGCATAGCTTGGTGAACACAAATTACTGCTACCTTGGATGGCAGCTCTGGCAATACTCGCTTTTGGTTAATCAGATGTTCTTAGAAGTAGGTCTTTAAATTTATTCTTAGCAGTTGACTTTAGGAAAGAACCACAACTGCAGTTCGCAAATTATTTTTCCATTTTTTATTATGTTTACATGAATCAAGGTTTAAGATGACCAGCCAGCTCTCGATTCCAAAGACAATTAACTGTTGATGATGATGATGATGATGATGAAAAAATTACTTACTACTGGGGAGGTTCAAGTGGCATAACCATGTAGACCACGAATGGAAACTAGTGAATCAAGGGTGGACAATATGCAAAGAAGTTTAGTATATGCAAAAATAAACACACAGAGATTCCTTATAGAATATGAAGGTCCCAAGGCATGGCCTGAGAGCACATAGTGGAGCTACCTGCTGAACTGAAATCAGTTTGAGTCTAGACAGTGCCTAAATTGCAGGCTACCTGACACTCCCATGTATGCTACCTTGAGTTTGTTTCTTAGTTTATTAAATTTATATCCCACCCTTCTCCCAAAGGGAGCCCAAGGCAACAAACACATGTAGACAAATTTCCATGATGGAAGAGAGGTGGGATTTAAATGAATTTTAATACATAAAAATAAATGAAGAAATTGTTCACTACCTATCTTAAAATGGTTTTCCTTGGTGTTGTCAAAGAGCCACATTCACAAATTTCCAAAGGAAAATAATAATAATGTACTATCATGTGGGCTGTAAATTTTACTGAATTCTCAAATTCTGATACTGGTTGCTTGCCAGAGCAATTTTGCTAAGTAGGCAATTGATAGCTGCCAACATCCATACCTAAACTAGGCATTTTAGCATATCTGTGTGCTACATTGTGTCCAATTGCTTGTATAGATAATTACTGTGTTTCTAAAAACAAGTTCTAACACAGCAGAATTATGCCCTTGTGTATAGAGCCTTGTTTAGTACTCTAAAATGTGTTCAGGATTTTTTGTGGTTCATCTTTGTTTTCCTTCGTACTGCAGCCAATCCAGGAAAGGTGATGTCATTTTGTCACCTGATCTTCCCAAAGAAAATGAACATGCAAGAATTAGTCCTGGTGAAAGAGGAACAGATGTCAACTACTTGTAATGGGGAGAGATGAAATGGTAAGAAGCTAGGGGACACCCTAAGAGAGACTACAAAGCCATGATAGAATTAAAAAGTCCTTACTTCTAAGAGAGAATGGGCCAAAGCATAGAGTTCCCCACCCCCACCCCAGTTATGCTTCTTCAGTTCTGTGTGTTTCTTTACAAAGCCATAATAGCAGTTGTGTCTTCATAAGAGAAGGGTCAAAACTAGATGTGCTTATACAAATGATCAGTATGCAAAACTGAATAATTTTGCATGCAAGATATATCTGACTGCCTTGCTCATGTTACATGTCTTGTATGGCTACTGGTGTTGAAAAAGTTGCCCATCCCCTAAAAACAAACTTGCAAGTGTATTTAAGTCTGGAGCTTAATCCAACAAGCTGTTGTGTTTGGCAGTCTCCCTTTTTTTTCCACCCCCAGAAAATCCTCCTTGTCCTTGTTAGAGCTTTGCAGATTTATTCAATCACTGAAATTAGATAGAGGAAAGAACCTTGTATGTCCTTTTAATGCACTTGGCTTGGGCTGAATCTAGTACTAGAAACCTCAATTTCTTCACTGAAATTTGGGATTCACTGTTAAGTCCCTGGATTTCCCTTGAAATCAGCATAGATGGTAAACACTTACAGCCAAAGCTAGAACAAGCATACAGCAAAAGAAGAAGAAAATATAATAACTGCAATTCAGCATGTCAGTCGTGTTCAATACTTTCTGCTCCTCCATGAACAATGGGAGTTGTTTGTATTCAGTTTTCTTGTGGGAGTAAGTGGTGGATGCGACCATCTTTTTCCTTATAGCCCATCCACAGAAATATGCTTTTGGCATATTGGGTTTTGGATAACTACTTCTAGTTCTTTATGCCACCATCTGGAAGAACAGACGGAGTAACTTGCCTAGTTTGTATGACCGCTGGGAGGAACACGGAAAGAAGAAATGACACAGTGAACTTGTAGCAGCAAAATCGGATGCCTTCATCTGCCCCGCATGCAATTAAACATGTCTCTCCTGTATCGTTCTCTACAGCCAAAGCAGGTGCTTTAACTCTCCAGCAATAGCTACACTTGTTTAGCCATTATTTCTAAACTGGCAAGATGAGGTAAAATAATGCCATGTTCATTTATAAAATATAAACAATGGCTGAGTGATAATAAGGAAACCCCCTACCCTCAGTACGACGGTCACCTTAACAAACATTTCCTGAGTATATGGATACGCACTGCAACACCACAAATGTCTAATTATAGTTTTACGTCCTTATTTTGGTATTTTCACAGCAGGTAAATGTAAGGGGACACCTGTTCATAAGCTTGCTTTACTTGCTTTAAGAGTGGTATTTGCATCAGATGCTATGGTTTTCTTCAAAATTGCCCAAAAAGTGGTGGGAGAAGTCACCTTGTAGTAAATAAATAATGCTAATATTAAGCATTTAACTGGTGTATATTTGGTTATATACTGTAAATGTTCCATATAACATTGAAGAATCATGCATTAGAGGTTTTGCCATGATGAGTGGTTGGGTTTGCACCATGGTCATTATGGACACTTTAATAAATTCATTGCACAGGAATTTGCAGTTCTTCCAACATCAACTTAGGCTTGAAAGTTTGTAATTATGGCACCTACATTTGGATGAGCCTTGTTGGTATTACACTGGTTTTTTTAAGAACCCTTCAATCCATGTAATTGGGAAGAAAGGGTGGCATTTGACTGTAGGCTCTCAAAAGCTAACAAGAACAGCTAAATACCTTTCTTTTTTCCCATTTCACCCAACCTTCTAGTCCGAATGACAGAGTGCTGTCTTCCACGTTGTTACTTGATTTCACTGTTTTCTACCCACCATTTATAACCCCAACCTTGTGCACACAATTTTGTCAAACGCTTATTGGGGTCCTTTCAAACTGCCTTGCCAACAGTGCAACCTATTACTTCTCTTTTTCCAGTCTTCACTCCAGCTGCTGAAAATGATTGCCCCCTCACTTGCCCTCCTCCCAGTACTTGGCTTCTAGTCCTTTGATCTTTTTCTTTGCCATTCCTAGTAAGCAACCTGACCCTTTCACACCTTCTCTCTCACTCATTTCTTCCTCATCCTTCAGTCTTGCTTTCATCTTTTCCCTTCTTTGTTCACAAGCTCCCCAGTTCTTCTTTTCACTGAAGATTGCGTCCTTCCGCCTCCCCCCACCCCAGCTAAGAAAAACACAGGAGCCAGAAAATGTCACCTTTAAAATTATTGTCCATTTCCAGCAGGTACTGCATTGAAATCATTTTTCTCCAAGACATACTGACACAGCAGTATTTTTAGCTCCAGAAATAAGAATTTAAAGCATTAAATAGAAAAAAGCTACTATACTAAGATGACCTGTGATGTAACCATTTCACGTACTT
Organism: Podarcis muralis; assembly: GCF_964188315.1. Taxonomy (NCBI): domain Eukaryota; kingdom Metazoa; phylum Chordata; class Lepidosauria; order Squamata; family Lacertidae; genus Podarcis; species Podarcis muralis. Next base: position 91,770,068 of record NC_135655.1, on the reverse strand, counting down.
TTATATAATATTGGCTAAACGTGTGAACATGAATTTGACATTGCATACAAATTAATTCTATATTACACAGAGCTCCATTATCAATTTGGTTGCTTACTTTCATTTCAAGAAGTAGATGTGGAAGCACAGTACTTTGTGCAACTCCACATTTCTATAAATATGTGATGAACAGACATTGTGCTACCTTCTGTGATATGGCTTAGCACAGAAGAGGAAATAATGATGAATGATTGCGTCTAAAGGACTCTGTGCCCTTAAAACAGCTTGCCTAACAATTTTCTCTCCTCCGCCTATCTTTCTGTACGTAGGTACAGAGAACATTCAAAACAGTACATTCTCACTAGCGCTTTCGTGATCTTGCCACAGCAGGGATCATTCACATTCTCAAAGGGGGGGACGGGACATTAGATTGCTTGCCATACAACAAAAGGGCATCCCTGGAGGTCTCAGCAAAGCCTGTGACAATGTGTTCTCCACTATTGCATTCTGGGGACTACAGTACCCATGGTATTTGGATGAGTAGGCGGCTCAGTAGCATAGATCACACTATGATGCCATCAGTCACTATTGGCCAAGAACTGAGAGGCCTGTGGTTCAGAAGTGGAAACAACTATGCAGAGCCTTGTGGAAAAACTGCTGCACAAGAGGCAGGGAGGCAAGCAGAATCTGAATCAAAACTAGAATTCTATGGGGACTGTGTGGATAGGAGATGGGGCAAGGGGTAAGATTCTTCTCTGGCTTAGATACAAATATGGGCCGGAGAAGAATTTGAGGTCTGTAATGTAATGTAGGGACATGGGTGGCATAGGGACGCGGGTGGTGTTGTGGGTTAAACCACAGAGCCTAGGACTTGCTGATCAGAAGGTCGGCGGTTCGAATCCCCGCAACGGGGTGAGCTCCTGTTGCCCGGTCCTTGCTCCTGCCAACCTAGCAGTTCAAAAGCACGTCAAAGTGCAAGTAGATAAATAGGTACCGCTCCGGCGGGAAGGTAAACAGTGTTTCCATGCACGGCTCTGGTTCGCCAGAAACGGCTTAGTCATGCTGGCCACATGACCCAGAAGCTGTACGCTGGCCCCCTTAGCCAATAAAGTGATATGAGTGCCACAACCCCAGAGTCGGTCACGACTGGACCTAATGGTCAGGGGTCCCTTTACCCTTTACCTTTAATGTTATCCTTGTATTTAAGGTCATTATGAATCCTAATGTGGAACTTAACTTACCTTGTTCCTCCATCTATATAGTCTGTTCCTATCTTCTTTTTCCAGAAATATTATTTCAGGCTTAGTAGAGGCCATTTTTAGGGAGGGGTAGAAATGGTCCAGAGCTCTTGGATATATTCTAAATTAAGGTTTATTTATAATAACGTTTGTTGTAATTACTTCTAGTTTCCTAGTTTAACAACCTAGTTTCCACATTTGACTAAGGAAAAAATTGCCCTGCTTTGTTCTACAGAAATCAGCAGGTAAAGTTTTCAAACAACTCAACTGAAAAATAAGCATAATTGCCCAGCCATGCCTGCATATCAAATTGCTGTTAAAGACATGGGGGGAAGATTTGACAAAAACAAATTAGCAACCTTACAATAATAAGAAAGAGGAGCAGTGGCAGCTGGTCCAATGAACAAGAAAGACAGATGTACCTCCCTTGCTTTCCCTCTGCTTAATTACATTGCTTTGACATGTAGCTTAACCAGGGCTGACTTAATTGTGGCAGCTAGAGTGGTGACTGGGAGCAGCTGCCAGGACCATATAACACTGGTCCTAAAGGTTCTTCACTGACTCCCAGTATGTTCCCAAGCACAATTCAAAGTGTTGGTGCTGACCTTAAAAGCCTTAAACAGCCTCAGCCCAGTATACCCGGAGGAGCGTCTCCACCCCCATTGCTCAGCCCAGACACTGAGGTTCTCCTCCGAGGGTCTTCCGGCAGTTCCCACACTGCTAGGAGTGAGGTTACAGGGAACCAGGCAGAGAGACTTCTTGGTAGTGGTGCCCTCCCTGTGGAGCGCCCTCCCATCAGATGTCAAGGAAATGAACAACTATCTGATTTTTAGAAGATATCTGAAGGCATATTTGATGCTAATATTTGATGTTTTAATATGTTTTATATGTACTGTAAGCCGGCCAGAGTGACTGGAGAAACCCAACCAGGTGGGTGGGGTATAATTATTATTATTATTATTATTATTATTATTATTATTTGCAGAAACAGGATACTAACAACAATACAGTAACTCCTGAAAAGCTCACTATATGATGGTTCTCACTACATGAATAGGAGATCACTTGTAGCTCCCAGCCACTTAGTAACTCCAGAATTTCCAAGTCCCATCTCCCCAAATTCCAAGTACGGTAGCTACTAACAAGTAGGAACTTTAGGCTCACTGCTATGTTGGAAAGACAAAATATACCATTTTTCTGGTTCATTCTTACAGCTACTCCGATCTTAATCTGTAGGTACTTACTTTTGGTATGCTACAGCATGGATTATATATAAAAACATGACAAAACAGATACTAGTTATTACCTGCCTCTTATATCCTGCCTCTTTAATAACCCTGGTCTGTTAATACAGGTCCTGTGCTTTTAATCAACTGCATAGAAGGTAAAAACAAAAGAAAAGGCACAAGCTTCCCTGGCATGGAGAAGCAGGAAAAAGACTGACTATAATTAATTTCTCTCCACTAGAATACTGTAAAAAATCTCAGGGGAAAAGTAGCTAACAACCCTAAGGTGGTATTTTAAATTACTTCCATCTTACCAACTATATTTCATGCACTTTAACCCTCAGCTCCTGAAGTATACCCTGTCAGAGGTTAAACCAGAAGTATCTGGAAAATGAAGATTATTTTTTTAAAAATTTTATTTTCAATGAAAGAATCATTCCTATTTAGTATGGGGTGTTAAAGGCACAATAGTTAAGAAGCCTTTGCAGCTTTCATTGCAGTAATTCTTGGGGTGGATTCGACTACATGAAAAGAAATGTCCTTTTTCTTTTCGTTTATCATACATTTCCCCAGTGAAAGAGTGAATCAAGAGATAACTTTCAGTTGTCATCTCAACAGCGGGTAAATAATGTTTACTTCACCTGTTTAGCATAATGCACAATTTCTATATGCTTCACCAAACATTTCTCTCCGTATAACAATGCAATATAATCTGTTGACATTTTTGTTCATGCTCTTTTGTCAAACAGAGTTTTAGGTTTAGGTCTTATGCTATTTGCTATGATATTCATGCTATTTCATATTCACTCTTCATCCTTTTTTAAAAGAAAACCATTCACTTGAAGGTTATTACTTTGAAGCATCTATCACTTCTTCTTGAAAGGAGAGCCAGGGAAACATGATATTGACATTATCTTTGTGATAAATTTAAAACTAGGAAGAAAAATCACCATGCTGGCATTTCCTGAATGTGTTCCTCAATTTACCCCACTTGTCACCCCCTGATCCCACTTTACCTTTTCTAGTAGGGAGTGTAGTAATGCCACTCAAGTGGTTAAGGCTGAAATTATAACCTCACGGAGTTCTGAGTACACATTGACTGTGCATACAGAGTTCAAGGATCCCTGGTTCAAATCTTTCTTCGGCTATAAATTACCTGTGAACCCCATCCCACCCACGTACACACAATAGGAGGATTAATAATACAGCCTATAGCATGCAGATGATAATACAGACCTGTACAACCTTACTTGGAACTTGGAAGCAAGCCTCAATGAGCTTGGTGGGCTTATTTTCTGAGTTAACCAATCTAGAACCACGCTATAGCATTGTGTTGGCATTATGCATGCAATTTATTGCCAGGCACACACATAACTCCTGTTGCTATTTCTTATTATCTGTCAGATTTTTTTACCCACCCTTCATTATGAAATCCTAAGGCAACTTACAACAACGGACGCTTACCCCTTCCTGGGTGGGCATCTGTCGGGGCCTCTTGTGCCTGGCCGCCATCCCTGGTCCGTCAGAGCAGAGCGCACATGTCCAGGCAGCCATTAGGGAACCCACCCCCCAGCTGCCTAGACATCTGGCAAGTTCCCGCCTGCTGCAGCATCTTAAATGGGCCAGTCAATGGTCTCCCTAGTGGGTGTGCCTCGCAGTCTGGGAGGGCATTGGCTGCATAAAAGTCTGCAGCGCAGTCCGGCCTCAGCACAGTTAGCGGAGAAGCAAACAAAGCCCACCCACCCCCGTTTTATCGTTAATCTTCTTTATTTTCCAGGTCAATTTCATTTTGTTCTAAAATGTTTTCTGCCTTTCAGGTTGCTGCTTTAACAATGCTCCATACCTTCATTCACAGTTTAACTTTATTTTGTTTCCCGTGTATCTCCTTACCTTGCTATGTTCGCACACATTTGTCATATTTGGGGCCAGGAAGGAATTTTCCCTGTAGACAAATTGGCTGGTTTAGAGGTTTTGCCTTCCTCGCAGCAAATTGTCTTAACTTTGGCGGTTAAAGCATTGAGCGGAATCCTAGTCTTCAAGTGTGGTGTGTAGTGGAGCATCACCCAATATGATCCAGCGGTGTTTTCAGGGTACCTCATTAAAGGGGTCTTGGTGGATGTCCCAGTCCTGAGGCCAAGCATGTGGCAGATGGGCCTATAAGGCTTCCAGCAGCAGCCTTAGGGTGGCCAACTCAGTAGTCCTCCAGCAGGAGGCTGGAATGGATACACCCAATGCCTGAACCAAAATCCCACATAAATTCTATAATCAATAAAGTTGTGGCCAATATTAATCCTGATCGTTGTCCGCCTGAGTTATTAATCATTTATAGACACTAACAAAGGGTGGGTGGCACTGCGACTGGGCCCGCAATGTAAAAATACATTACTAAGATCAGTTTAAAAAACATTACAGCTTCCTTAATGTGTGGGTAACAATCATATTGAACATATATTGTTTTATTTTCGGCTATAGACACAGGATGGAACTACAGAAATATTAACATACTAGAAGTTTCTTTGGGAATCCAAAATGGTTTGGAAGCGGTTTGTGCCAATGAAACACCATCTAATACTAAGGGTAGCCATGTGACCTACTTTCCCAAGGGTAGTCCTCTGTTTAAAGCATTGTCAGCCCTCCATTTGAAGGCATCCTCTATTAGAAGGAAGAAGAAGAAGAAGAAAAGTTTGGATTTGATATCCCGCCTTTCACTCCCTTTAAGGAGTCTCAAAGCGGCTAACATTCTCCTTTCCCTTCCTCCCCCACAACAAACACTCTGTGAGGTGAGTGGGGCTGAGAGACTTCAAAGAAGTGTGACTGGCCCAAGGTCACCCAGCAGCTGCATGTGGAGGAGCGGAGACGCGAACCCGGTTCCCCAGATTACGAGACTACCGCTCTTAACCACTACACCATACTGGCTCTCCACTAGAATACTGTAAAAAATCTCAGGGGAAAAGTAGCAATCCAAGTCCGGTTTGAAGATTAGAAAACCGTAAGAAGGCAGAGCAGCAACCTTGAAGTTGTCCATCAACAGTTAGCACCTGGACATCAGAAAGAGCAAGCATACAAGCCACCTGACTATAGGCTTCCCCGCTATAGTGAGATGCATTATATTTCTATTTAAATTATAGTAATTATTTCCACATTTCCATCTCTACATATATATTTAGCACACTAATATTCTATGCAAAGCTCTGTTGCCTTTTGTCCTCTGCTTTGGTGGGGCATTCTCTTGTCTATGTGCAAATGGTCACCCTACCAATGGGTTAGAGAAGACAGGCAGCAGTAAGCATTCTCAGCAGCGTTTTGCAGCCCTCATCATAGGCAGCCCTTTCCCCCATAAAAGCAACACTTCTTGCTCCCCACAACTGTGATTAGAATTTTTCCTCCTGGTCATCTTTGTTTTATCACTGCCACACCTTACTAACTCAAACTTCCTCTGCCCCACAAAAGAGTGAAAATGGCAGGTGTTATTGGAAAGAAACCTAGATGGTGTGCAACAGATTTACATGACAGGGTAGAAACAACAGGACAAATCCATGCAGCCATGCCCATAGAATCAAGCATACCTTAGACTCACTCATTTTATGGATATCTAGGAGATAGAGAAAGCCCTAAAATTTATCTAAAATACCTGTCCTACCCATGGAGTTTGTGGCTCCCCAACCCCACCCTGATGAAGTTCTCTTAACTCCTCACTAAGAACCCCATGACCTTTTCAAGTGTCTCACTGTTTACTGCCAGCAAAGGCAGCTGACAGAATCAGTGCCTTTGTGAGGTAGAGCACCAGTTGCTAGGATACCTAGAGCTGCGAGGAAACAAAGGGCGCAGTCCTGAGTTAATGCAAGGGCCCATCTTGGGTGGAAGCAGCGTGAAGCCCCCGATAAAGCCTGGTGTGACTGTCCCAAAACAGCAGCTGGGCGATCTTCACGAAGAGGCTGAGTCGTCTCAGCCTCCGGTAATACAGGACAGAACCACCCTGGGGGGCAGAATTCTTAACCCACTTTGCTAATCTCCGACATCAACAAGGGGCAGATCCACACCACGAAAGCACATTCATCACACATTTAAAGCCCGGTTACTTCACCCAAACAGTCCCGGGAGCTGTAGTTTCCTGGCCTGAAGCTACCGTTCCTAGCACCTTGACAAACTACAGTTCCCAGGATTCTTTGGCGCAAGTCATGTGCTTCAAATGTGTGCTGGATGTGTTTTAAATGTATGGTGTGGATCTGTGCAAGGTCTGTTAGATGCAAGCCCAATGCCAAAGACGGGACAAATTTGTACGGGAGACCAACATGAGATTGTGACAGCGCGTGGATGGAAAGAATAGAGATAGGGTAGCTGTAATGGGGTGGCAGAGTTACAAAAATATATTTGCAAGTGCTTGTTGCTTGCTAAGTGGTCTGTGAAACTGCTTCTGTAAGACGTTTGCTCTGTACAAATCCCCCAAGCCTTGCCTCATCAAGACCTCTTCACTTCCTTGAGTTCCCTTTTATTTTTTTGTATTTTGGTGGGGGTGTGGCTGGGTGATCATTATATGCATTTATCCAAAGTTTCTACAACTGGAATAAATTATTCCTATCACCAGCAAAGGGAATATTTCATATCGCAAAGGGGTGGGCAGAGGGTGCCCAATTAGATGCAGTTGCAACCATAGGATTGCAGCCACTGCAACAGCAGTTGCACTGCAGCTGTGGACACATGCATCATAGTCTATGACTGCCAAGTGAGAAAGAAATACTTTTGACATTCCCAGAGGAACAAGGCTTTCTCACAAGAGACGCATTAGTCCTGCACTCATAGAGGAACGTTCATTGTCCTTAGCAACGGCCCATACTTTCTACGGGAGGCTGACCTGTCATGTTGAAAACTATCATTGTATAGAATCTACTGTATTCAAAAATTCCTAAATTTTCCAGTTCTGGAGAAACTGGGGTGTGCATAAGGGCTCATCAGTAGCTCTGTGTGTACTGATGGTCAGTGAATGCTAGCAGGGAAGAGAATCTAAATTACACCTGCTGGTCTCAACTGCCTCACATTCACTAAAAGTCTGAATTTGTACATGCTGTACAGACACAGACTCTGTACAGACAGTCAGAGATCCTGCCTGCCTCTTGCAGATTTTCTGATTGTGCAAAAGATAGCTTGTCAGCCTTCACCTAGAAAGCACAACTACAGTGGAGTATTGGACATGGTCAAGGATGCATTCTTTTCGTGAGTGATGATAATGGATGGGCCCAACAGGTGTGGTCAGCACCTTAGATGCACTGATAATGCACTCTAGAAATCTGCACAATGTTCAGGGACTTCATAACAGGCACATAGAAGTTCATTACCAGACAAATTCAGCAGGGGGAGGATTCCCCAACAGTAGAAATGTAAAATCCACAATTATATAGCTACTATTACACAAGGTTATACAATACAAAGTGATTTAGTGAAATGAGTAAGAACTCAAATGTAATAGTTTTCAGTAAAAGGTTATGTGCTTTTCTTGCGTGGTACTGCCTGCCTTCTGTTTTTCAACATTTTTATAGCACCACACAAGTTTATAGGTTAAAGAAGAACTTTGACCGAAGGGTTGTTTCAATGAGTAATTGCAATGTGTTTTCCCACACTTAACAGAGAAGGTTGCTATTTTTTCTAACAGGCACAGGAATTATGCCACAAACAGACAAACAAGTATGCATCCCTCCGGAGCTTCCAGATTTGTTGAAGCAGTTTACAAAAGCTGCCATTCGGACACAGCCTCCAGATCTGATCCAATGGTCTTCTGAGTAAGTTTAATATTTTACTCTAAAAAACTGTATCCTTAAAACTGATACTATACTTAATAGTTTATAGGTTTACTTGTGGAATTCTATGTTTGTGGCATTTCCCCGGTACTTTTTGAGAACACACATTTTTCAGGTAAAGATGGGTAGCAATTATTTAGTATCAGGAATTAATGCAGCTTTCATTAAAGAATGACCAGCACCATTTTATGAAGAACTGCCCTACGCTTGCCACAGGGAACCATAGGTAGAATAAGTTCAGGGAGCAAAATATCCCTCAAGACACCCTAGGCTACAGTAAATAACAAATCCAGAGAAAATACATCCCCTGAAACCTAAAGGAATATAGACCAACAGTCACACATGACTTTCATTTCTCATGTGCAACTTTTTCAAGAGGTTTTTTCAAAACGAAAACCAAAAACACCAAGATCAATGTGGGTGGGAGTATTGCAAAACTGTAGTATGTGAATAAAAACTGCTATCACTGTCATAGCCAATTAATGAAAACTCTACTACCCAGCATACATAAGCACTACCCGCCTCGGTGAACAAACAACCACATTTCAAATTAAGCATAAATAATAGCTCAGGCTGCAATCCTAACTCCTGGACAGCAGTGGTAGAGTTTGATGGAGAAGCACAGCCAGTGGCACATCACCACCCTACTGCAAAGAGGCTACAATCAGGCCTGTTGCTCTCATGCGATTCCCCCTCCTATTATCAGCTACCACCATGACAAGTGGGGGGAACCTTTGACTCTCCAGATGTTGTCAAACTCCAGCCAGTCCCAGCCACAATAGTCATTGGTCAGAGATAATGAGAGTTCCAGACCAACAATATTCAGAAGGTCAGGCTTCCCACCCTTATACAGTGGTACCTTGGTAGTCTCCTGCAGCCAATCGGAAGCTGCGCCTTGGTTTTCAAACGGTTTTGAGAGTCGAACAGACTCCCCGAATGGATTAAGTTTGAGAACCAAGGTACCACTGTATTACAATATCCCACCTTTCCTCATTGTAGGAAGGCAGCTTACATAGTTTCCAGGCTGTCCCCTATCCATCACTAACCAGAACTGAGCTGCTAAATTTCAATAAGGATGCTGTGTCATGTGCCTTCAAGCTATGTCCTTTTGATATGTGTACTTTATGAGTTTTCACTGTTGAGCTTTAATATGTCATTTATAAACTTGAAAATAAATAGCCAAATTCTAGTCACACTTTTTGTTAACATATTTTGCTGAAATGCAAACACCTGCTGTTTTCTTTCTGTCTAGCTATTTTAATGCTATGGCCCGTGGAGAGAATCCTCCAGTAAGAGAACGACCAGATAGAGTCCCTTTATCAAACTGTGCAGAGCTTACACCAGAGCTCTTGAAGGTCTTACACCAGAGAGTAAGAAACATCTCCTTTCCATTTTGGGGCAAGTACATAAGAGGCTTGAGTGTTTGTACTCTACTATTTCATATTGGTTTTGGACACGGTTCCAGTAACTGCCTTCAGTCTTATATCTGCTACTTTTTGTTCACATTTTAAGATGCATACAGACAGAATATAACTATTACAAAATGTCAAGGTTACAAGACTTCTGCCAAAGCAGGAAGACTATTTAAAAGATTATTGCTCTTCATAATTCCTTTACTTTTATTACATTCAAGCCTAGTTCCACAACCTTCCTGACACACATAGGTAAGCAATACTTTGTGCACGCTCTAATTTTAAACACTGACTTCATTTGCACCTCATGGTAGACAACAATTCATGTATTACTCTGAATGTGCCAATCTGAGCTGCTTTGCTCATCCCTGGGGAGAAATAAACCATGGCTTAACATTACATGCAAACCAGAGATCATGGTTTGTTTTGCTCCAATCAAACCACAGACTGCAACCAAAGTTTGTACTTAGCATACTGATTGTGGTTTGTTTGGAGCACTACAAACCACAACCCTGGTTTGGACATAATGCTAAGCCAGGAATTGTGGTTTGTTTCCCTTGCATACCAGGGAGAAGCAAAGCAACCCAGATGGTCATGTTTATAGTAAGTCATCAGTTATAGTTCACCACCCTGTGATAACTCAAACAATGAATAAAGATGACAACTTACAAAGTAGTAACTTGCTTGTCACTCTCTGCATGCAACCACATAAGAAGCAAGACTTGGGGATTTCTATCTGGCCCTCAGGTTTCTCCACAGGCCGCTCCACCCACTTTCGCTTTGGTCCTGCCCACTGCTAGCATGTTGCCCTCAGAAGATTGCCTAAAAGGGAATTGAAAAGGGTTCCCTACCCATTATCTATACCATCCTCTCAAATGTTCTCATCCCCTTGTTACACAGAAGAAAATGGAGAATCAGCATGATAAAGTTCTCTTCAGCAGCATGACCAGCTTCTTTCTGTAACTGTAAGCACAATGCAATGCAATCAATTACTCCAATGTTTAGTTCATCAATACCCAGTTATAGCCCGGCATAGAAACCAACTCCAGGGGACTGTGGGTGCTTAGGCACCCACTATAATATAATTGTGGGGGCTGAGCCCCACAAAGTCAATGAGCAAAGCTGGAGAGAGGCAGCCAGCTAGCCTCTGTGGCGCTGCCTCAGAGAGAGAAGCAGTTCAGCTCCACCCTCCACAGTCAGCAAGCGAGGCACCCTTTTCCAGTGCGAGGGCTCGGACGTGGAGGCAGTCTCTCTGCTTCTGAGTCCATGGCCCTCCCCGCAGAAAAGGAGGAAGAGGAGCAGCTGATGCTGCAACATGGACGTGCAACATCACATACACATGCTTGCATGTGGTGCATGTGATGTCACACACACAACATGCAATGTCGTGTTCATTTTTGGAGGAGCCCACATTACAGTGATGGGCATCCACAATCCTGAGGGCGAGATGCCACCCCTGTAGCCCAAGTATTATTTTTACAAATTAGCTGAAAAAATGCACAACCGGGCTTTATGATTAGAACATGGACATCTTTTCATAACTACTCTGAATCAATATCTGTAGCTTTTCATGCAAAATTTTAATACCACCAGCAGCATGGCAAGCTTTGAATTCCTTCACAAAAATACTAACCAACCATAACTGCTCAGTTATTGTACCAATATGGGTTAAATGGATCCCATTTTTGTGTTTTTAAGCCTTTCATTTTGAGCAGAGAACAGGTGGAAGAGGATGTATTATTTAGGAAGACAGCGGGTATACACCGCCACAGGATTTATGATCCAGTTACTGATGCACAGTGCTTCTGTGCTACTACTGTTTCTCCATTTTCTCCCACAATATATTTACACAAGATAAGTTCCTTACTCCAGAAACAACTCCTTGAATTTTAGGATGTTAGTATCTTCACATCAGCACAGCACTGACACCCGCACATTTGATGCTGGCTCCTATTCACTGGAATTTGATTTCAGTCCTAATAAACTATGGGCCATTTTCAACTAGGTTGTTGAGCTAGCAGGGTGCACCACAATGAGTCCCACTAGCACAATGGGACTTCCTTCCCGTCTTCCCCCTGCACCCTCCTCGAATCCCTTGAACAGTGTGCAGGGTGGGGGAGGAGATGGGAGATGATTTTGTTTGGCCAGCAGAAATGTTTGTGATGATGGAAAGATCATTTTAGCACTACCTAGAATATTTTATAGCCCTGGAGTACACTTTAGAGTGGCTGAGAAATATACAGCAGTTTATTAATTCAAGTGGCAAATTCGAAGTCATGAAGATTCTACAGGTGTCTGTGATTGACAACCTGCAGCTCAAATAATCCCTAGAAACTGTAATACTTGTGTGCCCGTGAGAAATCAGGCTCCAAAAGCAGACGTGCATCCCAAATGCAGGTGCTCACTCAAATGTATAACCAAATGTGCACTCCTCTGAAAACTAGGGTGTGCAGAGATATTGCTTCTCCATTCAAGTACACACCTATCTTACCCCCCAGTTACCAATCTGGGAAGCACCCTGCTTACCTTTGCTTTGTGCTTCCTAGGTACAAGTCTGGGCTTTCCAAGTCTGTGTTCAAGTGGTTAAAGGTAAAGGTAAAGGTACCCCTGCCCATACGGGCCAGTCTTGACAGACTCTGGGGTTGTGCGCCCATCTCACTTAAGAGGCCAGGGGCCAGCGCTGTCCGGAGACACTTCCGGGTCACGTGGCCAGCATGACAAAGCTGCATCTGGCGAGCCAGCGCAGCACACGGAAACGCTGTTTACCTTCCCGCCAGTAAGCGGTCCCTATTTATCTACTTGCACCCGGGGGTGCTTTCAAACTGCTAGGTTGGCAGGCGCTGGGACCGAGCAACGGGAGCGCACCCCGCTGCGGGGATTCGAACTGCCGACCTTTCGATCGGCAAGCCCTAGGCGCTGAGGCTTTTACCCACAGCGCCACCCGCGTCCCGTTCAAGTGGTTACTTATTTATTATTTTCGGTCCTGATGTTTTCCCCAGAAAAACCCATATTTTACCACTGGATTGGAACAAACGGCAAGCAGGTTTTCTGAAGATTGCTGTTTGTTCTGATTCAGTGGTAAAACAAGGGTTTTCCTGGGGAAAGCCCTGGGACAAAACCCACTCAGATATGAACCTGAAAAGCCCAGAAAGCACAAAGCAACGGGAAGTGTGGATAAACCCCGAAAGGACAAATGCCACCTGACAATTCAAAGGATCTAGAGAAGGGGAAATGACCTGGGAGATTTGTACACATTTAAACACATTTCAGGCCTCCAGTTGAAAGACAACTGCTTGCTTCCCTTCAGCTAACTCTAGAGAGCTGAGAGCTATCACTAGTGCCCTCCTTTCTGCTCCAACATGAATAGACAGCATGTGGATAGCACACATGTGCATCGCTGTATTCTTTCTTGTTCTGGGGTACAAAGGTCTTTTTCAAAATATATTGTTGTTTAGTCGTTTCCAACTCTTTGTGACCCCATGGACCAGAGCACGCCAGGCACTCCTGTCTTCCACTGCCTCCTGCAGTTTGGTCAAACCCATATTGGTAGCTTCGAAAACAAAATATATACGCCTGCATATCTAGGGCATTCTCCCCTGTGTGTATGAATTCATTCCTATATTCTTCTTATGCCCAGAACGGCACTCAAAAGCAGACACAGCATACCAACTTCATTAACTGGGTGGGTGATAATACCCCCAAAATAGACATCCCCAGTGTTAGTGGCATCATTTATTCCCAAGTGGACAGCGGCAACATATTGTTCCAAAGCCCCTGCCTGCTTTTCTACATTGAATTCAGGCCCATTCAAGATTCACATGACCCTCATCTGCCTGGTCCTCTTCTTTGGGACACTTAATACATAAGGAAAACCTAGCATTGTTTCTACAGATTGCACAGCCTGCACAAGAAACAGAGAGCTATAGATGCAAAAGCCCAACATCATAATTAAACCTTTTCCAGAAATACTGCTTCCCAAGGTTATGGTTGTATACTAAGGCTGTAATCCTAAATATGCTTACTCAGAAGTAGAGCTTACGTTTGAGTAAACATGTTCAGGACAGTGCTGCACAACTCGCAGTGAAGGGTTTAAAACAACACACTGAAGGGCAGTAGACCTGCTGTGGACACCTCTTAAAACTGTGCCATGTTATTAATTTTTCAACAGCTGCATATTGAATATTAAAGCAGCAAAATGGTGGAATAATCTCAAAGCACATGACCAATCAGTGCAGTCTCACAAACTTATTTCTTAAATATTTGCTACTATGAGTTCAAGCACCACCAACTAATTTTGGAATGAACACAGAGAGTGAGACTCCTTGCAGGTTTTGAGAGAAAGGCTGGGATATAAATCTAATCAATCAATCAATCAATAAGATATGGAAGCACTAGCATATTATCTTAGCAGTGGGGTCCTAAGATATAAGATATAGTTCTCCCCTGCCAAAAACAGTGGACTGGGTAAGTCCATTTTCTCCTTCTTGCACAGTAGGAATCTGCGGTAAAAGCAGCAGTCCTGTACTTGTTTTTGCAAGTTTAGAATCAAACAATCCTGGTGTAGCCATGTACTAGACTAGAAGCAGAAGGTGAATTAGTTCTTGGTGCAGCTGCACCACCCCAGTACCTGCACCCTCAGCATTTTCCAGCCTAGTAGATGTCAAGTCAGTATAACAGCAGTTTGAATGTCACCTGGTCCATTTTCAAAAGATCCACATTAGGTTTGTGTATGTCACCTCATAATTAAGACTCAGTCTCGGTACCAGACAGTTATATATTAATATATTGATAAACTGGCATATACAAATAAGCAAGGATACCCTGCCCCATCACAGAACTGAGAAGATGCAGACATGATTACATCCTGACTACTTACTTTTTGGGAGGAGTACAACAAGATATCATGGTGCAAAGCAGAACCACAGTTAATACAAACTCAGCACAACTTTTTCTAAAACAGTTAGTACATGCCTGTAGCATTTCTGTCTCATTCTTTGCCTGGACACTTACAGTAAAAAATATCAAAGCAGCAACATACTACTCCTTACAAAGAACAGAGCAAGGATTCAACCAACATACCAATCTGCTTAGCTGTATCTTAGTTCCGTGATCTAGTACATTTTTATTTATTTTTACTGATTCTACAAAGCAAACAGAATGCTTACCATCTCTGAAATTTGTACGATTAGGAAGGAATTCCCGGCACTAAAGCAGGTGACAAGATCTAGATAAAAACAAAAAACCTGCAGTCACTTATTCACTTATGATAGATATTGCCAATATTTCTTTGCAGGTGGGCGGGAGGCTGATAATCCACGTAGATGAGCTAGCCCAGATGTGGAAGGTGCTCAATCTTCCTACAGACCTATTTGACAGTATTATGAACGTTGGACACTTTACTGAAGAAATTGAATGGCTCAAGTTTTTAGCTCTGGCCTGCAGCTCTCTTGGAGTTGTAAGTTCCTTTTCTTTTGAATTTCCGATATGTTTAGATTCCTTAAATAATTAGTATTTACTTTTAGTGGGTCTATGTCATGTGGATTATTATTAAGAGCTTGTAGTTTCACTCAGGAAGCAGTGAAAGGCAGAACCAGCTGCCACCTAATGGGCCTTACTGTAGCAGCCTCCCTTCCTGTATTTTTGCAGTCCCAGAACAGAAGGAAAGCAAGAACAACAACCACAACTTATTGGACTGTTGTATGAAGGTATTACCTGGGTTACCTGGGTTAATGGAGAAAGAACACCTTGGCTGCCCATTTGTTCCTAATATGGCCTCACCCAGGTCTGCTTGTATACACAGAGCAGATAGAGCTGGGAAAGAAGCTATAGATTTCAGAAGTGGTAGTAGATGGGTACCATTTCAGATTTAGGGGGAATCACTTTTTAAAAAATATTCTGCTGTGAGTTTTAAAAAATACAAGTTGAAAAGTAGCACAGCAAGGAGCAGGGCTGGTCCTCAGAGTCCTAATTTTCTTCTTACTGTGGATGGCAATTCGAATTGGTACAATCCACTCCACAATCCCCCCAAGCTTGGATTCTACCACTGTATTCTGCTGTGTGTGAAGAATTAAAAGGGCAGAGGACATTTTCACATTGCAGTAAATCTGGTGCTGTTGGGAGGGTCGCCATTAGTGGCCGAGTTGTCCTATTCCCTACACTGTACCTACTTTCCGTACTCTTCCTACCATGAGGAACCACATATCATATAAGCTTTGTAAAAGCCATTCTACCTCAAGATAGTTCACCAGCTAACAGCTACAATCTCCACCCTTTCTCCCCCTCTTTTCAATGGCAACTGCACAAGATCCCAGATAAGTTTCAATACTGGATTTTGTTACACCATATTTGTCTGGTGGGCTCTCTTTTGGATGAGTCACAAGTAATACCAATCTCCCTTAATAGCCTCGATTAAAAAAAACAACAACAACCCAATCTTTACTTTTGCAATTTGAATTATTAAATTGGACCAACGTAAGATAATATTGTATGGATATTTAGGCCTCTGCCTCATTCATGAACATAAACATATTCCACAGAAATTATTGCTTTTACATGTAACAAAGGGAGGTTGCAAATTTACAAGGAATAAAGCTGGATTGGTATAACATCCAGCTAATCATGGGTTGCCACATTCTCACAACATGGTAGAAGCCCTAAGAATCCCACTGTTGCAGCTGTCCTGATGGCAGCTATTATCTGCAGAAGTGCATCTAATGCTATAAAGACACTTAACAGTGTGGGTTAACATTATTCTTCATATGACCACTGATTGTATTAATATAGGCTGGTTAATGTATCTCTCGGAATGAACTGTTGTAATCTGTTGCATCCAAAACTTTATCATAATCCATTGTATTTTCTGTTTCTCTCTCCTGCCCTTTAGCCTGTTTTAGGGGCACCATTTATGAATCTGGCTTTTTGTGTTTGTGAATTTGTCTGTTCCTGCAGTCTTCTTCCTCACCTGAAGTCATAATCTTATATTTATAACATTACAGTTAGCAGCTGTGGAGATAATTCTGATTTCAGAGAAGATTTTGACTTCAGGTGAGCAAAAGATAAAAAGCAGACAGAGCTAATAGATATTGTTTTTTTGTTCATCAGGAAACAGTCATTTACCAAAACAGAGCAACTCAAACATCAACTTTCTTAGAGAATATCTCCTTATGTACAATGTTGTGCATTAATGTATTACCGTTATTGTTACTATAAAGTGCCAATATATATAATTTTTAAGAGAGTATCTAAAAGCCCAATGTATATAGTAATTGGCCGCAGTCTAACAGATATTAAAGTGTGCTTTATCCCACTGAAATCATTAGTATCATAGTAGCTCTGCCCTGTGGCCACTGTTCTTTGATACATCTTTGCACATTAAAATTGAACTGCATTTTTGGTGTGGCTTTCCATCATAATAGAGATGTTTATCAAGAAACACCTACCTTAAAAATTTAAGCTTCACATAATTTGTACAAGGCCCTTCACTCCTTTATTATCCTCCTCACAATAACCCTGTGAGGTAAGACTAGGCCGGGAAATCATGATGGCCCAAACTCACCTCAGAGCTTCATAATTGTGTGGAGATTTGAACCTGGCATTCCCTTATTCTAATCACCACACCATAAACCACCAAGCATAGCGGTTTTTTGCAGAACTATACTTACCACCTAACTATAATTCTCAGGAATTCTGGCAAAGAAGCTGTGACTGTTTAGTTGAGTCACATAAATAAACAGTTGCTCACTCTTCTGTTTATGGCAGGGGTAGCCAATGTGGGGCCCCCCAGACATTTTGGCCAGCAACTCTCACCATCCCTGACCATTTCCCATCTGGGCAGGGCTGAAGGGAGTTGGGCCACAACATCTGGAGGACACCACAATAGCTATCACTGCTTTATGGCTTTATAGCCAGACACCGAGCTATTTCTTTTTTAGTATTTCTAGAAATGAATAATAACTAGTTGCTTTAAGATGAATGGCAAACTTAGATACTAATTCTTCTTATCTTTTTAATAGACTATTGCAAAAACTCTGAAGATAATATGTGAGGTTTTATCCAATGAGAATGACAGTGGACCCGCCCGTATCCCCTTCAGCACTTTCCAGTTTCTCTACACTTACATCGCTGAAGTAGATGGGGAGATTTCAGCATCTCATGTTAGTCGAATGCTGAATTATATTGAGCAGGAGATGTAAGTAACCCCAGTATATCTAATACATACAGCTAACGTAAATGTCAAGGCGTGTGGCTATTTGCATCATAGGTTTTACCCTCTTGTATGGTATTGAAGTGCAGTAGTTTTTACAGCTATAGGGACAGATATTGCTAAGTCCTAGGGCCAGTTTGTTCACAGGACAGGACATCCTCACATTAAACAGAATAATCAGGACTGGGGAAAAATCCCAGTTTGACATACCATGCCTCTAAAAACTTGGGATTGTGTTCAGTACTTCTGTTCTGCTAGCATAGCAATGGAACTTTCCTCTTCTCTGTCACCCAACTTAAAAATCTGCTTCAGAGAGTTGGAAGCCCCACCAAGGAATTCAAGCTGGTATACATGTTTCTGCCCCTCCCCATTTTATCCTCACAACTCTGTGAGGCAATGACTGACCCAAGGTCACCCAGTGAGCTTCATGACTTGAGTGGGGATTTGAATCCTGGTCCACCATGCCCCAGTCCACCACTCTAACCACTATACCTGTTGACTCTGATACTTAAGAATTTAAAATATTTTTCCATGCGCATTGAGGTTGTGGGGTCTCTTTAGAAATCTTTTGATCATAATCCCTGATTTATTATAGTTAACGCTACTGTCGCGGCCACTGATAGCAAAAATTGCTTATTTACGCATACGTTTTAAATCCCAACTTTCCTATCCCCTTTGGCTCTATCTTGGAAAAAGTGTTTTGCGTCAAAGCATCCTGTATTTCAAATTATATATGGCTGCTGCCACCTTGTGGCATTCCTCGACTCACAGACTAATTTGGACTATGCTGCCTGCACTCAGTGCAGTTCTTTTAAATGTGCTTCACTGAGGTAGAAGGAAGACTGGCATCTGGAAAGACAGAAGATGGTGCTACAATTATGTTTGTGAGATAAAAGTTTAGAATGTTTCATAAAGATCAAGTATTGCTGGTTGAGCAAACCTCTATTATTATTATTTTTTTATGTTCCCTACACAGCATTGGGCCAGACGGCTTGATCAAGGTGAATGATTTTACCCAGAATCCGCGTGTCAGGTTGGAGTAGTTCTCAGTACATCATACACTGCTATGTTGATAGGAAGAAGAGGAAACAGAGGACAGAATAAGAATTACAAATAGGCCAACCTCTCGGTCTCTTTTTTCCCTTTGTGTCCGTTAATAAACAGTTTGGCAAAGCAACAAATAAGAAAGATGGAAACATAGATTGAGAAGGTGCCACTGGAGTAGAATACAGTCTACTGTTAAACTTTCTGGTGCTATGATATACACACGTCCACCCAAATAAATATCATAGACTACCAAATAGTACAAACCTATTATATTAAATATATATTGAGGTCCACCCTTCTCCCCTCTTTTTGCATTTCAAAATATCCGGCACTGCCATGTGAAACTGGAGGGAATTTCAGATGCCTTCATCTGCAGAGGAAAACTTCAGAATTGTTTCCATTATTTCCCTGGGAACAAAAAGCAGGCCTTCAAGTTTGCTTTCCATTAGTGATTGTTCAGTTGTGCATTTATTCAGGTATAGTGCACCCCTCATATTTCAAATGAACTAGTCTGGGGTTCACTTTCTGTGGTATGATTGATAAATTATAATTGATAAATGATACAAGCAGACAAAAGTGTGAGTGTTGAAAAAGTGAAATAAGGTACCCCAGTCTCAATACAGCTAACAGAGTGACTCTAGAAACACATTGTAATATTTGACTCTCTGGCTCTATAAGCAGATTTATAAAAGATGTTTAACACTGGTGTTTGTGAATGTTCGGAGTGATAAATAACAACTTTTTGGAACAGTGAAGACCTGGAAATTTAGAGCTGCTTCCTTGAATACAAAACAAATATGCACCACGGGGGGGGGGGGAGTTTAAAAGTGCATGTACATTCATTCATTCATTCATTCATTCATTTAGCATCTGTTACTTTAAAACACATATCATACAAAAAAGAGGCACAATCCATTGTTTGCTACACCCTCTAGTAATTGCAGGGGAAATCTGTTTGCCTTTCTAATTACTGCTGGTGTGGGATATGGAACATCCAGGCACTTTATTTTCTTCAATTTCTTTTTTTAAAAAACCAGAAAATGGGGAACTTGTGGTCCTCCAGATGTTGTTGGATTCCAGTTTCATCATCCCCAGCAACCAGTGCAGCTAGAGGTCAGAGACTGTGGATGTTGCAGTCCAGCAACATATGGAGGGCCAGAGGATTCCTACCTATGTAAAATGTAGACTTAATAAATGCTTCCTTAAGTATTTTTATACATATTTACGCCTTTTAAACACTTTTATAATGAGAGTATCATACCTGAACTTTACATGATTTTTTTTTGGGGGGGTGGGGGGTGGGGAGGAACTGATGAACTCCAACTCCCAGGCCTTCAACCCAATGTTACTGTCAGTTCAACAAGCTACATCTCTGTAGCCCATAAAATCAGTAGGTGGTCAACACTAATTGGAAGCCTCTTTCAAACTAGAAATTTCCCTAGAAAGTACTCATAGCTTACACAATAAGGATATTAAATTTTAAATAATGCTTAAAAGACTCTTACAAAAAAGCACATGGCAGAAGTTCATTCCACCCAGGAGTGGATTTTGGTCTTTCAAATTTCAGTGGTGCAAAGCCAAAATTTGGTACCCCTCTACCTCTTGCTTTCCATTCTGCATGGGCACTACATCATACAGTAGTTGTGACATCCTGTGGCACCCAGTGCTGCAGAAGTGCCCTTAATCCATATTTAACCAGGAACCTGAGCACACAGATTGATAAAGGCACCTAACTGGTAGCTGCAAGAAGGGCTTAGGTTGAATGTCTGGTAGCAAGATTGCTCTTTTAAAGTCCACTAAATGTAAACAACTGGAAGCAGTTTCACTTTTAAGGAAACAAAAGACAACAACACCTACTGCAAAATAAGTTGTGGGAGATGGAAGGGAGCTGCCAAGGATGGTTTTAGACAAGGAGTCGAAGATGCTTCATATCAGAGCAGGTACTAGACCAGATGATCGCAACCGTGAACAGTCTCTCAATATGGTCAATGTGTAGTAGGGTTTTAGCCCTGATTGCATTTGGGTGCCAGAAAGACAGGAATCCCATTGCTCTGGAGTAGGGGTGGCAACTCTGTGGGCTGCATCGGGCCCACAAAGCTGCTTCCTGTGACTGACCAGCCAACCCTCTGCCAAAGGGTGCTGTTTATTTTCCTCTTGACCTCCACTAATCCTACAAAGGCACTTCTTCTCCCTCTTGGGCAGTGATGTTCCTAGGTGTTAACTCTAAGGGAATAGTCCTTCCTCTTTGCTAAGCACTAATGCCACCTTAGAGGAAGAAGGGACAACTTTGCAAGGTAATTGGAAAGCTTTATTCCCCATTGGAGTGATGGGCTGGGGGCAGGGGGAGGTTCTGATAACTGAAGAGGAAGGACTATTCTTCCTCCCCATTACCATGCTGGCCTAGGAGGAATGGAACGTCTCCCAGCCCAATGCAGTGATGAGAAATCGACAGAAGAGTGAATGTGTATTGGGGAAACTGTATGAACATGTGTATGTGTGTACATCTGCCTGCCTAACTGCCTAAGCATTCAGCACAGGGGACAGGACACTTCCATTTACACTTCAATGAAGTGTGGATCCACGGTATGGGCCTTCAAGCACCACTATACTTATCTGTTAGCCCTGGCTCACTTGACAACTACAAACAGGCAAAATGGACATACATAGGAGCTGTAAGAGACTCTCAGCGCTCAAGACCTGAGCACTAGCTACCCTTTGGTGTAGAAGGTGCCAAATGACTAGAGTAAAACCAGCCCTGCACAGCAGATGCTGCCACCACTTCTGTTAGTCCACTCAACCTGAGTCCGGAGAATCCTGGGCTGTACACTGAACAGTGTGCAAGAGCTAGATAGGAAAGCAAGAGATAAACAACCAGAACACTGCCTCTTGAGCAACAAGCCCACATTACTCAGTAGCAGTTTGACCAAGCAGGATTCAGAGCTAAAGTTTAACCCCAAGAAAACACACAAGGTTCATAAAGGTCGAGTAATTCATAATTATAAAAATAGCAGCATACAAATATGAACCCGTTACCAGTTAAAATAAGAAAGGAAACTAATGTGTGAGAATACATTTGGAAATCAGAGTACAAGACAAAAAGCAATAAACGCTAGTTTGCCTGTCTCGAATACTTAAACGCTAGAGTGCTAACCCCACTGAAATCCAGCAAGCAGCATGTCAATTCTTGAACTCTCTTTGGGGAGATATCACTGCCTCCCTCCCTCCCTTTAGTCAACAACTGAAAATGCATCATTTTCACCCAGGCATTTCAGGGGAAATTGTAGGCATGTTATGGCTTTGCTTTGTGTTGGCACCAGCTGTTTGAATGTGGTAACAGAAATTGGAGACCAAGCACCACAAAGGTTTCAGATGGGTGGTGGTAAGAATCTACCTCTGAATTGTGTGTTGTGGGTGGAGAGTATGAGTGGGTAGGAAGCATGAGAATGTTGGGGGGGGGTGCCCGAAAGTTGGGGGTGCAGAGCTGAGGCTCCCCCTGCGAAGGTGGAGAAGGATGCTGAGGAGCTGGACACAGAGTGTGTTTCTCAGCCTGAGGCGAGCAATAACATCAGTATCTCTCTGTACCTCTTTGAGGCTCGGTAGGGGGCCAGGGAGTGGGTTGCCAGTCTGCTCCCACTGACACAATTGAAGTGTCTTCCCGGACGCGGGCTGATCCTAAGCTGGAGTTGGGTGCCTGGAAGCTTGTTTGTTGTTGCCTCTTTCCCCTCTGCAAGGTGGCACACCAAAGGGATAAATAATAATGCCTTAATAATTTGTCTGACACCTTTAAGTTTACTTTCACATGCTGGCACTATTATTATTAATAATAATTTGTATACCACCCTTCATCCAAAGATCACAGGGCAGTTCACAACAAAATGATAAGACAAAATACATAATCAAAACAAGAACAAATCAATAACTCCCACAAAAGTAGGTTGATGGTAAGTGGATTTTTAAAATTAACAATATGTATATGCTGCCCAATAACAAAGCTGACTGCGTTGAATTGTTGGAAAAATAACCAATACCTGTAGGATGTCATAAGAAGCAGCATTGTATGTTGAAACAAATACTGTGGCACCACAGAAGGTGATTTATTTTATAAAAGAACCACAAGGCTGATTGGGTATCTTCTTAGGCCAGTGGTTTTTAACCAGTGTGCCGTGGCACCTTGAATGATGGTGGGTGTGCCACAGGCAACACTGAACTCTGCCCCTTTTTCTTTCCCTCCCTTCTCTGATGCCTTCTTGCACCTCTGCCTCCCCAAGGCTTGCACAGCTGTTTGTTGCAGCAGCCTTGGCTACAAGTTCCCCAGGCGAAGGGTGCCTCTGGGGCTGGCCAGTGGGTGCTTCCCAGGCCCCTGTGGGCAGGGGACGCAGCTCGGGGGCCAGGGGTGGCGGCAGCAGCAGCAGTTGCCCAGAGGACTCCCAAGAAGAGGGGAGAAAAGGAGGCTGAAAGAAGACTCCACAAGGAAGGGTGTTCGAAAAAGGGTGAGAGGCTGCCAGCTCTGCAGGCAAAGGGTGACCCATAACTGGGCTCCTGAGCCCCACAGGAGTGCCGCCAAAAGAATGCAGCTGGTCAAGGGAGCCGTGGACTCAAAAAGGTTGAAAACCTCTGCCTTAGGCTAACACACTGACCGCAGGATGAGCTTCCGGAGCCAAAAGCAAGGTCCCCTTCCCTTTCCCCAGCAGCAATAAAAATCTGTCCTGTTTTAGTGGGGATTTCCCACGCGTGCAGGGTGCCTAGTAAACACCGGTCCCACCCTCCGCGGGTTGACTAAGGGACAAACGGGCTAAGTAAGCCACGCCTCTCTCACGCTCCGCTTCCTCTATTGGTCCGACTTAGGAACGGCTCTAGCCAATAGAATAGAATAGACCGCCGGGCTCTTATTTATTTCCCTCCTACCTCTTCCTTTCCCGCTCGGTCTGCCGCCGCCGCCGCCTCAATGAGAGCAAATAAGGGGCGGGGCTTGAGACAGGCTCTGCCCCGTGAGTAACCGTTGGGCCCGTCAGTCAGCTTGGAGGAAGAGGCAGCCTCTTGGCTGGAAGGAGATGGCGAGGCCGGGTTCCGTAAGGCACAAGGTAAATGCGGGTGGGAGAGGGGGAGCAAGCGCTCCCTATATTGCCATTAAGTTTGGGCTCTTCGCCATGAGTTCCCCCTCGTAACCTCAGAGCTCTGCATTCCCCATAACCATGCATGATGCCTGTATGCTTACCGACTCAAGACTGCAGTTCATGCACCTGATGATGGAAGTGGAGTGGGATCCGCGAACGCCTCTGTTATTGATGCATCTTATTTAGTTCTTAAGGTGCCGCGGGACTCTGTTGCGCTCAGAGTAGGTAACAAGCCTACTTGTAAAAGCAGAGGGTCTTTAAGCTGATCCCTATCGCTTTTGCTCCTGGAGCACACATGCAAAATGTGATGGTGTGAACTGTGATTGTTTCTGCAATACCAGATTGTACAAAAATAGTATGAGTTTAACTACTTAAGCATAACCTCTCCTGGTTTGCAGTGGTTTTATTTATTATTAATAATTATAGAACACATTACCAAATGGTTGTGGTTATAAAGGCTCTTAGTTGGATACCAGTGTTTTCCTTGTTGAAATGGCCAGTAAATAGTCATGCTTGTGCAGGGAATCTGAATTTCAAAATGTGAAGTATTCTGTTCTTGATACTTGCAAATATGGTTTAGCTGATTGATTGGAATCAATTCACAAAGGCCTAGATGCTCCTAATGGTTATTTACAGTATTCTTTAAAAAGACTCTTAATTGGCTTACATACAAAGTATTGGTCAGACATGCTACACTACTGTATATCACTTTACACTCTTGAAGTAGAATGAATTTTTTCTGTTATCAGTTCTATGCTCTCATAAGCATTTTTGAAATAAAACATCACTTGCATGCTGGGTTTCCTGTAGAAGATGTAGTGTCTCACTCTCTCTCTTTTGTAAGCCTGAAGTGTGTGTTCTGTTACACTTATTCTGGAAAACTAATACCAAATATTGAGTGTTTGTTTGTGCAACCAACAGGTACTGTCATCAGGAAGGTTGACAGGATCAGCTAAACTAGCAAGCGGAGGAAAACAGTAAGAATATCCTCATATCTTCTACATTTGTTCAGGTTTGAGCAGTAAAGGGTAAAGGGACCCCTGACCATTAGGTCCAGTCATGGACGACTCTGGGGTTGCGGCGCTCATCTCGCTCTATAGGCCGAGGGAGCCGGCGTTTGTCCACAGACAGCTTCTGGGTCATGTGGCCAGCATGACTAAGCCGCTTCTGACGAACCAGAGTAGCGCACGGAAACGCTGTTTACCTTCCCGCCAGAGCAGTACCTATTTATCTACTTGCACTTTGATGTGCTTTTGAACTGCTAGGTTGGCAGGAGCAGGGACCGAGCAACGGGAGCTCACCCTGTCACGGGGATTCGAACCGCCGACCTTCTGATCAGCAAGCCCTAGGCTCTGTGGTTTAACCCACAGCACCACATGTTGTGCTTTTTGCTGGCAAAATGCCAGGTCCTGCAGAGTGGCTGGTTGGGACCAATGCTTGTCTTTAGAAATGAAGAGTATAGAATCGTCTTAAATTCCTTATCAAATATTACATATAATGCCTTCAAACTACGTCAAAAAAGCACCTTAAGTTGGTTTTAGAGTTTCTGATACTGTGTTTTAGCATTTCTCCTTTCCTAGATATCAAAGTCCAAAATGTTTCCAACTGTTGTTTTGTATGTTTGCTAGAGAGAGAGTTAACACAGCATTTCTGTGTTTCAGGAATGCTTTAAGAAAAGTGGCATGTCCTGATGCTGATTTTGGCTACTCCCTGCATTCCACAGATTCTGAAGATCAGGTAATGACAGACTATCATGCAAAATAGAGCAAAGTTTTTTATTTGTGCATATTAAATACTGCTACGAAAAGCCACTAGCCCTGGTTACTATCAACATGTTTCACATTTTCAATTAATCTGGAGAACAGGGCCTTGTCAGAAAGTTATATGGAAGAGGGTAATCTATTAAGCAGGAGTAAGGAACCTTTTCTGGATGGATGGCTGCCCATCTGTTAATGCCATTGTGATGTCAGCTCATGTTGCGCTTTGAAGCCCCGATTGTTGGGATTTCAAAGTGTAGTACTATTTAAAATCCATTTTCCTGTTTGCAAAGGACTTTCAGACAGCTCATGTTTGAGTCTCTGGTTTTGTAGGCTCAAACTAGGCCTGGGCGATATATCAATGTATTGCCCAGAAGCAGTATGAAGAGCAGACTGTGATGTTGGTTGCATTAAGCGGTATATCACTGTTGAAACCGCCACCGCTCCTGAATCCCTGTGCTAGCAGTGTGCGCTGGAGGGAGTAAAATGTTTCTTCCTCTAGCGGGCACTGTTAGCAGAGGGACTCAGGAGCAGCGGCGGTTTCACCAGCAATACATAGCTTAGTGAAACCACCATCCCACTGCCTTCATACGATGCAGAGGGAGAAACAAGCTATATCGGCGAGGCGCTTATATAGCCTGTTCCTCCCTCTGAATCTTTAAACTGCTCACCTGAGGAGCATGCACCTGCCCTTGCCTCAGTCTAGCAATTAAAGGAGCCCCAATACTCCTGCTGCTTGCGTGTGAGCAGCAAAAGCACTGGGGATGACTGCTGGAGAGGGGAAATGTTCCCTCCCCCCCAACTGAGCTGCACGAACAAGCTGCATTGTCCCAGCCTGCAAGCCTGGGTGAAATCGCCTCAGCTCTGGAGGTGAGAGCTGGGGCAGTTTCACCCGGTGTCTTGCAGGCAGAGGCCAACGCATCTTGTTTTTCAACATCGCGGTAGATCGCCAAACTGTGGTGTTTGGCTTGCAATACACCACGATGTTGAAAACCTAATATTGCCCAGCCCTAGCGTAAACAGAAATGCTTGATCACTTGAATTGAACAGTATTTAACTCATTTGCTACATAGGCCTGTGCGTTGCTGGGAACAATCACATGCAGCCACTGCAGGATTTAACCCAGTTATGGCAGCTGACAGGCAGGTAGACATGGTTGGAGGGAAAGGACCTCATAGGTCAAGATTAGCCTGCAGGCCCAAGGTTACCCACCCCTGCTGTTAAGATATGCAGGTCCCAAGCCAGCAAGGGTTGTAATGAGTATCTTGAATTGAGCCTGGAAACAAACCAGCAGCCAGGGCAAATCATACAATGCCTAGCACTCACAGGCATCCTAGCAGCAGCATTCAGTACTGGTTGCAGTTTCCAACACACACTTTGGAACATTTACTAGCTCACAGAATAAGGAAGGTTTAATAATGAGCCATTTTCTGTGAATGAAAACTGTTTGCATTCTCTTTCATATCCTTTCTCCAGGTTGCAACCATTCATCATGGCCTGGATCGCTGTGCATCTTTACTGAAGGACATTTTGCAAAATGAATCTGAAGGTAGTATTCTTTTTAATTACTTGAATTCAGTTTTCATTCTGCGAGTAACTTACTTTGTTGCTGAATGATATTATTTCAAATGATGCTAGGGATGCAGAACGTCTGTCAAAAGGCAGGAAAAGCAGCTTTTGTCAGAACAGCTTCAAGACCTTTACTCAGTAAAGTCAATGGTTCAAAGAAGAGGGGTCAAAAGAAAAAAAGTATTTCTGCAAATGTGCGTAAAGGAATGGGTAAGATGTTTTTCTTCAACTTTATTTTCAAGTTAATTATTTTATTATATCCATTCAGTGTTTTGTTACAGAATATCTGTAAGAAAATGATAAAACACAATTTATACATTACTCTTAAAAAGATCTGATTTTTAAAAAATAGTCTTACTGTACCATAAATGTTCAGTAGATTTCACCTGCACTAGTAGATCAAATTTGCTTCATGGAGGTCTAAGTTTTTTGTTGTATTCATCAATAGGACTAAATTACGTGTTTCACTGTATAGTCTTTGGTCAAGTACAGGCCACCATGAGTCTGTGAACAATACTCATGTGACTGCACAAAGAATATTCTTGAACTATTAGAAAATAGTTTAGACTTTGAGGAATGCTTAAGAATATAACTTACATATTTTTACTTTTATCTTACATAATGTAACATAAAACATAATCAAGACTACAAGCGCATGGCAATGCTTCAAGAGCAGAATTCCAAAACTCAAAAGGTTACTGCTACATCTTTGTTGTTTTAGAATATAACTTAACAGAGTTAAAGGTTATCCTTTTTGCTTTTCATAGCGCCTATGCCAAATAAGCCAGCATCAGTGAATGCTGCAGTTGTTGAAAAAGAAACAACTCCTGTAAGCACAGGGCAACCTGCTCCTCTTCAACCAATTCATATACCTTGCACTCAGCACTCTCCTGTGATGCATCAGAAACTGTGTGAGCATGTGCAAACCCAGATGTCTCTGCTAAACACCCAACCGCTGCAAAAATCCAGTGGCATTCCTGAAGTTCCATGTTCCATCGTTCCTGAACACAGTGAGTGGGAATGGCATGATTTGATCTGACAGACGTTGTGGGATGGATATATTTAATCTTAACATTGACAATTTTGTTCTTTATACCTCAATCGATAGCAACATATCAGCCTGTAACAGCATTCAACTCCCGTTTGCCTACCTCTACACCAGCTCTGTCCCCACAATATGCAGCTAATCCTTCGTTTGTTCAGCCTGTAAGTACTCTCTTAAATTTTGGGTTGCCACTTTTTGTTCTGTGCATACTGTTGATAGATTTCTACTATTTTGCCTTCCTTAAAAGTTCCCTTAATACATGTTAAAATGGGGGCTTCTAAAGTCTAATGCAATTTAACAAGTGTTGGTGTAGATGTAGATTACTAGTCATTTTTTTCATTTTATTTATTTGTGGTTGTCAAAGAGGAGGAACCATGATATAATTTCAATTTCCCCTTGGGTATTTGACGACGTAAGAGGATGGAGGGGACAACAGGAATGTAAGACTTTATGTTAAGGTCAGCAGCTTGTGCCAAAGTCCAGCAGATCAGATTCAGGAAAACACTCTATTTTTCCCATCACATGACACTTCTTAAAAACATACCTGTTTGCTTAAGCCTGTTCTGGCATGTAAAGTTGAGAATTAATAGTGCCCTTTGGATTATCAGCTGCATTTTTTAATATTTTACTGTGATGTATTGCTATATTTTATCACCTTGTACACCGTCTTGAGGCTGACCGTAGTAGGCATTATATAAATACTGTTACAAATGAACAATAATAAACTGTTACGAACGCCTTTATGCTTAGTCCTGAATCAGTTTCATGTTTTCCAATATGTCTAAATGCTGGAAGGTGTCAGCTGTATAAGTAGAATTTGCTTGTCACCCATTCTTCTAAATTCTTCCTCACTACATTGGGCGAGCACAATACAGCACAACTGCAACAAGTTAATTCAGCGAGATGGAAGGGGAAAAGAAAGAAAAAATTGTTAAAACAAATCCAACTTTACCTGCTTCAAAGTGGAGCTGTTTCAAAGAACACCAGTACTGAAGCAACCTTTAATTCTGCATATATTTTGAAACACCTGCCATAGATTACCCCATCAGGTTCAACTAATTGCTAATACAATATAGGCAATTTCTCTTTGTCTCTCTTTGTGTGTTGGATAGCAATCAAATGGCATAATAGCTTATTGTTAAATAAGCCTTTAGGACAGGGTGTATCAACTGCTGTGCCTTTGAAAGTATACTTAAGAAGTGGGGAAAGAGATCCTGCATGGTGTCATAGAAAATATAGTATTTACCGTATTTTTTGCTTTATAAGACGCACTTTTTCCCTCCTAAAAAGTGAGGGGAAACGTGTGTGTGTGTTATGGAGCGAATGCAAGCTGCGCAGCTATCGCTGAAGCAAGAACAACAAGAGGGATCGCTGTGCAGCGATCCCTCTTGCTGTTCTGACTTCTGGGATAGCTACGTGAAGCCTCTTCAGAGCAACAGGAGGAACGCTCCCCCTGCCCTGAAGAGGCTTGGTGCGGCTATCCCAGAACAGCAAGAGGGGTCGCTGCTTTCGCTGCACAGCGATCCCTCTTGCTGTTCTGACTTAGCTTTGCTGGAGAGGCGCTGTGCAGAGAGGGAGAGCTGCGCAGCGCCCCTTCAGCGAAATGGGAGGAGAAACGGAGCCCCTTCCGTTTCTCCTCCCGCTTTGCTGAACAGGCGCTGTGCAGATTCAGAATATTTTTTTTCTTGTTTTCCTCCTCTAAAACGAGGTGCTTCTTATGGTCAGGTGCGTCTTATAGAGCGAAAAATACGGTGCCTAACGAAATATTTACCTTTATAGTAGAAGGCTACACATCTAAACACTATTTTTTATTGCAACCTACTCATAACTAAGTGTGCAGTATTAACATTTCAGTGTAGAATAAATTATTCATATGCTCTTTTTATAGGGTGCTGTCATTGAGAGCTGCACTCAGTGTGCATCACAGATGGGACTTCTCTTGCCAGAAGGCCCCAGTGGCTCCACTTCTGGTGCCCAGGGGCAGACTGTTGCTTCATGTTCTGCCCTGCCTCACATGATCCAGTCTGCTCCAAGCAATCCTACGCCAGTACTTGCTCCACCTAGTACCAGAGAAACTGTGCCAGATCAAGGAAACCACGAACAGCAGATTAAAGAGGCAGACCTAATAAGATGTATTCAAGCACATCTGGCTCTGTTGCAAGCACATGAAAAGGAGAATGGGAAGGTTGATGGAAAGTACCAGGATGTTGACCCAATTCAGTCCAAGCCCTTGATTTCTAGAGAAGACACTGCTGAAGAATATAGTGAGGGTACTCTGAGTGAAGAGGAAAACTTGGATGGAGTAGATATGGCACCAGTGAGAGATACAAGCTGTCAGACGAGCTTTGACAAGGACATTTTAAAACCTAAAAAGACATGCCCTCAAAAAACAGCTCAGAAAGTGAAAACCGTGAAGTATCTTTTGGGAGAACTTAAGGCCTTGCTCACTGATCAGGGTAATATGAGATTTCTGCTTACACTATAATTGATTTATACTTCTGTAAAGTTTACTTAATTGAATACCAACATGACAAAACCACATTTGTTTCTACTAATTTTGTCTTTCTTTCTACTAAGGTTTCATATTTTAGTATTTTGTTCCTTTTATCTGTTAGAAGTAAGCAATAAAGGGGACGTGGGTGGCCCTGTGGGTTAAACCACAGAGCCTAGGGCTTGCCGATCAGAAGGTCACGGTTTGAATCCCCGCGACAGGGTGAGCTCCCGTTGCTCGGTCCCTGCTCCTGCCAACCTAGCAGTTTGAAAGCACAAAAGTGCAAGTTGATAAATAGGTACCACTCTGGCAGGAAGGTAAACAGCATTTCCATGCGCTGCTCTGGTTTGCCAGAAGCGGCTTATTCATGCTGGCCACATGACCCTGAGGGACGCCAGCTCCCTCAGCTAGTAAAGTGAGATGAGCGCCGCAACCCCAGAGTCATCTGCGACTGGACCTAACTGTCAGGGGTCCCTTTACATTTAGTAGGCAATAAAGCACAGAGACTCCTTTCTGCACAAGGGAGAGTGTTCACATTCTCAATATGGCTGAGTGGTGCTTTTTGTTTTGTAAAAAATCTGAAGTCAAATGTAAAAAAATAATAATCAAATCTCTTCCCCCTTAATTTCCCAATCAGATCTGCTTCATGTATTGAAAAGTAGTGATTTACAACTCATTGCTATTCTTATGAAAATATTTTTGGATACTTTCTTGAATAAGGAATCATGTTCCAGATCAGTACAGCATGAAAGCTTCCAATGGAGTTTGATAGGTAGTGGAGCTGAATGTGAGACATCTTTAAAAAAATAATAATCTGATGAGTATAGAAAGCAAATATAACTATCTGCCTTGCCCTACCTAATATGAATAGGTTATAAAATGTTTCTTGTGGATTCCCATATTAATGTAAGTCTTATTAGATGCGGAAACACCCATGGTGGAATTCTTATTATTTCCACTTTGTGAGCTGGCAAGTACTGTTCATCCTGGGCAGCAGGTAAGTAAGCAAGGAAGCTTATATGGAAGCAAAGGAAGCTTCTGGAATAATTAGCTGTAAGCAGATGTGTTTAGGGTCATGTTGCCAACATTACACCTGGAACAATAAGGTTGGTATTGTTGAATGGTTTCTTTAAATGTAAAGGTTCATCATTGTTCCACTCGATGTGTATATCTTAAAGGGGCCAGAGCAAGGGCCAGAGCAAGATAACGAGACCCAACTTTAAAGCTGTGAAACATAGCAGGTGCTGCTGAGTTGTATTTGATTAAGGTGTGTTAGCATTTGGGTTTAGTATATAAGGAGCAGCACCTAGCTCTCCCATTACCCTGGGGTTTGGGTTGGTGGTTGGGTCTGGTTTGGTTGTTAATGTATTTAGTGTAAATGGAGTTTTTGTTTTTCTTATTAAAACCTTGTTTAAGTTATTTTTGAGTCCTTTTCATTTTTAATGCATGATCTCCCCAGCAAGCTATCTGCAGCGCTACCATACTGCAAATAGCCAACATCTTTGGTTATGGGCCCAGCTGCTGAGTGGATGACTGCATATTTTTGGACTCTGAGAAAGGTTTGAAAACTCCTTCTCCTGTTAGTGTAATTTTTTGTGGGTCTGGAAGAGTTCCAGAATGGTTGACCGGGTTCCTGAAGCTGAGAAGGCTCTGGTCTTCCCACAGCTAACAGATGAGAACTATAGTTTATGGTCTTTTCGGGTGGAGGCGCTTTTGACCTCTAGAGAAGTATGGACCTATGTAACTGATGACCCTCCTGACCCTGTAACTAATGCTTGGTCGAAAGGAGATGCAAAAGCCAGGGCGATAATTAATTTGGCAGTCAGCGACCAGCAAGTAGTCTATATAAGAAATAAGAAAACTGCCAAAGAAATGTGGGACAGTCTTGCAGCAGTGCATGTTAGAAAAGAGTCAGCATCTGCATTGACGTTTTTCAAGCAGTTGTACCAGACGAAGTTGCAGCCTGGTGGTGATTTGGCAGCACACTTGAGACGTCTGGAGGCAATACGCTGCGAATTAATTCGAAGGGACATGGAGATACCTGATATTCAGTATGTTTTTATCATCCTTTGTTCCCTTAATGAGGACTTTGATGGTATAGCTAGCCAGATATCTGCTGTTCCACCAGCACAATTAACTGTGGAAGGGGTAACGGCAAGATTAATGGGCGAGTTGGATAGAAGGGAGGCTTGTGCCATAAGCACTCCTATTTCCATAAAGAATGAGGAACGCCATATGCAAACCTGTGGTGATACAACTGCATTTAAAGCTGCAAAGCGTTGTTGGTTCTGCAATAAGCAAGGACATTTTGCAAAGGACTGCAGAGCCAAAAGAAAGCAAAGTACTCCCAAGTCTGTTTCTGTTCGTCAGTCACGGTTGTCAGCCCAACAGCAGACATCGTATAGTAAAGACAGAAACGAGCCGCGAGCTTTTCATGCTTGGACTACAAATCGTAAAAGAATTAAAGATGCCAAGTGGAAGTCTTTTATTATAGACTCTGGAGCATCTCAGCACATCTGCAATGATCGAAGCTTGTTTATTTCTTTCGAAGAGGAAATTGGTAATGTACATTTAGCCAATTCACAAGTCTTGCAGTCGCTTGGCAGAGGTACTGTTAAACTTGACTCTTTAAACATTACAATAGCAAACTGCATTTACTGCCCGTCAGTGGACAATTTATTGTCAGTAAGGTGCTTTGCTCGTCAAGGCATAACTGTGCGTTTCTTAAAATCAATGTGTGAGTTTTTTGATAGGAACAAACGTTTATTGTATGCCCGGGACTCTGATGGTTTATATAGACTGTATTTTCGCACCTACTCCCAATCGCCTATAAATTGCAGAGCAGCACAGTCAAGCCAGGGGTTGAGGAATGTAAGGCCTCATTCCGGGTGTGTCCATGAGGCGCACAGAATTCTGGGACACCTGAATTTTGCTGATGTAATTAAGACAAAGAATATCGTTAATGGCCTCAACTTAAAACCATGTAAATTCTTTATGCAATGTCTATCCTGTTGCAAGAATAAGATTAAGGTTGCACGCAAGGGTAGGTGCTCAGATAGGAAAGTAACTGAACCATTTGAGCGTGTACATTGTGATTTAGTTGGGCCACTCCCACCATCATTAGGAGGTTCTAAGTACTGGCTTACTCTGATAGACCAGTATAGTAGATACTGTTGGACTTATGCAATAGCTGAGAAGTCCCAAGCATTTGAAAAGTATAAAGTTTTTTGCAACTGGGTAAAAACGCACTTTAACAAACCAATTAAGAACCTGTTTTCTGACCGGGGCGGGGAATTTGTTTCTGAGGATTTTGAGAAATTCCTGGAAGCGCAGGGGACTACTCATGAGTTATCTTGCCCCCGAAGTCCCTGGCAAAATGGGCTTGTTGAAGTTGTGCAGCGTGACCTACAGGCAGGGGTTAAAACGTATCTGCATGATGCTAATCTGCCCAAAGACTTTTGGGCTGAAGCACTTAATGCATTTTGTTACGTTAGAAATCGCAGTTATCATACTGGTTTAGATGTCACCCCCTATGAGAAACTGTTTAAAAAACGCCCTAATCTGAAATACCTCCGCATTTGGGGTTCAGATGTAATTATGCATTATCCTGCTAAGCAAAAATTGGGTGAACGTAGTGTCCAGGGAAAATTAATGGGCTACCAGCAGGGGGCGTACAGAATTTACATACCAGCAACTGGCAAATTTCATATTACCAGAAGCATGATACAAACTGTAAATTGGAATGGAGTTGCTGTCTTCCAAGATACTGATGGTATAGATAATACTGAGGAAGAAGAGAAAGAAACAGCAGAAGAAGCAGCAGGAAATAGTGCTTCTGAATTAATGGGAAAAGACAAAAAGCCTGTTGAGTCTGATAATTTGTTTGATGATTTAAAGTCACAGGCACCCGAGGGGAGGTCAGATTCTCTTGAGTTTTCTGACCGTGAGCTTAGCCTACAGGCACCTCTTCAATCTGACAATGATTTACAACCTGAAACTAGTGGTTTACTTAGTCCCATTAAGTCTGAGAAGTCTGACTCTCCTTCTGGACTGAGACGTTCAGATAGAAAGAGACAGAAGCCACAACGATTTGCAGATGAACATTTTAATACTGTGTATGCCAATAAGGTAGTTTTTGAGCCAAAAAGCTACAGTGATGTTCAGAAATTACCTAAGCAACAAGCTGCAAATTGGTATAAAGCTATGAACTCCGAGATAGCTTCTTTAAAAGAGCATAACACTTGGTCTCTTGTACCACAAACCCCAGATATGAGACTTATTGATTCGAAATGGGTTTATAGAGTTAAAACGAATGACAAAAACGAAGTTGTAAGGTACAAAGCAAGATTAGTTGCTAGGGGTTTTCAATAAATTTCAGGCGAAGATTATGATTTGTGTTATTCACCAAGCGTAAAATATGAAACAGTTAAGCTTTTGTTAAAAGATGCATCACAGCGTGGACATTCCGTTTATCACCTAGATATAAAAACTGCATATTTGTTTGCAGATTTAAAAGAACAAATTTTTATGCGTGTTCCTGAAGGCATAGACGCCGCTGAAGGTTTGGTATGCAAATTAAACAAATCCCTTTATGGTCTGCACCAAAGTGGAAGGAATTGGCACCAAACTTTAGCAAAAGAATTGCTGGATATTGGTTTTTCACAAGGAAAGGCAGACAATTGTGTGTTCATAAAGGAAAGGGCAAACTCTGTAACAAAAATATGTGTGTATGTAGATGACGTATTAATTTCTACAAAAACTAAACAGGAATATGAACAGGTGGTATCACAGTTACAGAAGAAATTTGATGTAGTGGAATTAGGCATAGCTAAAAATTACTTATCCATGCAAATTGAGAAAGGCAAAAATGGATCTTTTCTGGTTCATCAAACTGCAAAAATTGATGATCTTGTTGAAATGCTATGTTTAGAAAATGCAAATGGGAAGGAAACACCTATGGTGTGTGGTTTCACCTTTACAGGTGAAGACAAGCCATTTCCTAACAAAACTTTGTATCGTTCTGCTATAGGCAAGCTAAATTTCATTCAAAGAATCTCAAGACCAGATATAACTTATGCTTTTCACTTTCTGGCAAAATTTGTGGAAAAGCCTACTACACAATGTTTCTCTGCTCTTAAGAGAGTGGTAATGTACCTTAAACATACCAAACATTATAGGTTGCAGTTTACAACATGTATTGACAAAGGTTTTGAAATTTTCTGCGATGCATCTCATGCAATGGAACAAAATAATTGCAGGGGTGTGTCTGGTATGGTGTTTTGTTATAACGGTTGTCCATTTGAATGGAAGTCCCAAACACAAACCATTATTTGTCTCTCCACAACAGAAAGTGAATTATGTGCATGCGTTCAGGCCACTCGTGATGTAGAATGGTATCTGCAAGTGTTTGCAGACCTACAGATGCAAGTAACACTACCAGTAAAAGTTTACCTTGATTCCCAGAGTGGACTTGCTATCCTGTGCTCAGAGACCAATACGCAGCGCACTAGAGTCTTAAGGTTACGTTTAGAATTTGTAAAGCAACTAATTGCTGATGAAATGGTTGTATTTGAATATGTTCCTGGTGACAGTCAAATTGCGGACATTTTTACAAAAGCACTTCCAAAGGTTACACATGAAAAACATGTACAAAGTATGCTTTCTGTTTTTGTTCCACAATGATGAACCGCAGGGGAAATGTTGAATGGTTTCTTTAAATGTAAAGGTTCATCATTGTTCCACTCGATGTGTATATCTTAAAGGGGCCAGAGCAAGGGCCAGAGCAAGATAACGAGACCCAACTTTAAAGCTGTGAAACATAGCAGGTGCTGCTGAGTTGTATTTGATTAAGGTGTGTTAGCATTTGGGTTTAGTATATAAGGAGCAGCACCTAGCTCTCCCATTACCCTGGGGTTTGGGTTGGTGGTTGGGTCTGGTTTGGTTGTTAATGTATTTAGTGTAAATGGAGTTTTTGTTTTTCTTATTAAAACCTTGTTTAAGTTATTTTTGAGTCCTTTTCATTTTTAATGCATGATCTCCCCAGCAAGCTATCTGCAGCGCTACCATACTGCAAATAGCCAACAGGTATATATACACAAGGGTTCTCATTATTCTCAGGGTAAAGTGCTGGTTTTTTCTTTTAGCAACATGCACTGCAAAAACCTTAATGAAATTTGTTCTCTTCCTTTGGAAAGGGACATATTGAAGACAGAGCTCTGTCTTAAATCTATTGTAGCATATAGCTGATGTAAAAGTACTTGGTATCTTTCTAGGACTGTGAATTTTTATTCTTCCACAACATGTTTTGAGGAGTGCATTTGATTACTCAGCAGATTCTTCCTTTCCCCATTATAGATGATTCAGAAATTTTGAGGTTGCTAGGTGAAGTGGAAGACACAGTATCACTCTTGCCTGCAGTTGTTGGAAATGCAAATGTACAGGCTGAAATAGCACTTGCTGTTCAACCTCTCAGAAGTGAAAATGCCCAATTGCGCAGGTCAGTAATACATGTATGGAAGATCAGCAATGGTAATTCACCAGATCTCAGTTTAGAACAGTTAACGAAAGGGTGAATGTGCACTTAAAACAAAAGCATTTTACAGCAGGATTACAATTCTGTCCTTTTTTAAAGGAGTAGATGCATAGATTATGTATACATATAAATTAAGTCTGTTATCTATAAAACAGAAATACTGTAAAATAAATTAACATGTTGAAACATTTTTGCGAAACAATCTAAAACTTATTTATCAATGTTCAACTAAAACGAGTAAGATGCATTTGGGAGTTGAAACATCAGCAGACTATCTTGATATAAAAATTGGCGCAATCCTTGTTCTCCACCCAATTTTCACTTTCTTGTAGAGTTCATTGTGGAAGAAGAGGGGTCTGCTGGGGGTACTGCAAAAGGCAGTTCACTGCCACATAATAGTTATCCACGTAATGGAACAGAATAGTTCCGTTATTGTGGTTAATAACAGTTGGTAATGCTAGTGATAACAACTGTGATCAGTTTGTGTATACAGGTTGATAGGACTGTGGTTCAGCAACAGCAAACCTCTCTGCTGACTTGATCAGATCAGCACTGGTAACCTCAGCTGATTGGAAGCTCATATTGGTTGCAGTTGGGGTTCAATTGTATAATACGCAAGCTGCTGTGGGAACATTATTGGATTGTGCTTTTTGTGTATTGGCATTGTTTTAAAGCTGTGGTGCAATTGTCCCAAGCAGAAGAGGATCTAGCAGAGAATGAAGGGTTGTCAGAATGGATAAAGTTAACTTAAAAGCTGAGGAAGACAATTTTGTCCCCTCACTTTTTATCAAAACCATTGCCATAGAAAATAGTTGTTAAATGCAAACTTTCCCACCCCGCAATTCAAATGAAGACGACTAAGAATATTGAATCAACAGCTGAAGAACCAAGAGAGAGCAGAAAAAGAATGCAATCTGGATAGCAACTATGAATGTAAGTAACAAAGTGTAAAGATTTGAATGTATTTTAAAAGCACTTAAAACAGAATTTGAGGCGTATTCACAGTCTCTGCTGGTTACTCACACTTCTAACAGTTCTGGAAGCAATGCTATTTTCATCTAATGAAGTACTTGAATAGTGTACTATATTTACTTTATATAAAGCCCTTCATGTAATAGTAAGCCATAGTTAATGGTTTACCACAAATGCACAAATTATACCTGCTTTCCCTGGCTTAAGTGTGTCCAAACTGGAAATAAAGGTTTGTTTTGCTCCAATAACAAATGAAGGATCGTGATTTCTTTCTCCGGCCTACTAGTAAAAGCAAAGTGTGCATGATTGGCACATTCACAATTAACTATTAGCTATGTTTTTTCATTCATGTCTACTAAACTGCAGCAGATTTCTGGCTCTAAAGGTTTTCAGTTATGCTGCTGCTTCTCCTAGCCATCATTCAGACCTATGTCACTCTGTTATTCCATGGTTTGCTTTATGCCGATGATTTTTTATAATGTGTTGTACCCAATTCTAAATACATTTTCTAAATATGTTAATAATAGATTTGCAGTACATATGAAAGCAGAAACTAGTTAGCTGAAGATTTCCTAGCACGTTCACGTGCTCTTGCAAATTAGCTGCATTTGTGAGCAGAAGATTGGTTCACATTTTGGCTTATTAAGATGTGAGATGCTAATCAAAACATGACCACTGTCTCATTCCCTCTCATACTGTTTCACATGAAACAATGCCATTGTATCGTACAACTTTATTCAGGAATGGCTTATTGACTTGATTGTGGAAACGGTTACATGCATGGTTTCTCTTACAGTTTGAATGTTAAAGTCTGTATAGTTGGGTCACACTAATGAATTTCTACCTGCACTCATGTACATTATTGTGTGGAGAAAAGTAGGTGAACCAGTTAGTGCATGCAGCGAGTTGACTGTATCTTCATGATTGCAGCTGCTACATCCTAAGTCAGCTCCAACCAATAAGACATCTTCAGTTTGGCCTAGAAGGAAATAGAAAAAAGTCATTACAGCTACAGCAGAACAGTTCATACATATTCACCTAAGGACGTGTTGCAACATTCTCTACTGATTAAAATTTCTAGACAGTCTCCAAAGGAAGCCTCGGGCAAAATGTACTGCTGTTAAAAATCCTAGAGATTACAAGGGCATGCCACCTATTTATATTTTAGTAGTTATAAATATTTGTTGGGGTTTAACTTGTCTTTTAAAACAACTATATGCTTCTTCCCATAGTCTCGCTCCAGTCTTTGAATATCACATTACAGAGTCAGTTGAATGAATATATGAAAAGCAATGAGTTGCTGCGGAATAAAAATGAAGAGATCATAAAAATGTTAGAAAGCCAAAAAGAGGAAAATAGAAGGCTGACCAGAATAATTCACGAGAGAGACCAAGAGCTTCATGAAAAGCAACAGCAGTATGATATTTTCTCAACAAAGCTCAAAATTGGTGTGTACACTGAGGCACTTTCTGGGTTCATATTTGTTTAATGTAAAAATTACAATTTACACTTCTTCAATGTGTTTCAGATGCAGACGATATGTTGAACAGCACAAAGAGCTTGCAGTACAAGCTGGAAGTTGCTGAGAAAGAAAACCAGATCTTAGGCATAACATTGCGTCAGAAAGATGCAGAAGTGAATAGATTGCATGAATTGACTCGGTAAGTATCTTAATTTGCTTGTTAAATATGTATCTCACCTTTTAATCAAATGATGCAAATAACTAATGTTCAGTAACATTGCCCTTGCTCTAACTTCCTTCTTTTAACTTTAGTCCTGTGCAGTCAGCAAAATTTTAGGCCCAACACATTTAGAATGAAAAGCTGAAAATAGCATGTATGTTGATCTGAAAGTTATGATAAACTTACAGAAGACTGGGAGAAGTCGCCATATTGGAAAATGGTGGATTCTTTTCCATTTAAAAGCACCAATATCTCTGAAAATAATAGCCAAATTGAACATTCTCCAAAGATTTTGCAGAATAATTTCAGGTAGGATTTTCAAACTTCAGATTTGGGAGGGGGAGCATGCCATATGTTTATCATGGCAAAGGAACAATATTCAGCTTTTTATTTTAAAGCACTAGTTTCACTGGAAACTAATATTACAAATAGTATTCATTAACTATATAAATTGGCAAAATACAATTAGTATTCATTAACTATATAAATTGGCAAAATATTATAGTAGAAACCCATTTCTGTCACTTTATTAGGGAAGAATGTATTGCTCTTGTGACTTTGTTTCAATAATTAGTTGCTCTTTGAAAACTGTATAATGCAAGTAATCCCGACAGTTAGCTGAAGTTGAGTGTGCTACACTAGTTCCTGAAACCTGATTGGCTTATGGCTGACATTGAGGTGGTCGTGCTCAGTCTTCTTGGGACTTGATTCATTCACTATAGAATGCCACCGAGAGGGAGAGTCCAAAGGATGTACAGAAGTTCAGAAAATAAAGAAAACTTGTCCTTTGTTTTTCTACAGTTAGTGGGTTTGAATAATCTCTCTATCAAGAATCCAATTTACTTAAGACTTTTGAGGTGGTACATTAAGTATGAAAAGAAATTGTGTAGAAACAGACAAAGAGAAACAAATCTGCTTAGCCAAGTCTATTTACTTACCTCCAGTCTCCTTGTTTCACTTGAGCTACTTGTTTAATAGAATATTGTTTGAAGAGGGCATAATTTATCCTGTGAACTGCCCTGAGACCTATGGGTATAGGGCAGTATACAAATTTAAATAATAAAAACAACAACTGCTTCTGGAGCAAGTAGTCTTGCACAAGACCTTTGTTGAAGTTTTAACTGATAGTTCTGTCACATATATTTAGAGTTACATCAAGTCTTGCACTGTGGGTGTAGTACTTAGCCACCAGATGGTGTCAGAGATTCATGGACTAAGTTGAAACCTGTCTTGCTAGAAAGGGGAAAAAATGACCCTTTACAATTTATTCACCAGTGTGAATAAAAGTTGTCACATTCTGGTTTTTAGCTCTTGTTTGCTCTTGTTGCTTCACCTAATCCAGTTGGGCATCATTACCACACATAACAGGTAGATTTTTCAGACTGTAGCTCAAACTAGATGGGGGTTGTTTCTGCAACCTGTGTGCATACTTTTGTCTCCTGTTTAATTGGTTGGAACTGAACTATTGAGACTATTCGAAAAGCTTAAATTTTTACCCCTTCAGCTATTCAGGACAGTGGGGAGCAGAACACGTGCCAGGACTCCTCCACCCCGCAAACAGCTAATCCTCAGATCGCTTTATTTTTAAAAATAACCGTGGGTGCAGCCACAACAGTTCCATGGGCAGCACTTTTGAGTTCAGTTTTTAATGTTTCTGGAATTTTCCTTGAATGTTCCAGGAGAGAGTGATGCAGCATTTAATCAATTTATTTTTTCAAGTTGCAAGCATTCCATTCATAACAATGGGCAAGAGGGGGGGGGGTTCTCCCGCTCTTCCCCAGACACCTGTTGCAATGGCTTATGGGAGGCGTGTCTCTTAGTAAAGACTTCTGATTGCAGCATTAGTTCTTCCTTTAAGGCTGAATGGTGGCCGTTTGGCTTTTATTTATAGAAATATTTCTATATCACTATAACATGATATATCAGGACATTGCGCAACATTAGAACACAACACAATTAAATTATTATTATTACAGTGGTACCTTGGGTTAAGAACTTAATTCGTTCTGGAGGTCCGTTCTTAACCTGAAACTGTTCTTAACCTGAAGCACCACTTTAGCTAATGGGGCCTCCCACTGCCGCTGTGCAATTTCTGTTCTCATCCTGAAGCAAAGTTCTTAACCCAAGGTACTATTTCTGGGTTAGCGGAGTCTGTAACCTGAAGCATTTGTAACTCAAGGTACCACTGTATTAATATCAACAACAACAACAACAACAAACAACAACAACAACACATATACTAGGGCATATTAGGGAGACAAACCAACCATTGATCACTAGTTTTGGGGGAAGGGGCAGCGCTTTTCTTCCTAGCAGTGTTTGTAACTGTGGCCAACTTGGTTTTGGCCCGTGTGACTTGTTGGAAGGCACTGACAGCTGGGTGTACGGTTGTATTTACATGGCCCCATTTCTAGAGACCCCCCTTCACTTGTAGCCTCTCTCACTTGGCATCTTCTCTCCCACACGGTTATGACATTTACTTACACACACACACACACACAAAATGTTCAGTTTTCTTTCTTTTATTGTCAATGAAAGTTTAAATGTGTTTGCCTCTTTATAAAACTAATAGATAATGTTCTACTTCAATACAATGGTCATTTGGAAGATAAACTTAAGACAGACCACCAAAAAAGCCCAACCTACAGTCATAGTTTTTAAGTTTTACTTTAAAAGCTCAGTATAGGTATGACTAAACAGTATTACTAACTTCTGTATTGTCTCAAGGTGGACTGTATGCTGAAAGAGGTACAGTATACCATGTCTATACCCACAGGTAAGTGGGTATAAAACTACAGCCAGAACCTAACTGCTTGAGACAAATTCAGGATCTTGGATTTTGTCATATTCCTTGTCCTAATTAAAATTAAACTACTGAATTGTTCTCAACAGGGCTCTGCAGGGCAGTATGTCCAAACTTCTCTCGGACCTCACTGTGGACACTGCCAAACCAAAACAGGAAAGAAGTCTGTCAAAAGCACTCTTGGAAATTCATGAAAAACAGCTGCAGGCCGACGCATACCCTCTAAGTGATTCTGTAATGAGCTACCTTAAAAAGTTAGAAACCAGTCCTATTCTGGAAGAGCCTGTCTTACCAAAAAGTAAGATGAAGGTACCAGGTGAAGGATATGACATGA
Organism: Podarcis muralis; assembly: GCF_964188315.1. Taxonomy (NCBI): domain Eukaryota; kingdom Metazoa; phylum Chordata; class Lepidosauria; order Squamata; family Lacertidae; genus Podarcis; species Podarcis muralis. Next base: position 91,726,872 of record NC_135655.1, on the reverse strand, counting down.
GGGCAACTGAAGACCCTCCTCAAAACAGCCCTATTGCAGGGGAAATAGTGGCTCCAAAAAGCTTTGCCTTCCTAAAGCCTGAAGTTGAAGCAGCCAGCAATTCAAGTACTTTGGTAGAAGGGCATGGGCCGGATGAGACTATTTACATTCCATTGAGTAGCAGTCCATCTCAGAAACCAGCTGCAGCAGCTGAAAGGACAGATACACAGTGTCAAGTTCCCCCCAAACGGGACTGTAACTTTGGGTTGGCCAATACCAAGCAGCCAATTAGGTTTGGGATGCCAGGCAACAATGCAAAGGCCGTTGATAAATTGTATGGTAGCTTTAGTCCCAAAAAGACTGCGGAAAATAAGTCTGAAAGTATGGGGAAGACAGCAAAGCTGGAGGGAGACAGATGCCAAATGCAGCCAAAAGAAATAACAAATGAAGCTGCTAAAGTGATTTCGGACGATCCAGATGGACTTCAGCCTGATAAATTCTTTTATGCTTCTATTCCACATCAGAAAGGAAACACACAGAAAAAAGGCCCTGGTATTTCTGTTCCTGACTCCAGTTTCTCAACTTTTGACTGGATGTCTGGAAAATCTGAATGGACTATATCTTCCTTTTCAACATTCACTTCTAGAGATGAAGAAGACTTCAAAAATGGTCTAGCAGCCTTGGATGCCAACATAGCTAGACTGCAAAAGACTCTGCAGAATAGTTTGAAAAAAACAGCAAGTCCTTAATGCGCTATTTCAGAAGAAGCTAGAGAAATTCTTTCACTGAAATCTGGTTATTTTATAGCAAGTTTGTATTTGTATAACTTTTGAATTGTTGCTGTAACACTTTTTTTACTGACAAGATGAAGAGCTGTTTTAGTGGCAAAAAATTATTCATTACATAAATGAAGATTAAATCTGAAATATTCCTGTAAATTTTAATTTTAGAATGTAAATAAATGTAAGTTTTCTAATAAATTATTAATTATTTGTTAATAAATTGATTGAACCTACTTTTTCTGTGGTCTTTATTTACCGTTAATTTTTCATCTAAACACCACCTGAAGCTTGATTTTGTACTTCAGAAAATGGTAGACTCTCCTTCCTTGGAGGTTTTAAAAAAAATTGGATGGCCATCCATCAGGGATTCTTTAAGCTGTGATTCCTGCATTGCAGGGGGTTGGACTAGATGACCTTTGGATTTCCACACACAATTCAACACTGGAGGCAATTGCCTTCGCTTTTTCCTTGTTCCCACCAGCCTTTCCTTTCTTTGTTCCCACCATCAACAGACACCCTTTTCACACATCTGAATATAGAGAGGGAGGAATGAGGGAGCAGCTTTGTTTGTATACTTGACCTCCATATATTCACCACAAAGGCCTGAGCAACCTTCAGGCAAAAACTGAACAGAATCCCTCAGAATATAGAAAGCAGCTGGGGGGGGGGATGTTTGCTCAGGTCTTGTAATGAACATGGAGGTTCTTGACACATTCAAATGACATCTGAAAAGCAATTGAATCTACCACTCAAAGAGCTTTAAACCACTGCTGGGTAAAAAGTATGGCATTTAGCCTATATTGAAATGCATTAAAGGATTTTGAAGTTAATTACATTTGAAATAGTGATGCCACAGTGTAGCTGAGGTACTCTAATGTCAGAGAGGTAGCCTGGTTTACTGAGATCCCAGTTTACAGAAACAGTAGAATATTAGCTTATCAGGACTAAATCAGTGCAGCACTGTAAGGTTTTAATGATACAGAAGTTCATAATAGGTGGTGGCTGAGAAAAGATTAAACAGCCTTCCCCTTTTGGGAACATTCAGCTTGATGAAATCAAAAGCTTGAATCACATTTAAGAAACCGATCAAAATCAAAGCAGTATTGTACTATTCCTGTGCAAAAGATGACAGCTTGCGTTTTAGCCCCAATCTTTCTGGTTCCCATTTCCACACAATTTTTCATTATCTTGGATTTGATTACCATTGTCCCAGCCATCAAACTAACTGAGGTGATGTCTTGTCAGTTCCCATTACCAAGACTGCTGTAATTCAAAAACTGCAAGGTACTAAAATGACTTAACATCATTTTCCAGGTGTAGTTATTTCTGAAAGGGGACAAGAGAGAGAGGAGGAGGAGGAGGAGGAAAGGAAACTTCCAAAGCCACTGCCTTCATTTCTCAGAACAACTTGTATAAGTTATACTAGAATGAGCTTATAAATAGAAGCTTTGTTGTTGAAGCTAGAAAACTTTTACATAGTTAAGTTTTTAATTATAAACATAGTTATCCTTGTTAAGTTGTCTGCGGAGAACAGCTGTATTACCAGCACATCACAGTGAGGGGTGGCTCAAGTTACTTGGTTGCTTGAGGGGAAATGGTCAAGACAAGACTCTGCCCTTCCACCGGTCATCTTTCCATGTGCAGGAGCCAGCTGGACTGGCAGTTGGGACACGGTCTTCCATTGCCCCCAAAAGCAACAGACTAGGTTCAAGCCAGAGGCAGCTAGCTCATTTTACTTCATGGTAGAGCTGCTCCTGTACACACACACACACACACACACACACACACACACACACACACACTTCCTCTAAGCAGGGCATATATCATTTCATGGAAAAAAAATTGATCAGTGCTGCTCAAACTGGACTGGGGAATTAGCAGTGGGCCTCAGGGCCACAGCCGGCCTGCCTGCTGCCTCCCCTCACCTGACTGCCAGCAGAACCCCACCAGCACACGGCATTGTCACATGTGGAAGTAGGTTAGAAGGCAAGGTGGTAGGACAGAAAAGCAGAGGAAATAAGGGAAATGGACAATTGGATGGATGGACTGGCTGGCCAAGTGTGGAGGAAGGAGGGTAGGGATGATTGGGCGGGGAGGGGGGAGGACAGGAAAGCAACCCGTTATGATGCTGATGAACCTTCTGACCACACACACACACACACACACACACACAGCCCCCTAAATCTTCCTTCCCACCTGGTCTCCAGCTAAGCCAGAAAGCTTCTCCTGCCCAACTCCAAGGTAGCAGCTAACACCTTTGGTGGTCACTCGTAGCCGAGTAAGATTGTCTTCCATAAACACAGTTTTAACAATGAGTCCATATCTCATAAGGACAAGCAAGCATTGGGCAGTTTTGCTGAGAAGTCAACAGCAGCGTATACATACCAAGTAAAGATGGTTGGGAGATGGGGAACTTTGGCAGGCAGAGAAGGGAAGTCTCTTCAAGGAAAAGGGCAAGAGGGTGCCTTGAAAGGTAAGTAAGGGGGGGCGCACGCCGCACGCATGTACACACACCTCCCAAAATAGGAAAGAAGAAGAGAAGAGAGGAAAACTTATTAAGAGAAAGAAATAGATGTAAAAAAAAAAAAAAAAGGAGCACGAAGGAAGAATGAAAGAAACTAGTAGCTTGGGGTAGGTCCAGAGGGCACATGCTAAGAATGGAAGGAAGAGTGGAGAAGAAAGCATAGGAGCTGCATAAAGACACCAAGAGGCAATGTGTGGGGTGAGTGGGTGAGGACCTATACAACAGCAGCACCTCCTCATAAAATTCTGCCTGAAATGGGGAGGTGGGTTCATAATATCTCCAGAGCCACTATCTCTGCCCTGAGAAAAGCTGAATTGTGGCAAGAAGTTCCACAGAAGAAACTCACGAATAACTTTTTTAGCAATTTGCAAAGAGGGATCAGATATCGAGAGAAAGTGATGCAACAGAAATGGTCTTCCATCTGCAGCCATTTTTTGAGCAGTAGGTCTCAATTTGTATAACCATTTGAAATGGGCCATGGGATGGTAGAACGTTTGAGAACTACCACACTGGAGTGATGTAAGTATTTTATTTATGCACTACACAACAAGCAGGACCCCCCAAAAGTGAAGCACTGTTGAATGTTTTCTTCCAATCCCAGCTGCAGAATTCACATCAGCTTCTTGAAACTTATTCAATATGTTCATAATTTTCTTTTAGCGTTCTCAACAGCAGATAGCAAAATGGAATCCCAAATAGCTAGAAAGAAAGCACAGAACATACAGAAAATTTAGGATTGGGTATTTGGGTACTTGAAACACAAAGAAGGAAGACACAATAGACAGTAATCAGAATTATTTTGCTCTAGATGTATTTTTTTATATACACTGGGGCAACCACTTGGCTCATTGCTTCCAATGTGAATTATAAGGATTGTCACCTTACATTAGAAAAAAACATTTTTAGAAAACCCAAATGCATCTGGCTGGTCCTTATTTCTAAATTTGAAAGCCTGGCTCTCACATTTGTCAACATCAACATCAAATAACACCCATCTATAGTGTTTAAATCTAGATCTACTTGATAGACCAGTCTAACACTTCAGTTTAACACTTCATGCTTACCTGTGCAACTCCAGCAAAAATCCCAACCCCTCCAAGCATAGCAATGTGCTCTTCAACCCAATTATTCAGTTTTAGAACACACCCCTGGAGAAAGAAAGAGAAAAACTTGATATTTTAATTGCTGCAAGGGGCACCTTCAAAATCAAAGGCAGAACTTTTTAAATAAATTAAAATCTCAGTTTCACATTGTGATTAAGATTCCTACACACACACACACACACACACACACACACACACACAGAGAGAGAGAGAGAGAGAGAGAGAGAGAGAGAGAGAGAGGAGAGAGTCTTCAAACAGGGGCTCCAGTTCTTTTTATTCCTGCTGTCAAATTATGAGAGAAAGTAGCGACGCCCATCATTAAATCCACAGGCACCATTCCTCGACTCCCAACTCCCGCCAGTGTTAGCTAAATCATATCACCATATCTTCCTAAAGGCAGTAGGTAAGGGGACCATCACAAGAGGCAAAAAAGCTGATCTCCTCTACCCTCCTCCCCGAAGAAGAAGAAGAAGAAGAAGAAGAAGAAGAAGAAGAAGAGGAGGAGTTTGGATTTGATATCCCGCCTTTCACTCCCTTTAAGGAGTCTCAAAGCGGCTAACATTCTCCTTTCCCTTCCTCCCCCACAACAAACACTCTGTGAGGTGAGTGGGGCTGAGAGACTTCATATGAGTGTGACTGGCCCAAGGTTACCCAGCAGCTGCATGTGGAGGAGCGGAGACGCGAACCCGGTTCCCCAGATAACGAGACTACCGCTCTTAACCACTACACCATACTGGTTGATAGATGGGAAAGTCAGCAGTCATTGCTTTTCTTTGCATGGCAAACAGATGGGGAAGCCTCCAAGGGTTAAACAACAAGAACGAGAACCTCTAGCTACAAATGAATTAATGCCTCCCCCTCTTCACGAGAAAGAATCAAGGTGGAATGTAATGTCCAAGCCAGCTTGGAAGGTTTGGAGGTTTTGCAACATTTAGACTCATTTATCAAGCACCAGATCAGGGCTTAGACACAACTATATATGCAGTCTAAAACAATGTAGATCATTGTCTTTTAGACGTTTTTATCTGGAGAGCCCAGCCATGCCACATTCCTAACCTGGTCCTTCATTTAAGAGCACTTCTGAAGGCTGCTACCAAGACTGCTGGGACCAAAGTCCCCAATCCGTTTGTGACTTTCAAACACTCAATGAAATCCAAAAGTTACTGCAACAGAAACTTAGACCTGGCATGCGAAGAAAGCGTTAGCAAAGAAGTCACTTAAAAATGAACCAGCCCAGAAATGGCTAATGGTGAGAGATTATCAGCAGATATTTCCTTTACGTGAGCCATGCTTCCCTGAATGGGCAACCTCCTTCCTGTCTGGAAGATGGGAGTATAAGTTCTTCAGCATCAGCATTTAGAATCTGGGCAGAGTAAGATCACTGGGAGTTCAGTGGGAGTTTCAGGAAACTCCTACATGATTAGTGATTGTGCTGCTAGCTTCAGTGCACTATGCTTGCATTAATGTTACAGGAATACAATGGAAGTCCCTAGTGCGTACTCTCTCATCACAAGGAGACAAACCTTGTGCAGGGGTACACCACTGAACATCCTGCTATTTATGTAAATAGGATTGGTTTCTTTTCCCTTTCATAACAATACACGGAGTTTTGCTTTGTCGTATCTGAACACCAAACCAAAGTGTTGGAATTCCAAACGTTCCCCATCAGCTTAGAACTCAGGACAGATCTAAAGGATGAGGGTGGTAGCCTGATGTTTTTCGTGCATATTAAGTATTCCAAGATGTGCTGGTCACACTGAGAGATAAGATGTCACACCAAATTTGGTTGGGCTCACTCTGGTGTGTGGGGTGTACACATTATAGACAGGTGATTTAATGTGTTCTCTGTACATGCAACAGTTCTTTCTGTTCACAGATGCATTGATGTAAAAGGTGCACTCTATTTACTCATTTCATTTAACAAAACGTACACACTGCTTGTGATTTACAAACAGCAATCTAAAACGCTCATTTTAAAATACCAATGAAAGCAAACCTTAAAAATAAATTGACAAAATGTCAAAATATAAAATCGGCTATTTTAAAACAATACTACAAACTGCCGCATTGAAGGATCATTTGCTTGCAAGTGCTGAATGGAAATTATGTCGCACTTGTAAAAATGCAAGTTCCATAGGCTGAAATGGTAGAGTGGGCATATATTGCTTTAAGTAAGCATATATCCTTTAAGTAAACTGGTCCCAAGCTGTTAAGGGTTTTATATAGTAATAGTGACACCTTAAATTTGGCCTGGTAACAAACTGGCAGCCAGTGCAGATCTCAGTGCAGGTGTTATATGCTGATAAGGTCTCCCTCCTGTCAGTAATTGTGCTTCATCATTCTGCGCTAACAGTAGTTTCTAGACCAAGCACAACAGGAGCAACACATCAAGTTCATTGCAGTAATTCAGTATTTACATGTGCTTGGACTACTTCTGGTTAAGCTATACCAGTCCAGGAACAGCTGCAGCTGCCACACAGGGTTGAAAAAATGTGCTCCTACCTAGGCCTCCAGACACACAGCTGACTCCAAAATCACACCCAGAATGCAAGTCTGCTCCTTCAGAGGGAGTACCTAGAGATGGGAATTGGCCAATTTTTCAGAGGCGGGAACCACTCACTCAGAGCACCTCTATTTTGCTAAGATAGAGTTTATTTTCCCTTATCTGGTCCACCACTACATCTAGGCACCAGTCTGGGGCTCACAAGGCCTCTCCCAATTCAGATTTTATGGAGACAGAGATGAATGACATCAGCATACTGATGGCATCTTGCCCCAAATCTCCTAATTTCGCTCTCAACAGCTCCATATAGATTGTTATAGCACTGGGAATAAAATAGCGTCCTGTACTCTCTGCCTGGTGTGCTCTGGTCCATGGGGTCACGAAGAGTCGGACACGACTAAACAACAACAACAACACTCCCCTGTAGCAGAACTCCAAGGGAGACAAAAAACACACTCCCAGTGTTACTCTCGACTATGCCTTATAGCCAGGGGTTGGGGGGTCAAGAGGACACATGGTTGGGCATATAGCCACAAGCAAATAATAACAACAATTTATTATTGGTACCCTGCTCATCTGTTTGGGTTGCTCCAGCCACTAAAACATTAAACCTTAAAAAACTTCCCTATACATACGTCCACATCATCAGGCCACACAATCTGAAATCAGTTCCACAACATGTCACAGACTATAGAATTGGATGCTTCAACTGAAGCTGCAGAGTCAAGATAATTCAGAAGTCGGGTGACTTTATCCTCACAATGTGCAGCCAGTTGTTCACAGTAGGCCCTCAAAGGCTCCAGGGGGCCCTTCCCCAACAAGGGGAATCGGCAATCTCTGGACCACCTTAAATAACTCTGCTGGTTGGCTACTGGAGGCTGCAATGCTGGCTGCAAAATGTGCCCACATCACGGACCACACTGCCACTTGGTAGACATGATTATGTGCACTAATCTGTGTTTGGTTGACTTTAGAGGGAGACTTGCACTCTAGTTTTCGCCTGGCTCTAACCCATTTTATTTGCTAGCACATCCCTAACTGGTTGCCCACTTTGAAGGATATTAGTTTCAAACACACATTTCCCTTAAGAGACAAGACATGCAAGATGTGGTTTTTGACAATATGACGTTTACCTGCTGGTTAATGCCTGCTGTGTCTTTGCTTAGATCTGTGATGCAGTTTTCCACAGGTACTCTGCAACAGCTTATTGGGACAGATGAAGAGAGAGATCCAAATGTTGTGTTCAGCCAATCGGTATAGTTCTCTGCACCACAGCATTGGAACTAGAGTGGAAGGGAAAGGAATTTAGGTTGGTAAGCAGTGGAACAGATAGTGTGGTTGTTGATGAAAGCCTAAGAACTCTTCTTAACAACAACAAAAAGTATGAAGAAAGATTCTACTTATACTAATATGCTATTCTGCTAAACAGGTAATCTGAAGGCGCTATGACAATTTGTCACAGCCATAGGGTGAATACTAATTTCTTTTATTCCTATTGTCAACTCTAGCCAGACAGGTTTTGCAAGGGTTTTATTTTAAGCCCTACAAAGTCTTTTTCAACCAGAGAAAATGGTGGGACAGAAAATCTCAAAAAGCAATCATTCTATCATGCCATCTTCAAAGTTGTGCCTCCTTGACTTAGAGGGATTCTTCCCTTTTCTTTCCAGAACCAGTGGGTTTTCTGGTCTAATCCGATAGCCTTTAGATGGCAACATAGAAAGACTGAAAAAATATATTGTTATTCACGCTTGAGCTTCTTAAATGTTACCAGAATACTGGGCTTCACCATTAGTTCTCTGCTCTTTATAATTGAAAAGAAAGTTTGCTTACCTCTGTCTGTAAAGAGTCCACCCCTTTGGTGATCTGCACTTCTTCATTATATTTGTCCAATGTCTTCAAGGTATCGCTCAACAAAGTCTGATGCAACTGCATTAACACACACAGGGTTTTCCAAAGGCAGGAGAAAATAATTTGCATGGAGGGGGATAGAGCTAAGGAGAACCATTTCTTTTTATGAAAGGACTTCAAGCACACAAGTGGAAGTTGTGTCTTAATCAATCAATTGGACTCTTACTGAGTGGGCCCTTTCCCTCCACTTAGAAACAATTCTGGCCATGAAACAGCATTTTGTACGCTAGATGGATCCATCTAAAATAATCACTTAAATTAGGACTACACAATATTATCTTTTCTGTGTAGCAGGTAAGGAAGAGAAAGGGGAATTCAAACATCTGAGAGACACTGGCGCATTCAACAGGTGGATCATTAACAAGTTACAAGGTTCCAAGCATAATTACTAGACTGCATATTACTTGACTGCTTCCAAGCTAATACCCCCTTTGTACATCAACTTGCAACACATAGGGTCTCACTCAAGGCTGAAGCAGGAATGGAAATCCATTTACATATTTTGGTTAAGGAAGCACTTCTTACACTAGCTCTGGAGAAAAAATGGGGACCATCTGTGGCATAGTCTAACAATGTGCAGAAGTGTTTCCGTATTTTCTCTGGTGTTTCAGTTTAGTGGCAAACCCTATGAAGACATGACTGGCACTAATGTTTCTTGCAAGGCTTCTGGTTTAACTCATTTACTTTCTGAGGTCTGTCCTCCTTACCAATTGGGAAATGTAGCCAAGACAAATTATTTTCATACTTTCTCCCTCAGCCTTTCTATTCTATATTTATTGAGCACATTGTAGGCAGTTAAAAGCTTACACACAGTTAAATATCCCAAGCAAAACTCATTTCAATGCTGAAGGTTTAATTAAAAATGGAATGATGTGTTATGAAGCATTTATAAAGCAAATATAAAAGAACCACATCAGGACCACCGTCTTAAATTAGAGGAATAACCTGAAGGCCTCCTGTAGGTAGAGATCAACAAGTATAGAGGATAACCAGGGAAGACTTGCCCCACCAGATTCAATCCTACTTCTATCCACTGAAGCAAATAGTATGTGCTTCAGACTGAGAACATGGGCTTCAGGACTGGGAAGATCTCTTCATTCCACACCAGTTTTGACCAACAGGCTTGTTCCAGTTACATGAATTAGTAGACCACAGCTGGTTTTCAGGCTATTTTGCAGGTGGGATTCAATCACATACTGTATTGGCAAATTCAGGTTGGAGTAGTCGTCTAAACCTGCTGCCCAAAAGTAAGACACATGGGCAGGTAGGCTATGTGACCGAGGGGACAATTCAGCAGTAATAATAATAATAATAATAATAATAATAATAATAATAATAATTTTATTATTTGTACCTCACCCATCTGACTGGGTTGCTCCTTTCGGCGGCTTCCAGCAAATACAAAAACTTAATAAAACATTAAACATCAAAAACTTCCCTATACAGGGCTGCCTCCAGATGTCTTCTAAAGGTTGTATAGTTGACATCTGATGGGAGGGCATTCCACAGGGAGGGCACCACTACTGAGAAGGCCCTCTGCCTGGTTCCCTGTAACCTCACTTCTCACAGTGAGGGAACTGCCAGAAGACCCTCGGAGGTGGACCTCAGGGTCTAGGTTGAAAGCTGGGGGTGGAGACGCTCCTTCAGGTATACAGAGCCGAGGCTGCAAGCACAAGCTATTGGATTGGGAACATTTATTTTAAAAGGTTTTTGTTTTATTGGAGGGGGACAGAGAAGGAAAGAAATACCTCCTTGCTGTGGAAGGTGGTAAGCACAGGAGTATTATGCATCAGTTCAAAATAATAAAATATGTGCCCATCCCACTTACTGCAATTGCCCACTTCTCTTTGAGAATATTGACTTTAGGTAAGACTCTAGTTCTACATCTTTCCAACATCACCCAAAAACTATTTAAGGTGGTGCCTTGTTTTGGCACAAAACTTACCTTATGTCTGTAAGTGTAGGTGGCAGCACCAGCTGTGATTTCAAGTACCAACAGTGCCAACAATATGCCTATGAACTAGAAACGAAGAGTTGCTTTCAGCTTAAAGGTCATTTTCTTAACAACAACAACAAACATCAGGATTGTGCTAAGTGGTTTTAAAAAAAAAATACTTGCAGAAAATTGCATTGGTGCCCTCATTTTTTTCTTATTTATCTGCCCAGGTCTCCCACATCCCCTAGTCTAATTTTAATTTATCTGAGATGCCAAGTTGATTGTATGATGCCTACAGAGCCAAATTCAACATTTTGTCCATTATCACTGGCACCAATATAGATTAAGAGATGAAGTCACACTTAGGAATAGTCAAAATCAAATGGCTGATCATATCCAAGTTCAGCCTTCAGGTCCATACATGGTAAATTTACCTGCTGTGGTTAAAGTGTATACCACTGTTTATATGTTCACTTCTAAAACAACATATTTTGGGGCATGTGTCCAGTATTAAAAGCCAACAGGCACACACTCAGATGGAGTAGTTTTCCCAGCTGAACAAGAGAGCAGGGTTTGAGATGAAGAACAGTTACCTACATAGGGAGGATTTTTTTACTTATCACAAAGTATACTCAAAAACTCCTTCATATAAGATATGTACACATTAGCAGCTTAAAACACAATGCATTTGCACATTGCCAAGTACACCAGAGAGGTGGCAGGGATACCTGTTTGGTACCCCCCTCCAATTCCCATTCATGAAGTCGTCATCCGCACACACACTGCCATCTGTGAACTTGCAATGGATGTCTCAAAGTTACACACCTCAGCTTGTCTGCGAATGGAATGTGGTTTAATTTGCCTTTTGGATTGAAGCTGGTTTGAGGGAAATCACATCAAACAGCAGTTTTTCCTCAATAAACCATAGGATAGCTCTGCATTGTGGGTAATGTGGGGTGTACACGCACGCCAGGAATGGGAATACAATAGAGGCAGAATAATGGCTAATGTGTAAATGGTACCTCCGGTTACATATGCTTCAGGTTACATATGCTTCAGGTTACAGACTCCGCTAACCCAGAAATAGTGCTTCAGGTTAAGGACTTTGTTTCAGGATGAGAACAGAAATCGTGCTCCGGCAGTGCAGCGGCAGCAGGAGGCCCCATTAGCTAAAGTGGTGCTTCAGGTTAAGAACAGTTTCAGGTTAAGTATGGCCCTCCGGAACGAATTAAGTACTTAACCCCAGGTTCCACTGTACATGGCCTATGGTCTTCAGAAGGTTTTTACTTGCTCTAAAGACGGGTCATTATACCGTTTGCTCTGAACCTAATCTGTTTTGAGTGAGGGTGGGGAAATCAATTGTGCAAGATTGCTAGTTTATTTCTTGCCTATTTCTTATGCTTAGGCAACAATACATTTATTATTTGTGGTTGTCAGGACGGTTGCCTAGCACAGTGTTTCCCAACCTTTTTTGGGCAAAGGCACACTTGTTTCATGAAAAAAATCTCGAGGCACACCACCATTACAGCCCCGTGACGTCAGCGCGCAGCGTCACGCCGGGAGGGATGCATGAAAGTGTAAGTTTCAATTTTTCCCCTCCCCCTTGCCTTCCTTCTGTGCCAACCGCCAAAAAGCCAAGAAAAAAGCCAAGACTTTAGGGCAGCAGGTCGACACGGAAGAAGCTCCTACCTAAGGACAGATGCGACGGCCGTGTCCTCTTCTGCCACACTTGGCAGCCCTGCCTCACGGTCGTGACTCCCACCCTGATTTCTCCCCGCAGGTCGAGCGGCACAGGCAGCCCAATGTGTCCAGCCCAGACACAAGCCCCGCTTCCCCACTCTAGATCCTGAATGCGACCAAGTGCTCTGGACTCCCGAGCAGGGTGGGAAAGAGGACTCGCATCTGGTAGCTTCCGGGCTCCTCGCCTGCTCGAGGGATGGCATTGCAGGCAAGCTGCCGGCCGTCGCCATCGCCGCCCCCTCATGCGAGTGGACCTGCCCGGAGTGGTGGGCCGGGGGAGGCTCGCTCTCTGTGGGGATGTGGCCCGCACGCGCAGCCCCGCTTCCTCCTGCCCAGGGCTGAGCTCCTTACCCGCGATCTCGGTCTCGCGCACGCGGATCCCACTTATTCCTCCCAAACATTTCATACAAAACACCCACCCGCACACACACGAAAAATAATAATGATAATAATGAAAATAAATATTTTCCCCCTTTTATCTTACAAAATCTTTTTTTTTATTTTGACTTCCTGTCAAGTCCCTTCACATATGTTTTAAATTACAATTGAATGTACACAAAACAATAAACCCCGCACAATCGATCACACGCGCACACCATTTGAATGGCAATGCACATCAACTTGGGGCAGAGAGCTGCGAGTGCGAGCGCGCCCCCCCCCCCCAGATGTTGCACCCAGTACGGCTGGCCCCCCTGCACCCCCCACGCTACGCCACTGTTGGGGAGAACTGTGTCAGATAGCACAGCAGCACCCACACTTTGGAACTCCCTGCCTATTGATGTCAGGTGCCTTCAAGATGGTTTTTTGGGGGGCCCGCTTTAAAAAAAAAACCCCACCATTTTTGTTTCTACAGATACCCAGACTGTTGACATGGTTTTAATCAGTTGGTTTAAATTTTTCCGACGTTTTAAATAGCTGCTGATAATTTGCTTATATTTTTGCAAATCAAAGGGTATATCCGTTTTATGAAACAAAATACGGGGGGCAGCGTAGGAGCCACCTCCTAGGGGTCAAGGTACCATCGACCCCCCAATAAATTTTTTGGTGGGGACTGCCCCCCCAAGTTGATGTGCATTGCCATTCAAATGGTGTGCGCGTGTGATCGATTGTGCGGGGTTTATTGTTTTGTGTACATTCAATTGTAAGGTAAAACATATGTGAAGGGACTTGACAGGAAGTCAAAATAAAAAAAAAAGATTTTGTAAGATAAAAGGGGGAAAATATTTATTTTCATTATTATCATTATTTTTCGTGTGTGTGCGGGTGGGTGTTTTGTATGAAATGTTTGGGAGGAAATAAGACGGTAAATTACAAATAACAAACACAATATTGATGTATGTCATTTTTATTTCTCAATAATATTTTGAGGTAGTATGGTGGTAATGTTTTTTGTAACATAAAATCATTCAATAAAAATTCTATATTAAAAAATAAAGATTATGAGGGACTTACCTGCCCTCCCCCAATGTTTTATTCCAGTTGGCATCCCCGGGGGGCAGGGCCAGTTTGCCTCCGCACCCAAATATGCCCCCACTAGGTAACGCGTGAGTGATTTCTGTGCCTGCCGGGCTCCTGGCTTAAGGGCGAGCTTCTCCTGCGGGAAGCAGCGGAGGGATATCGGCATGACATTGGCAGGCGTCCCTGGCAAGAGCGTGCCAGCAAAGAGTGACTCAGGCTTGAGCCGGGACGGTGACCAAGCAAGCCGGATTTAGCTTTGATCCAGCAGCCCCTTCTCCTGCTCCTCCGAGCCGCCTCTGAAATGCCTCCCGCCTGCTTCTTCTCACCCCTCCCAGCGCGCAGCCGAGGCACATTCCGGGCGGCCGGGTGCGCGGGATCCCTCAGAGCGAGCTGGGAAAGGGAACCTTAAATGGGCGAAGGATGCAAGATGGGGGGGGGTCTGGCACTGCCTCCCCCAATGCTCACGGCGTCCCCTTTCATCTCCCCCTTCCCCTCCAGGGCTGCAAGGCAGGCAGGAGTTGTGCAGGTGAGGCTTTGCGCATCGCTGCTTCCCCTGTTGGATTCCAGCCTGAGCCTCGCAACTCTTTGGGAATAACTTCTAAACGTTCTTTCAGGAGGCAAGATGCAAATCAGACAGGTTTCCTTTGGGCTGGGCTTGTTTGAAATGGAGCATGCTTGATTTAGCTGTCCCTCCCCCCCTTACTGAGGGAAGTGGGTGGCGCTGTGGTCTAAAGTTTAGACGTCATCGCGGCTCGCCGCCGCCCTCCACTTCCCTGTTCCCTCCCCTCCCTCGGGTCGCCGTGGTTACCGAGGACTGCAAGCTGCTCGGGCGAGCGTGGGGCATTAAGTGGGAGAAGGAAAATTAAAATTAAAACTCGCCTGAAGGCCGCCTCTCCGGATATCTTTCGAATTTTTTAATTTTTCCCGTAGCACACCAGGCAACGTCTCGCGGCACACTAGTGTGCCGCGGAACACCGGTTGGGAAACACTGGCCTAGCATAGTTCTTCCTGTGGGTATTACAAGGAATTAAAAGAATGGGTGAGAGACCTAAGCGCACCTCCCCATTGAATTACACAACCCAGTTAAGAAAGCACTGCAACTTAAAAAAAAAAAATCAATTACAGTATGGCATCTCTTGACCCAGCCCTCCTCTGTGCCTTCAGAAGGGTAGAGGTTAAGCTAAATTTAAAGGCCTACTCATGCTTTGGATCTGACTTAGAAATCTGGGTATCATTACTTACCAATTTGATCAAGTTAGGACTGCGGTTTAGTAGAGCAACTTTCCCAAAAGCTGACGAAAGGACGACAAGTGTGCCAATAACTGTTATGATCATAGGGACTTTTGAAGCAGCATCATTTATCACTACATAGATATCACGGAGCTTCACCTGAACAGATACTCCAATGCACATTAACAAAACTCCAGAGACCTAGAATGTTAAGAGTCAATAAAAGAAGCTGTGAAAGCTTACTCTTGAGGAAACATACATATTAGTCACACAGTTTATAATAATAATTTAAAAAATGACAAACAAGCATTGTGTAACTTGTTAAATTGCCCCCTAGTCTCTGCACTAAGGACTGCTTTAATTTCCCCATTGTAAATCTGATTGCAAATGATCAAGCCTTGGTGTATCATTCTGCATGGGCTGACTGTTTATATTCTATGTAGAATATAAAAGCTAATTTATATCAGTACAGTACTCTTTCAGGCTTTGTTTTTTTACCAGTTCTAAGTTGCATCATGGAGGGCCTGGACTTGTACTGCCTTTCTGTTTCAGCCATACCACCTCTTTATCTCAATATAAATACAATCAGTTTTGTATTCATCCTTTTTCTTAAGTTTTGTGTTGCATAAGCACTTCTTTTTAGGAAGGAGGCCAATAGGAAAGTCTGACTTTCTCATTATGTCTCAATACAAGGGGAGCCAGTGTGGTTAAAATGTTGCACTAGGACCTTGGAGATCAGGGTTCAAATCTCCAGTTTGCCATGAAGCTCGCTGGGTGATCTTAGTCTAGTCACCGCCTCTCAGACTAACCTACCTCACAGGGTTGTTATGAGGATTAAATGAGTTGGGGAAGAGCCACGTATGCTACTTTGAACTCCTTGAAAAATGGTGGGATATAAATGCAATAAATATAATAAAAATAAAAAGAAGAAGAATGATGCCTACTAAGAACCCAGTCCTATTGAACACAATGGGTTTTACTCATTGGGGTTAGGATTACAGCCTTATTTTCTCAAAAACTGGGAGTGTATAATTTTTGTTAAACAACACTGGATGACCAAGCAGATTTTAATAGAACTATTTTAACTTGTTAAAAGAGGCTATGTTCATTAACACTGTACAACTTGAAAGGTTGCTAGAGTACTTTTTACACAGAAACCTTACAGTGACATCTTAAGACTTCTAACCTATAGCAGTTACAAATCTATACAATTATTGGAAAGCACAGCAGTAGAACAACTAAAACAAAACCAGAAGCTGATTGCACACAGACACAATTCAATTTGTAAGCGCAAAGAATGTTTCACTCAACAACAAAAAAGCTATGTAATAGATTATACAGCTTCTACTCAAATCACTACATTTCAACACAAAACCTAAATATGCCACTAAAAGTAACTTACCCAATAAAAGAAGATAGCCAGCCAAAAACAAATTTTAACAAATCTTTCAAAATTACTAATCCCTTTTTCATTCATCTTGCTTACTAACTTCTGTCTTACACCTCCTGAATAACCAGTAGTGATGATAGATATACTAACTCTAATGTGCATTCAATTGTTGCACTTGTCACCAATTTCAAGTTAATTATCCTTTTAATGGAAAATGTCAAGTGCTTTATAGAGAGGAACAGGTTTGTTAAAAGTCCTAAATCACTTATTCTGGAGTGATGTGGTAAAGCAAACTAAATCAGCTGTGGTCACATAATGCATTGCTCCTGAAACAACTTGTTCCAGACTTCTATATGTTGAATTACCAGTCACTATGTAGGGATAGAGATCACTCCTCATGCCTTCTAATTATCAATACCAACATCCATAAATAAATGAAGTAAGACACTTGTGCACAGTGGCGTAGCGTGGGTTGTCAGCACCCGGGGCAAGGCAAGTAATTTGCGCCCCCTAACCCGTGGATTTGCGCCCCCTAACCCGTGGATTTGCGCCCCCTAACCTGTGTATTTGCCCTAACCCCAGATGTTGCGCCCGGTGCGGCCGGCCCCCCCTGCACCCCCCACGCTACGCCACTGCTTGTGCATAGTCATTAGCTGTGTACAAAAAATAAAGTAAAAAAACAATCTGGATGACAAAAAGTAAAGGGAGTTGTGTTGGCTCTTCAGAGAAATTCAACTTACAAAATAATTGAAAAGCTTTAAAGAGTTCTGAAGTATCAGAAAATTTGTTCACTGCTTTCTCTGGTCCTAAGAAAAATATTGTCCTATTGTGGATTTTTCAATCTGAATGGTGATACACTGCAGAATAAATATAGGAAGGAAGCTATCATCAAACCCTGATATTTTAATGGCTGTTATTCTGAAAGCATCTGGGCTTTATCATGGAAGTTGTTGCAGAATCTGAAATACTGAAAAGTTCAGGAATGTTTTTTAAATAGAATAAAGGGTCTAGTTCTCATGGTTGTGGTGAAATGCTTAGAAAACAAGCTTTGCCTGCTGATGTAAAATACTGCTTCCATATGCCATTGCAAGGAGACCATGCAGCCCAGGTCCAACCAGTCATTAGTAGTATTCTCGAAGACAAGAACACCTAATTGTGACTTGCTCTGCAATAGATACACCAACAGACCATTAAAGCCAGAACTCAAACATTTTTTCTCATCATTGACTTGTCTTAAATAAATGTAACTAACTTATTAGATATTGTTGGTGAAAGGTGATGCTAATTAGTGTTGTTATCTGCAACTGCAATTGCAGATACAGTATTGACTATTTTTTTAACTACGGTAATAAATTAAAGAAAGAAACCAGGCCATGTTCCAGCTTGACCAGAGGGGGGATTCTTGAGTCTGTGCTTTGCTTTTTTAAAAAAATTAAAATCTCAGGACTCAAAAGTATCTCCGTTTAGCAACCATCCTTTGCCAGCAAACAACAGCTTGTATTGGCGTGGAATCAAAGCTGGGTGCAAGAACAGCCATGTCTGCACCTGCATGGAAAAATTACTAGAACTTTCTTGCCAGTGTACATTAATATTAACAGTCTGTTTTTCACTCCCCCCACCCTAAGTATGAACCAGCTCCCAGCATTTTACCACTGTGTCCCAGACCATGTCTCGGCTTTTATGTATATGAACAAAGCAATAATAATGGCCATACGCAGAACCTGGCAGTCCTGCTCTTGGCAGGAGAAAGTCTATGGGGATGTTATTATTATTATTTAAGCCTACAGAGCTCCAGCCAGTGCAAGTGTTGAAGTTCAGCATTTTTGTGGCTTGCAGGCATTAGAAAGTTAGGCATTCCCAGCAAGCTAGCACCCCCCCACACACACACACACACCGTCCAGCACTCTAGGCATGAGAGTCTAAATAATATTTTTGGGAGGTTGTACCGTAGTCAACATTCCAGATATCATTGAACTGCAACTCCCATCAGCCTTACCCAGTATGGCCAATAATCAGGGATGATGGGAGTTGTAGTTCACAACATTGACTACCCCTGTTTGTAACCTCTGGCTCCCTTGCTAGGGTTCTGAAAATATTGCTGGAGCTTTAACAGAATGAATCTCTCCCCTCTCCAGGTCTATCTTTCTGTCTTTTGTTGCACTCGTGCTGGCAAAGCAAAGAGAGCGACTGAGTAGATGGAGCCTCAGGTGTGATGCTGATATGCCGTGTGTGGCAATGTGAAACAGAGTCCTTTCAGTGGTGGCACCTAATCACCTTCCCAGGAAATATTCACCTGATTCATGCTTGGGTTGACAGGCTAAGGCTCTGCAAATTCAGAGGGCTTTAGGTTCAGAATACAACTAGCCGTCCTTATTCCTTATCTGGGAATGCTGTGCTCTTTTACTGCTGCTGTTTCGTTTTGTTTGAAATAGCTTTGTTTTTATACGGTTCAGCAAGGCAGCTCAGTAGATTCTGAAGGATAATTATATAAGATGGATTCTAAACATTTTTAATTAAATGCATTTCATATAAGTGAATCTTAACATAAAGGGGTCCTAAGCACTTTAAATGTAAGCAATGTGTGAATTGTTCCTGAGAGATCTGAGTAGTCCAGGTTTCTTTGCTTTTAGTGGATTAAATGTAGAATGCCTAGAATAATATTCTTTGACCCTGATTGTAGTTGATCTCTTCATTACCAATCAAGCATTTTACATGCAAATCCAGGAATGTCACTATTCCATTGTTCACATTTTCAACTCCAGCTGCTCAGATAATTGACTTCATTTGCGATTAAAGTGTTTCCATAATAAACAAAAGGTTGTACATGCGGTGCCATTTCAGAACCTTTTTACTGCTAGTAAGCTAGAGGAAGAGGCTCTCCTCTGTAGTTCTGAAATGTCTTCAGATTTTGTGAGGCCAAATTGCAGGTGTGCTCCAGCATGACACATAACAAAAAGAAATATTTTGAGTCTAAAAAAAGAGAAGAGATTTAGGGCATGAGCCAATGAAAGTAAACCCCTTACCAGCACAGTCCTATGGAGATCTATTCAGAAGTAGTTCCCATTTAATTTGATTGGGCTTTCTCCATGGGCGTTGCAAGGATTTATTTTAGAGGGGGGCAGAACCAAGTTATTTGCAATGCTGTTGGTCAGTTAGTTAAGTATTTTTATTTATTTACTTGACTGAGGGGGCAGCTGCCTCCCTGCCACCCCAATGGCTATGCCCATGGCTTTCTCTCAACTAAACGTGCATAGTTTAAATCCTGTTTACTCCAATGTGAGAATTAAGCAGGTATAAGAGATAGAATTGTAGAGTTGAAAAGGGCCACGAGGGTCATCTAGTCCAACCCCCTGCAATGCAGGAATCTTTTCCCCAATGTAGGGCTCAAACCCACAACCCTGAGATTAAGAGTCTCGTGCTCTACCGGCTGAGCTATTCTTCAATAACACACAAGACAATACATATGCCAAACAGAACAAAATAAAATAGGACAGAACACATGCAAACATTAGATAATGTACTCCCCACATCACAAGCACCACACAGGACACAACAGAATGCAATACAATGCAATGCAGCACACACAAAGAATGTGCAAAATTGTCACACGTGCCATACACTGTATGGCATTATATCCTACAGGGTTGCTCATCGATGGAGGTATAAACACCTTTAGTAATGGAAATGCTCACACATGTACCAGAACAGTTAGCAACGGCCTTGGTGCTTAGTTGCGTATATATGCGCAGAAGTTAACAACACTGGCTGGTATTGTCATGTGTAGCCAGGGTTGCCACCCGTCCCTAGAAAAACGTGATCATTTGTTTGAGATCATCCTGTTTCGATGCCTTTTTCATGTATTCAGTCTCTTCTTCCTCCTTCCCCAAACTATGCAGGCAGAGGGTGGGTCTGATGGGAGGAGGAGAGCGAGAACCTGAATGGGGGTTTGTGTGGGCAGAGAGTGGGTCCATGAGGAGGAGAGCTGAGAGCTGAGAGTGAGAGATGACTGTGTCAAATAAGTCTTAAATCTACATTGCTCTTGCAACGGTAGTTAAAGGACCCTGCATAAACATCTTCAACTCACATCCACACCACTCCATATTCTGTGGGATGTTATTATTACTAGAGCAGTCATTTTCCTGTTGCCTATAATGGACCCATAGGGGAATGTGGCTCCAGACAAGGGAGACAGGGAGGATGTCCTGTGTGTGATCAGGGAGATGGGCATGACCCTAGCTGACCAGATAAAAGGGCTGGTCACGCAACCATCTCCCCCTTACTCTTGGACTCTTGCTCTCCTGGCTCTTAGCCAGCGCATGGCTCAACCTTCACATGCGATGGAACCCACAAGCAGAAAGTCTGAGATGTAGCTCAGACTTCTTTTCACTGTAACCACAAGATAAAGCCTGCCTTCAGATTACTGCTGTGAGCTGAGTGTGAGTAAAACTTTGTTCTTACTTTTAAAGAAGACTGTGTTGTGTTATTATTATTTTAAGAGGGAAATAAAGGGGAAACTTACCAGGGACAAGCCAGGCTGGATTGCTTAATTAAAGGATTCTAACGAATCATCAGCTTGCTTCCAATAAGCTGCAAAGGGAATGTGCTCTGCTGTTTACTCATTAGCGTGAGTATTAGTAAGGAGGGATAATATCAAAACAATATATCCTCTCCTACCTTCCTTGACATTCTCGCATATCCGTTGCTCGATTTTACTGTAACTCATTTTAGGCATCTCTGTTCCTAATCTTCTGATAATCATCTCTGAACTGCAGTATTTACAGTTCAGCTTCAATCATCTGCTTCCCTAAACGCATCCACTCAGTAACTTTATCCTGCTTTTTGTTTCATACAGAAGCCGCTTGAAAAGTCTCCTTGGGGTTTGTAGTCTTTAAGCTTGGAAAATTGCAAGTACAGTGGTACCTCGGGTTACATAAACTTCAGGTTACAGATGCTTCAGGTTACAGACTCCGCTAACCCAAAAATAGTACCTTGGGTTAAGAACTTTGCTTCAGGATGAGAACAGAAATTGTGCAGCAGCGGCGCAGCAGCAGCAGCAGTAGGCCCCATTAGCTAAAGTGGTGCTTCAGGTTAAGAACAGTTTCAGGTTAAGAACAGACCTCCAGAACAAATTAAGTTCTTAACCCGAGGTACCACTGTATCACCATTAGGCCAAAGAATGTGCCTTAACAAGGCATAAGCCCATCAGGACTCTGCTTCCTAAACATGCCTCTGTAGCAGCTGTCTGAAAAATGTTTATAGCTTTCAAAACAATAAGTGACCAGTTAGGAGCAACATAATATATTAAGGGTCCACAGCCAGGACCCACATCCTGTGCCTTCAATACTGTACTTCCATAATGAGTAAACAACAGAGTCCTGTGGCAGTTTCAGGACTAACAGATTTATTATAGCATAAAGTTTTTGTGTGGAAACTACTTTCTCAAATACATGTGATTAGTTTTTAAGCAAGATTCCATTAAACACTTTTTTGTGTGTGTTTGCTTCTGCAAACACAACAGCCCTGAAATTGGAGGGTGAGGGGAGCTCAATCATTACAATAAAAACATTTTTTTAAAAAAATAACTCCAAACGTAATTAACTGACTAACTAGGGTGGTTCCAACTATATACTCTTCCACCTCTATCCCAGGTATGTGACTAGGTAGTTTGTTGACTCAAACAATGAGCCAGCCTAGGCTGTCTAAGCCTTCTACTGTTGTTGTTGTTGTTGTTTAGTCGTTTAGTCGTGTCCGACTCTTCGTGACCCCCATGGACCAGAGCATGCCAGGCACTCCTGTCTTCCACTGCCTCCCGCAGTTTGGTCAAACTCATGTTAGTAGCTTTGAGAACACTGTCCAACCATCTCATCCTCTGTTGTCCCCTTCTCCTTGTGCCCTCCACCTTTCCCAACATCAGGGTCTTTTCCAGGGAGTCTTCTCTTCTCATGAGGTGGCCAAAGTATTGGAGCCTCAGCTTCACGATCTGTCCTTCCAATGAGCACTCAGGGCTGATTTCCTTAAGAATGGATAGGTTTGATCTTCTTGCAGTCCATGGGACTCTCAAGAGTCTCCTCCAGCACCATAATTCAAAAGCATCAATTATTCGGCGATCAGCCTTCTTTATGGTTCAGCTCTCACTTCCATACATCACTACTGGGAAAACCATAGCTTTAACTATACAGACCTTTGTTGAGGATCACTGCCTTGCCATGGTGAAGGGGCTTGAATAACTAAGAGAAGCTATGAGCTATGCCGTGCAGGGCCACCTAAGACGGACAGGTCATAGTGGAGAGTTTTGACTAAACGTGATCCACCTGGACCAGGAACTGGCAAGCCACTCTAGTATCCCTGCCAAGAAAACTCCATGGACAAAAGCCTTCTACTATTCCAACCCAATTCCTCTTTATCTTTCAGGTTCAGAGTTGCTCTTCCGCTCTGCTGTTCAGCTTCAGAACCTGCATAGGTGGGTATGAAATTCTTAACACAAGAAGAGCCTGCTGGATCAGGCCAATGGCCCATCTAGTACAGCATCCTGTTCTCAGAGTGGCCGACCTGATGCCTGTCGGGAAATCTGCAAGCAGGACCTTAGCAGTTTCCAGCAATTCCGAAGCATTACTGCCTTTGACAGTTGAGGCAGAGCACAGCCATTGTGGTTTGTAGCCTTTGGTAGCCTTACACTCCATGAATATGATCCTCTTTTAAAGCCATTGAAGCTGGTGAACATCACTGTCTCCTGTGGAAGCGACTTCCCATCTGCTTATCAATTGCACAGCATACTTCTCCCTAACCTTGGGAGGCATTTGGGCAGCTGCCAAAGGTTTCCTTGTGGCTGGGTATGGAATCTGAATGCAGGAAGGTGGGATCACCTCACCAGATAAAATCCCAGCAAACAAATTATTTGGACCATTTCTGGAGAAAATATAGTGGTTTCAGTTTATTGCCTCATCTGCCCCCGCGTTCAAATTCCCTGACAAAAGTGGGTGGAGGGAAGGAATATAGCACTGGTACTTTTAGCAGAAAGCTTGGTTTAATGTGTGTGAAGGACATGACAATTCAGATTCAGTTCATTTTCAGTACCGTATGGTACCTAGTGATAAAAGTACCATGTTCTTCCATCAAAACCCCTTTACTGTACCCACAAAACCATATGGAACAAATATGGCTGGGTCTAGAGCCTCTCTTCCAAAGTTGCCCTTGGCTCACATGTGAATGATGTCATGAGTTAAAAGAGCGAAGGACAAATATTCAACGCCTGGCCTTATGTACACAAACAAAAGTTATAGCATGAGTGGAATATTTCTAGAGGCTTATCTCCTGTTTGTAGTGTTTACAAAGCATCTAACTGCTTTTACAACATGCTCAAGCAAACTTTGCAGTAATGCAAATAAGGAGGTGGGGATTCTTTCCTTTCCTTTCACCTATAGTGATCAGCCAAATGCCCAATACAAATGATGAATGATGAGGTGTGTAGGAGCTGTAGGCAAGGTACGGTAATCTCTCAGTGTCTGGTAATCATCATGGTGTTGTGGTCAGTGCTGGACTTGGATGAGGGAGGCTCATGTTTTCAAACCCATTCATCTATGAAACTGACCAGTCATGTATCTCAACCTAACCTATGCCAGAGGACTGATATGAGGAGGAAAACACTGGGGTGGTGAAGAACCTTGTATTGACTGAGCCCTTGGGACAGGAATGTGGAACCTCAGGGCCAGGGACCAAATGTGGCCCTCCAAGCCTCTCTCTCTGGCCCTTGGGACTCTCCCCAGCTACACCCCTCAGGGGCCCTGCTTTGCACTCTCCTTGAGAGCCAATGTGTCCTTGAACTTCTTGCCTGCCTGGATGGACAACAGAGAGGAATATGTGAGTATATGTAGAAACCAGCCTACGGTGAAAACAAGATTTTTCCCTAAGCTTTTTTCTTCTATTATTCTCTTATGATTTGGATTGAGTCCAAGCAACTGCAATCCTTGCAGGCAATTATATTATTTGTATGAGTAAACGTCCTAGGATAAGAGGAAAGCAGCTATATCTCCCCTTGAGAGAGGGGGTGGAGGGACTTCCTAATGTAGAACTTTATTATCTTGCCCATCAAATAAGGCATATTGTTCCTTTTATTTTAGAAGATGATACCAAACACTGAGTTCAAATAGAAAGGGAAGTAGCAGATGGTCTCCCAGCATCGGTGTTCCTTTTTTTGAAACAAGGATTTAGAACCAGTCTAAAGGTGGATAATAGATTTACTCCAACTATGTTTAACTCCTGGAAGGCAAAAGCAGAAGTGTTGGAACCAGCTTAATCACCTTTTATTTCCCTGGTTTTCCGCCCACTTTTTATAATAGGAATTGTAGGTGTGATGGGGATGGGGGGTGGAGGGACAGGGAACTACATTGTGCGTATCAGTTCTATGATAATGGTGTTCCGCTTAATTTATTGGAAGCTTTTAAGCAGACGTTGGATGGCCATCTGCCATGCATGATCTAGTTGTGATTCTACATTGGAGGGGGTTGGACTAAGTGACCCCTGTGATCCCTTCCAACTCTACAATTCTACGATTCTATGAACTGGTTGATGCTTTGCCAGATCTGATTATTTTTAGTATGAGAGGAGCGTTTTGCCAAATTACTGGGGGTGGATGAGTTATCCTACATTTTCCTTGGAGTGGGGTTCACCCCCCACTCCCGCAAAGGCAATAGTACAGCTCCTTCTCACTTAACCTAAGCGTGATTTATCTTTTTGTTTCTGCTGCTGCAAGTGGCGGAAGCGGCAACTGTATTGGTAGCCTAGCCACCATTTTGCAGTGTCCAAATTGCCTTACCACCGTTGTTCTCTAGCTTTTTTTTTATTTAGAAAATGGTGGTTACCACTCATAATTAACAAACAAATAAACAAAAATGGAGTGGAGAAAATTCATCAAAGTGGCCTTTTTCTAAGGTAGTGAGAAAAAGAAAAAATCCAGGAAACTTTATCAGAAAAAAATATGAGAAATCTTGGCTCAGATATAGTTAGAAAAGATGCACTCATTCTTATTTTTGTAATGACTCCATTGACAATAGTCATCCACCCAAATAATGCGAAGGACGCTTCTTCGGTCTTTTTATTTTTTTGAGGGGATTCCACCTGTGACAATGACAACGGAGCCTGCCATTCACAACAGCGCGCCAATGAGCTGCTCCACGCTTTCAAAAGGTGCGCACGCCCCTGGGGTTTCTTTCAGGTCTGAGGCGACGCTGCCTGCGCTATGGATCACTAGTTGTTAGCGGTGTGATCTTCTGTGTCTCTCTCACCCGCGCCGGTCTACTCTCTGCTCTGCACCTCCAGCCTTTCCTATCGCATCCCCGCCTCGTCTCCCCCTCCCACTGGCTGCAGGTCACCAACGCTTGTTGTCAAAACTGCGAGCAGTCCGTGCAGAAGGGCTGCTGGCTGCTGCTGCTGCCGCCGCCGCCTCTGCCTCTGATTACCTCCTCCGCCCCCCACCCCGCTTTCAGCCACATGCACACGCACAAAAACCGATGTCCCGCCTGCTCCCAACTCCTGCAAACATTTCCTAATAAGGCTCCCCAGGCATTAAACAGCCCACGTTTTCGAAAGGGGCAGCCTTGGGGAGTTAAAAGGGAGCCGTCTGGACCGTGTCGCTAAGAAACTGAGCAAGCTGGGACAGAGCGAGAGCGCGGGGGACTGAGATCCGGCGGGAGTTTCTAACTTGACTGGCGGCGGCAGTAACCAAAGCGATCGCGGTGAGTCTCTCCCTCCCTCTTCTCCATTGCCTCCGATGATGCGGGTCTCTTTCCCCCGATTCTGGTCACCTTAGGCTAAATGCAGGCGAAGAGAGATTTAACAATAATAAAGGCTAGAGAGCGGTAGCGAATATGATGCGCCTCTTTCCACGTTGAAACGTGGGCTTTGGTTTTTTAGCCATCCTCCCTCAGTGCGTTTGCTTAGTAACTGAGGCTGCAGTCCTTCCGAACCAATCCTTTGTAATCCTAAAGCTGCAGATCTGCCGTGGGAGCAAATCCCGTTTACCACAGGGGGAGTTTCCTCCAGCCGCACCCCCTGTAAATCTGTATGAAACGGTGCTGCAATCCTGCTAAAGCCTTAGCCCTGCTTGGCTTACTGGGATTTACTTCCGAGGAGACGTGCTTTTGACTCGCGCTTGCGCGTTTCGTTTAACTGATCTCCCCCACCTTTGTGGACCTTTCAAAGGGGGGCGGGCGGGCAGAGAGTGTCCCGCGGTTGCAGCAACAGCAGCAGCTCCCCATTCACAAAGATGTTTTCTCTCGCACCTAATTGAAAAATGCCAGCAGCCGTCTGGTGGTGGAGAATGAATGCAAAGGGGGCGGGGAGAGAGAGGCGGCTTGGGCTGGTGCAGCTATAGCTCTGGCCGGGCGTGCAAGGCACAAAGCCTCTTGGCGTTTGCTTTGGTTTGTCGCTGGCTTGGTGTTGGAAGTGACTGTCTGTGTGTGTGTGTGTGAAACGTGCAGGTTACCTTGGAGCAGTGACTTCCTCTTAATTAATAATGGCGCGAGGGGGATTGCTGGAGCGTCTCTGTGGAGGGAGCGTTTGAAGGGAATCGCTGAGGTGACGAGGAGGGATCTTGGTTGGCGCGCAGCTTGGGAAGAAACTTCTCCGGTTTGTTACTTGAAGCCTCTGGCTTTTATTTATTTATTTCCATAATCTGTGCAGCGAAGGTCACCATTACTCCTCGCCCTCTGCCTGAAATGTACAACTTATGCTGCTGTTCCCCGTTTCAACTTTCTGAAAGTATCGCCCCGTAGGAGCCTCAGTGTGTGGGAACTATCTGAACTGACTCATTCAATTGTTACTTCTGTCTCAAG
Organism: Podarcis muralis; assembly: GCF_964188315.1. Taxonomy (NCBI): domain Eukaryota; kingdom Metazoa; phylum Chordata; class Lepidosauria; order Squamata; family Lacertidae; genus Podarcis; species Podarcis muralis. The sequence goes on along the minus strand of NC_135655.1, from coordinate 91,699,490 downwards.
TGAAATACTAAGCCAGAAGTCTGTTTGAAAACAACTCCTCACATGACCTGAAGGGCCACATTCTCCCACCCAACACATGCCCAGAACCAGGCACCATCCTTCCTTCCCCCTCTGTACAAATCCCACCAATTGTTCTGAATCATTTTGATGAACACCAGTTCCCCCAACTTCTTTTTCCTGATGTCTATGATCAACAGCAGCTGTTTTGCTTCCTGAATATACCGCTATAATAGGTTTTAAAGAGGATTCACTATCTGGGACTAATGTCTGATATATTTCGGTCACAGATTCACATAGCAAAGAATATTGACATTTGTGCATGCTTGACTTGAACACATAAGGAATTATTCTGGGCAATTCTGGGCATACTTGCATGGGGATAAGTCCCATTGAGCCCTGAATTGATGGTTTTATGGGATTTACCTAGGAAAAGACATTCATAGAATTATACTTGCAAGTGCAATAGCCTGCTCTTTGTGCCTTTGTAATATTGTATTGTATGGAGTGTTGTTAGGTGTTGTGTAGGCTGCATTGGAACCAGCAGAAGTCCTGATAAAGTCCTGACGCACATGAAGCTTTCTTTGGTGACAATATTCACTTGTACAGAATACCAACACCTCTTTTTTTTTTGCTGCCCATGACCTCCGTTTTGTGCTGACACCCATGGCGCAAAATATATGAGTACTTGCACCTTGTTTTTATATTAAAAAAACAGCAAGGTGAAAGTACTCATATATTTTGTTTTTTTTACAAAAAACAACAACACTGCACAAACCTGTTTTACATAGCAAGGAATAAAAGGAACTAAGAACCAATGTCCTATCAATCCAGTAACCTTGATTGAGTGATATGGAAGAGATGGGGAGCAAAAATAGCACCTTCAGCTGAGGTCTGTTGAGATACAACATGTTTCCAGGGGGCAGGAGCTATGTGTACTTGTGCATGTAATGATAGTGGAATGCTACGGCCCTTTCAAATAGTATACTTTTTAGACATGCACGTGGTGCCTACTAAGCAAGGACTCCTGAAGCAAAACATAATGTGCAAGCCAGAAGTACATAGTAATTACTCTTGGCTAGTGTAACAGTATTTTGTCAGGTGTATGCATCCATGATGAACCCGTATTCTACAGGTGCAACATAGAATTGGCCCTTCGGTCTTTTAAAAAAGTGATTTTCACTATCTGTATGACACTAAACGCTGCCACTGCCTGTTCTGGCTTGCAAAATGGAATGATTCCCCTTTCCTCTTCTAGTGTGCTGTTCCAGGGGTTCTCCCAACCCCCCCGAGCCAGTTTTGGGAGTGGGGAGGAGGGGAGGAGAGAGGGAAAAGCCCCACTACACAAGTGGAAGTCATTGTGCAGGGCTTCCACTGATGGGCCTCATTAGTTGAATCCCACCCAATATCTCTTACCTCCTCACCAAAGTTGGCCCTACCATTAGGCAGAGTGAAGCAAATGCCCTAGGTAGCAGATGCTGTGGGGCAGCAGTAACACCCTTTCTAGCTGCTGCTCCTGAGCTCCCAGACCATTCCCAATTGTTTAAGATCAGACCCATGTGTGCAACACAGGCTTCCATGTACCCCTTAAAATAGTCTCCTGCTCTCAGGTGCACTGGAGGTCAATGCCCTGTTGCCAGTGTTAAAGTCCAGTTAGCTTCTGCACATGGAAGGAAAGGCACTCGACTTTGCCCATTGGCTCAGGCAGCAAAACGGCTTGGGTCAGTGCTGGTTCTCATCTTTCTTTCTCATTGTACTCGGCATACGGCTGTTGAGAAACCTGTGAACACCCAGATGTGTAGCAGTTCACTTAAACTGACTGAAACAAGCGCTGATCCTCAGTTCTTCACTAGCTAGGATGATGTACAAGAAGCTATGCTGTAGAGCAGTGTTCCCCAACCTTGGGCCTCCAGCTGTTTTTGGACTACAACTCCCATCATCCCTCGCTAGCAAGACCAGTGGTCAAGGATGATGGGAATTGTAGTCCAAAAACAGCTGGAGGCCCAAGGTTGGGGAACACTGCTGTAGAGTACCTGATATTGACTCTTTGGGTAGACTCGCAGCCTTTCTCAACCTTGGGTCCCCAAATGTTGTTGAATTACAACTCCCATCATCCCTAGCTAGCAAGGCCAGAGCTCAGGGATGATGGGAGTTGTAGTTCAACAACATCTGGGGACCCAAGGATGAGAAACACTGGAGAGCCTTTAATAATTTTTACTCAGGTTCTCTTTATTTCTTCTGCCACAGGACAACTCTTCTTTGGTTGATCTTCCTGATTGATGGTTTCATTGTACAGTGGTACCTCGGGTTACATACTGTCAGGGGTTCAGGGAGAGAGGCACAGATGAGGGAGGAGACTGAGAGCGAGGGGGAAGAATCCAGGAACGAGGAGGAGGAGGAGGACAATGACTTGAGGGTTTCCATGAGTCTTTCAAGTGAATCGGAGGATTCCCAAAAGGGGGCGCCCCTGGTCAGGCCAAGGGGAGCCACAGGGGGGACTCGTCAGGAGCAGGGGAGCAGCAGGGAAACCCCGAGTGGGAGTTGGAGATCGGGGCCGGCTTCCCCGCCGGAACGGAGTGAAGAGGGTGGAGTTCCCAGTGTGACAGACGAAGCAGAGCAGGAAGCAGAGAGGGGAAGGAGATCGGGGCAAGACGTCCTGCCGGAAGGGGCGGAGAGTAGTACAGAGAGTAGTGTAACTGTCAAGAGGAAGGTCAGGGGTAGCGAACGCGCGCCAAGTTCAAATGTGGAGACGCGCGGAAATGCGGAGAGCCCGGAGGAGGAGCCTGGTCCCAAAGCACGGAGGAGGGGGGAACAGGCGTCTGGGGACTCAGCGTCAGGGGAAAGCAGGAGGAAAGGAACCCAGGGGGGCAGAAAGACCCTGCGGAAAAGGAAGGACAGGAAGAGGTGGACCAGCACAAGCCTCTTAAACTGGTGTGGAGGCGGGACTGATTCAGAGGGGACTTCAGCGGTCTAAGCGTAACAGACGTGGGGCTGCGCGCCTCGGCTGTGGAACAAACAATGTACTTCAATAAAGACTTTTGTAAATAAAGTGGACTTGGCGTTGGTCTCTTGTGAGCTGGGACCTGAGGCGGCCCTGACACATACGCTTCAGGTTACAGACTCCGCTAACCCAGAAATAGTGCTTCGGGTTAAGAACTTTGCTTCAGGATGAGAACAGAAATCATGCTCTGGCGGCGCAGCACCAGCAGGAAGCCCCATTAGCTAAAGTGGTGCTTCAGGTTAAGAACAGTTTCAGGTTAAGTAGGGACCTCCGGACCGAATTAAGTACTTAACCCCAGGTACCACTGTACAGTCATACCTTGGGTTGAATACGCTTCAGGTTGAGTGCTTTCGCGTTGTGCTCCGTGGTGACCTGGAAGTAACGGAGCATGTTACTTCCGGGTTTCGCCACTCACGCGTGCACAGACGATCAAAATGATGTCACGCGCATGCGCGGAAGTGGCGAATCACGACCTGCGCACACGCAGATGTGCAGTCGCGGATCCCGTTTGCATCCTGAGGTACCACTGTATAGTTCCAGAGATACTAAACATTAATATTTTAAACAAGGTTGCTTCTGTGCAATTTACAGCAGTTCGATCTACCAAAATCAGTAGATAAAACAACAGAGTCTTAACAGATTTAGGTTGCTCTTTGATGACCCGCTTTTTGAACATACATTCAGATCAATTTGCAGGGTTGTTATACAACAGTCACTGTTTATTGAGCCTTCATTCTGATTTTTGTATGTGGCTTTTCCCATCACTTTCCTTACTGCAAAAAGTTCATTGAGGTGGGTGGGGGGTGGGGAGAGAGAGGAAGGCAAGAGTGCCAAATCTGCTTTAATTGTGGGATCTGGATTTGTTGGTATGTGACTGAACAACCATAAAATAGTAAGAGTCGGAATGCAGCATTAATGCAGCACAAGCATTTGGAGACAGGAATCCAGTTCTGCATATAAGCCACCTCATTGCATAAGCATTAGTACATGCTAATGTCACCAGATCAAGCTGCTGTTAAAGGGCCAGGAACAAGTTGGTGGCTATCACTGGCTAGGAGGCACAATGGCTATATTCTGCACTGAATAACTGAGCAGGATTTCTGTGTATTATCACCAAAACTCTGCTTTTTCTATATGCTTCTGGGGTTGATCTTGCCAATTCACCACCCCTGGATGGTTGCTTCTCTCTGTTGAATTGCTGCCAGTTCCTGGACATTGGGGGTACCTTGGCAGTGTTTTGGGAGTGAAGGTGAGAAATTTAGGGTTCTATAATCCGCAATATTTATTTATTTAAGAAAAGCATACACTGTCTAGGGCAGTGTACATGAAAATAAAAACACCCAACAGAAAGTGAAAATCATGATAAAAAAACTATAGCAGCAGCTACATGCAGTTTCTACCTACCTACCCAATACTGGAAATAGAAGAATGTGGGTTGCCAGGCAAGTCTCCTTGGTAAGGGAATTTCACAAACAGGGCACCACTGCTAAAAAGGCATTTTCTAGGGTTTGTGCTTGCCCTCTCCTCAGGTGATAGGGCATCTAAAGGAAAGCCTCTGCTGAAGGAAATCTCAGTACATGAGCATTGAGAGTAGCCATTATACAAGAAGAAGAAAACCCTAGAACGTCAATTTCAACATGAGAACTGGGTAGGGTGTTTTATATGGAGTAGAGTTCCTTTAAAAAATTGTGAATAAAAATAATAAGTAACTTTTTTTTTGTTTTCTAACCACTATTGTACAATACGCTGTAGCTAGCAAGCCATGGTCACTGCCCAGTGTTGATTTGCTGACATTCCAGTCCTATTATTCTGTAACTGCTTTGCAAGCTCCTTTCGTTTCTAGCCAGATCCAACTTTTTCAGTTTGGTTGGTGTGATGGGTAAAGGGATGTTGATGAGAAAGCTGCTGTGAAAATACATGCTATTCTGATGCCCTATTCAAACATGTACTCACCTTGGTTGGATTTAAAAAAATAATTACATCAAGGACATCTGCTGGCACTAGATTACTAGGAAGCGAAACTGATGTACATTCCATTGTGAAATGTTTACTGTGAAACAAGCATCCTGCAAATCGTGGGGAAAAGAAACAAATAGTCCTAGATAAAAAAAATTAAGACTATTTTAAAGTTATTAGAAGTTAATTTGCATCTTTCAGTTCAATAGTTCTCCATTATATAACAAGTAGGAGTGGGGGGAAATGGATTCAGAGCAAGTATACATTGAGTTTCCAAAACTTAAAACATTGTGAATAATTATTTTGAAGTGATTTATGCCATATCAAAATTTACATGTAAAAGTCCATAGAAAATTTTCCTGTCTGTTGTTATAGCAGAGCTAAAGAAAACTTGGAAGTTTTGATTTTGATGAATTCCAGTGGTGTCCACTGGATGCAAATCCCTTCCAAAAAAACTTTAGTAAGGAAAATATTCTTGTCTGCTCATGAATTCATGCAGATTTTGGCTGCTTAGTAAAAAATAAAAAATCCATTCTATCATGCAGTGTATAGAAATTAAGATCTGATTTTTTTCCAATCCAGATGTTCAGCCTTGTGAACTGATTTAGCTGACAGAAGCACACAGGCCCTTTGCAATACGTTTTAATTATTGTTTCATCTTTTTGAAATATTATTGTCACCCATCAGCTATTTTAAAGTCTTAATTTAGAATTACTTTTGCATTTTATTTATTCAAAACTAATTGTCATTAGCAAAAGAATTCAGTCATGCAAAAGAATTCAGTCAGAACATGTCATGCAAATCCAATTTTGCCAGCTTTATCTTGCTTTGTCAAACACATATTGATTTCAGTGTAAGCCCCATGGTTTCAGATGAATCTACTTAGTTCCAACTAAATATGTTTAGTATTATATCTTGCACAAAGCTGTGCAGCCATTCTCTTCTCCCCCCGCTTGACAAATGTTTGTCACCTGAGGAGGAATCTTTTTTGATTTATGATTTAGGAAAATTCCATGAATCCCAAAGGGATGTGAAGACTGCTATCTGCCGGATAAATGTTACCAATTTGCTGTTCTAGTTCCTTTACTGGTAAGAAATTACAACTCCTGTTATCATTGGGGGCGGGTATTAAAATAAAAAAGCAAAACAACTGTGGGGCTCAATGCAGAGCTAATTGTGGCTGTGAGGCATGATGTGAAAACAGGTGTCCTTGAGGTCATAGATTCTTGTTTCTTGTGCTCATTGGGCCAGATGTTGCACTGATTCGTCACCCATAAAGCCACATATTTTAACTGTAGATGAATAGTAAATTGTTAACCAATAGTGCGGTAGGAGAGCTGAAATAAATTCACTTCTGGCAACTAATGTGCCCCTTTGGTTTCAGATAGTACAAGGGTAGACGAGTCTAAAAAGCCCGGAACACAAATTTTCACAGCTCATTCGAAGGGTTTACTTTCAAGTATACCCTTCCAGAGTTAATGCTAAATACATTACTTCTGGTAAATGATCCACCATAGCTGCTAGAGGGCTGTGAAAATTTCTGTCCCGGGCTTTTTAGATTTTTCTACCCGTGTACTATCAGAAACCAAAGGAGCATATTGGTTGACAGATGTGAAATATATGGGCATTGTTTTCAGCTCTCCTACCCCACAACAAGGGCCAAACTACAAAGTATGTTATTCACACTTTTTAAAAGCTTGAAGTGGCCATTCTAATTTTGTCAAAGAAGCAAACATGGGACCCTGATCCAGATCAGATCCCCTCTTTGGTTCCATCTGAGAATTGCCCCTTCCTGTATGCAATTTGATCTCAGCGTTGCTGTTTACGCGTAGGGAGGGACCAATTTTAATTGGAAAACACCGGTGAGAGGGGCTCATATCTGGATCAGGATCCGATGATTACTTTTTCTTCAGAATAAATGTATTCATTTTCCTCCTCTCTGGACAAGGAGTTGCTAGCATTGAGAGCTGAGAGCTGTGGGACAGTCTTGCCTCCCCATGGAGTGAAGATTGGGTGTGAAGAGTTCCAAATTGTGCAAGAAACCTATGTGCCAACAGGAGGCTGCGTCTTGAGCAAGGGTTGGGCCAGTGAATGTGGTCCTGTTCTCCCAGTCCATGCAATTATTAATTGTGCGAACTGAATGCCTGAGTAGGGCTTCTCTTGCAGTCCAATCCTATGCAGACTTAGTCAGGCGTAAGCCCATTGAGTTCTACTAGAAGCTGAAAGCTGCTGTGTTTCTCAAGAGAAATGTGGGAGAGGACAGGCAAAGGGAAATTTGTGTACATTCCCAAACACATCCTGCTTAGAGCAGTAGTGGACAGCTTGGTGAGGTACTGCAGCTCATCTGACTTCTGGTCAGTTGCATTGCTGCTGCTCACTGGGAGGTAGGAAATATCAGTGAGTTCTCTACAAATGTACCACCGGAAGTGCTAGATGGGTTCCACTGGTGCATTTGCAGCAGGGCAGCTGACTGGAGGCCAGGGGCACCACTCCGCCATGCTGTGCGCTACTAGGCAGAACTTCAAAATGTCCCTCAACTCATTTGCTGTTTGCCGGTTCTTGCCAGTTACTGACAGTCATAGATACAGTCATTAATTCTTGATCACAGCTCCATGATATCCATACTTAGTAGAGAGGGAGGAATCAAACTCTTTTCACAGCCTTCAAATCATGCCAGCGCTATGTACTTTACCAAAGTTTCTGGATGTTCTGCCATTTCCACAGGAGATTATTCATTCTGAGGTCACGCAGATCAGAACATCCTTCGAGAAATGGGATTTGTTGACTAGTTAAGGTTCAAGGTCTCCTACAAGCTCTTATCTTGTGTTTTTATCTGTGATTTCAAAACTATGGTGTGTTGGATCTCCTATAGGAATGTGTGAAGACATGAACAAACAAAGTGATTGCCCATCATCGTCAGTAAGGGGCGGGGGATAGAGATACATTTGTTTTGGAGGAGGTGCGGGAACGGCTTAACTCTGAGCTCTTGGCTTTGTAATGTCATGCACATGAATGCTTAGGAAGAAGTTTCTGTCTGTCCCCCACAGCTGTGGAAGCCTCCCAGACTTCGAGAAGCTTCTTTTTTGGGTACTGTCCATATTTATATAGCACACAAATGTATATGCCACTGTGTAATACGGGATAACAGAGATTTGTACTGAAACCTTACCATGGAGAAAATAATATAACAAAAGATGTGCCATTTCATTCTTTCCTTCCACTACAAGAATTCATGTTGCCATGCACATTAATTGCTTCTATTTGAAGTGGTGAATTAAACCTACATGTTATAAGCCAAGTTGGGAGTCATATGTCTCATTTTAAATGAAAGCAGACTCTCGGGACTGATCCTGATTACTCATTATTTTACCCAGGCCTTTCTTCCTCTCTTTTCCTCTCCTTGAGGATGCCTACAGCCTTAAAATACTGATGACAACTTGATTAATGTGCAGGAGTGCTTGTGCCGCTGCCTGTACAGTGTTCCAGTGATATAATATCCAGGTCTTTTTGGCAGGCAGATTGGCTGTGTGGGATGTAGCTTTGGTGGGAGGGTGAAGGGTTAATAAAGTGGCTTTCTTTTAAGCTAGTCACAGCAAATCAATACCACTCCTTGCAGTTGCCATGCTAAAAACCAGTAGCTTTGCGGTAACTTTAACTTCTGTGGAAGGCCAGTATGTATTGGAAGACTGTGCAGTGGCATGACTTTATATCACAAATGAAAGCTCTCTTAATCCTTAGAAAACCAAGATGTAATACCTCATCATCTTTCAGCAGGCCTAGTGGATATTTACCTTCTCACTGGCTTCTGTAGACCATGTGCTTGCGGAATGGAAATATGCCAGTTTTTCCAATTGTGTTTTTTTTAAACCACAGATCAGAAATGATTATGGGGTTGTTGTTTTAAGTCTCAAGTTGCCAGATTTATGATGAAAATGGGAAAAAATCTCAGCTTTCACTTAAATGTATAGGAAAGATTTTTAGTTTTCTTTTTTTTCTTTTGGATAAAAATGTAAGAAGCTCAAGTGCTTATGGGCTGAAGTAGGGGGACAGGCAGCTTTGGAGTGGGGAAGAACATTTAGCACATGATACAGGGATGTAGTGAACTTGCCTGTTGCGCAAAATTATTTAGCATCCACATGAATGTGATGGCAGCTACTAAGCCAGGCTTTACAGTGACCATGTTGTTCTTGGTCAAATTAAAAAACTATTTTGAAATTATTATCTCTGGATGTGAAACACCTTTAGTCCACTCCTTAAAAAAAGAAGAGGAGATATGGGGAGCTTTGCAAGCATTTTTTGACTAAGAGTAAGCCCCATTAAATTCAGCTGGGCATACATAGAAAAGTGTACATCTGATTGTATCCTTGGTCTTAACGAAAGTAAGATTGCTATCTTTCCATTTGCTTGTCATATGGTTTATAAGCCTTTAGCATGTTTTGCTTATTGCTATTACGATTTCAGTGTCCTTGCCTCTGCAAATAAGAGGACCTGAAACTAGAGTTACCAGCTCCCCACCAGGGCAATGCTGCCATGTCTTTAACAGCTACATGACAGATAGAAATTCAACAGGTGCTCTTTTTTTTTAGGACAAAGGTGCAGTGACAATAAAAGCTTTCCCTATTAAAATTCCCACATGTTACGTAGCTGTTAAAAACAGAGGAGCCCTGTTGTGGGGGGTGGGGAGGTTAAAAGACCAACCAAAACTTTTTTTATAAAAAAAAGTAATTTGGAAATTTTGGCAATTCAGTGAGAATTGGATGAGACAAGGCTACCCAATGTATTCGGTTTGCTTACTCTACGCAGCAGTTATATAATGTTCATTCATACTGTCAAACATAAAAATTACACAACCAACAATTCAGAGCCCATGTACAAGCTAAATTGTGTATTTTGACTTTAGGAAGACAACCATCAGTTGCTTGAACCTTCTTGCTGGCAAACCTTGTACATTCCTGCTACATTCCAGAAAGCTGATATAATTATTTATGTGTCCTTATTTAAAATGGCCATGTCTGCTAACAGCTGCTTCAGCAAACTCTATGACTTACAAGAGATCATTCATTCTAACTATGGTTAATTTTTCAGTCAAGGTACACGTCAGTCTCTGTAACTGGAAAAGAATGAATAAAAGAGTTAAATATATAATTTCAGTTGTATATAAGCTCTGAAAAATACAAGATTTTTTTAAAAATAAAATCATATTTGTGGAATAGCTGTTAGAGTAATAAATTAACATGATATACAAACCCTGCCACCTAGGATTACATGGTGCAGAATTCCAGCTGGTATTAATGGATACAGTAGTTTAATAGGGGATGGGAATTCTATTCATTCTTTCAATATTGCATTTCTTCCCCTCCTTTCCTCTCAAAGGAGCCCAAAGTATAAGCAGCTTCCCAAGCAATCGGTGGAACTGTTATTTCCATTTGTACTAAAAGCTTGCATCTGATTGGCTGGTTAGTTCAAATCAATATTTTGTCATGAAGCCCTCCTGTATCGCCCACTTACAATGCTGCAATGACAAAAGAAGTCACAAATGGCAGAATTATCTGTGGGGTATACCTAGCAGTCTATTCCTTAAGCCCTCTGTCTCTTGCCTTGAGCACTAATTTGGCTTCTAAGTATGTATACCTATTGCCTACCTGTTACCTCCATAGCATGCAGACCCTCTTGACCGTTAGGAAGGGTGGCGCTGTGGGTTAAACCACAGAGCCTAGGACTTGCCAATCAGAAGGTCAGCGGTTCGAATCTCTGTGACTGGGTGAGCTCCCGTTGCTCAGTCCCTGCTCCTGCCAACCTAGCAGTTCGAAAGCACGTGAAAGTGCAAGTAGATAAATAGGTACCGCTCCAGCGGGAAGGTAAACGGCGTTTCCGTGCGCTGCTCTGGTTCGCCAGAAGCGGCCTAGTCATGCTGGCCACATGACCCAGAAGCTGTATGCCAGCTCCCTCGGCCAATAAAGCGAGATGAGCGCCGCAACCCCAGGTTTGGCCATGACTGGACCTAATGGTCAGGGGTCCCTTTACCTTTACCTTTACCTCTGATTAGTTCCTCCTTGCCTCAGTTACCTGACTCTTCTCCATTTCCTCAAGCCACCTACCCTTACTTCTGGTTTATTTTTTGCAGCCCATTTATTACTGTGTACATTTCCTTCTGTCTCTTGCCCCTGGGCGTGTACACATCAGTGGCTTAAAACATGTCAAGGTAGTTTCCCCACTCCTGCTTTATTTCAAGTCACATTTGCACATTATTGTATATACCTGACAGTGGGCCGGAATGTCTTTACCTGATGTGCATTACCTGCTTGGTTTCCCTCCCCCATAAACATCCCCCTCAATTTATGAGACTATCACCTATGCATGCACAATGACTGTCTCAAATGTGCACACCTCAGGTTAATTGCAAAGTTTTCCTTTCAGATTGCAGCTAGTTGATGATCTGAGCCACAGTCTGCTCCAGGTCTTGTTTTTGCTGACTGTATAGAGCTTCTCCATCTGTGGCTGCAGAGAATATAATCAATATGATTTTGATGCTGCCCATCTGGTGATGTCCATGTGTAGAGTCGTTTCTTGTGTTGTTGGAAAAGCGTGTTTGTGATGACTAGCTTGTTCTCTAGGCAGAACTCTATTAGCCTTTGCCCTGCTTCGTTTTGAACTCCCAAGGCCAAACTTGCCAGTTGTTCCTTTTATCTCTTGACTCCCTACTTTAGCATTCCAATCCCCTATAATGAAAAGAACATCCTTCTTTGGTGTCATTTCTAGAAGGTGTTGTAAGTCTTCATAGAATTGGTCAATTTCAGTTTCTTCAGCATCAGTGGTTGGTACATAAACTTGGATTACTGTGATGTTAAAAGGTCTGCCTTGGATTTATATCAAGATCATTCTGTCATTTTTGAGATTGTATCCCAGTACAGCTTTCGCCACTCTTTTGTTGACTATGAGGGCCACTCCATTTCTTTTACGGGATTCTTGCCCACAGTAGTAGATACGACGGTCATCCGAACTTAATTCACCCATTCCCGTCCATTTTAGTTCACTGATGCCCAGGATGTCAATAATTATTCTTGCCTTATCATTTTTGACCACCTCCAGCTTACCAAGGTTTATGGTTCTTACATTCCAGGTTCCTAAGCAATATTTTTCTTTACAGCATTGGACTTTCCTTTCACTTCCAGGCATATCCGCAACTGAGCGACCATTCGGCTTTGGCCCAGCCGCTTCATCAGCTCTGAATCTACTTGTACTTGTCCTCCGCTCTTCCTCAGTAGCGTGTTGTACACCTTCCAACTTGAGGGGCTCATCTTCCAGCGTCATAACTTTTATATGCCTGTTGTCTTTGTCCATGGAGTTTTATTGGCAGGGATACTGGAGTGTCTTGCTGGTTCCTGCTCCAGGTGGATCACGTTTGGTCAAAACTCTCCACTATGACCTGTCCGTCTTGGGTGGCCCTGGACGGCATAGCTCATAGCTTTTCTGAATTATTCAAGCCCCTTCGCCACTACAAGGCAGTGCACTGATTCAAAAGCTAGCTGTGGGAGCACACTAGGACAAGAGAAAATTAAAATGTGTATACAGGCTCAGTGTGTCAAGACTTCACCCCAGTCATCAGCCTGGCTCTTTGAGGTTTTAATGTCAAGCAAATGGACATATTTTCCTTCCCTCACAGAATCTGGACTGTCAACTGTTTAGCTCCCTGAGCAAGTCAACATTCCATTCCATCGTATCAGCTGAGCTAATCATTGTCAGAAATTTCAACATCCCAAGCACAATACAATGTGATTTTATATTGAGTAAGGAAACCTGTGATTGAACAATAAAAGCAGCTTGCTTATCAGCCATAAATCTGAGAGAAGTATAGTTGTACACAGGTCATTGGTGCAAAATAGTTTCTAGCCTTTTGGAAAATAAAAATTCAAAGGTTAGCTTTTGAAAAGGTGCAGTTTAAATCAAAATAATTCCACTTTTGGTTGTGTAGTACTGAATAGAGTACTAAAGATACTGAGCTAAGATGCAAGGAATCAGGTTTTGTCAGAACTCTAGGACTGATGGTGGGAAAGTATCTTTTGAAGGCAGAGAGCGGGAAGAGAGAATCCGAACAGAATCTTAGATTAGTTAAGGTTCACTGAATGGCTTTGTTGAAAATTCAAGAAGAGCATTTAAATACAGAAGTGCTGATGAAGGTGCAGAGCATCACAGATCTGTTTCCATGGTGATGTTGTTCAAACAGAAGCTTAGAAGTGCATTGAATATATCTTCTATAGAAAATGGCAATGTTGGGGAGGCACTGGCATTATCCGTTAGGTCTCCGTGACTGGATGGATTGTAAGGGACCATCTACACTTTCGTTTGTCCCATGATCTCAAGTCACGGGTCTGATAGGGTTGGGGGGGGGGGTTGTTCTGGGAAAACCTGCTGTTTACTGCTCAATTGGAACAAACATCAATCCACAAAAAACCCAGTTTAGATTTGTTCTGATTCATCAGTAAACAGCAAGTTTTCCAGGGAAACTGGTGGGTTAAAAAGCCCCCTCTAGAACCCTTGACTTGAAATCACAGAATGAAAGAAAGTGTGGATGGGCCCTTGTGGAGTGTTCCCTCAGTCTCCTCTCTTCTCCCCTCTCCTTGGAGGTACTCTGGGCAGTAGCACTGCCACTCCTGGTCTCTGAGCTGCCTCCCTGCCGCAAAGAGAGATGCCTCCTCCCTCTGCCCACAGGGGCCTGGGAAGCACCCACTGCCCAGCCCCAGAGGCACCATTCACCTGGGGAGCTTGTAGCCAGGGCTGCTGCAACAAACAACTGTGCAAGCCTTTGGGAAGCAGAGATGCAAGAAGGCATCAGAGAAGGGAGGGAAGAAAAGATGGACAGAGGCTAGTGTTGCCTGTGGCACCCCTGACCATCATTCAAGGCACCCCAGGGTGCCATGGCACCCTGGTTGAAAACCACTGCCTTAAGCAATTCCAGACTGGGAAAGATACTTGCTTAAAAGGTTTGTTGAAAGAGGAAGGTCTTCAGTAGGTGCCAAAGACACAACAGAGATGGTGCTTTTCTGATATTCAAGAAGAGGGAATTCCAAGCGGCAGGTGCAACAACACTAAAGGCCCGATTCCTACATTGTGTAGAATAGACTCCTGATTAAGATGGTATCTGCAGGAGGCTCTCAACCTGCACAGCACAGGTGATTTATCTTCTCCTTCTCTCCCTCCCTTGCAAAATGCTCAAACTAGGAAACTTAATTTGTTAGAAAGTCAAAATCAGTTTAGGAAACCTTTGAAATATTTGGTTGCTTAAACTTGTCTGAGGTGCTATTCCTAATATTACAAAGTGGTTGTTAACAAAACCCAACACTACTGAATGTAAAATAAAATAAAATAATCAGTTACAAGCAGCAGAAGTGCAATAATTTGTTAACGTCCACTCTTCTGGAGAGCTGTGGATCGCTTCCCATGCGGCAGAAGCCCCTTCCTCACTGGCAAATCAACTTAGACTCCCATTTCTTTTTTTTTATTTTAATAATTTTTATTAGTTTTCCAAACATATAATAAAGACAAACAATCAAACAAAACAAAACATACAAACATATAAACATGTATAGTTTCATAATCTTATCTTCCTGCACCTTGGTTCCCGGACTTCCCCATACCTCCCCTTTTCTGCATCCTTGTTTTTACCTTTCTTCAGCAACCCTCCAACTGATTAATTAATTCACTTTCATTCTAATTTCCTTAACTTATTGTTTACAGCTGCAATTCTCTATTTCTTAACACCTTAACATCTCAGTACACCTCAATTTTACAACAATTTTTAAGATAAATTTTGAATTTCTTCCAGTCTTCTTCCACTGTCTCTTTCCCCTGATCACGGATTCTGCCGGTCATCTCTGCCAGTCCCATGTAGTCGATCACCTTCGCTTGCCATTCTTCCAGAGTGGGTAGTTTTTGTGTCTTCCAATACTTTGCCAGAAGAATTCTTGCTGCTGTAGTAGCATACATAAAAAACGTCCTATCCTTCCTTGGCACCAGTTGGCCGACCATGCCCAGGAGAAAAGCCTCGGGTTTCTTAGAAAATGTTAGACTCCCATTTCTGTTGTTGTAGTCAATAGGAAAGTGGCTTGCTTATGGTCTTGTGCCAATCACAGAGTTTCAGCTTTACTCACTTCTCCACAATACACTATTTGGGCCCTTCCAATAATGCCTTGATCAGGCTTCCCCATTGCCAACGTTCCCCAATGTGTGTCTTGCCCTCATACAAGCAAGACTATGCTTTTCCTCTCACGTTACATTAATTGTGTGAGGGAATAACACCCAAATGCCAAATAAGGCTGTCGTATCTCCCAAAATCCCCTCTTCCACAATAGCCACTGCTTTAATGTTGAATTTGATTTATGGGGTTCTGGACTAAATTTAGCTTCTGTGCCAAAGGCAATAACTCTTCTATTCTGTTTCTTAAATTACCTTATAGTTACTTCAGAAGGCAGCTACACTGATGCTTTGGTAATGTGCACAAATATTTTTTTATATATAAGTTAGGTGATTCATTGCCTAAACATTTTGTAAACCATCAACAACCTTGCTTACAGCCTAAACAAAAGGAGAACTCAGGATTTTGCAATGTGGGTCACATCATCACTGAAACAGGGGAGTTGGGTTCTGAAGCAGATTGCTGCTGATCAGTTACTCAGGCTGCTGTTGTGGTGCAGGAAGAGGGAGGCATGAGCTGTAGTAGCCAAAACAGGAATGGGGGATAGGAAGGGCCAACTGGATCAGAACAAAGATCTATCTAGTTCAGGGATGGGTAAATGGTGGCCCTCCAGACACTGTTGGACTCTGGCTCCCATCAGCCCTGCCTTCATGAGAATAGAACTCAACAACATCTAGCACCTCAACCCTTATCTAGTATATTGTTTCCTGTTCTACAAATTAGCCAGCAAGACGTTTCCGGGAAGCCCATAATCATAGCATCAAGGCCTTTGCCCTTCCTGCTTCTGAACATGGAGATTGCATTTAGCTATTACAGCCAGTAAATGCTAATAATTCGATTTTCCATGGAATTGCTGGAATCATTCTAAGGCTGTGGTCACCACCACATATATGGCAGCAACTTTCCTATTTTAATTGTGCATTGATGGGAAAATATATATTGGGGGGGATCTTTCTTGAATATGTTGTCTATCTATTTCCTTGGGTGCCCCTGAATTCAAGTATTATGGGAGAGGGAGAACATGTTTATTTATTTATTTAAATACTGCATCTTCCAATCCAAAATAACCAAGGAGTTCTGTCTATTCACTTTCTCCACACCACATTGGTCAGTGTAGGAACTGGCTGTATAAAGGAAGGAATGGCTGAAGGAGTGGAGGATCCATGTGGGTATATTCTCTCGTTGAGATGTTTAGACTGGAAGGAACATAGGCACTCTTGTAAGTTTATTAGGGCACTTTATTTCATAAAGTTTAGAGAAGCAATGCCCTAGCTGTTTTACAAAATCATATGGGGGCAACCTAGACATTTGGCAGAGACCTAAGTCTGGGAATGTGGTTTCTGCCCACAAACATCTAAAAGACAATGGGGGGGGGGCAGGGAGAGTTGCAATTCTGGGAGTAGAAACAGTGAGTGCCCACATCTGTTCCCCTGCACTGCCCTTCTCATGCTGCGTTCAAGAGTCCTAAGTGCTTCTATTATGAAGTTGTAGGGATTCACTATGCAGAGAAAAAACACATGGGTGGTACCATAAAGATTTTGGGATGTGAGGAGGTGTTAGCTGTTTCCTGTCAGATTATAGGCTAGTGGCTGCATTCTCTTCACATCTGTGCCTGCGCACTCTGCCTGTGGGTGGATGCTCAGAGGATAAGATCTGTCAGTATCAGGAAATAGAGTTCGGTTGCTTTGTTGCAAAACAACAGCTCCCCAATAAAACTGTTTAAACATAAACACTTAAGAAGAAAATAGACTTGGAGCAGATTAATGCACACAGCAGAAGTGAATGCCTAGTGAATGAATGTGTCTTAAGATGAGTTTGACCCTAAATGTTCACGAATGAATAATTTGCATGTGTACAGGATAGAGCATAGCCCATGGTATTAGTTCAGGGAGGGCAATCACCCCACCGGGGGGGTGGGGAGGGATGGGGGGAGTGGGGCTAGTTGCATAGAACTGTGATTAAATGTTTCTACTTGAGTCAGTCATACATCTCCCACTGGTCCACTTTATACTTTCAAACTCCTGGACGCTGTGTCTAATGCATTCTTTTGTATACTTAAGTTTTGTCTTCTTGCCCAGATATGGCACTGGCACCACAGGCAGACGGCAGGAAGAGAGAATGAATATATTTTTTCATTTGAAGTGAAGCCACACCAGAAGATGTTATGTTTAGTCTCTGAGCCTCATCAGTGCACTGGAGAAGTTTTCTTCTGTTAGCAAAACACTAGAGATATGAACCACAGTGGAAAGGCCGAGAGGTCAAGCAAATGTTCTCATCCCCGCTTTCTTCATTCATTCAGAGGGTAGCTGCTGCTGCCACTGCTAGATTAGTTCTTCAATGGCTAAAGCTAAAAAGGATCATTCTTTTCAGCCATTCAGCCTGGTTCTTCAGGGTGATGGGAAGCTAATCAAAAGTCTAGACCTCCCCAAAGTTTTCTGGTAGTATACAAGAATGTAGGTAAATGGCAGGACAGCTTGAAGTAGGGGGCGCATGAAAATCTTCTCCTGAGATAAAAAGAGCACTTCATGTGTAAGACGTATTCATCATACTAGTTAAAGATTATAAGCAATAATTATTTTGAGTTTACTAATAAAACCCACAACCCACTTGAACAGTCTTAGCAACTCACCTCCTGATCACGATCTACAGATTGGGAATCACCAATATAAAGTACAGTATGCATACATTTATGTCCTGCCTTGTTGCATGTTAGACAACAGGAAAATGAAGTACGGTATAAACAAAATAATACTGAAAGCACAACAAAAAATTGGTGCAGTTGCAAAAGAAAACCAAAGCAACACGATCCAAATAGTCAGAAAACATCTAGAACAATACTTAATTATCACTTATCCCAAAAGCTCTCTGAAAAAACAGTGTCTTCACTACCCTTCTGCCTGGGTGCCACTACTACGAAGGACCTGCGTCATGTAACCACACACCTTACTTCATTTGGCAGAGGAAAACCGAGCAGGTCATCTGATGCTGACATGTTGCATCTTGCACATTCCCTGTTCACAGAGGAAGAGCTTCTTTGGCATTGCAGCACTCACATAAGTAGCAGTGTATGTGGATTAGAACAAATATTTATGCCCATTTTTATCTATGTGCTACCTCTTAATCTTGGATTATCCAGATCAGGGGATCTGTGGACATCCAGATGTTGTTGGACAACCATTTCCATCACCCCTGACAATCGCTCATACTAGGTGGCGCTGTTGGGAGTTTGATTCCAACAGCATCTGGAGGACCACAGATTCCCTGCTCCTAATCCAGATAATAGAAGCAGAATAGTAATATGCAGGTGGTGCCTATAGGATATCTCATGTCACATGCTATAACTAAAAGGCACACTGATGTCCCGTGTCACATGTTATAACTAATGGATACACAAACATTGTTTTTTGCGGGCTTAAATGTGCCTGACATCTGATTATTTGTGATGATATTCTTGAGGTGGCACCGTATTTTGATTGAGAGAGCTTTGGTTATTTTTTTGCTAGTTAAATGCACTAATCTAGTGCCAGCAGTAAAATGCTTTTCGATTAAATTGAAGGGACTGGTTATGCTTATTTATTTGTTTTAATCCTCTGTAAAAATCTTAAGTGAGCTACCCTTTTGATGTGTCTGGAATTACAGTAATTGAAGGAATCTGTCAGGGGTCCTGTTTCATGCTATTACAGCCCTCTAAATTACTATCTTGAAGGATTGCTGCAGCCTAGAAGTTTTCATTCCTTCAAACCAAGCAGCTAGCTTCAGACCTCAATCATTCTAATTACAGACAAGTAATGGTTTGAGATTATTTGTAATAACCCTAAATTGCTCTGCATTTCTTTAGAAGACTCCACTATTTTATAATATATGTATATTTTGCAGGACAACTGGTTGGTAATTGTGTTAGGCTCGAATTCAGTTAAGTGACCATGCACTGTAATAGTTTGAATGGTCTGGGCCAGTTCCAACATTGTTTTTCCTCTACTCAAGGCTCAGGAAGTGAGGAACAAATGGACGGATACACCGCTTTCCTAATGCCAAAATGGGCATACACAAAGTCTGACTCTACATTTCTTTCTAGGCCTCTTCCAAGGTATCAGTTTTATCATCGTTAGGGATTCTGAGAAGACAACCAATTTCTCTCTGTCTCTCTCTGTGTTTGTAAGAACTAGCTATAATTGAACTGCTTAGCTCCAGTATTGTCGTGAGTCCTGTAGAAGTGTCATAAATGGGATGGTTGGATCCTGAGGATGAATGGGTGGAACTTGAAGAGTTGGAGCTGAAGGACCCTGTGGGGTTGGGATCCTAGTGGGGTCTGTAAGCTGCCTTGAGTCCTGTCAGGGGAAAAGGTGGGGTATTAATATACGGTCCCTAAAAAAGGTCGACAACTCTGGGGAACCTTTCCTAAAAAAATAATCAACAACTTTGGGGTCCCCCCCAAAAAATGTCAACTACTCTGGGCAACCTGGGGGGGGGCACTGGGCGGATTTTTGCACCCTGGCGCCACATATGATTAAGACAGCCCTGTGCACAACAGTGCATGTGGAAAGTTGTGTGTGGGCTTTGCATTCAAGCCGTTATTTAAATATACAGCAAAACCAGGAAAAGTATGTAGCAGTAGTCATATCCAACAATTTATCCAGAAAATTAAATATGTTTGAATGCCTGCCTAAGAAGGAAAGATCTCACCTGTCTTCTGCCAAAGTCCTGGCAGGCTTCCTTGAGAAGGGAATTTCACAGTTGTGGTTTCATGATAAAAGGTCTAATTTTAAAGCTTAAGCACTAGGGGCAGGTCTTTCCCTATACACTTCAATGGTTAGGGGTAGGGGCAGGGGCATTTTGAAGAATTGGTTTTAAGGTAAGATTTATGCATCGTGGTGTTGAATGTCCACAAGATCATTTTCAGGCAGAAGGAAAAGGTTTCAGTGTTATTTGTGCTGTGCAGCTGCAGGTCTACGGCTTTTACAACCCAAGTATTCTAAAATGTGTTCTCAATTACCTTGTGCATATTTTAAAAGAATTAAATTTCCATCAAAGGGTTTTACATACTGTTTGATGTTACTGTGTCTAAAGATCCTGATCAGAATAAAGATAATTTTGACTGTGTTCATATTGTTCCATTCCAAAATATAAGCTTCCTTTTGTCTGGATTGTGGCTTTCAAAGGAGGTTGGTTGGTCTTTTTCATGTTGTGACCTCTGACATCTCCAGTGGATGTGAACTGAAGATCTAGGTCTGAAACAACATGACTGTGGTGTGGCTTGTGTGGGGTCTGCAGATGCTTTGTGTATCTTGGTGTTCTGCAAGTTTTATAGCTCTGGAGTTCAAGAGAAAATATTGCCTCAGCAAGTGGAATTGCTTTGGATCTCTAAACTTCCCTCAAAGAGGTTTCTTAGCACCATAAGCAGTACTGGCCACCCTTGGTGGGTGTGATGTACATGTCAGAAGCTTCTCTACAAGGCAGAAATACACCTGCCTATGAATGGCTTGAGACAGGCAGCCTTCATTGAGGTTAGTTGTATAACTGACACCCAGGGGCTTCTCACATGACAAGTTAGTGTGGAAAGGCCTCCCTGGAATGTTTGAGAACTTTTGCACTAGTGCAAGCAGCCAACACTTATTGCTCTTCAAATAGGACATTTCATGCTCCACTTCCTAGAATACCCCCATTGTGGGCTTGATCTGATGTTTCTCTTAAAGTTACAATTGTTAAACACCAGGAATCACGAAGATGCACATTGTTTGCTGAGTTCTTAAAATATCTTCATACATGTTTGGCTGGGCTATTAGAATTTTTCTCAGAATGTGAACGACCCCTATGACATTAGTTCGGTAAGATGTGGACTGATTCTGAACTCTCCTACAATCTGTTTTTGTGTGTGTCCTAGTAAGAAATGGAACCTGTGGATCGATTCTTACAAGCTTTGGTTTCTTTTTTTCTTTTGGAATAATCTTTGTTGAGTTTTAAAGGTAACAAGACAGAGAAAAAAGATTAGAACAAAACAGAAATCATTGTAGAAGAAAAATTAGGCACAGGTTTCAAATAAAATGTTTCTTCCTTGATGACTCAGTAGGTTTTGGGCAGAGATCTTTCCTACAGTTACCAAATGCCAAGAATTGAATCTGCTAAGTATGAGCTATGGCCCCTTCCCAACTATGTTTTTTTGGTTCCATCAACTTTTTGACAGGAAGTAGAATCATTGTTGATATACAAATGCTTTTTTGTAAAAACTTTGTAATAATTGTACATATGAACACTTATGACCCTTGTTATTTATTTCATATGTGAGCTTGGCTTATATGAGACCCAAATGGCGTTATTTGTGTGTGCTGCAGCTACACCCACAAATCCCATACGAAATTTGGATTAATCTTACTATCCATTTTTAAAAACAACAACAGTACATAAAGAATGTAGAACTCAGTGGTTTTTGCCTTGGGAAAATCCAGTTTATGCCAATTTTACCCATCCTGTTGTGATATGGTGACAATCAACTATTATACTTATGTCTAAGAAATACTATAGTCATAGGGTCAAGGTAGATGATAATTAAAATTAAAGAGGATTCTGAGTGCACATTAAGGGTCAAGTAAGATTACTACCTGTCAAGGGAGTTAAAGAATATGATTCAGCCATCTGTTAAAGAACCGGTCTATTCCAGAGTTTCCAGGCAAGTGGTACTTCATGAGGCCATTTTATTACAATACAGAAATCAACATTCAGTGAAAAATACAGTTGATTTTCTCAGGTTCTTGTTACAAAATTAAGACTTATTCCCAGGTAAGTGTGTATAAGATTGGCATCTCAGTCAGAACTGAAAAAAACTTAGGGATCGCACACAGATCTCAAATTTAGTATAGTGACACTCATACAAAAGCTAGTTTCAACCCCTAAGAATCTCACACATTTGGTGTTATCAGTGTTATTTTCTGTCCCTATTTCAGCTGTCCTTTTGTATTTACTAGACATACACACATTATGAAAGCAAGTGTCCCTTTTCTGTGCCAACCCATCACCCATTTTTGTAATTTATCAAAATGGCCTCTAAAGTGATTTTCACATGAAGAAAGGTAATGCAAGTAAAGGCTTGGACTGCAATCCTCGTGCACTTACCAGGGAGTAAACCCACTGAATTCAGTGGAACTGAATTGACATGGATAGGATTGGGGTGTTATGCAGGAATAATAGGCCTAGTTTGTTTACCAGTCCTAATTTATTTATGTATTTATTTAAGGAAACCAGAGCATTAAAGAGACAAGTGCTATAAAAACCGTGGGTCAATGCGTCTAGTTGTTAACCAGAAAGTAGGTGGTTCGAGGCCACCCAGGGACAGTTGTAGGGTCCCTTCCAGGGGGACCACTTTCAGAGTCCCTTCCAACGCTACAATTCTATGATTCTATGAAAACCTGAAGGCTCATTTAATAATAATGCAAAAAACAAACCTACTATAAGGAAAGTACCTAAATGAATATGCAAAAGAAACTCAAACTCAAGTACATATACTTATTCCACTATATATACTGGTAACGCGCCTTGCTTTGCCTAAGAAAGTAGATCAGATTCATTAAAGCTTATGAGTACTTATCCTGAAACTTCTCTGATTATCTGTCACTTTGCTGAAGACATTCTTTGTTTACATATGAAGCAGTTAAGATATGGATTTGCCAATTCCCCCATGGAAAATTCTACCTTAAGCCACAGGAAAACTGGGTGAAAATAGTAGTTTCCATTTTGGGGCAAATTGCCATTTCAGGGGAACGAATTTTATGGAGGAAATGACATGGCTTTCTCTGTGTGTTTGGTTGTAAGGATTAACTCCCCTCCCCTCCCCAGTCCAGATCAGGACTCTCTAGTTGTGGGTTTGTTTGTGTGTGTTTTTAAATAAGGCTTTAAGGTGATAGAAATACAACCACAGCTTTTCCAGAATAGAGTTTCATGCTGTCTGTTAAAGTACACATAAAGTACAAATCAGATTTAAGGAAGGTGCATGCACGTTAATTTCTCAGCAACATAGCCTACTGTAGGTGCCTATCTCAGATTATGGTGGTTACGATCGTCTTCTTCCTCCTGCTGCTGCTGCTGCTGCTGCAGTAGCAGCAGCAGCAGCAGCAGCCTTCAGTGTGATTTGATGGAGGGAGTGATTTGCCAGACCCCCTTTGCTGGAAAAGTAATCTACAATGTTGGCAACCAGCTGTATTTCTCAAGCAATTACAGGTGCTCCTATTGGCTTTCTTGTGGCTGGGATTATAGTACCACACAGTCCTTAAAATATTGGAGGAGAAAAATCAGTTTTGAAGATTTTAAGCAAATAATTTTCCACTTGGTCCCATGCTGTTGGCAGGTTGCCCAGCTCTAAGCTAGCTAAGGCAGGGAGAAGAAACTGCTCTATCAGTTATACCCAACAGAATAATGCTGACTTGCACTGGCTTGGCCAGTCTCTTGCGCTCTTGATAATTGCTGGGTGGGAGGATAGGGAGCTAGTAAAAAACAACTCTAGGAAGATATGAAGAGGGCAGTTGGGTAGCCACTTGTGTTCTACAAAAAATAAAATAAAAATAAAAATGCAAATACATAAAAAATGCAAATGCATAAAATTTGCTTATGTTAATTTACATGCATAGATGCAAATTTAGCAATGACAACTATAACTAAAATAGAAATATAATACATCTCACCATAATGGGAAATACTGTGGATAGGTGACCAGTATCCTTGCTCAGTCTGCTATCCAGAGCCGCCTGTCGATCGGCAACTTCAATATCCCTGCCCTATCTCGGATTGGCCAGCCCTTCAAATAGAGGACTCATTGCATGTCCACCCTCAAAGGAAGCTTGGTTAGCCAGCCCCAGATGGAAAAGTGTATGTATGTATTGGAAAGGAAGGAAGGAAAAGTGTATGTAAAGTATTGAAGGAGGCAGCAATTTGAGTTACAGAGTCTCCTGTCCCCATAGCAGAAAGGCAGCAGAAGTGGGAAAGCATAGTGGTACAAGCCAGGCAGAACTTCAGCATGGTACTCTTGATGTAAAGAGAGAAACTAGAGCCAGTGAGTAAAGTACTGTAACTCCAGAACTCTACTCTTCCTCTCTTACTTTTGTTTTCTGTTTTATTTGCCCTTCATTAAAGAAGCCCCGCTCCATGTACAGGGAGAGTAATAAGTCACCAACACATGAATGCTGCCAATCTTAAAGCAACTCATGGTCTCTTTCCAAGACATATCTGATTATTTTATGACTTCACAACATCATGGTATAAGCTTCCTGAATGCGTTTTATTACAGTCCTGGCAATACGTGTGCAACCTTTTCTTTTGTAATCTGACCTGTCTGTTTTCAAAATGAAGGCTTTACCTGCAACTCTAGTTGCTCAGCAATTGTATGTTTGTTGACCACTTTAACCTCTAGCATGTGGACGTGTAAAAGGAACTGGTATAGTTCAAAACTCGAATATTAATATTCATTTTCCATCTCATAGGATGATGTCATTTTAGGCACACTGTAGGATACTAATAGTGCTGGAGAGGTGAGGGTTCCAAGAAGTAGAAAGATCAGTGAATGTATTGCATAGTTCCAAGAACTTGATGTATTTTTTTCCAGTATTCAAAATCATTAGCACTTTTCTCCTTTGGAGATCATGGGATGTCAGCCATAGTACCAAATAACAGCAAGATTTAGTGGGATGTGTAGCTTTTTTTACAGGGTTCTTTTAGCTATGTTGTTGCCTTTTGAAATCAGGGCTCAAAGAGTTTCTGAGACAGGCCTCTATGGTTCCCAATGGAGAAATGCAACATTTTCATTTCATTTGAGGAAACACAAAATCCACCCCTCAACCAAGACTGATGGTTCTTTCTTTATTAACTTCTTGAAGCCTAAATTATACCTGCAGCTAGCCAGGCAGGCGAGTAGCTGCTTCTATTACACCTGTATGAGGTCAGCTTTGTGGGCTAAGCTGTTTATGCGAAGCGGCTTCTGACACTGCTCTGGTGATTTCAGGTATGCCACCGTAACCAAGGGTTTGGTTAGTGTGGTTAAGATTGTTGCAGACACAAACAGCTTGCCAAATGAAGCTGTCTGTAATGTGGTTATGTACCAGTCAGTAACCCACAGAGGCAAGCTGCCTGTTTGGACCAGGCCTTACAACCACCAGGTATTAAGGAAAATTTTACTTCCATAGGCCCTGATGTGAGTCTGGATTAACGACTTATATCATCTCTAAAAGAAACAATGCAGTACTAGAAAACATAATACCTGAAACCTGAGCATAAAATGTTGCTTTTTGTTGATCGGGTCCCTGCTACATCTACCCTAGTATTAGATGCTCTGTAGGGCAGTAACTCTGCAGGGCCATCAGACAAGGGGCTTTTCCAGCCTTGCTGTCTGATCTCATTTCAACTGGAAACTGAACCCAGGACCTTTTGGATGTAAAGCATGTGCTCTACCATCGTTCTGTGATTCATCCCATTGCTCCATGTCCTGAGGCAGTATATGCCACTAAATATCAATTGCTGGTGAAAAACAGCATTAAGGGAGGGGGAGAGGTTACCCTAAAGAGGCATATTAATAGGAACGCAGCCTGCCTCACTAGGAGTTAGGAGTGGTAAATCTGCCTCAAATTTTAAATTTTCTACTCAGTATTTATTGACATAATGGCTTTATAAAATTGAGATATACAGCTGCAGTTTGTATTTGAAGCTGTCTATTTTTATTATGGGTGAATAGCACTTTAACTTATGAAACTCTTTAAAAAAGCTAGAGAGCAATTTCTGTTTAGTTAACATTAAAAAAACAACACAACAGCAACACCTTTTTGAGGACTTGGCATTCCTGGCAAACATGTGGTCAAAATTACGCCCTTGTCTGTATCTCGGAAACTTGTATTTTATTTAGTGCATAGTTTCAAAATGACCTGCGTCAAGTTCAGAGGAAGATGTAACGTGAACAATATGCAAGTAGATTCTTTATGCATGTGGGATAACAGATGTGTTTCTCCTGGAGATATTTGAAGGGTTTCTTGGCTTGTCTCATTTGATCTGTTGAAATAAACGCCATTTTGTCTGCTGAATGACATGTTCTATCTTAAGTATATCGTGCAGAGTTCTGCTGGCATCCTCTCTGGTTCCTGACCCCTTTTGAATGTGTTGCTCAATTTGTTGGGGGCTGGTGTAGTGTATCATAAGAAAAGTCAAGGAAAACAATCCCTATAATTGTACGCTTATACAGTACTGCAAAAATGTTTAATTCAAACTTTTAACAGTAAGGATTACCTGCCTTTAGAGAACACCCCCCCCCCTCCCCGGGTTGCAACAGGAAACCACCTTTAAGGATTATCTGCTTCATTTCTGTATCAAGAGTGACTAAGTCCTATTTGAGTATTATCCCCCTCTCCCTAACAGAGCTCTTGGGTAAAATGGCTTCGTAGCTTGAAATTGAAATGATGAGAGTTTGCAAAGCTTTTGGTCAAAACATATTCAGTGGAAGGGAAACACTTTCCAAAAAGTGTCTAATTTCCACAGATGTGGAAAGTATTATTATGGCTAGTGCCTAACGGTAGAATCTCACAACACACATACTTAGCAATCCTTGCCAAGGCTCTGATCTAAAGGCAATCTAAGGCCAATGGGAATTGTTCCCATTGGCTTTGTCGCCATTTAGCTGTGATTTTGGCAAGGCAGCCGGGTACTGTTTGGCAAAGTATTGAGGTAACTGTGGCTAATATAATCAGTACTGAGCAACACCTCCTTGGCCATCATATGCTTTTAGAAAAGGTCTATCAAGCATGGTTACAGTGCTTGTAGAAGGCGTTATAGAAAGTGCAAACCCCAAGAGGGGAGTGTGATCACCACCTTGCTTAGAATTTCTCACTCTGCATGGTTTATCATGCACATCTATGCTTATTGATAGCACCTATATTTATATAAATATATCTACAGAAATACCTTTATATAAATACGTATGTGTACCTCTTACTGGTGTTCTTACATCATATTGGTAAACAATGAGATGATTTTTAGTGCAAATTGGCCTCTCAGGGTAACTTTATAGCAATTTGTACTACATCAGTTTAAGCAGGAAACATTAGTAAAGGAAAACAGCCATGCAGTGTAGAAGTAGGAAAAAAACTTGCGGTAATGGACAAGAAACCAATTTCCCACTGTGACACAGTGATACATATGGTCTCTTCAAAGCCACTCAGAACTAGCCCTTTGATAAATGAATTGCATGAATATCCCTACCATAATGATGTCAGCATGCATACCTGTCTCAGTTCTTATTCTAACCTGTTGACCTAAGTGATCAAAATTAGGAATGCATGACCTTCTTTAGCTCATTTAAACAGGTTTGTCTGGCACTTATACTGCAAGGTATTAAGAGTCCACGGGTCTTGCTATTTTGTGTATCTTCTCTTTATACTGTCAAGATACAAAATTTTCTTATGCAAATACTGTATCTTTCTCTCAACTATAGTGCAGTTGGTAGGTGGGCAGGCCTTTTTCACTGGGATTCATAGTAACTTTCATTGATTTTTTCATACTTTCCCAGGAGTTCGTCACCTCCATGAAGTATGAGCAGTTAATGATTAATTAGGACAATCAATAGATTAGGTAATGGCTTTGGGGGGGGGAATAAATATTTGGCTGCGACCCTAAACACACTTGGTAGGGAGTAAAACTCATTGACTTTGCTGGGTAAAACATGCATAGGATTGTGCTGTTCATTGATCTAAATGTTAAAATTGTCATATGCATGACAAGGTGGTTCGCTAGTAAATATGCATCTTGATATTTATTTTAAAATATTTTTCTATTGAAAGGTAACATAATTTCAATGCAAGTTATATAATATTGAAGACATATTCTGTAGTTTTACTTTCACTATATATTTTAGTATCAAGCAGGATTTTATTTGATAACTAGACAAATTAAAACTAGGCATCACAATTCAAGAAGGACGGTTGACAAATGGGAAACAATTCAGTGGAGACCCAGAGGAATGACAAGCAGCCTTCTCCAACCTGATGCCCTCAAGGTGTTTTGAACTACAGCTCCCATCATCCCTAACCATTGGCCATGTTGGCAGGGGCTGATGGGAGCTGGAGTCCAACAACATCTGGAGTGGGCACCAGGTTGAAGAAGACGTGTCTAGAGGGCAAGTGGGGAGGAGTTGCAGGAAGCGTGGAGCTTTTGCTACGACCAAAAAGACTGAATGGAAAGTTGACAGTTATCTAACATGAAAAAGGGTGTTAGGAAGAAGAGGGGAAAGCTTTTGTTTACTCTTTCTGCTATGGAAAAGGCAACAAGCAAATTGGCTTAAGCTGCGGGACGAAAGGCTCACAGTGGATATTAAACATTTACTTGTCATAAGAGCAGTTTAGTTGTGTGAAAAACAGCCTGAGATAGTTGTAGAATCTTTCACCTTCGAAACTTCAAGGAAGAGCAGGAAGCGACTTAGTGTGTGTCCAGACTGTGCTCACCGTGTCTGTATGTCCAGAGTCTAGTTTATTTATTTAGCAAGATTTATATACCACTTGACTGTTAAAAAACCCTCTAAGTAGTTTACAAAAAGAATATAACATTAAAATTAGCAATAAGAACAATTAAAAACAAGAATTAAAAAATTCAAAAGAAAATTAAAATCAGCAATAAGTCAAAAAGCACATGTGAACTTTTTTTGCTGCTGCATCACACTGTTTAGGCATGTGGTCTACAAAGAGCCCTAGAGCCTTTTCATTCACATGTACTGCTGGCAAGCCATATGCCCCCATCTTATATTTATGCAGCTGTTTCTTTCTGCCTAAGTGTAGAACCTTACATTTATCCCAACTGAAATTCCTTTTGTTAGTTTTGGCCCAGTTCTCCAATCTGTTAAGGTCATCTTGAATCCCACCTCTGGCATTAGCTTATGGCATTATTGGCCAGTAGGGCAATAGGGCATTGCAAACTTGCCCCTCGTCTGCTAATATTCCCTTTATGTGTGTCCAATTAGCTCTGCCTCCTTGCTACCTACCCTGTCTTGCAAATAATTTTGGAATATATATGAAAGTCAAAATTACTGCTGTTGCTAAATAAATGAGCAAAAATGAAATTTTCCAACAATGCTTGATGAGCATAACTTTGTTCTGATTGTGGAAACTGGGTTTCTGGGATACAGAATTTTGATTTGGGAGTGAAATGTAGTGAAAATCCAGTTGAATAAAGTGAAACAATCCCATTTAAATTGGTTTCAAAATCCAAAAACTCAGACTGGCACTTATAACCTATCTTTCTGCAGTGGACTGCGGAAAACCACAGTCACGATTATTTTGTAAAATGTTAAATTTCATCAGTACTGTATCAGGGACTTAACTCTGTTCAGCAGCTGTCTAGAAAAGCTTCAGATTGCAAAACCCAAGGATTCCAAATCTATTCCTTGCACTCTTTTATCATCCTTATGTATCTGTATCCCCCACTTTATCAGAACAAAGCTCATCTTATGTGTTGTCTGTCATGTCCAGAATCCAAAATTCAAAAGAACAGAAGAGGCCCTGTTAATGTTGCTTCTGAACAATCTGCCCTGCTACATCTAACCTATGGCTTTACTGGAAACATCTGGACATCGCTTTTGTTGTTTAAAGCCTTTGAGAAGCCCTGCCTTACTTGAATGGTGACCCTTTGGTGAAAAGAATGCATTGGGCCCACAGAATGAAGGAA
The DNA here is from genome assembly GCF_964188315.1 of Podarcis muralis. Taxonomy (NCBI): domain Eukaryota; kingdom Metazoa; phylum Chordata; class Lepidosauria; order Squamata; family Lacertidae; genus Podarcis; species Podarcis muralis. The sequence continues at coordinate 91,669,668 of NC_135655.1, read as the reverse complement.
GGATATAAAACAGATTCAAAACTCTTTGGGGGCCAACCTTGCTAGTTACTTACAACTTGTGAAGTTAAAACTTATTGTACTAACATATATGAAGTTCTTAATTAGACAGATGTATTCTTTGCAAAACAGATAACAAACTACCGGTAATCGAAGTAGAGATGAATTAGGGTGGGTTGATATGGGAGCTTTCAATCTCTGTCCATAGCCAGAAATTGTGTGCTGCTGCTGGTGAACTTGGGTTGAGAAGTCCCTTAAACCCAGCAGGATGGGGATGGGGAGTTCAGTATGTGCATCTAGGGGCAGAACCTATGGAAAACACTCTGTTAATCCAAGGCGGGTTCTTGGGACTACCTGGGCCACCTCCCTCACTGCCTAGCTCCATGCCCTCTTTGCTTGCCTGCAGAGATGTATTGCCCTGGCCCACCCCAGCTACGGAAGGCACATGTCTGATAGTTAAGTCTTTACTGACAAAAGAAGCACTTGCAGCAACTCTTGCGGTGCTCTAGATGCACACGTGCACACATGCCACTAAGCAACAGTCCACCACAGATCTGCGCTCTGTGGAGCAATTGTAGTAACAGTGAGACCCCACCCCACCTGCCAGCTTATATAACCCTCCCCTGATGGTTGTGTGCCTACAACCTGAGACTTCTCCTGCACGGAAGTCGTCACTACTCTTCCTGCTTCAAGCCCTTCCTGGTTTTAGGGTTAGGGTGAGGAGATTGTCTTATAGAAGGCAAGCTGGCTCACCGCGGGACAGCTGCAAGAGTAATTCTGGCTATACACAATTTACACCTATAAGCACAACCCTTGGAACCAAGCCCTCATGTTATTATGCAAGTTGCCTGTTGTATACACGTTATGTGGAGAAACTTGACCTTGTGAATTGTCTGTCAAACTTGGCAGCATCACAAGTGCAACTATTCTAGTGGAGAATGACACTTGGTAGGTGGGTAGCCAGTAGTCACAACCTAGTATGCTTTCTAATATGGAAACTGGTTAGGATGACTTACTTGAAAGGAGGTGAGGCAACAGTTCTATACAGAGATGGTGGGAGCCATGCCTTGATCAAAAAAGGTGATGATGACCTTGAGCAATTGGTCTTAGATATTATTTCAGTGCTGTGACCCAGTCTCCTGACCTGGTTACCGGCATATAGCTATCAGATGAGCATGACATACCTTAGGCTTAGTTCCAGTGAGATCAGATATAGGTAGAAATGCACTGCCAGCCTTCCAGACGTTGCTCCAGAATGTGTCCATGGGCATCTCAAATTGGTTCCATGTGATCTCTTAAGTCCTATAGAGCAAACGGAAACATCTTTATGCACAAAGGAACAAATATATGTACCGAAAGGCTATCAACATAGTTAAAGATGCCTTCATTTTTACTTGGGTACCCTAGTGTGATGCTAGAGCTCAGCTTGCCCATGGTTTCCATATCTTTGAAATGCAGGTTGCAATGCCTTCCCCCTGCATGCTTTCAACTGGCATTGAGAGGTTTAATCCATTATTGTGTGTAAAGGGCTTTAAGGCCCTGGGTTGGGTAGAAAGTGCTATTTAAGAGCTTAGTGGTGCTATTATTAAAGCAGTTTATGGAGCTTACAGTCATTGACTACAAGGCTGAAAACAAGTCTATACTCAGTGGCAAATTTCAGTTTGTTCAAGAAAGACTGGTCCTCCTGCTGTGCTGTTATCTGCCTGGCATTGACTTGTTTTGAATATATGTACCTTACAAGAACTGTTGGAAAAGAAATTAGCTCTTTAAACACAGGGAACTTCAAGTTTTTTCAGGAAGCTTCCCCTTTTCTTAAATATAGCTGAGCTCACACAATATCCTGACAAAGAATCTTTTCCCAAGATGAACTGGGTAATGGCACATGGAGGTAAGTGCAAGTAGTCATATTGGGTGAATTACAGAATTGCTGTAAGGCTCCAAACTCCAAGTAAAAGATCCTGTGTTGAGGGTTAGTTCTCTAAAATCAGATATTCAGACAACATGCAACTGACATTTACGGTAAAATCATTGTTGATTTTTTAAGGAGTTGGATTATATTTTCTAGGTGGATGCCTTTATAATAAGGAGATTTAGCAAAACTTAGGTTGTTCCTGCTTTGTGAGTTTTCTCTACAATAATGAAAAATGGCAGTGAGATGCTTGCAGTTGCAGACATTACATGTCTGTACACAACAACTGGGCTTAACATAGTGCAGTTGGAATTTAAATGTTCTCAGTTTGCACTCCACCCCCCAGCTGTCAGGACAGAACTATATGGGAAGGCAACAAATCTGAGCATTTAGACATTAATATATCCCAATGCATGGAGGGAGAAGAAGCAGGAATTTCATTTTTTAAAGCAACATGGGTGAGCATGTGTACTCACTGTGAAACCAGCTGGCCTATCCACTGGAAAATTTGGTTTGTCACATACTCTGGGACTCATACAGTCCTGCAAATGTCCAGTCTGTCTAGGGAAGGCAGCTGATGAAGAGACAGGATCCCTGCACCTTTAACAGTGGTCATGTAAGCTACACCTGCTGAAATGGCAGCATATTAGTTAAAGGTGCAGGAGTGCTGACCTCTTTTTCATCTGGCCACCCTAAGTGTCTGCAACACATAGCATTATTTTTGAGCCAAAGAGCCTTAAGTACAGATACCGGTATTTCGTTTAGTGAGGCTTCTTTTTTGTTGTTGTTGTTGTTGTTGCTTTCTTCAAAGGGACTTCCAGAGGTGTGATTTCCTTAGTAATCTCAGTGCTTTTTGCATGTCACCAACATATTGATTGAGACACATGCCAGGCATCCAAAGCATATCTGCACAAGAGACTAAAGCTAGTTTCATAGTCATTCGCTTGTCCTAGGAAACTTCGCATTTCACTCAACTAACAATTTCCGGTAGACTTTGGGAGAGACTCTGATGGTTAAAGAGATATAAAACTGGTGTTTGGTGGTTTTATATGCCTGTACAAGTCAGGTCAAATGTGCTGCTTGCTTTTAGTTCATTTCTACCATTCTAGCAATAGCTCCCAAACTGCTGTCATGACAGGTACTATTTCTTTAAGATATTGCCTATTTTACTACCAGGTTTTCAGCTACTATGCTGAGGAACCTATGGGCCAATTCTCTGCACATTTACTTGGAATAGGTTCTCCAGGGCTTACTTCAAAATAAGTGTGAGTGGAATTACCACTTAGAAAACATGTACGTGATGGAGGAGAAATTCAATTTGTTTCCACTCAAAGGCAAGGCTAACCTAATTGATACCCTGAAACACAGCCATCTTTTGAAATTCACACTTCTTTGAATTTTGCAATGCAGTTCTCCGGCAAAGCAATATGTACAGAAATGCTTATAATTGCTGTAAAGTGTGCATATATTAGTGGAAATAATATACAAAATTGCATTAAATTAGGGGAAATTGTTTTGCAAAAATGTGATATCAGGGCAAATTGCATAGAAAAATGTGTATTAGGGGAAACTCACACTAAAATGCTGATAAATTTTCGTGAGGATTTTTTTTAAAATGCAAAGACTGGAAAATGAGATAACCTGAAATTGAGATTCTCCCACTCTCGCTTTATAGTTAATCACACTGATCTCTGTGGCCTTACTTTTGAGAAATCATGCACCTTGCTTGGTCCAGAAGCACCCTAAACCTCAGTTTCTGGTCTGTGAAAATGAGAATGACTGTAATCTACCATAATGGTAGCAAGATAGCTGCTGTAACCAACAAGCAGAAATTAATGCACTGAAGGAATGTTGCCTATTTTCCATCCCATCTCAAATGACATCTAACTTTGTGGTGAGACAAAGGGAACCAATGCAAAGTTTCCCATGTTCCTGCATGAAACTCAGGTGTTTGCTTGGGAAAGAATGCATGAAGGGAGGCAGTCTGGAACTGGTAAATGGTACTGGGAGAAGGAAGACTGAAGCTACACAGAACCACCACCAGAAGTGTGTATTCAATGGGCCTTTCCGTAGTTAAGAATAAATTCTATGTATTATAAGATGGGACATCCGGCATAATCACTAAGACTTAAATTGCCCTATAACATCTTCAGATTGTTTCCTCCTTCTGTCATTGTGTAGAATCATAACATATGGTTCTGATGCAGCTGGAGTATTTGCCACCACAAATGCCTATGACTCCCTCCTCGCTTCCCTCTGGATTCTCATGTTCTGCTTACCATATGGATCTCCCACTTCTTTCAATTTCCATTCTGCTTTTATAAAATAGCTCTTGAGTATAGAAGATTGCCTTAAAAATGTGCAGTGTGCTTCACATTTCATTTGCTCTTTTAAAAATTATTTTAAAGCTAGCAGCTGTACTTTTTTCCTCCTCTTTGGTCAATACTTGATTTGCTACTTCCTAATCTACTGTTTCAGATTAGGCATGCAAGGATGTCCTGGTTTAAAATTCATTTACAGTACTATTCAGCTGGGTAGTATTCAGCTAAAGGCTCACCCCCACTTACTTTTTGCCCTGTGCTTCCCAGGCACAGGTCCACACTTTCCCAGTCCTTGTCCAAGAGCTTTTTCTTTTTCTTTTTGCCCTGCCACTTTCCCCAGGAAACCCAATCTGCACCACTGACTTGGAGCAAAGAGCCATTCAGGTTTTCTTTGACTTGCTGTTTGCTTTCATGGGGGAAGTGGCGGGGAAAAGAAAAGTGCTTGGACAAGGACATGGAAAGCCCAGACCTGTGCCTAGAAACATGGAGCAAAGTTAAGTGTGGATGAGCCCTAAGTTTTATTTGGAATAGACCCATTGAAATGAATGAACATGGCTAAGTAGGCCCATTAATTTCAGTGGATCTAATTTGCCCTTTATGTAGAACTCAGTGGTTTAATCAACATTAATACATCCATGTAATTTGCACTTAAAAATCCAGCAATATCTTAACCACTTCAGGCTTGGCAGAGAGATATTAATAGTGGAGTTCTTATGCATGTCATTGTCTACTCAGAAGTAAGTCCTTGAGTTCAATAAAACTTACTCCCAGGGAATACAATTACAACATAAGATTGAGCAAGAAAATACGTTCTTTAGGAAGCCATGGGCAGTGTAGCCATACCTGCCACGGTTTCCAGTTAGAAAAACAGAGAACGAGTTCTGTTGCCCTTTCAGCCCCATTGGGTATAACCACCTTTGTTTACCTACATTAATTTTCTTTTTTAAAAAAAAAGTCTGTGCATGTGCAGCCATGTTAAAAAATGGTATCTAAAATTGAAAATTGGAGATGAAAAGAGTGGTGGCGCCTGATAGACTTGGCACAAGGCTACTTTTAAAATCAGCTGTGTCTCTGCCAAAGCACGGAATTGACAGGTATGTATAGCTGCATTCCTAGACTACAATTCTGCTCTCTGAAGAGTGATGGGGTCTGTGCACGAGACCACTAGATTCTTAGAAAGATTATAATACAGTGCATACATCTGTATGTATAATGGTCGATTCCTAACAAGGGGCCCTGAAATTGCACCAAAGACTACTTACTTGCTGCATTCTGAGTTTTTATAAACATGGGTGAAAACATAATAATAATAATAATAATAATAATAATAATAATAATAATAATAATAATTTTTATTTATATCCCGCCCTCCCCAGCCGAAGCCGGGCTCAGGGCGGCTAACAACACTAAAACAGTGCAACATTATAAAAACATTATAAAAATTAATTAAAATACAAATTGATGGCAACATGCTTTCAAGGCCCTTCCTACAACTTTTATTATTACTTGTCAGCTATAAACTTAATTTTTTTGAAAAATAAATAAATATATATTTCCACAAGCCTGTCACCCTAACACTGACAGGATGTGTTATGGTGTTACACTTTCCTTACAGACATGTTACTCGAAAGAAAGTTGTAAATTCTTCTGCTATAACTCCATAAAAACCTCTGAAGTGGTTAATAGTGTTGCAACTTAGAGATTCTTCCTATCCCTCTAAATCCATGTATGAATCTGGCATGTTGAAGAGCTGAGGAAAAATAATTGAGAGATTGTTGTGTCCCTTGATTCAGCAGCAGTTTTATAGATAAAAGACAAATCTCCAGGTTTCAGCTTGGCAACTCTAGTAGTAAATGTTCTTAATGACATTTTATATTGCAGTCCAGAGGGAGGGAAAGAAGGTGGCTTTCTTGAGGTTGCACTGTAATAAACCACACAAGTTTTACCAGGGGAGCCTTTCCTTGTTACTAATCCTAGTAGAGCCATACAAAATAGAGCTTAGACGGACAATGCACCAGGTGGCAGTCATTTGACCTTACCTAAAGTAGTGCAACACTTAATTGTTCAGCTGATTAGCATAAAGAAGTGTGCTAAGAAGGGATTGCAGCAGAGAGAAGATGGGTGTTTGGTATGCCTCAAAAGAGATTCTGGAATCATTTACAACGTGTAGTATCGGGATACTTTTTATGAGGCAAATGTTTAAAAGTGCACCTTTTAAGAATGATATACGGTATTTACTTGGAATCCTAATTGGGGAACAGATGCTGCTTTAAGAGTCAGAGCGTGGAGTGTCAGATTAGTAGAGATAGCACAGCCATGAGGCAGGATGAAGTGCCCACCTCAGATAGCAGAAGTGCAAAAGGCAGCCTTCCGCCACCAAGGGGGAGATGTGGGGTGTTGTTGTTCGTCTCCCCTACCCATGGGCAGAGAAGCCTAGTGGGCAGCAATGCTGAGGGCACCCTGACTCCCATCAAGCTCAGCAAGAACTGGGGTGTGACTGTCAGAAGTGGGGGGATGCAGTGGGGGAGCAGAAGGCAGCATTTCCTGTTTTGCCTTTGGTAGCTAAATGGGATGGGCCACCCCTCCAGATATCTTCTAATCTCAGAGCACTTGATTCCTTTGTGCTCTGCAGCTGAGCAGATTACGCTGGCTCTCTCAATAAGCCAAGGCAAGCTAAGGCTCCTCCTGTACCCTTACAGTTGTGTGGAAGTGGGAAATTTTTGAAAGCTGCATGCAGCTTGTCATACAGAGGTGAGTGAAGCTAAATCAGATGAAATGCTTTTGTCTTTCCCATTGTTAAAGGTAGAGGTAGTCTTGTCCCTTTTGCAACTAGTCGTCCTACCTTGTGGGTTTAAAGTAACCAGGATAAATAAAATTTCTAGCAACATTTTTGCTGAGTTTTCTAATATATGTTTGGGCCAAGCAGGCCCAAATTTTGTTATCAACATTTTGAATTGTGAAATACAGTAGTTACATATATAAAAGCAGCAACCAGTGTGTTTTTCTTTCCCATTATTAAGGAACAATACAAAACAGCAGCAAAAATCCACATTGCAGTGCTGTGGAACGAAGTATAATAATGATAGTAATTATAATAATAATTATATTATAGTAATTATAATAATTATAATAATAATAAATAATAAATTTAAGCTGTAAACACAGGCTGCATCTAAGTTCCGTCTTTCACCTCTTTTTCTGACTGGGGCAAAGGAAACCTAATGTAATCAAACAGCTATGTAGGAAGCCGACGGTACAAATTTACCTCCTGCCACAAATTTATGGTGAGAGCAGCTAGTTATGACTTAATCTTTTCGTTTCCTGCCTTTATTTCTGCATGTAGAGAGGCTGAAAGTGAGGGGAGGGTGTGAAGGCAGCGGGGCCGGGCTGCAGTTTCCTGACAGAAATTGCTTGAAATGTGTTCAGCTTGTCTCAGAATTAGAAAGATTATGGCTCATAGTGTGAGAATTTGTAAGGATCTGTGTTCTTTTTAGAAAGGATTATGTTGTGCATCTGTATTTTTTTATCTTTTTGTGTGGATGTTGTGCCATATTCAGCATTGTTATTATAGTTAACATACTTTTTGCTTGAAGACAGGGTTATCTAAAGAGCTGCTGTGAGGAAATAATCTGCTATTTAAAAAATGTCTAGTTCAGGGGTTGTCAGTCTGTTTGGAACAGTGGACGTATTATGAATATTGTGAAGGTGGGAGTGCTTGTCCCAAAATAGCTGCTTTGGGGTGGGAGTTGTGGCCACAGCAAACAAACAACTGTGTGCTTGTGATGGTCTCTCATCCTCTCATCCTTAACCAAATTAAGACAGGCAGGAGAAATGGCCAACCAGGGAAGAATGTGGATGGCAAATAGAAAATTGGAAGGTTTGCTGGCAGATAGGGCCTGGCTACGGAAGTAGCTAGGTACGCTTAGAGATTTGGTAGGCAGGATAAACCTGTTTAATTTTCTGAGGAAAAGGTCCCCAAAAGGGGATAGAGGTGCTTTTACCGGAAGAGTAAAAGTGGAAAGCCCCATTCTAAGAGGAGATAATTTTGACAGAAACACTTCTGTTGTGGATAATTAAAAGTAAAGTTCTTCTTTCAACCTGAAACAGCATTTTTGACAGAAAATAAGTACCGTGCTTTTAATTGTGACACTTCCATGCTTTTTATCCCTCTTTGAGTGCTACTTAATAAAAGTACAGTTTTCATTTCCATCATGCCCCATCTTTAATTTACACCTAGGTGAGGGAATAAGTCGTCACAGGGAGCTTCACTATCAAGAGTCCTTGTGGGTTTATATTTTACCTTAACACATGTAGAGAATCCCTGAATTCTTTGTTGTTTTAGGCAGCGAATGGTCAAGATTAAATCAACCCAGTCATGTTGCCCTGCTCCCATCTTCACTGAGTGTGTCACTATGCTTACTAAAGGAGATCAGCTACATTTTTCTTTCTGGTCCTGATTGTGGATATCATACAGTGTTGATTTTACACATCTACACCCATTGATGTTGTTGCTTCTAATGGCAATAGGGAACAATCTCAATACCAGGAAAAATATACAAGGTGGTCACACCACACTCACTCTCGTTTCACATAAATTGCTTATATTGCACTGTAACTTTCTTTCTAGCAGGCCTGGAGTCTTGCTTTCAACAAAAATGGTTTAAGAGTGCCAATTGTGAATTCATAATTAAATTTTGAGCAAGTCCACCACATATGTAAATCTGTGCCAGGGATTAAGCAACCTCTCTAGCATAATGGTGGAGTAATGTGCTGATGGTACATTATGCGTACAGGCATAATGTACCATCAGTGTTAGAAACTGAGATATGAAAGCTAGAAGCTAAATGGCACCTTAAATGTAAGTTATGGGAACTGCAACCGAGTATCTAAACACACTTTTTATAAAAAGAATACAAAGCTGAAAATGAATGAACTGCAGCTAAAATGTTTGTTAATTTTTCACATGGTCTAGTCCTCATCTGAAGACTACAAAACTGCAGCTGGAAGTGGGGAGCCAAAAAATGTACTCCTTTCCTTCCAGCAGTGCCAGTTTTAATATGAAATCTTAGGCATAGTACTGCGCCCAGAGCTCAGAAACTGCTCACATTAATGAAATTCCCTGTCATGAAATGTGCCTAAAACAATGGGAGTTTCGAACGTTGTGTATCATCTGTAGACAACCTTTATCATCTTCAAATTCTGTGTTCAAATCAGTTTCCCATACCTGTTGGAGGTTAAACATACTGTCTCCATCTATATCAAATACCCAGTACAGTGGTGCCTCGCAAGACGAAATTAATTCGTTCTGCGAGTTTTTTCGTGTTGCGAATTTTTCGTCTTGCGAAGCACGGTTTCGGAAAAGTTTTGGAAAAGCTTCAAAAATCACCAAAGTCTTCAAAAACCTCAAAAAAGGCTACCACACCGCGTGCTATGAGTTGCTCCTCGAAGTCAAGTCGCAACTGTATTAACGGTTTTAAGAAAAAGGAAACAAACTTGCAAGACGTTTTCGTCTTGCAAAGCAAGCCCATAGGGAAATTCGTCTTGCGAAGCAACTCAAAAAACCAAAAACCCTTTCGTCTTGCAAGGCATTCGTCTTGCGAGGTACCACTGTAGATAGGAGGTCAGATGCTTTTAAACTAGATTTTCTGAAACAGTTTTCTCTTGGTATTGTTTGTAAGGATTTTCTTTATTTTAAAGGCTAGTACCCATGTTGTTGTTGTTGTTGTTGTTTAGTCGTTTAGTCGTGTCCAACTCTTCGTGGCCCCATGGACCAGAGCACGCCAGGCACTCCTGTCTTCCACTGCCTCCCGCAGTTTGGTCAGACTCATTAGTACCCATGTTACATTTCCCATTTTTATGACCCTTCCACGTTAGAACTCCAGGTGATCCTACATGGGGTCCCAGCTAAGTTGTTCAGACTGCTTAGTTTCACCATGACTGCAGCATCATGTGCCTTGGACATGCATTAAGAGACTGTGCCCTGGTTTTAGTAACTCTGCTGTAACTACTACAAAAATGAATGTTTTGGACTGGTGATGTACATTTAAAGTTTCCCTTGAGAATTGCCTGCTTTAGAACTGTAGGCATTACTTCAGTACAGTGGTACCTCAGGTTAAGTACTTAATTCGTTCCGGAGGTCTGTTCTTAACCTGAAACTGTTATTAACCTGAAGCACCACTTTAGCTAATGGGGCCTCTTGCTGCCGCTGCGCCGCTGGAGCATGATTTCTGTTCTCATCCTGAAGCAAAGTTCTTAACCCAAGGTACTATTTCTGGGTTATTGGAGTCTGTAACCTGAAGCGTATGTAACCTGAAGCGTATGTAACCCGAGGTACCACTGTAGCACATTTGAATCCCTTATTTGGGATTTCTGACACCTTTTCCCTTACCAAAAGCAGCCATAGCAGAGGAAATCTAACTCTTCCGCCCCATACTATTTTCTTTCTTAAAATCAACCCCTCCCCCAGCTGCTGTTTATATCATTATTAAAATAACATCTATTTTGGCCAGTGAGGAGTAATTGTTCCTGATTTAAGACTACAAAATAGGAATCGTAGGAATAATAGCATAGAATAGAATTGTGGGGTCTCTTCAATTAATAAAGAAAACAGATTAGCATTCCTTAAAAAGAAAAGAGGAACTGGAATACGAGACATGAGGCCTTTGGCAAGTCTCCATCTCACTTTACATCCGCCGTGATGGATATGCTGTCATGAAAGTGACTGCATTGCATATTTGGGGATGGCTAAACCTTGGAATATGATTTCTTAAGAAAAACAGACTTGGCAGAGTGGAAGACTGGAATATAAGCCTTCTCATGTGAAGTTCCACTCACCCTCTTACTTTAAAATTATGGACATGAGTATGCATTACAGAAGACTCCAGAGTTTCTATCCACTAAAAGACACCTATATGCTGTATTACTGATATTTCATCCATTGAAGGTCCTAGGGTGCAGGTAGGGTGTAGGTAAGCTTATGGATAGGGACGTGGATGGCACTGTGGGTTAAACCACAGAGACTAGGACTTGCCGATTGGAAGGTTGGCGGTTTGAATCCCCGCAGCGGGGTGAACTCCCGTTGCTCGGTCCCTGCTCCTGCCAACCTAGCAGTTCGAAAGCATGAAGTGCAAGTAGATAAATAGGTACCGCTCCGGCGGGAAGATAAACGGTGTTTCTGTGCATTGCTCTGGTTTGCCAGAAGCGGCTTAGTCATGCTGGCCACATGACCCGGAAGCTGTACGCCGGCTCCCTCAGCCAATAAAGCGAGATGAGCGCTGCAACCCCAGGGTCGGTCACAACTGGACCTAATGGTCAGGGGGTCTTTACCTTTACCTTGAGGCTTATGGATGAAAATATTTTTTCTTTCTCAGGTGTGGGTAATGCACTGAATTTTTCAGTTAGCAGCTGGTGGGTGGAGGATAGCAATCTTTTACCTAGATTTCAGAGCGCTCATGGAGAACTTGAAAATGGAATCCAGGTGCCTTTATGCATTCCTTCCTGTAAGCCAGATTCTATCCCATTCCGGCATTCCAGCCTTTAGCATGCTTGTCCTCACCCTAGTGTCACCTCTGTAATAACTTAGCATTAACAACCTGTGGTTGTGGAGCCCCTGGCATTCCTCATGACAAGGCATGCGATAGCTTGGAGAAAAGCATTGGAGCTATAGTTGTGTGTGTGTGCATTCAGATAGGGGGAAACAGAGGCTCTGATTGCTCAGCTGCAAGGTTCTCTAGGTTTTGTGACTGCACAGGGCAGAATAGACTAGGTAATGTTTAGTAATTGTACTGTGACTTTTGAAAACAATTATATGTGTGAAAAAATCAAAGTGGATTGTCTACTTTTCTTGGGACAGTCTCATGAATGGGATCCAACTGTGATCTCAGACTTTTATTTTACTGGAAAAACAAGAAGGGAAATTAATTTCTTGACTTAAGGTCCACATTTTTCCTCCCTGTGAACTAGTGCTTTTGTCCTTTCCCTAATAAATTGATAATTGCCTAAAACTGCACAAAGTTGTTGATGATTATTTTTTGTGTTGGTGGCTATTGCCTTATAAATGTCAGCAGATGAGGACAGAGGTGTCGCTTGCTGTTTCACATACATTTCTGAAAGTATTGGACATGTAACATGCCAGAGACCCCCACCTTTTCGTTTAATCGTTACATAAGTCTTGTTCATTAAAAATTCATCACTTACCCTTTTTAATGACGTTGTACAGTATTGAGGTAGAAAACAGTTTTCAGCTCGAGGTTCCCATTCCCTTGTGGGAAACCTTCAAAGGGCCAAAATTGGCAAAATTGGATGAAGCAATGAACATAAATGTTAAATTTGTACAGTAAGCTAATCTGTATACTCTCACATCTCCTTCTAACTTAAGCAAGCAAGCAAGCAGAGTTATCAAAGTTCAAGGACACATTTGAGTTAGGCAAAAACACACTGGAACAAGGCAGGGCTTGAGGGGGTGGTGGCCTGGGGAGAGCTCTGAAGGCTTGATAGGCCTCAGGGGGCTTGATTTGGCCCCCATCCTTGATGTTGACGTTCAGTACACCCGGTGTCACCTGGATAAGGCCACATTCACACACCATACATTTAAAACACTGATATCATTTTAAAAAAGTTATGGTTTCCACCAAAGAATTCTGGGAACTGAAGTTTGTTAATGGTGCTGCGGCTCCTATCCCCCTCACAGAGCTACAGTTCCCAGATTCCTTGTGAAGATGGAGTGATTGTTAATCCACTCTGAGAATCATGAAAGAAGTTGTTAGAGGCACTTGGGGCAGTGGCCATTACATACCTGAATATAAAAAGAAAGTTCCATTGGTGTGTCTGCTTTGCTGGCATGTAGATATCCAGCTGCTTAGTTACCCAGGTGGCCAAAAAGCTTAATTTGTGTGGTATTGCATCTTTTAAACATTTTAACCTCTGTTTTCCTTTTTAAAAAGAGATTCCTTCTGCTCTTACTGTGGCAAAAACCTTCATCAAAAAACATTTTAGCAGCCGTTCTTCTAGTAGGCCTAGATTTCCCTGCTTGCAAAAGGCAAGAGAGCCTTGAAGTCAGTGCAGGATTTAAGAACTGCATTACTAAAATTTGGTAATAGGTGCTGCTAGACACTTGAGGGACCAACAAGTAAATTTAGGGACTGAATGAGACTGAGAGCAACAAGAATAAAAAGCAAGTCAGAGCAAGGTTCAGTGGGGTCTAGAATTCATACTGTTGACGAGTAGTGCCACAGCAAGGCAAAAACTGTATTTGATTGTGTGGAGATTTATAAGGGGATTCAGTGGCTGGTATGGGATCACTATGACTCTGACCTAGCAGACATTAAAAATCACAGAGAAATAATAATCTGCAGCTTTCCAAATGCAGCTGCATAGTTGTTTTTGAAACTCCTTTCCTGATGATTTGCCATCACATTTTGTGAAATTAGTTTGTATAATCAGTGAAAAGAAAAGGCACAACTACTGTAGGCATAATTCTAGGCTTTTGGTTCATTTCCCTTCCCCATTGTGAGGCTTGCTGTTGCAAAATTGTTTATAGTACAGTTAATTCTTGTCTGTCCTGTCCTGGAAAAGCCATATAAATGGAGACAGTCCATCTTTAAAACCACACTTTTTGTCTAGACGATTGTATTTATTTATTACTGATGCAAGTAGTTTTCAGGTTGCTGGATTCCCCTCCACCCCTTTCCCATTAAGCTCTTGTGGTTATTATTTCATAGTTGCTTTAGCTTGGTTATTCCTCCAGTTTTTCACACACAAGGAGGGATCAATTATTTTATGTGTTCGGTTTCTTTTAAAAAAAATTCTCATTGTTCTTGCAGCCAAGGGGTTTCTAGAGCTACGGTGTCCTTTTCCTATAGGTTTAATGTCTTCTTATTGGGCATAATACTGCAAAAGTTGAGCACGTTTAATTTGCACTGATTTGGATGAAAGAGATTTAACACTTCAGTGTTCTGAGAAACAATTGTCTGTTTTCAGCTTTCATCCTACTTGTTTCTCCCTCTGAAATAAATAAGACTTGGGTATTTAATTTAATTTTCTCTGTGGTTTGACAGTGTCCCTATAAAAGTAATAACAGGCATTTGTACTTCCTTGTTTTTCATCTGCTTTTAAAGCTCTTAACATGGGGGATGTGAAACTGGTAACGACTACTAGGATCTCCAAAGCCACCTTGACCCTGGACCACTCCTCTCTAAAGTCTCCTACTCCAACAGAAGCACCAGCGTTTACTTTACCTCCAAGGAATATCCGGGTGCCACTTGGAAGCACAGCCAGGTTTGAAGGAAAGGTAAGGCAAGCTTTCTGGGTGGGTGCTTGGGGCAAAGGGGGGCAAGAAAGTATCCCATGTTGAACTCAGGAACATGGAGGGACATGATCACAGCAGGAAAAAAGTACTCAGCAGGAGTACTATCCACCAGTGTTGTGCACTTGAGAAATTGGAAAACAGCCATTCTGAATTAATCATTTACCTGGCAAGAGCCTTTGGTGCACAATCTCAAATGACCTAAAGGCGTCTCTTCCTTGAATTAAATATATGTGTAAAAAATAATATGATTGTCTACAGTCTGTTATGAGCAGCTCAAAATGAGCCCCACCAGTATGTGAAATAGTAGGCTGCTCACTATATGGTACTTTAATGTTTATGTTTGTATCCCATCCTTCCATTGAGCTCAAGGTGGCATCCACAAATGTGCATTACCTACACTATAATAAGCATTTGAGGTAGGTTAGGCTCAGACGGGGTATTCCTAGCTAGAGTCCACAGTGATAACTACTACACTACTGTTTGCCCACGTGTGACTGTCAGCTGATCCTAACACTGAGTATTATGCTTTGCATTCGTGTTCTTTGGAAATATATGTACCAGCATATTTTGCCATATGAGGGTTTGTCATCATGGGTAATTTACTACTATACAAGTTTCATTCTCTGCTTTTGTAGACTGAAAACATGTAGGTTCAGACAGTGACTGGTCCAGTGTCATCCAGTGAACTTCATGGCTAATCAGAGGCCAACTTAAATTTGTTTTAAAATACCTGTCTGAAACTACTAGCAATGCAGCTTTCCCCACTGATGATATTCCCTTTAAAAGTTACACAACCTGTCCATGATATGTAGAGATGGAGTCACTATTTTACATTTTGGATTTTTTTGTTTCAGTAGGTTTTGCAATCACACCTTTGTATCCTAAATTGTCCAAGACATAACACTGTGTATGTGCTGTTCAAAACAACATCTCTTTCAATATTGCAGCAGCAACAACAGAGAAGTCCCTTTTAATAACTGGCTGCGGACCACTTGAATGGGGTATATATTTCAACTAAGAGCTCTAGTTGCACGCATTTCACCTGGGCTATACTTTGGCAGGTTCTACTGTTAATAAATGTGCCCTGTTTCAGTTTGCCACAGATGCTTCTACACTTGAAGACGAAGAGCTTTAAGAATAGTATCTAGTCCAGAATTATGTTTCAGAAAGTCTGAAAAAAATATATTCTAATTTCGGGGGGGGGGGGCGGGCAATTTCCACCAACACTTTGCTTTTCAAGCAAGCTGCAGCTGTTATTTCCTGGTAAAATACTAGCTCAAACTGTGTTGTATCCGACCAAATCATTGCAGGAGCCCGATGACTTTCACCAGCACAACCTAAGTTCCTTTC
This sequence comes from Podarcis muralis, assembly GCF_964188315.1. Taxonomy (NCBI): domain Eukaryota; kingdom Metazoa; phylum Chordata; class Lepidosauria; order Squamata; family Lacertidae; genus Podarcis; species Podarcis muralis. Next base: position 91,653,785 of record NC_135655.1, on the reverse strand, counting down.
CTACGCTCTATATGCCCCTGTACGACCCCCCCCCCCATCAGCTGTAGGAGTTCCCCAACCTGTTCTGCTTTGTGAGCAGAAGTTGTTTTGCTTGTACAATGGCCTATTGGATTCACTCCTCTGATAAGTATGTGGAAATTAGTCCCATTTGACATTAATGGAATGTCTTCCAAATAATTTGTTTCCACTTTATTGAATGAAGGTCTGGGGGTTTTCCATATTTACTTTTATTTATTTGATGATTGCTGTTCTTCAGGTAAAACTTCTCAGGGCTGCTAAGAATTTTAAAACAGTAAGTCCATAAAACACTGGGTTGTATCCAGAGCTGTGCAAATAGAAGGCAAGCTCATGCAGCGGATTTTCGTCCTTCCCCCTTCTGCAGCTTCCTGAATTCTCCACAAACACCTCTTCATATGGTTGTGTGGGGAGGGACCTACCAAACATTGTGTCATCCAGTGCTCAAAATGGGAAGAGGAAATTACTTAAAATGGTTGGGGGGGATTTTCCACTAGCTCCATTGTTTGGTAGCCCTCGCTAACTATGGAGCAAGGTTAGACATCTTTGACTACCTAAAGTGGTCTAATAATGCTTCAAATGTATATGCTTCAAATGTATAATGCAGATGGGATCTGCAGTAACAGATCAGCACAAAGGCTTCAAGCCCAGATCTTTGCTTGCTCTATTGGATTTCTGTTTATGTGGAGAATTTTTTAAAAAACATATCTTGCTCTCTGTATTCTATTTGCTTACTCTGCCTGTATGGAAAGACCAGGTGTGATTATGTCTAAGGTGGGGATTTGACTTGGGATTGCCACATTTGACTAAGTTTGTTTTAAATTTGATTGATAGCATTTACTGAAGTGCAGCTGTTACGGTACCTATAGCTATACAGTACAAAGTTTCCTATCCGAAAAATAAGGAGCAGATGCTTTGATGGATGGTTACTGATACTTGGCTTAATCACACAATATAAATATTAAACTCTACTTGGGCTAAAACAAAAATGGCTAGACAGGAAATTTTCTTCAAAGAACTCTTCCGTACTGGAATTTATGTTATCAGAAAGAACAAACATTTTGAGACTCCAAGGCAGGATATAAAGTTGATATTGTAAAGATCTTATATTCTCATTTTAAAAAACCTGATAAAAATCCCACAGAATCAGATCTCTGTTATTTTTCCCAGTGTACAGTATATGACTAAATAATTTGCATGGAAGCAGAACTTGAAAGAGAAGAAAAATGCAGAAGTTAAAGTGACCTCATAAATCCAGGGCAACTGAAGTAGAGGTGAAGAACAAAATACTGTGTATCTTTTAAAAAAAGCAAAAAACTACAATCTTTCTGATAACATGGATAGTTTCTTTTTAAAGCAAGATGTGCAGTGTGTCTTTTTCTTCATTAAGAAATTTCTCCATGAATTTACTAACAATAAAAGGAAAGGTTTTGTGTTATTCCATGTAGAACATGATGTTGTCTCTCCCTAAATCCTGGCCCGGGGGGGGGGGGGGAGTTATTGTTTTCATTTGTTACTATGTTATTTTTGTGTTTCTATATTGTAAACCGTCCTGTGATCCTAGGATGAAGGGCGGTATAGAAATTTAATAAATAATAATAATATGCTTCTGAGCTCTTTGTAACTGTGCAGAATAAGGAAGGGGGGAGCTCATGACCCTGAAGCTCATGCATGTAATGCTAAACCACAGTTTAGTGTTACATACAAATTAGATCAGTGCATATGAAAGTGCAAAAATGACCTCCACAAGAGACACAAGGTTTTTAGCTATGGCCTGTCTGCTTCCTTGATATTGGGAAATTCTTATTGCTGATATTTTAGATGACAGAACCATGGTAAGTTGCCTTATGGAAGTCCAGTACAGTGGTACCTTGGTTTATGAACTTAATCCGTTCTGGAAGTCCGTTCTTAAACCAAAGTGTTCTTAAACCAAGGTGTGCTTTTCCATAGCAGCGGGGGACTCAGTTTACAAATGGAAAACACTCAACAGGAAGAGGAACATGTTCTGCTTCCAAGGCAAAGTTCCCGAACCAAAACACCTACTTCGGGATTTGCAGCGTTCTTAATCCAAGTTGTTCCTAAACTAAGCTGTTCTTAAACCAAGGTATCAACTGTATCATCTTCTTTAAACTACTGTTGTCAGTAATAGGAGCATTACATGTAGGGATGCCAGCTAGCCACTGTTTTACTGGTCCTGCTACCTCACAATGACGGGTACTTTTTAAAAGGACTGGTTGCAGACAACTAAAAAAAAATAATTTTTTAAAATAAATCTGACTGCTTGCTTCCAGCTTTGAGTGGGCAGCAGACCAATGCCCAATAGAAATTACAACTCTAGTGGATTTTTAAAAGATTACTGTATAGACAATGTGCATTCTGTCCAAGGAAAGAGAAATTTAAACCTTGTAGTTTCAAGGGAAGTACTGCAAAAAAAAAAAAAAAAAGCTAAGAAAATGACCACTAGTCCATAGTGTCTAGAAGCGAGAGCTGGGTCTGATACTATATTCCAGGTAAAGCATTTTGGAAGAGTCTTTAAATCAGCAGAATTTTTGTTTGTTTGTGTGTAATATTGCTTTAGAATGGACCTGTGAAAAGGCACCATTCTTTAGAATTTACAAGTGCAGCCTGCTACAAAGTTTTCTATTTTCTCCCTTAATGACCAATTGGTGTTCTGTTCCCAGTCATCACCACTTGGCAAAGTGAGATCACTATTAGAACTGAGATCACTATTAGCTATTTTTCCTAAAGGTTTTTGTACTTTTGAAAACCTTGATGTGCCCTGAAGCTTGACGGTACCATCTTCTTGCTTGTGGGTTGTGTTTTGTTGGCTACACAAACAACGGCACACGCAGCTGTACATTGGAAATAGAGGCATTCTGATCTATGTTTGTGCTCTCTGGCATGGGTGATAGCTTTAACTCCCTCTAAATCAGTAGGCTGTTGAGAACTTGATGCTAACCAGAACAAAGCTATCTTTGCAATACAGGCATTCTTTTGAAGTGTATCAAATGGGAAACCTTACACTGCTCTGAACCTGTGCCTGATATTAGGGCTGCATGTTGTCTCTGCCATGTCTCAGGAGAAAGACAGTAGCCTGGCTGTATGAGGAGGTATGAAGATGATGAACATGGTTCTTTTTTCCAGTCTAAAATTCATTTGTCATTCATTTATTTATTAGTTTGCTTAGTTTAATTATAATTTTTCTGGAGAGGGGGTACTTTAAGGAACCAGTGTCTCATTTATGCAACTGTGAGACATTTTTGATTCCTGCATAGGAAAAACAGAAAAATTCTAATGAGTACGAAATCTGGTGTATAGCCCTTGCTGTCAAATAATTAGTGTGCCTGTACTGCAAAAAGCTGGGTTACCAGAAGCCACTAGTAAATGATTTCTCAGTGCACTTAAAACATAATGCAATCCTCACCTTATTGTTCTTATAGTCCAGGACACCAACAGATGTTGCAAGAGAACCAGTATTATGGCACAGGCTTATAGCAGGCCCACTATAGGGACCCACTAAGCACGCTTATAGGGACCCACTAAGCACTTTGAGAGAAGACATGCTTCAGCTGTGCTTTAAATGCAACCTGTGTACAACAGCAGTTCCCAAACTTTTAAAGTCATAGAGTTGTTAGTTGATGTTTTATCATATAGCAAAATTTTGATACAAACTTATTTTTCCCCATTGAAAGTCATTAAAAATGGAAGTTAAATATTGTTTTCTCAAAACACTAGTGTTGCACATACATATCTTTGGCATAAGGACAATATTTTCACCTAGCACCTACATAGACACTGAACCGAATGACAGTAGTATTGATGATGGAGGGTACTTTTAAGCATTTGGACATGTTAAACATCAAGTTTCACTTCATTCAAAATGTTACTTTCCCCACTAATTTCAGAGAAATAAGGAACTTATTTAACTACGTAAACAAAAACCAATAACAAAAAACAGAGTAAGGCAAAACATTTGAGAACGAATTCAAAGCAGGTATTGTAAATCAACAATATGTTACATACATACATATGCTAGTTAGAACTTTTTTTTACAGTTGCAAAACCAAAAATGTCACTTGGCATTGAAAAAGAACGATAAAGTATAGCTCGGGAACTTAGATTCTAATGAGAGGTATGGGACTGTTTTGATTTGCACAATGTTGCTATCACTGGTTAAATTTGGGACAGCTGCAACCAAATATCTGGCTCTGCATTGAGGCATGATCTGTAGTTTGTTTTAGTAGCTAGATAGGCAGAGAACCCTGATTGTACAATAACAGCCCCTCTTTGAACGACTCTTCAATATGCACCCTCATTGGTTGTGATGCAGCAGGAGGCTATGAGGTGCATAACTTCAGTGATGGCACCCTGGCTGTGGAATACTCTGCCTAGAGAGGTTCATTGGTGTGAATCTTGCTGTTATTTGGTTCCAGGCAAAGGCCTATTTATTTCCCTAGGACTTTTATTATGTCTTAGCTTTAAGTCGTTTTTATGCACTGCAAATGCTGTATACATGCTTTTATTGTTGTAAAACATTACCTTTCTTGTTTTGAGCCACCCTGAGAGTTGCCTGTAAATACCCTGGGTTGCCTGTAAATACTAAATTGCCTGTAAATGCTAAATTGCCAACCTCACGTCACAGACTAAGAGATGACAGCTTATCAAAAGCCACCAGCAGAATCCATGGCATGATGAGATTTAACTGGGGAAACCTTTGGTTCATACAGCAGTCTTAGCCACCATGTTACACTAGGAGCTCAAGATCTTTATGCCTACTGAAGAACTTCGTAAAGCTTGAAATCTTGCAAAATTTATTTGATCTTTAGTAAAGATATTTTTTTAATTTTAACCTAACAACATTTCAACAGGGACATTGTGATTAAACTATCCGTTCCAAAAAGGGACAGAAGAACCCCAATTTTACAGCATAACACAACAGCTTATTAGTTTCTTTCTTGAGTTGCTTCTGGTGATTTTTTATTTATTTTTTGTCCTAGTGGGTTTTGCAATACAAACCTGCTGTTGTTCTTCAATAATCTCTCTTCCTGTGCCAGAGGCTTTTCCTGAAATGAATACTTGAGCATATCATAATTTTCCTGACAGATTCCTGAACTGATTTGATAAGCACTGAAAGTAGTTCCTGGATTATTTGCTGTGCTGATGCTTGGAAATAGCTTGTACTGAAGGACCTAACCTGCAAACATTCTTTTAGAAATTTCATAGAAAATATGTGTGGAAAATTGCAGGTGCCCTGGGCAGCTCCTCATGTTTCACTTGGAACTAATGCTATTTTATTTCACAAATTTAAATATGTCATGAGATAGTGCAGGCATGCAATTTTTGTCATCCACATTTAAGCATTATAAATTTCTAATGCCTGGTATATATTCTCCAGTAATTCACAGGTTAATTTTGGTTAAAGGCATTCTTAGTCTAATGTCTGACAGCTTTGCCCTTCTCTGAATGGGCAAAGTATTCCAATGTGCGTTCCCATAGACAATTGACATAGCTAGTCAACAACTCTCATGACCTGGTATCATGTGATGTTGCTTTTTAATGGGGGAGAATCCAGCAGCTAGCTGGAAACACAAAGTGGGAAATGCTGCAGAAATATAGGCACAGATTTTGCTCAGCCCTACTTTCTTTTCAGGGTTGGTCAAAGGAGGGTATAAAAGTTCCACCTGTTGCATAAATAAATGACATACTGCTGAGAGCTCTGTAATGCTTAAAAAGGAAGATAGATGTTGCCTGCAGCGTAATGATTTATCATGACAGTTTACCAAAAAGTAGCCTTTTGCTATAATTCTGTCTGAGACTTCTGCTAAAAACACAAAAGAGCATTTTTAATGTCTTGCATCTATGTGTCCATTATGAAGACATGCATTTCCCTCCAACAACAACCTTCTTGCAACTCAATTCTGAAAAATCTGGTATTCTGAAGGGACACAATTCTGTGATAAAGACCAAGCAAGCCCTATTTGGGAACAATTGAAGTCCTGTGCCTTTTAATATTATATATAACACTTGATTCTACAGCAGTCACTGAGCATTATAACTGTAGAAATGTGAGAACATGAGTGGTAAAAAGATCCTATACAGCTTTGGAAAAAATAGGATTTCTCTATTTGCCTTCTGTTTCAGGAAATTGAAACTTTTTGCCCTTCCATATAAGATAAAACAAGTGTTTTTAATTTGCAGGGCACAATTGTATGAGAAGTATTTTTAAAGTGGTACCTGAGTGCTTTAATATCTTCATTATAGCCTGTGAGGTAAGTTAGGTTGAGGTAATGGTGACTTGCCCAAGATTACCCAGTGAGCTTCCTGACAAAGCAGGCATTTGATCCTAGATCTTCCTCGTTTAGTAAACAAACTTGGCTCACCAAGTTGCAATTAGTTGCATTAGATGGACAGGGAATTAGGCATTCCCAGCAGCAACCACAAGTTGCAGCAGAGGTATAACCAGGATAGGAGAGGTGTGTGTTCCTTGAAGTTGAAGGATTGCAAGTGTGCAATCTGTACTTTTAACCTCTGTACAAATTCTCAGATCTTCTTTGTTCCATATGCGGGTTTAGGGTTACATGCGTATGCCTTAAATTGGCACTGACACATTGGTGGTATTCAAGTGCAGATGAAACATTTGCACAATTAAGGACTAAAGTTGAATATTTTTCCATCTCAAGGTGTTCCAGCCTAATCTCTAAATATGCATAGTGGAAGCTTAGTTAGCTACACCTCAACATCTTGATGTTGCTATCCTTATTTGAGGGTAATTCAGCATTGCAATATGGTGATATTTCCATCAGGGCAAGCATTTGGGTTTGCCAAATGGAACGATCCCTCCTTTCCTCCCCCTGCGTGCTGCTCTGGGTGTTCTCTGGAACTACCCAATATAATTTTTTGCAGAAAAAAAAGGGGAAGACAGTTGTGCAAGCAGACGTCCTGGGGCAGGGCTTCTGATGGGACTCATTAGGGGAATCCCACACATATATTCATGCATATTCATTCCAGTTTTGCTAAAAAGCACTTATGTAATACTGTATATTTAGTTGAGTCAATATATCACATCTGACTCCTACTTGCATGTGGTGATGACACATGACTTTGGGCCCTGAAACCATTGGGTGCATCCTCCTCTGGGGCAAAGCCTAGACAAGCATTGTGGCCAATGTATTGTATTTTTATTGTATTTGTATGCAACCAATTGCCATCTGTTGTAATTATGAAGATAGCTGACTGTAAAGCAGCCAGGGAAGGAAAGTTGGAGGAAGTAGGAAGTAGAAAATTTAAGTGTGGAGGAAGGAGTGGCCAAGGCGAATGCATCTGTGGTAGGGTCAGCTGCTGAGTAAAGAAGGCAAGAAAAGAAAGGTTAGAGGTGATGAAAGCCTAAGGAAGGTGTTGGATGAGATGATGTTGGCAATGGAAAGTGGGATTGTGTACCTTGAAGACAATATAGAGAACAATGGAGCAAAGCTAATTGTGAACAGGAAAAGGATGTCAGAACTAGCACTTGCTTGGAGACTTGAGCTTTGCCGATCATCATAGCTATGTTTTCTTGTACATACTTACCATTTGTTAAGAATCTCTTTCTAATTGCTGAATAATATAAGAGAATCTGGATTACACCAATTCCAAATCTCCAGCTAACTCCATTGTAATAATGATCCTATGCATACATTTTCCGGAACATTTTTGCTATCTCCTTTATTTGTGAGGACAGAAAAGTACTATAGTTCTAAAATGTCGTTTTGTCTTAGGACAAACAATTCAAAGCATGTGCAGCCACTTTTAATAGAATACTGAAATAGATGTTTTTGCTGCGTTCAGATTAATGTGCCATGGTGACTAATGGTAGAATCAACTTCTGTGCAAGAGCCCTACCAGTTTCTTGTAAGGAAACCTGGAAAACAATAAGATGATTGTCAACAATATGATTTGCAGCTGCTGTCTGCTTTTCTGCTAACAGACCATGTCTTTTGTAGATAGCTCATAAATACTTCACTGTTGGGAGTACTATAAATGTTGGCTTAGTTGGAGCTTCTCCACTCATCCTTGGAGTAATTTTTGTATTTATTGGAAAAGCCACAGCTTCCACAGTGGTGGTTCATTGCTTTGGCTTCAGGGGCTTTCCAAACGGACCTATTTTTCCTCTGCTGTTGCCATTCCTCTGCTGTTGCATTTTGTCAGTTCATTCATCTGTTACCTTAGTTAATGATGTGGAGTTTCTGTTACTTTATATGAGATGAGAGTGAAAAGCCATGAGGTGAGAGCATAGGATGTTCCCTTCACATTAAGTTACTTGAATAAGGTACTGCAGTAGATGGGCCAGGTAAAATAGAGCACGAGGGGACCAGTAATTAAGATTATAAAAGTCATTTGAAGCTATCCCAGAGAGTTTGTCTTGTCTCTGTTTCCTGCAGTGGAAATAGCCAGACTCCCTGTGGGTAGACTAAGGTTTTTAGCAGAGGGCTTTTCTGGGTAATACATTGTCCCTAAGCATATTTCAGAGCAATTATGGTGTGATAAGTACACAAATTGTGACCTGGCCTGACTAGCCTTCCTGATTGCCATTGAAGACTATGGTTTTTGTCCTATTGTATGATCAGGCCAGGAGCAACAAGAGGCAGAGCGTTCTTGATGGCTGGTTTTCCTTCCTTTGAAAATCAGTTGCATTTTTAGATAGTGGTTGAAAACTTTTAAAAATATATGATCTGTGGGTTTTAAAAAAAAAATACTTAAGGCCCATGGTTTTAAAATCTAAATTGTTAAAAATATTGTTTATGAGTTATGATTGAGATGAAATGCCCTCCTACTTTGCTGCTCCACCTGTGGGCGGTGAAATGGGAGACATCCCTCCACAAACAGCTGCCATTTGTTCCTCTAAAGGTTCATCAGGGTGACACTACATGATGTGTGGTGTTTCTGTTAGAAAGATTTCTGTGTACCAACAACAACAACAACAACAACAACAACTATTATTATTATTATTATTATTATTATTATTATTATTTATTATTTATACCCCACCCATCTGGCTGAGTTTCCCCAGCCACTCTGGGCGGCTCCCAATCAGTGTTAAAAACAGTACAGCATTACATATTAAAAACTTCCCTGAACAGGGCTGCCTTAAGATGTCTTCTGAATGTCAGGTAATTATTTATCTCTTTGACATCTGATGGGAGGGTGTTCCACAGGGTGGGCGCCACTACCGAGAAGGCCCTCTGTCTGGTTCCCTGTAGCCTCACTTCTCTCAATGAGGGAACCGCCAGAAGGCCCTCGGCGCTGGATCTCAGTGTCCGGGCTGAACGATGGGGGTGGAGACGCTCCTTCAGGTATACAGGACCGAGGCTTTAAAGGTCAGCACCAACACTTTGAATCGTGCTCAGAAACGTACTGGGAGCCAATGCAGATCTCTCAGAACTGGTGTTATGTGGTCCCGGTGGCCACTCCCAGTCACCAGATGTCATCATTCAGGGGCTGGGTGGGTTGGGTGAGATAGTGGCTGCCAGGAAGAATTGTGGTGGCAAAGGTATGCCTCCTGAGCATGTTCTTTCAGGTTTCAGACAAACAACCCCTAAACATGGGTGTTCCAAATAGCCATTGTGGCTAATAGATCTGTTTTCCATGAATGTTACTAGCCTATGGACTCATTACCTAAAACAGATGGATAAATCAATGCAGCAAAATTTACTTCCATTTGCAATGAAAGGGAAACAGAGCTAAGAGTTCCATGGGATGAAGTCCTAAAGCACACAGTTAAAGATGAGGTAGAGTCAGGCTACTTAGATACAGTGTTGACTAATAATTCAATAATGTTCTGATTTTGAGGGATTTTGTTAAAGACATTGCTGAAATTTTTCCTCTGCTACTTTGGATTGCTTGGGGGAAGATCTCAGTAGTGGCATTCTTCAAATGTGAACTCCCAGAGCAGTGATTTATTAGCACTGCTTACATATGGAATAAGAAACTTAAGCAATGCCAGATGTTGAGTCAAAATATGACAGCTTATGCGGCAAGCTGAAGCATGCATTTGATCCTCTCTCTTTCAATGCATGGATGATTTTGAATGAGATAGAGTTAATTCTCCTTTTGAGTTGAATGATGATGTTAATCTAAGCCATCTAGGATTCTAGACCAGGCATTGTTAAGCACTGGGAGCCATGTTAGAACGTAGGTAAATAGCCTCTTACCATATTTTGTTGCTATCAAGCATGCCGTGATTTTATCGTGTGCCATTTCTGGTGTCATATTGAATCTGGAATTTGATTGAAAACTTTAATGGATACTTAAGACTCATTGATGGCAGTGTGTGTTTGCAATAATTTGTGTGGTTTCCAAACATTGAGCAATGAACATAACTATTCAATGAAGACATTTATTATTTTGTAAGAAGAGCCCTAGGTGTTACTAGTCTCAATTGGGCAAGTTTTCAGATTCATGGGTTAAGGTAGGAAATCCCAAGAACTGAAAACCACAATAGGTTAGAGGCAATTCACGTGTCATCTGGGACACTGCCTCTAAAGATTAACTTTATATCCATGGTAGATGTCTTTATTTATCATTGTTAATATGTACCTTCATAAAAAATATAAGCAGCTTACACAAAATGATACAAGATATTCATTAAAATTCCAATAAAAGCTGACCTTAAAAGGGTTGACAACTGAACGTTTTAGTGTAACCATGTGATTATAAAGTCAGCATCGCAAGCAAGACAAAAACTCTCATGCACTTGGGGATATATAATTTGTAAAGCTTTGCAAACTCGTTCTTGATTAGAGCTTGAGAAGGGTAATAAAAAGGATCATGGTGTTCAGAATGGAAGAAACTCACCTTCTTATGACATTGCATGTTGTACTGGTAATGGTACAGCATGTCTTGTTACTCTTCATTGGGCTTCTGAGCAGAAATTTACTGCAGGAGTTCAAGGTCTATGTCATTTAAATAGGTCTTGAAATATTGTAACTAGCTTATATGTGTTTAGCCTACTTCTGGTTTCAGGTTAGACCAGAAACAGTTTGTTGTGGAGGTGGATTGAAAACATATCAAGATTCTTCCATTATCTGAAGTCTGTACAAACCAAGGCATTGGTGCTGTCATTTATTGAAGAAGAAAGAACAGTTGCAAAATATTCAGAGAAAGCCCTAGTAGCTTTTTGAGGGGACTTTTTAATGTTCTGTGGAACTTTCACTCAAGTTTACAATGCTCACTGAATTCAGGGCCAATTCAGACATTACGTGGCTGGCTGGATGTTCTACATATCCACAATGTGTTTCCTGCTGAACACCTTAATACCAAAAAGGATACGAGTATCTGTAAACCTATTAATATTACAGTGGTACCTCAGGTTAAGTACTTAATTCGTTCCGGAGGTCCGTTCTTAACCTGAAACTGTTCTTAACCTGAAGCACCACTTTAGCTAATGGGGCCTCCTGCTGCTGCTGCTGCTGCTGAGCCGCTGAAGCACGATTTCTGATCTCATCCTGAAGCAAAGTTCTTAACCTGAAGCACTATTTCTGGGTTATTGGAGTCTGTAACCTGAAGCGTATGTAACCCGAGGTACCACTGTACTACAATTTATTAAGGTCCCAGAGCAGGATACAACAATTAAAACACAAGAGTCCATAAAATTGGGATGCTGCAGTTGGCTATAACTCAGTCCCTGTCACATATGCATTATGTGTTCACACACATAGGGCCTTACCCCACTTACTAGTGGAGACAGGTTAGACAATCAGCATGCAATGTGAATTGGTCCTCACTTGGAAGTAAGCTGCATTTCAATCTTTGTTCCTTTCTTTTGGGTGAAAGCAATCCTCCACCGCTTTACTCTTAGGAATCTGTAGGGCCTGTGTAAGGAGTAGACAGGGCTATAAATAAGGGCTATAGCCTTAAGCTGCAGAGCATTAGATAAGTGGATAAGTCCTCACCCATTGTGGATGTGTTATTAAATGCAGATGTTTCTGCAGAGCCTGAAAGAGTTACCAGAAAAATTAATTTTTTATTTATAGAAAAACCTGCTGCAGTTCTGGAATTGGTCCACCATCGGCATCAAACTGAGGTAACTGGCAGCTTGTTTTAGAATCGCCAGACATTTTTATGGCAGGAATACATCTTTTCAGTGCAGGGGTTAGTTCCATATGAAATGTGTTTCAAACTCTAGCTTGAAATGTAAATCCTCACAAACAGAATAATTCACCACTTGCTGCTTCTCCTTATTCTCCTCCCCCCCCCCCCCCAAGTACTGTGTCAACTGATGAAGCTGCAAGGCAATGTGGGCTAACAAAGCTCACAAAAGTGAAGCCCTTTGTTCATCAATCAGCCTGATTTTCTTAGGAAGAACTCTCTCATCCTTTTGGATGCATGTGCCCCTCCTGCTGTTCTTCCTCAAATTGGAGGCTTGATGTTTGCAAAATAAAAACACATGGAAAAAATTGAAATGTAGCTTATGTATGAGGGAGAGCCAAAAGATGGTCAAAGGAGCCTATGAAACTAACCGTAAGTGAAGAATTGGATAGGAATGACATAGTATGGTCCAATTGGAGCTAAGGGAAATTAGAGTGATACGTTCTATCATGAGGGAAAACTAATAATTTGGAATAGCATCCAGAAGGAGAAAGGCACATTACTTTGTGGCCTGTGTTATTTGAAATTGGACTGGATGATAGGAAGAGATTATAATATTTTCCAGGGAGGAATCTACCATCTATTTGTTTTGTTAAATCAATTCCTTCTCCTGCAAGCACTTCTGACATTGGTGCCCGTGTTTATCCAAACCTCTCACTGCTTTTGACAGACTGTAATCTAGAGAATATGCTTGGATCTGCTTTGTTGTGACATTATTAGATTAATACCAATGGCAGTGCCAGAGAAACCTGAGTTATGCCTTAGTTCATTCAGTCTGCTGTTAACTGCCACTTCAGAAAATCTTTAGTTTTCGTTTATTTTACACCAGATGATGATAAACTGCATGATTGCTTGTGTGAACATCAGGAAGCTAAGTTTCTCATTAGTAAATTAGCAGAGGAGAGGACAGTGATTCTTAAATTCTGGGTTGTTACTTTCTAGTGGATTACCAGATCTTTGTAGGTCAGCTCCACCCTTCCTATGGTGTGAGGAATGTTTGCCAGTCTTCACAAAGATTATTGTTATAGTATAGTATTTTCCCCTAGTTGCAGAAGGAAATAGCTAAGACTGCAGCTGGACATTGTATTGTTATGCTTGTCCTTGGAGTTTAACATTCTGTGGAAACTTCTCCATGAGGATCACTGCTCATGCTGCAAATGTACTGCATCCTCATTTACAGATGCATTCCCATGTTAGCTGTTTTCTACCATGGACAGCCCTAAAACCCCTTTTTTTTGACTCCTCCTTCCAGTTGATTTTGTATGTGCTTTTCAGTTTTCTTTACAATAAATGAAATTAAAACACACACAACATATTTGTGGGGAACAACATATTGTTAATTGGTGTTGGTCTTTGTTACTTTGTGAGAACTTTGTAACTGCCAAGGACACCACCTGGTGGATAATTTTTTTATCCTGTTTATGTCGTAGCTCAAAATAACTGTGTAAATGCATTCAGTGCGATGGACTATATGTGAAAAGTTTATATCATTTCCTGGACTACATGTGTTAAGCTTGTATCATTTCCCAGGCTAAATCCACTGGTTTAAGAATTGCTTGATAAAATGCCATGATGACCCATTGGCACTGGTCAATATGTCAGTAGGTAACTTTGCATGGTCTTGCTGGTGACAGTTCCACATCTTCACATTTCTGCAGTTTAGAAATTGAATAGCAACATGCAGGAGAAAAAGCGCATTAAAAATCAGATGTTCCATTAACTTCCAGCCTTACTGATTCCTTAACTAAATTTACAGTTTTCAGCTCTAGTTAAGAATGTTAGGCACTCCTCTTGATTTATTCTGTTGGAACGAAATATATGGTCCAGTGAATATTTGAAATTCGGAATGTTGACATTCAGAATGTAAATGTTGGATTTATTATTTTGTATAAAATACTTATGTACTGTCTTGTATCCTATTTGGATTTTAAGGAAGTGTAACACTCAAAATGTATATCATAATATGGACTGAAATAAAACAGAAAATAAAGCTCATTCAAGGCAGAAATAGAAATAACAACAATTTTTAAATGTCTGAATGAATCAACATGTTTTTTGCTTTGTGCAAAACAAAATGTAAATCAAGCACTCTCTTTAAGGAGGGGATTCTGTAACTAGAGTGCAACCGCTGAAAAAGTCTTCTCCTTTGTGACTGAGTAATGTAGCTTAGATAAAGGCAACACCTGGAGAAGACCCTCAGCAGAAGATCTTAATTCATAGACAGGTTGGTATGGAAATAGGTGCTTCTTCAGGTGTTTGCCCCCCGGAATTGGGAGAAATAGCTACTTTTGGATATTTGTGAAATTCATTTTGGGTAAAGTTCAGCTTTTATGTGTGATAAAATGTTAACCAGATTTTGCACACACACAGTGTTACGCACGCACACTTAACACTCAAAAAACACAACCAGGTCTATTTTGCCATGGGTGGTATTTGACCCTGTCTAACGAGGCTGATGAACATTGCTTCTTCTAAATGCCTCTCATAGTGAATGCATCTGATAATGAGGCCTGCAAATGTCATGCTACAATAAATCTGTTAGTCTAGACAGCCATTTGACAGTAGAATATGGTCTAATAATTTTGGCTCACGATTGTGCTTCTCAGAATTTCTCATTTCTGGCTTTAAAATTTCAAAAGACAGAAAAAAGCTTTGTCTGGGTAGCTGCCTGCTGGAGCAACATTGCTAGTTTTAACAGCTTGATGCACCCAATAGTTTCATTTCTTTTTCTTCAGGTTTTTGCCATTTGGCTCAAAACAGTTTGTATGTGTTTAACAGATATGGCTTTAGAAAATACTTTCCACCGGCTTATGAAGTGTTCTGCATTTCTTCCAGATAAAGTCACCTTCTGTGTTTGTTTCTCTCTCCCACCCCCCACCCCTTCTCACTCTCCCCACACCATCCCCAATCTTCCTGCACCCAATCTTTCTAGGTCAGAGGCATCCCAGAACCCCAAGTCACATGGTACAAGAATGGGCAACTTCTGACAGAGGGAGAGCGCTGTGTAGTGGACCGTAGCATTCGAGGACTTTTCAGCTTAATTATAAAAGGGGTGCAGGAGGAAGATGGTGGGCCATACACCTGTGAGGCCCGGAATGCTGGTGGCGTTCGTCAGGTGACAGTAGAATTAACAGTGGAAGGTAAGGGTCTTGCCATTCTGTTGCATGCTATGTATAGCATGCTTTACCCTGGTAGCAAATGAAGGGAGAAGTAGATTGAAAATAAGCAGGAAAAGCTTATTAAAATGATAAGGCTTTCTGTAAGGCAGAAAATGAAACGCTGGCTATTCCTGTGCCTTCCCCTCCAAGGAGAAGGAGAGCATAGGCACCAAAGCTAAAGTAATTTCCACATTGATAGTATCAGCTCTCTGCAATGGCTGCCACTAAGTACAGAGCTTGTGGAGTGCTGGGGATCCACTTTAAGGCTATGTTTTGCTGCTATGAGTGCAGATGACCCCAGTTCCTGATGGTGTGGCCTTCTGTTGAGTAGCAGGACAGGATGATTGGCCTGATCCTCTTCCTCCTCCAGTCTGGCCTGTTTCAGCAGTATCTGTTTTGCTTTTCTTTGCAAATATTTATAACACTAATACTGAGGTTTCTGTACGTGTTTTGTGTGTGGCTTATTCGTGTAAATCATCCAGATTCAGCGCCTTAGAGTGTTCAAAGTGGTTCATGCTGATTATCTCACTAATTCTTAACAATAACCCTATCAGGTAGGTCAGTGTTATTATCATGATATTATCATGATATTTTCAGGTCTTCTTGACGGGGCAATGAGGGGGAGTGTGGGCATATGCTAACTATCATTGGCTTCTCCACTGCATGCCTGTGATAAGCTTGCAAGCCTTTGCACATTGGAGGGCGAATGCTTTACTCATGGAGGCTCTCCACGTAATTTAGAACCCCGGAGATACTATAGAGAATGCAGAACTAACTGGTACATCTCTGCCCTGCCCCACATCAGGTGAGAAGGAGGCCTGGGTAAGGCTGTAGTGGCTTTCCTATGGCTTCCTGGTGAGATCACCTAGTGCAGGTGAGATTTGAGCTGGAGGCATTCACAGCTCATTCTTTACCACTGTGCTTTTTTATTTATTTTGCGCTTGAATAAGAAGATATTATTATTTATGGAAGCTTCTTTTGCTCAGGCTTCCTAGGTCAGTTCATACTACAGTACTGTTCTGCCCCCAAAAAAGGGGGGGAGGGCGTATTTACCATTTAGTTATGTTGGCTTGGGATAATCCTGCCCATGTCCAGTAGATGGTGCTAAACATACAGTTAATAATACATTCCTCATATCTTGACTCTTGTATAAAACATTTATTTTTTTGTCTTTATGGAGAGAAATAAAAGGTGACAAATTTAGATAGGTGAGCTTAAGTCAAACTGGACTACTTTTGGAAGTAAATATAAATGCACTATTGAAAAGTAATTAGTAATTTTTAGAAATGGCAATGGACATTTCACAGCTTGGTGAAGTTATCCCTTCGTATATGTGGAGAAATTATAGTGAAGAGTAAGACAGCTTTTTGTTTTGTATATGGGACTCAGTTTTGGACTCCTGTTTCGTTGGATGAAAAGCACACCACACCAAATGGCTCATCCGTTACTACCGTTGTGGCTTCTCCACCTCTAGAGTGATATATAAACAGCAAAACACACATACACGCAAGACATGGAACTTAAATGCTTCCCCCATTTGCCGCAGAGGGAAAACATATTGCCACCTTGTATCATATATTTTACTAGAAATTGATGGAAGGATGGCTTTTTAATTTTTAATTTTCTATAGCCAGCGTCCCTAAATCTGAAAGAAATTGCAGCCCTGATTAGTATTTTTATTGTATTTCTTTCCTTCTATTTTCTGCTTCCAGGATCTGTTTTGAAGAAGTACAGTCTGCCTTCTGGTGCCAAAAGTTCTGGGTAAGAATTCCAGTGGTTTTCACATTTCTAGAGCGGAAGAATACTGATAGCTTTTGGAATATGCACACATTTTGAAATACTTCCCCCTCCACACTTTCTTGAGCAACATTGACCCTTGCTATTAGCAATATCAATTTTGCTCAAAACATTCCTTGCAACTAGGACAGACTTACAGAAAATTGCTGTACATTTACCAGCCCCTTGAGGCTTCTCAGCTAACTGATTGTCCCTTTTGTTCTCTCTTTCCACCTGTCTACCTTTAAGGCCAACTAGATACCAGCTGAAATGTATGAATGCATGTCATGTACCTTTTTAAAATGTAAATAGTAGTGTGTGGTTGCGGGGGTCGGGGGGCAGACAATAGCATCATGTCTCTCCGCAAACTGCTGTGGACATGAGAGGAATTTGTGTGTGTGTGTGCGCGCGCCAGTGAACACTTTCCTCCTGTGGCTAATAGCAGTTTCAGGGGTGATTTTTCCCACTTTTCCCACATGCTGTGCTCCTGAGCAATGTATTAAGTGTATTGTTGCTGAGTCTAAGTAGCCCACTATTCTTTTCTTTCTTCAAGTTAAAAGTGAAGGCAAGGCAAGTGAGGCTCAAAGCAATTGTTTTTCAACTCATGTGATTTCTGAGACCATCTATATTTCTAGTTGCCTACAAAAATCTTCACCATGACCTTATTTTATTCAGAATTATCAAGTTGCCCCCAAATTGTCGTCTTTACATTGATGTGACTGCTCCTTGGGCTGAGGCCATATGTGGTTTTTCTTAGTGTTCTGATACGTTGTGGAAGCAGAAAGAGATGGGCACAACTTGTTGGCTTATGGGTAAGCTGTTGTGTGAAATGCACATGGCCCAAGAACATTTGTTTCGTTTGCTTGCCTGAAAACCACAACTTCAACTTCAACTTCACCCTGCTAATGCGTGGTTGTGTATTTGCTGTTGAAATAGGCCTTGACAATAGTAATTTGCATGGGTTTGGGTCATGCTATAGTATTGGCTCATATTTCAAGGCTGTTTATGAATGAGAGCGACCAGCTCAGTTGACTTGGTATTGATGATTTCATCACTGAAGTAGCTTGTTCCTTGAGTATGAGCAGAGATGGGCCAACACTATAAAGATTTTTTAATGCTGGTCATTTAACTCTGCACCTTAAATGTAGCAGCAGGTGGCTGAAAGGCCAATTCCAGCTTTTGATTTAGAGTTGCTTTTGTAAACATGTTTATGGCTGAATTTTCAGAAATGCAGGTTCTATGAATTTTCATTCTTAAATCTTGGGGGGCTGGGGTGGAATTTAAAAGATTATGGTGTAAAACAAACCTCAGTCATCAACTAGGTGTCCTCAAATCACACGATTCTTCACCTTTTTTTTTTTTTAAAAGAGGGTGTCTCTTGGCTTTTAAGATTTGGAGGGATTACTAGTAGATCACTTGGCTGCACCAGTTGACTGGGTCACTCTGTAGGCAAAAGGGCGACATATCCCACATTTCTGATGTGCCAGCATTTCAAATTGATTCTAAAATCCAGCCAAGCCAAAGAGTGAAAGCGGCATGGCACCTGCCATTGCTACAGAATAAATTCCATGTATGCCTGCACCATAACTTGCCATTGAACTCCTTTGTAGGTGCCTGTGTTAAATTTTTACAGAAAGTATGCATGCAAGCTTTGCTGCCTCATAGAACTTCCATTGTGGTTCTTGATGCTGAAGGACTGGCCCATCTCTGTTCTAAATGCACTTGTTTATATGCTCTGCAAAACAATGATTGGATTTTCTGCAAAACTATGTCTGACTTGGGCCCCTTTGTAAAGAGTATGACTACCTGCTTTTGGATGAATTGGCCAGAGGCATCCAAATTGTTACAGAAGTCCAGTTAAGTTAGGGTGCTATTTTATTAGAGAGTTAGGGGGTCTGTATTAGTTCCTTTAGTTCCTATTTTATTCTAAACAAAGTTGGACAGTTTCTTAGATAACTGAAGGAGAATGTTGAGAAGATCACCCAGTTTTGCTGGAGGATTGTTACAGAAAGATAGGCAGTTTTATCAGATTTTGGACAGTGGTGATTCTGCTACGTAGTGGAATATTCATGGACATTTGTCCAGTAAGAGAATTTCTATTGTATGTGGCAATTAGACTGTTCTTTGTTACTTATGAACAACCAGAGCTGTCAAAGAGCATGCTTGTATGTGTTGTGTGCATATTAAATGAAGGCATCTGGCAAAATGGTGTTCCATTTTGGGAGGAACCTATGGCAATGATCATTATGTAAGCAGCTACCCTGCATTCCCTTTTTAAGGGCACTCGTGACCTATCAATCAGCATTGTTCCATACCTTTCCATATATCCAGTTGTTTACTTTATATTTTGTACGTAGGTATGGATAAAGTGCAAAATGCAATTTCTGATTGTGTCTGGTCTGAAGGGAATTAATATACAAAATGTGGTACATGTTTCTTTCAAGTAGTCAAAAGGGGTGGCTGGCAAAAGTCAAGCCTCTGCTTCCTAGTATTTTCATATGACATATGCCCTCTTCAAACTTGCATTTGGTACATGCATTATGTAACTGTACCTTAGAATTTTTTAAAAAGTGCAAATAGGTTCTCAAAAAGGACACCATATTGTCTACCGTAGGGGTGGGGAACAAGTGACCCTGCAGCTATTGCTGAACTCAACTCCCACCATCCTCAGCCATCATGGCCAATGCTTAGAAATGATGGAAATTGTAGTTTAACAACATTGGGGGCCACAGGTTCCCACCCCAGTCTACTGCCTTCATTGTTTTAATCACCTGAACACTGTTCCTAAAACACATTTAAGTAGCACAATTTAAGAAGTAACAATCTCTTTAAATATAGCTATAGTAATTACTGAGCTCTGATAATATTGTTTCCTTTCCAGTGGTAGAGTTACTGTTCCATTGGTAGAGCAACGACCAAGCATCTGGGGCGAGTGCCCACCCAAGTTTGCTACAAAACCCAATCGGGTCATAGTGCGAGAGGGACAGACTGGTAAATTCTCCTGTAAGATAACTGGACGACCTCAGCCTCAAGTCACTTGGTTTAAGGTACAATTATCTGAGAGGATTTCCAAATTCACCTCTCCTAAAAGGAATGAAACCCAAAGCCTTGTTTATTTGAACTTGTGTACTTTGAAGTATCTTTAGCCACAGTTTTTCATGGTCAGATTTTTTTAAGTTTTCAACCTGACCATGAAAACTTAGTTTCTTCAATCTTATTCCCCTGTGAGAATAAATTATGGGGATACATGTCAGAGCACTCCCATGATAAATTATTCAAGTAAGCACACTGAAAGACATGGAAAACTTGCAGTGGAAGTATGTTCTGTAACCTTGTACACAAAATTAAGTTGAGATATCTTGGGGAAAGTATTGCAATAACATTTTAATTAATCATAAATTTATAAACCTTTACATACTGAGAACTCAGAAATGGCAACTATACTGCAAAATGCATGATGGAATTCAACATTGCAATCTTTCAGTCAGTGCAAGCATTTTTGCTTGCCACACGGAACAATCTCACATCTCCCCTTGTGTGTTGTTCTGTGAGCTCTTCTGACCTTCCAGAGGAGATTTGGGGGAGGATGGGGGGGAGCCCCATTGTGCTAGTGGGAGTCCTTGTACTGGCTTCTGCTAGCATACCTGGTTAGTTGAATCCAGACCATTGTAATTGAGACTGAATTTACCGTAGTTTGCAAACTATTTTGCAAGGGCTAGGTTTTCAGGCTGTGGCAAATATGTCTTTTGACTGAAGAATTCACAAAGTTCTGGCTTTGGGTTATGGCAACTGAGCCTTAAAATGTCCATATTCTGAGTGTGTCTTATCCGTGGTGTAAATCAGATTATCTGGAATGCCTGAGGTCTGGTCACTTGGGAGTATTCTAGTAGTATATAAACATGCCACAGAGAGCAATGGGCTGAATTGTAAAAGCAGAAAAATAGCAAAGGATGAGGTGTTAATCTGCCAGGCATTGATTCCCACCCCCTCTACCATTAATGAATGTATCTGTACACCTTTGGTATTTTTCATGATGCATGCAGGGTGAAATTCAGGTGCAGAAAAGTGATCGTTTCAACATGTTTGAGAAAGCAGGCATCCAGTTTTTGGAGATCCAGAATGCTCAGCTGGTCGATGCTGGAATTTACACTTGCACTGTGATGAATAGTGCTGGGAAGGCTTCTGTGTCTGCAGAGCTCATGGTTCAAGGTATGGTTAAAATAGACTAAAAGGGAAAGAATGCAGGCATGCCAGCTAGAAGTTTTCCGAGAGTTGAGCCAATTCCTCCCCATCAGTCCTCTTCTCCCTCCTCCTCCTCCTGCTTTCTTGAATGACATTTAAAATGAGGTCCACACTTGCAGTTCAGCATTTAGATTTTTTAGAAAAGCCTTGTATTTTAATCTAGCGGAAATGAGCTGCTGAAAGACCCAGCCTGTTTACTCTTCATTTATTCATCTTGGAAATCCTGAATGCACTTAATTACAGCAAGTGAAAATTATATTTATTTTAATTGAAATTTTGGCCCCATGTGTGTGTTTCTTTCTTTCCCCCACCTCTAAATAAACTGGAAAGCTAAACAAGCATGTTATTTTCTAGAAGCTTTACTAGCTTCTCAGACCTGAGAATTGATAGCTTTAGTGAAGGTATAGAGGGAGGAGGGGGAGGTTGCTATTCTGCCAGTTCTCAAAGGACTTCCCAGGCAGCATGCATGCTTCTCACCATTTTTATCCTCACAGTGACTAGCTTCAATAATGAGTGGGGATATGAATCCAAGTCCTTTGTAACACTCTTAACCATTACACTACCAGTAACCCCACGTGTTTAACAGGTGGCTGCGGAAAAAAGTACAACAGGAGAATGGTGTTCTGCATGTTGTAATTCTGCCTGGTGTTCTGGCTGTATGAGAATTTGGGTCCAGGTATTACCAGCCCATTTCCAATACTTCCATTCACTACACAACTCTGAAACTGGTGTCTGTGTGTTCAGCTACCCTGGCTATCTTTCTCTTCTATTTCTAAATACTGGTTGGCTTCCCACTTTCAGAGGGTTGTTGTTAGAGTCATTCAGACCCCCTAGACTTTGATTACAAAGAGAGCATTATATATTTAGCATACTTGTCTTTATCAACTCATTTTACAACTTCAAGCCCTCATTTGTAGTCCTTTTCATTACCCCACAGAATCAGATAATAACATAAACTGTTACACAATTGGAATTATTGTTATTTTAAGCAAAACCATGTAGACCTCTTGTATAGATAAGCTCTTTCCAAGCTTCCCCCCCCCCCAACCTTATTTTTCCACTGGGAAGGGGAGTAAATGGCCTCTTAAGTTGATTGGATCATAAAGTGCTGCTTCATCTGTAGCGACAGCTGAGTGTTTTCAAAGCTTCTCTGCATTATCTGATCATCTTTCAGCTATAGTGAAATTCTCTTGTTCTTTCTTCCTCTCTCTCCAAAAAAATAATTCCACAGTAATATTTTTTTCTACACTGGGATGCACCCAAAGATGCTGTAGATCTTTTTGGATCTGGGACATTTGAAGAAATTCCCCCCCCCCCCCCATTATGTAGTGTTGTTGTTGTTGTCTAGTACATTTATTTGCTGTTTACTACATAAAATGTCTCAAAGTGAATTAAAGTTGCAATAAACATGCAGATACAGAGATTTTAAACAACATAAAAAGAATTAAGCAACGTTATTTACTAAAAGTACTCCTGCCCTACCCTACCCTACTAAAAGGTGAACACTAAAACAGGCTAGGGTACCATAATGCCATATGATCCCAATTAAGAATCAATGCTTGGATAAACTGGAATGCCTTTACCTGGCACCCAAATGTTGATAATGATGGCACCAGGCACACTTCCCTGGGGAGAGCATTCCATAGCTGGGGAGTCACCACTGAAAAGGCCTCTTCTTGTGTTGCCTTCCCTTGCTCTGTTTCTGAGTTCTTGTTTATTCCCTTGACGAATATTGAATTAAATGATGGGGGATCAGAAAACCTATTAAACTCATCACCACATGTGGTTGCATTCTGGGAATGTCAGATTGTGCTCCATTATTCCTTAGCTTAGATGCTTTAGAATTACAGTATACAGCTGCCTAAGGTACACACACTTCCTGTGGATATTTTATATATTTATTGCATTGATAAACCTACCTTTTCTCCAAGGAGCTCAAGGTGGTGTACATGGTTCTCCCCTCTCCTCATTTAATCTGCACAGCAACCCTGTAAGGTCACAGTTAGGCTGAGAGGCAGTGACTGGCCAAGCTCACCCAGTGAGTTTCATTACTGAGTAGGGATTTGAACCCTGGTCTCTGAGGTCTAACCACTACACCACACTGTCCCTGATCCCAACTGAGCACTGTAATTTAATGGGGGGGGGGGGCCTTTTGTTCTTGTATACCCAAAACTTTGTGAGGTTTGCAGCATGAGGCAGAAAGGCCTAGGTAAGCGGTTGGTCAGGTTTTCCTGAGGGCACACCCAGCAGTAGCCTTTTGCTTTCTGGAGCACAGGATTTAAAATGTGACCTGGTTTCAAAATGGTTTGTGGTTATTCAACAGCACCTATATAATCTTGTCTCTGAATTTTCTGGAAAACACAGTTGCAGCCAAGGCCAGTCCCAAGTTTGAGTGGAGGGCCCCTTCTCTGTCAGTAGGCCCTGCTGGGCTTAGCTGGCTACAGTGGCAGCACTGCAAGCAGTGGGCCTAGTTTCATCATTTAACTGTCCCACAGTGCCCCAGAGCAATGCTTCTTCGTGGGCACAGGGGGAAATGACAAATGTGGCTAGATCCTGTCACCTGGTGGTACAGAACAGAAAATGAAATTAAGAGGGTAGAGTGCAGGCATATGCTGTGGGCTCAAGTAGCGCCCTGAGGAGGCCAGATGCTGATGCTGATCCTAGCCAGAGCAGCAGGAAAAGATGAATTCCTGCTTAGGTCTTGTGGTCTGAAGGCAGGATACCACTCAAGTAAGTGACAATTAATTAAAATGTGAAACAGAAAGCGGCAAGAAGCCAGCTTCATCCCTGTTTGAGGTAGGGATGAAAACACCAAAATATTCATATTGTGACCATAAAAGGCCTTGAATCGTGATCATGTTAGAGGCAGTGAGTTTGTGCTTTTCAAATCTAATCAAAACCAAGAAGGCAATCCATGGCCACAGGGGATAAAACTTGAGGATGGAAGTCAGCACTCAAGCAAAGGGCAGTATACAGTCCAAAGCACAGTACAGGCATAAACCTACACCAGCGCATATGAAATGACATTCCTCCTCTCAATAGTTAATGTTGCACATAGCTACATTTCTGCAAAGGTCCACTGCAGTGGGGGTGGGATGTTTCTCAGCAATTTTTCTAAGTTTCAGTTGGTGATCTCTTGCTGAGTCAAGGATAATTGCGTTTGTGATATTGTATGCAATTTGGATATGGCTGTCATTCAAAACCTCATTTTAAATATGCCCAGAAACCATTTTCCGCAACTGTTTAAAAACTAAAGAATGAAAAAAGACTTAGTTTGGGATGGTGATAAATCCCACCAGTATTTAAATTGAACACTTGGCTTCTAGATGTGAAAGAGATGTTTTCTTTTTTCTACATCACTGTGCACTCATTCTGGAAATAGAACAGGAGAGGTGCTGAAAATATCTCCAGTCTGATTGTTATGAGCCCTGAGGAAATGCCTTGGAGAAGCTGGTCAAACCAGGACGAGGGGTGGGATGAGCTCAAGCAGTTAGAGGCTGATGATCCCAGGAGGGGTGGGGTGGGGGAGACCCAGTGAGCCTGGATGGGCTGTGTCAGGACCGGCAAGGTATCAGAGTAGTCAAGGGAGGTCATGGCAGGTGGTGAGTCTGAGGATTGACCTGTCACCAGGCTGGCCCACAACAGCTCAACCTGAAGCCCCTGCTCGGCCTCCTGCATTGCTGAGCTTTCCTCTCTACTTCCAGGCCTTCAGAGTTGACATCAGGTGACAAGTCTGGATCCTAGCCAGGACTGTCTCCACCTCTACAAGAGGTGCCCAGCCCACAAGAAGGATGTTTCATTTGCTTGCCAAGCCCAAATATGCTTTCTCACCCTTTATAATGGGAACCCAGAAGGGTGTGTCAACTGTTGGATCAATGTTATAGCTTGCTTAGCTATGACTTATACCTGCGGTGCCTTTAATGCTTCTCTTGCCTTTGTATGGTACTGATTTGAGCACCCAAGTTTTTTTTTGTTTTTTTTTAATTATTATTATTATTTTATGATTTTCAGTTATATACATTTCAATTGTTTCACAGTCATTTTAACATTTCAAAACTCTACTTCCTTCCTCCTCTTTCTGCAGTTCCTTAAATTTATTTTTTATCATTTCCTGCAGATTCTAAATTAATTTATTATTTTATTCATCTACTTTAATTATATACTCTTATGAAACTGCAGGTTATTACAATAATCCTGCCAATGTCCTTAGCCCTGAAATAAATCATTTGTATATGGCCTTTCTGAAAGTCCCAGTCTAACAAGGGTTTAATCTCCAGGGGCTTTTTTCCTCCCAGTCCCAGAAATAATTTGGTTGCGGTCACCTTATCATTTAAGCTAGGCAGGCAAATATTTGTGTGGCTGGAAGTGAATTGTGTTCTGCTAACTCAGGGACAAGTGAATATAATGTAGGGACACCATGAATTCTCAGTAATATCAGATCTTGTGTCTTGAAAACAAACTGTTACATATATCCTCTCCTTAACATTCCAATATCATATTTTTATAATATCTTTTAATGCTTCATCATTTCAGGTTCTATTAAGAAAGACGTGCACACTCATCCTCCTTGGTATGTTGTTCAACTCCCTCTACCCACATTTTGATTTTATCCTTTTAAGAAAATAAACAGTAACCTATCTTTGTATGCCACAAGTCTTTTGCATTGTTGAGTCCATATAGCCTGAAAATGGTTTACAAATTCCATAGGATCCCTCTTCTAATCTGGATATTCCTCATGCGAGGAAGAGAATTTGGAGATAAATGCTTAATGGGGCTTCTGCTTCGATTTGTGTAGGTTCCTTATGCAATGTAGAATCCTGATTTTCCAAGGTTCTGAGTCTCATGTGGGGACCCAACCTAAGTACAGGAGGCTCCCTTCTTCAGACAATCACCCTTCATGGAGGGTGATGGAAGGAGGGGTGGAACTAGCATGCTCCTTCCCACAGTCCTCACCTCTCAGGTGGACTATCCTATACTAGAAGAATGCCTGAATAAGGCTAGGATTTTCTATGGTGGGCTTGCTGACTCCTTGTGGATGCAGGTCATATAAGAAGTTTAGTGGAACCACAAGGGGTAGGGCTCTTTGGGTGGAATTTGCTCTGCCTGGCCTCCCTGCATCTGCCTGAATGTGTTTTGATATGAAATGCAAAGATACTGTGTTGGGTGCCCAGGGGGTGTGAGTTATTACTAGCTGAGTGGTCAAAATGTACGGTTTAATAGTAGGCTTTTATTTGCTTCCCATTACCACAAACCCTCACACCATGGGCTCATGAAAGAACTGAATATTTTATAGTAGGCTCTTAATAAATAAATAAAAAGAATTAAAAACCCACAGCTTAGAATATTTTAAAACTCCATGAATCATCCATTTGGCCACATGCTGTGAAGCTTATAATTATTATAGTTACTATTGATTACTGATAAAGTGCCTAAAATTGCAAGGTGCTGTGAAAAAATTACACCAGAAGGTGTACATTTTAAAGCTTTTTAGTTACAGAAGAACAGCAGATAAATGGTGCAGCAAATCAAGTGCCTATTCAAGATTTTATTTCATTAATGGATTTCTATGCCACCTTCAGCAAAAATCCCACAGCTAAAACCAGTGACCCAAGGCACAAGAGGCTTATAAAGTTGCCTTTCACTGAGTCAGTCCTTTGGTCCACCCTAGTTCAGAGCTGTCTACTCTGACAGGCAGCTGCTCTCCAAAGTCTAGGGCAGGGGTAGACAGCATGGTGACCTTCAGACTACAAAATGCATCATACCTGACCATTGGCCATGCTGCCTGGGATTGATTGGAGTTGGAGTCCAATAAATCTGGAGAGTATCACACTGCCTATTCTGGTTTAAGACATAGGTCTCCATTTTGAAATAATTAAAGTGTAGGTGCTGAGGACTGAACCTTGGAACTTTCCGAACTTTAAGCCATGGCTTCTCCTTATCCCTTGTAATGGATTAGTTGGTCTTGTAATAGATGGCCTATATCATTCATGTGGTAGGTGCAAGATTGAGTGCTTGAATGTTGTCCCTATATATAAAAGTAGCATGTCAGGAAGAAGGTTTGCACACTTTATATAGACTACAGCTCCTTCTTTTCTTTCTTTCTTTCTTTCTTTCTTTCTTTCTTTCTTTCTTTCTTTCTTTCTTTCACATAATACATATAGCCTGCTTTAAAAGAGATTAGTAAGCCATTTTAAAGAGATTTAAGAAAGGCATGCAAACATGATGTGAATTGTTCTGTGTACTTAATAACCCCCCCCTCTCTAGCATGCCAACAAAATGCAGTACCTTTACAAAACCCACCATCACAACCAAAGCTATTGAAACGTCAGAGTTCAGAAAGGCCACTAGCAATGGAATTGCTAAAGAACTCAAATCCACTACCTCAGAACTTTTGCTTGAACCCAAAGAAAGGCCAGCCGTAAAGAAAGAGATCCCTCTCACTTCATCCAAAGAAGCCAAACAGAATCAACTGGAAGAGGTGAAGGAACCCCATATAGAGCCGCGTAAAGAGGAAGGGAAAGTTTGCAGAGTCCTGCAAAAAACATCAAGCACCATAACTCTACAGTCTGTTAAAGTACAAACTGGACCAAAGGCACAAGTGAAGGCAGCTTCCTCTGGGCAGGAAGATGATGGGAAAAAGCCAAAGCAACCACTCACAACAGGCTGGCAGGCTGCCCCGTCTATCAGGCCAAGTGGTTTGAGGACTAAGGAATTAGATGACCGTGTTGGATTAAAGAAAAGCATAACTGATGTAAAGAGAGAGACTCAAGGGATCGCTCCCCAGTTTGAGTGTCGCCCACAAAGCCAAGAAGCACTCGAAGGAGAAGTGGTTACATTCAGATGCAAAGGTAAATAGGAGAAAGGCTTTGCCCACAGTTGCAACAGCAGCATTAGGTGGTAAAATACAAAGGCTGGTAGAAGGATCTGTACAACTTTGCAATGCAGGAGGGGCATCAGATTTGTGAATGCTTCTCCATGATGATAAAAACAAAAATGCATAAAACACCTCCCTCCAAGAAGAAAACTAGCAATATAGGGAACAAGCTGGGCTAGTCCCCCTGACCCTGCTCGATTGGGGTGGTGGTGGTATTCAGAACTCCTCTCTCCAACCTGCTGGCAGAGGAGGGAGAAGGGAGTGCATGCATGTGGTTTCTCTCTCTGTGAGTGGTTTCACTGCATGTGTGCATGTGGTTGTGGTATGTGTGTGGTGCTAATTCAGGCATAGGCAAACTTGGCCCTCCAGATGTTTTGGGACTACAACTCCCATCATCCCTAGCTAACAGGACCAGTGGTCAGGGATGATGGGAATTGTAGTCCCAAAACATCTGGAGGGCCGAGTTTGCCTATGCCTGTGCTAATTACATCTTTAAATTGGAAATGTACCCACAGGTCCCCAAAATGTTGAGGACCTGTGAACTGGATGTCCCATTGGATAGTTTCCACCATAATTTTCTATTGTTGCCTTAAAAATTTTCAAAACTAGCTTTTCTCCAAACAAAGTGCCGTGTCATGTGTCTTCCTGCTGAGAACACAACAACCCATTTCATTCTGCCCACTATATTCCAGCCTGATGAACTATTTAGTTTGCTTAATGATGGGTGGCCTCTGTGCTTTTTCAGTAACTAGAAGGTGGCTGGCTTCTATTTAAAGCACAAGTAGCTGTACTTTCTGGCCTTCACCCTTCTGGTCCAGCGGTGGATATGGCCAAAAGTGGGTGAGGCTACCCCACACTTTCATACCCATAGACACTCTTTCATGCACTCAACATATATATGTAACATTAATATATTTTAGTAATAATGCTCCTGTGATGAACTAGTTTCAGGGAAGCCCAAGGCAAATGTTGAATGGTTCAAAGAAGGATGCCAAATGGAAGCAGGAGATGAAGTCCAAATATACGAAGAGGATGGAATCCATTGTTTGTGTCTGAAAAAAACTCAGTTGGAAAACAGTGGGTCTTACCGCTGTACAGCCTCCAATGCTCAAGGCCAGGCTTCAACCAGGTGGATATTAACAGTAAAAAGTAAGTACATTTTTGGTGCATGATTGGCACAGATGATTGTTTCAGGACTTTGTGTCAGAGTGAGTGGGGAAAGGTTAAAGCAGTTTTGTTTAAATATAATAATTACAAAAACCTATGAAGCAAGTCATCCATAAGGGCCCACATGATACACATGATACCCACTTATTATGAGTTAGGTAAGATTTCTTGGAGACTTTGACTAATACATAACATGAGTGATAGTTTCTTGATCTGGGAGTTTGGGCTGTGGGAATGTGCTGATTTGACCAGCCCACTCAAGCGTTTGGGCCCTGCATATTTAAGAAATAAAAAGAGTGCTTCTTTATAACAATGCCAAGCAGTCATATCTGCTCCACATTTAAAAATAACCTGGTAGGAGATAGCACTTATTTTAAAGTTTGTAGTGAAAACTCTATAGTACGCTTTTGGCTCTCAGAACAGTTAGTCAAAGGCTAGGCTTTCTATAAGCAATGAAAAATCAATATGTCCAGGGAAAAGAATGTGGATGATGGGAATAGACAGGGAGCAGAGTGTCAGGGGAGAAAGAGGTTAACAAGGGAAGCATTAAGCATCATCTCCCTCTTGCTGACACCAGCTTTTCTTTGTTGCAAAGCAACCCTCCTGAGGACACTTTGCAACAGAGGGCTCATGCAGACTTCCACTTGTACTGCCACTTTCCCCTGGGAAAACCCAATTTTTGCTGCTGAATTGAAGCAAACGTCCATCTTCAGATTGACATTTGCTTCGATTCAGCACTAACAAGCGGATTTTCCCAGGGAAAGCGGCAGGGCAAAGAGAAAACTGCTCAGACCCATTCTTTCTAGGCATGGGACAAGCTGAGGTGTGGACGAACGCAGAGAAGGGGCTGTTGGTCTAATGATACCCATGATGACTGCATTGTTACCTATCATTTGGCTTTTATACATAATAGACTGCAACACTTTATGAAGCCCTTAACCAATGTGACCTGACATTTTGACAATGAAACTTTTAATTATGTATAGCTAGTAAAACACTTACTGTTTAGCTGTCTATTGTGGGAATTACTTTTCCATTCTGAAACATGTTACTGGTGCTGGATTTTGCAAACCTCCTGTTTCTAGTGTATCTTCCTTTGCTTTGATTTGTAGGACCCAAAGTGAAGGATGTCGCTCCTCATTTTTCCACCATTTTGAAGTCATGCAGTGTGAGTGAAGGACAGGATTTTGTGCTTCAGTGCTTAGTTGAGGGTACCCCTGTGCCTGAGATCACTTGGCTCCTCAATGGTAAGTCTTGGTCAGAAAAAAATGGCAGCCCAACTATCTGTTTCTTGTAACATTGCTAACACTTTGGTTACCAGCATCTACATATGAGTCAGTGAGGGGGTGGCCAGGGGACTTTGATCGGAACATAGGAAGCAACCTTAAACTGACTTAGATCATTTCCCCATTTAGCTAAGTATTGCCTGCACTGACTGGCAGCAGCTTTCTGGCATCTGAGATCGCAAAGCGCTGCCACCAGTTGGTGTACAGAGCTAGATGGACCAATGGTTTGACTTGCTTTAAAGGCATCTTTCTGCATTCTTATGAATGGAAGGTAAACACAAGCTGTCTGAGATTAGCAGAGCAGTTCAGGGCAGGTTTTTCCAAAAAGGCTGCTATCCCATCACAGTTGCCTACAATATGTGGCACAACTAAGATCTGGAAGGTGTTCTGGAGCGGGGAAAGAAAACATATTTGCTGCTGTTTTGAAGATTGTCCAGTAGAGGGTGTTTTGTGACAAGGCTGCATTTTTGTTGTTTGCTTGTATGGCCCTGAGCTTTATTGCAACAGAATGCAGATTTTAGGAAATGAGATTGAATGTTTCCTTATGGTTTATTTCATAAGATTTACAAAAAGATAAAACAATAAAATCAATAAAAAACATACAAAAGTTAAAATACTAAAAACAAATAAAGATTACCTCAATTTTCTAAGCATCGGGTTAGGCTTGCCTTAACAGGAATGTTTTTAGCAGGCGCTGAAAAGAATACAGTAAAGGCACATTCTTGATCTCAGTAGGCAGGGAGTTACAAAGTTCTTGTGGTTGATTATCAAGAAAAGCGAATATAGTACCGTATCTTCTCATTCCCTCTATTTCCTGTATAAATCTTTGGTTAAAAGGTATGTTCTTAATTACCAGAAGCACCCTGCAGTCAGTGCTGACTACTATCCAGGGGAAGATCATACCCTCACTGTATGCAGCACTGTGGAGAAAGCCCCTTCTCTGCTGGGCATCTGCAGGCCATGATACAGTTAACAGGGCTTCCTATTGCTGATTGCAGTAATCTGGCTGGTTTCTTAGGTACACATATTGATCTAAAGTTGTTATCATAGGGTCAGCAAATCTTCTTAGCTATGATCTTTGCTTTAATGGACAGAATGCATCTTATCTTCAGTGAGTGCCCTGCTGCATCTACACATCTGATGGTAGAGGTGTTTTACGGAATATTTTGATACTTATCCCTTTTGTGAAAAGGAGCAGCTCAGTGGTAGAATGCAGGAAATCCCAGGTTCAATTCCCAGCCTCTCCAGGTAGGTCTGGGAAAATTCCCCACCTGAAATCCTGAAGAGCCACTGCCAGTCCGTGTAGACAGTGCTGAGCTAGATGAAGCAAGTGTCTGACTCAGTAATTGTGGGCTGTGTTTAGTTTATATGCATTTATTCTAATCTGTAGGTTTTCTGGTCACAGAATTCCAGACAATTTCTTTGTAAACTTTATTTTCAGCTCCCTGAAAATAAAGCCCACTGAGTCCAGTTGCAGTCTTTCTTAAGTAGTCCTATTCTTAAGGAATACCACTAGCTGCCTAGAACTGCCACTTGCTGCCTTGCATCCCTACACAGAGGCTGTATTCAGACATAACACAGCTTTGCAGATCATGGTTTGTGAGTGGCTGCCAAAATAGGACGTAAAACCATGATTTGAAGCTGGTTTGCACAGTTTGTTTTAACTCTAGATATGTCTGAACTCATAAATTGTTCACACATCATAATTAATGCTGGTGCACCACAGAGGTGAGAATGAACTGAATGAATACTTAGCAGAAGGAAAACAAACCAGGCAAGAAATTCTGCACCGTGGTTTCTTTGCTCTTCGTGTTCGGATGTTCAAATGATAGGGTCAGTTCTTGACTATGATTCGCACAAAGCATAGTTTTGCGTGATGTCTGAATTGAAGCAGAGGTAGTTTGTTCTGAGAGTGGTGCATTGCAAACTTTTAGAGTTCATGAAAATCCTATTACTTGGCCATTGTGGCCTTGTGGGGTTGGCACCTTGGAAGGCAAAGTTTTTTCTCTGATCAATGACCTTCATTTATACTAGTTATAATAACTATCTATTATGTCCCATATCACAGAAAGCATTTTGCTCTTGTCCTGCTTGTAGGCTTTCTGTAGGCATCTGGTTGACCATTGAGAGGAGAGAATGCAGAACTAGATGGATGTGTGGTCTGATTCACCTTGGCTTTTCTTGTTCTTACGTTTTTGATGTAGACCTATGTAGACCTACCCTACAATGGATGCACCCGTCAGCTGCCCTCCAAATTTATTTTGTACAATAATTTGTGTCTTTATTCTTCCACATATTCTGTACTATGCTTGTTGAGAATGTCTAATGGGGAGAAGGAGAGTTATTTGAGTAACTAGCTTTCGAACCATTTAGGGCTTTGGAAGCTACAGATTAAAACCTTAACCCCAATTGTAAGCCGGCAGGCGGTGATGGCTTTCAGCAACAGAAGTTTAAGAAACATGGAAATGTGAAGTGAAAACAGGGACATTATGTATTATCTGAAAGACATAAACATGTTACTTCCATTCCCAGCTCCCAGAACTTGCCAGTAATTCTCATCTCTCTCACTTCTGATCTTGATACATAACTGTTTATACATCACTTGGAAACAGACATGGGCTAGCTTATAAACTGTAGTTAAACTCTGGGATTTCTTGCAGCTTTTCAGCATATACCTTCTAGAAAAATAATTTTGCTTAAGGATTAAGTTAGCTAATTGTAATATCCTCATGAATGCAAACAATCTGCTTCTCTCTGTCATGGAAGGATACATTGCAGAAAAGGATAGCTGTCCATAACCAAATAAAGGAGAAAGTTGCATTCCTTGTCCATGACTGTTAGTTCCAGGCATGCTTAATGGTGCTCATGGCGAAATGGTGAGCAGTACAGTTGCAGTAGTAAGCTTGGTGTTTGGAATTTCCATATTACATTAGACTCTGATCCAGTGGTCATTTAGATTGGATAAACGTCAGTTTATTTTAAAGAAGGGTCCATAATGCACAGAAGGCACTTGCCTGCTGGGCCAAAGAGGTTCCCCACCACTGCCCTAAAGCCTGGGCAAAGAAGTCTATCTTGATCTGATGCTGAAAACAACAGTGGTACAAGACATGCCTTGGAGGGAAGGACATTCAAACACTTTGGAGCCACAACAGAGAAGGTCCTTCTGCATCTTCATTACATCTAGGTTGGCTTACTGCAGCTTCCTCTAAATGGTGGTATCTTTGGAATGTCTTTGGAAGCTTGACTTGGTCCAAAATGTAGTTGCAAAGATGCTGGTGGATGTTTGTCCATATGATAATGTTACACCCACCCTACAATAGCTGCTGTGGTTCCAGTCTGCTTTCATGCACAGTTGAAAGTGTTGGTGAGCACTTCCAAAGCTCTCCCTGGCTTAGGCCCAACATACCTTAAAGAATTACCTCCTCCCATATCATCCTGCCCACTCTCTAGAATTAGAAGGTGAGGCCCATCTTCGTTCCCTTCCTAGAGTAGAAGCTCAGCTGTATGAAACAAGAAAGAGGGACTTCTTGGTGGCAGCGGCCAGATTATGGAACATACTGCCCATGAGGTATGCTTGGCTGCCTCCCTAACTGTTTGACACTGGCTACTGGCTACTGTATTTCAGCAGGCTTTTTTGACATAGCAGATAAGCTTATACTATTTTAAACTGCTAACTTTGTCTCTCTTTGTAAATGTTACACACCCACACCCACACCACACAACTATTACATGTTATAATGTATACTTATGCTAGAAGGGGGATGTAAATGTGCTACAAACATACATCTACATCAAAAAGTTGCCATGAGGCTAACATGCCACTCTGAGTTATTTGGAGGAAGGCCAGAAAACAAGTGTAACTAGTGAAACAAGATTTCATGTTAAGAAGACAGAGGGCTGTATACGAATCTCTGCATGTTCACATATGTATGTAAAATATCTGCTTGGTGTGGACTTTACACATAATAATTCACAGTGGGCATTTCTATAAGTTATTTAACGAAATGGTACAAAGAGTTGAAGTTAGCTAAATGACTGATCCTATTGGAAACTTCTTTTGCATTTCAAATCTGTATAAATGGATCCCAGTGTGACTGAGAAGCATTTAATCCTTGACTCTAATGAAATGGTAAGGCAATGAGATGAGCTTTAAAGCTAGCAACTGGCGATTTACGAAGTATGGGTTGGTAACTGGGATGTTCAACAATTTCTTGATTCTCTCTCTCTGCCCCCCCAACCCCCCCCCCCCCAACTTCTCTAGATCGGCCTATTCAGTATGCACATTCTGCCTTTGAAGATGGACTTGCAAAACTGACTGTTCAAGATGCCTTACCAGAAGATGATGGGGTGTATACTTGTTTGGCAGAAAATAGTGCTGGAAGGGCATCCTGCAGTGCTCAAGTTACTGTCAAAGGTGAGTGCCCATCTTACTTACAGCTTAGAAGAAGCAAATATGGATTAAATTGAAAGCAGCAGCTTTGGCCCTTTTTATTGGCTTATAAGAGATTGCATGGTGTAATTGATGATGCGGTGTGGTGATCAGATAGAATCCTGTTGTGTCTTGGGAGTCTGGCTGATACATCTTCATACTTCTTGGGCAACTTATGAAATTGACAGCATATTTTGAACTGATAAAAAACGATTTCTGTATGCTTACTGATTGAAAAGCCCTTATCTACATATTGACCTTATTAACAGCTCTCAGTCAGCTTGATAAATTTTCATTGCTGAAACAGGGAACCTTGGGCATCTTTGATTGGAATTGCCTTTTTACAGATCATTTTATTTCTTTGCAGGTTTTATTCTCAGTGCTACTTAAAAGTTGAAATTATAATGCAGGGAAGAGTGTGATCAGCAATGATAATTTGAGAAAGAATGACTCAGCCCTGATGGTAGAGGCTAGAATAGTTTCTCTTGCACTCCATTTTTAAAAATTCTTTTACATTTTGTAGGTTGAAATTAGAATGTTTAAGTTTAATATCTTAGTCCTATTTCGGAGCTCTCATGAACTCTCCCATCCTGAGAGACCACACAGAAACATTCTTAGTTTTATAACTAAGAAGGTAACGTAACCAGAGATACCACTGTCGTTTTATTTGTATGCCGCCTTTCCAAACCATGCTCAAGGCAACTTACAACATGAAAAAATACATAATTACAACATAGAAAAGTAGTCATAATAAATAAAACATCAAAAAATACACAGCCAAATTGAACACTTGCCAAATAAATCCTAATACGATTTAAAATAAAGAAACAAAAAAATTAATATCAATAACAGCAACACACACCCCAACAATCCCCCACCAACAAGACCCCCAACCCAAGAGTCTGTTCAGCAGCCTCAGCTCTTGCAGCTGTAGTCAGTAAGGCCCCACCCTCCCAGGCCAGGTGGGAAAAGTCCTGCAAGGCAAGGAACAAATTTTCTAGGGCTGACAACCAAGATCATGTGTTCTCAAATTACTCTGGTTGGTCTTCCATTCATGTGTTGCTGTTTTGAGTGAATCAGCACTGTTCATGTGCCACCACTTGGGGGGAAACCAGCACACACTTCCCAACCACATTATGGCCAGCCAGTCATACAATTAAGCAAACCAGTGCAGTTAAACAGAACTTAATCTAATCTAATGAGAACCTCCTAGACCACCTAAGGCTATCCAGGGCTTTTTTTCAGACAGAGCTCACCAGAGGTCAGCTCCAGCCCCCCTCAGGTGGATGCCATTGCCATTCTAAGAGAACAAGTTATTGGTGAACTTGGGCACCTCTTTTTCTAGAAAAATAGCACTGGATGTCACAGAATGTAGTTTGGCCTAAACCTCCCACCCACCTGTCAATCACCTGCCATCATATGGCTTCAGGCACAGGACATGTAAACCTGCCGGGCCAAACTGAAATGAGCTCCCGGTTCTTCCTTTTCAACCACTAGTAGAATTCAGAACTTGAAAATTTGGCACCTTCTCCTGTCATCTTGCGGTGACCAAAAAAAGCACCAAATCAATAAAGCACTGGACTATAGCTGGAAAAGAAGAAATAGTTCACTTAAGGGTATGTTCCCAGTGTTTCCTTTGCTGCCATTGCCTTAGATTGTGCTCCTCATTCGCCCTTTACAAGCTGTGAATCACCTGGTCATGTGAGGTTGTGTGATTGACAGCCTTGCTCACCAGTCAGTGTTCCATGGAAAGTTAGCTGGATCCAGTCCTTCACCCCTGGTATAAGTCATCTGTATACTTAAGTATTTTAAATGTATTGAGAGCCATATGTTTAATATTTTAACAGATTTAGGGCATCCTGTTAAAACCTCATTAGTTTGCATTTGCATTTTATTTTTGCTGTCTCAGATTGAGATAAACATGGATTTTTGTGCTGAAAATAGGCTTGAAACTGGAATTGAAGCTTCAAAAATCTGTGCACATATTCCTTCCATATCTTTAAAGCTCCCTAAAGAGTACTTGTGGTGTAACACTGTATAATATACAATGTGCTACTGCTCAGAGCTTTGACTTCCAAGGGTTGGGGAATAAGCACCCACAAATCAGAACTCAGATACAAAGGGATAATATACTTGAAGTGTTTCTCTACTATATGACACATTTCTGTCCCACAAATAGCATTCCCATGTCCAATGAAATATCCCATTTGTTGGGGTCACAGAGAGCTGAAATTGATTTTTTGCCCCAGCACTTTTTGTATGTTTTAATTTTTGTAAGAGGCAGAGGAGAAATGATGAGTAAACCTTTGGTGTTAGAATTTGATGACAAAGATTTGCATAAGACTAGTATTTTAATCTTAATGAAGAAAGTATTGAGCAAATTCCTATCAAAGAGCATTACAGTATATTCACCCATTACACTTTTTGATGTATTCACCTAATTTCAAAAGTCACAAGACAGTTGGGGTCTGGCTAAGACTGAGGTTTGTGGTTATGTAATGTGTGAAGTACTATCAAATTATCTTATGATACTGCAGAACCTTTATCATTTGAAATTTGGTATCAGAATCCTTGTATCTGAATTCGTTGTGCCCTTTCTCCTGTATTATATCCGTGTGAACAGCATTTGTGTCTGCCAGATGTCTTCTTTGATCCTTTTGGATATGCATTGCTTAAATTAAGTATGTCTGTGTTTGATATTATCCCACAGAGCTTGTGATCTCAGGCACCCAAGAGATTAATATTTTATCACCATCCAAGAGATTAATATTTTTGCTCATCAACTCTCCTGACCACCACCACTCTACCCAAATCTTCCTTCCAGGTCACATTTTTTAAGCAAACACAGAGTGGGGAATCCATGTTTGCTAGTGCAATGCATAACACTGCCCTGAAGGAGATTATACAGTGACTGCTTTTTCTTTTTAATTTTACAGTTACAATGGCCTTAAAAGTACCTGTTGCTTTTTCACAGCTGCTGCTTATTTCTGTTACATTACTTTTTTGTCATTTAATTCAAAGCGGTGTGCATAGGGTTCCCAGGCAATCTCCCACTCAGTCATTGACCAGCCCCAGACCTGCTTAACTTCAGTAAGGTGTCTGCTTCAGACTATGCCCTGGGACTTTAATGTATAAATCATTTTGCTTTCAGACACCTTGGTGATGAATAAGTTGTAGCAGCAGCATCTGCTGACAGGATTGGGGGACGTTTACCTGCTGCTAAGTGTCTTTAAAGTGGCCCACACATTTTTCCCCTGCAGAAATCTTTCAGAGCTTTCCTTGTTCTTTTATTATTATAAAAGAGAACAAGAACTACTGAACTAAACCAAGGGTTTTGACATTAACTGTCTTGTAAAAGGCCCATATAAGCAGCTTGTAAACGAAATGGAAAATAACATAAAGAAAAGAAAGCATGCCTTTATAAATTCCATGGGATTATGGGATCAAGTTCTAAAACTGAAAGCATATTATCAGCACAAAAGGAGATGTTCTGTCAAATGGATGTAAAAATAGCTTGTGTGTAAAGTGCTATCTTTACCCATCTTCCTGCTACCAGCAGCATGACCGGTGTCCATCCCTACACTGCATGTTCATGTTACATTGTGTTTTTGGAGGTGTTACATACACCCTGGTTAGCAGTTGTGTTGCCCAGATCTGGGTCATTTTATGCTATAGTATACTATAGATTAGGGTCTCATCCAATGGGGAGCCCTTATTCTGAAGTAGTGCATGAATGGCAGCTCCATATACTGTCTTCGTTTACCGTTTCCTGAAGCTCACAACATGATGTATTATATCTCTACATACGACAAGTTAGTAGGGCTTTGTTTGTAGTTGTGGCCTGCATGAGAGCAGAAGCTTGGCCTAGAGTATAATTTTTACTTGCCCCACATCAGATGTCATATATCATGTTAGATCTACTGCAGCTCTGCCTGACTTCACCGAAATGGTCTTGTGGGCCACATGGGGAGCCTCATTAGGCCTGAGGTTGGGGCAGCACAACCAGTTCTGCTGCACCGAGCACCAAGCCTGGGTGCACCACAGGGCATCATGTAGTGAATTGAGCAGAATGGCAGGTGAGAGGTGGTGGGGGTACCAAATTTTGCCATTGCACAGGGCACCATTGAAATTTGAAAGACCAAAGCCTGGCCCTGCCAGAGGGTCAGAGGTTCCTCACTGCTGGAGTAGATGATGGCTGGAAAAGAAGATAATTTCATTGTATGTGTGGATTTGTTTGTGCACCTTTGTGCTCAAATATTGCATTTATACAAGAA
This sequence comes from Podarcis muralis, assembly GCF_964188315.1. Classification (NCBI taxonomy): domain Eukaryota; kingdom Metazoa; phylum Chordata; class Lepidosauria; order Squamata; family Lacertidae; genus Podarcis; species Podarcis muralis. The sequence goes on along the minus strand of NC_135655.1, from coordinate 91,614,441 downwards.
GGCTTGGTGTTGTGACCTAGGGTTCATCCCATTAATTCTCACAACGATTCTTTTAGGAAATAAGGCTGGGAGATGGTTTCTTTCTCAGTGAAAGAATTCAGCAAAGAATTGAATTATTGTATCCCTTATCCAAGATTCTAATTCTTATCTCCTGCACCACACTGGGTCTCTGTGGAAAGATCTCATGGGTCTCTGGAAGGATACCGCTCCACAATGGGGGCTCTGTCTCCATTTATATGGCCTTTCTCCTTGACATAATGCATGTTGTGCATAATTACCTGTTGTGCTTTAAGTATGTTATTTTTACTCATTCATGCATTCAAGGGTGCACTGTGCATGGTTCAAACGCAACAAAATATGAAGTGATACAATGATTTTATTCTCATCAAATGAGACTTGCTCATATTGATGGGATAGGATTCACACGCTACATTGAGCAGTTTGCATTTTTGTCATAGTTATAGATTTATTTATTTTTGTTACTGATGTTTTCATCTGGTAGCAGTTGCCCCTGGGCGAGGAGCCAAGTAGCACAGATCACATCCCCAGGCTTGCAAGGATGCCATTGTACTCTCCGACACTTTCCTGATGAGGGAAAGATCTACACCATGAGGGATGTTGTTTGCACTGCACTTTCTTCTTCTTACCTTCTTTACCTTCAAGGCTAGAAGCCAGGGAGTAGCCACAGATATTTATATAGTCTACCCGCATTAAATGTTTGTGTTGGGTAGCCATAGTCCTCATAATCTGATTATAGCAACCATTCATTGACCAGCAGGCAAGCAGATTAGAGTCACCTGAAAGCTTTTCCCCTGAGAGGCTGCTGTGACCAGTTTATCACAGCAAGAGAGGAGAGAGACATTGCTTGCCAAACCTGTTTCAGGAGCAAAATACAACTTGGTGTTTTCAGGTAGGCTTCCCTTCTGCGTGTCTTGGAGAAGTGGGTTTATTCTTGTGTTTGTTTATAGCACTGCAAAAGCATGTTGCTTTCTTGAGTGGCATGCTAAATCAAAATACTGTGTATATATGTTGTAAATTAATGTGCACTGATTTTTAAAGCAACTCTTGAATATGTTTAGAGTTTAAGGGATAGCATGTGTGCTTGAGTGTCACACCTATTATGTAGGAGGGGGATTATTGGTTTGTTTTTGTTTTATTATGTATTTTGTGTTGTCATATTGTCTTTTTTGTTGTGAACCACCTTGTGAGCTTCAAGTTAAGGGCAGTTTGCAAATAATACAATTATTATTATTATTATTATTATTATTATTATTATTATTATTATTATTTATTAGTTTCTGTCATCTGCCAGTGTTCCAGGACCATCCAGAATGCAAAACATTATGTTGCATGTTACTTTGTGAAGTAATGCAATTTATGGAGAACACTGAGCTTAATCTGTCCATTCATGGGAGCACTTGACAAGTCTGCCTTAAGATAATTACACTAATAATAATAATAATAATAATAATAATAATAATAATAATAATTTATTATTATTTATACCCTGCCCATCTGGCTGGGTTTCCCCAGCTACTCCTATTGCTTCACCTTACAACCAAACAATGTAAGGAGGTGCATTTGATCATACTCAACACTAAAGCATGATAGCAGACCCTATAGCTATAGCCTTCATTCATACAAGAACTCGAGTGACCTGTGTAATTATCGCATGGAAAATGGCAACTTGCTGTTATGTAAACTGTGCAAACATGTTTGAGGCTGCATTTTGTTTTCTCTGTGTATGAGTGAGTAACAGCCATATGTCGACACACTCATGCGTCAAAAGGCTTTGTTGTATATTGACAATGCTCTCTTGGAAAGCAGCTTCTTACATTTATTTAATGTGCACGTCTAAGCATGATGTGAGAATAAATTGTGCAATGAAGCACTATGGCATATAGATATGGGAGTTGTATATAAGAATACACCCTTAGTTTCTGACAATGAATTTTCTATTCTATGTTTGTGGGGAAGGTGTGTGCGTGTGTACAAATAGACACTGAAATAGTAGTTGCACTATTGTTGTTGCTGTTTGCTTTTCCCCTCCATTGAAGTGGGCCCAGATGCTCACTGTGATAAAGAGAAATGCACATACATTCTAATGCTGGTTTAGTTATCAGTCTTGCCTGTCCTCCAATCTTTGGAGGAGCTGCTTTGCCTTGGGTTTTTTTTTTTTTGTTTGTTTGTTTTTTTTTTTTTTTAATATTTTATTAAGGATTTTCTTGTTTTACAGAAGTGTAGTGCCTCATATATATTTTTCCCCATGTAACATTTTTACAAATCCGTTTCATTTGTTGAGGCATTAGGGGGAGAAGAAAATAAAAATAAAAATAAAAAAAGGAGAGAAAAGAGAAAGGGGGGTGGAGAGAGGGAAGATGGATAAGGGTGGGATTGGGTGGCGGTGTTTCTATTATGTTTAATGTGTGTAGAGTTTGGTGTCAGCGTGCTTGTGTTGTTCACTTGTGTTCCTTTGGTGGTGAGAGAGGTTGGGGTTGGCCTAGGGTGTGATTGTTTGCTTGTGATTGGCTGTGGTGATCTTTGTTTTCGTGTGTGAGTGAGGTGGGTGGGTGTTTTGGATCAGGTTAGCCATATTGATTTGTATGCTGTTGGTGGATTATTGTCATTGTCCTGTTGGGCTGTGTGTGTGATAAAGGGGAGCCATACCGGGGTGAAGGCATCTTCTTCTGTTTGTCCCCGTGTCAGTTTCAGTTTATTAGTTAATTTTTCTAGTAGGGCTGTTTCCCATACTATTTGATACCATTGGTCCATGCTTACTCCTGACAGGTCTCTCCAGTGTCTGGTTATGGTGTTTCTGGCTGCTGAGAGCAGGTGGGTTATGAGTTCTTTGTGGTGTAAATGGGCATTGTTGTCTTGGAAGATGTTTAGTAGGGCCAATTCTGGGGTGGTGTCTATTACTTGCTTAGTTATTTTACAAATTTCTTGTATGGCTGTTGTCCAGAATAGTTGGATTTTGGGACACTCCCACCACATGTGGAAGTATGTGCCTGTGGAGGTGCACCCTCTCCAGCATTTTGGTGAGGTTCCTGGGTGTATTAGCGCTAGTTTCCTTGGTGTTAGGTACCACCTGTAGGTGAGTTTCAGTGTGAGTTCTTTTCTTTTCGTTGATATGGATTTAAAGGGGGGTTTAGACCACATTCTGGTCCATTGAGTGGGGTTTATCTCATAGCCTATGTCATTCTCCCATTGATTTTTGATTGCGTCTAGGGGATTTGCGAGATTTTGGAGTAGTATTTTGTATATTGCGGATACCATCCCTTTACCGTTTCCCTTTGTTGTTAGGAGGAGGTTTTCGAAGGTTGTCAGGGGCCTAGTTGCTGCTGATTTTACTGTTGGGTTGTTTAAGAGGGCATGTAGTTGGTGTTGTGTTAACCAGGGCATTTGGGTGTCTTCTAGTTTGTCTTGTATTTCTTGTGTTGACAAGGGTTTGTTATTTTTATAAAAGTCTATTAGGCGATACAAGCCTTTGGTTCGCCAGGTTTTTATCTTGAGGTTTTGTGCTGCATGGTGGAATAATGGGTGGTACGCCAGGGGTATTAGTGGGGATGGGGTTGGGGATAGTTTGCCTATTTGTGTTTTCCATGCTTTGAGCATGGTCTGTGTGTACCTGTTAAGTGTTGTGGGAATTTTCTTTAGTTTGTTTGGGAGGAGTGGGTATGTTGTGGTGCAGGTGTTTTCAATTGTGTCCTTCTCTAGGTGTACCCATTGTTTTGTCTCATCTTCTAGTATATATGGGATTATATGGCGTATTTGGTTGGCGTTGTAATATGCTTCTATGTTGGGGATTCCCCATCCTCCTTCTGAGGTGGGGAGGTGCAGGTATTTGGGGCTTATTCTTGGTTTTTTATGTGAGAAGATGAAAGAGTGTAGTTTTCTCTGCCAACTGTGAAGTTGGGTTGAGGGGATCCAGATTGGGAGGGTTTGGAATAGGTAGGTTAGTTTTGGGAGTGTGATCATTTTGATCATGGCTATTTTGTCTGAGAGAGTGAGGTTCATGTTATTCCATCTCTTTAGGTCTTTGTTAATTTGTCGCCACAGGGGCTTGTAGTTGTGGAGGTATAATTTATTGAGGTTTCTGGTTATTTGTACCCCTAGGTATCTGAACTTGGTGTGGCAAAGTTTTATTTTGGTGACCTTCGTGAGTTCTTTTTGGGTGTGAGGAGGGGTGTTGAAGCACATAGCTTCTGACTTTGTGAAATTTACCTGTAGGCCCGACACCATTGCAAATGCGTTGAGTTCTCTGATTAGGGAGGTTGCTGTGCTTATGGGGTCTGGTGTTGTGACCATTAGGTCATCTGCAAAGAGCCCTAATTTATAGGTCCTGCCTTTTATTTCCACTCCCTTGATGTCTGTGGCTGCTCGGATGCGGATTGCTAGGGGTTCCAGAGCCAGGATAAATAAGAAGGGAGACAGTGGGCATCCTTGTTTCGTGCCTCTTTGGATAGCTATAGTGTTAGAATCCATATTGTTAGTTCTGCATTTTGCTGAGGCTTGGGAGTATATTTGTTTGAGGATTTGTAGGAAGTTGGGGCCAAATTTCATGTTAGTTAGTACTGCTAATATGTATTTCCACTCCAAGCAATCAAAGGCTTTGAGTATGTCTAGGGACATAATTGTCAATGGGAGTTTGGTTGCCTTGCTGTGTTCGATCAGGTTCAGTAGTTTCCTGATGGGGTCTGTTATATTGCGGCCAGGGACAAAGCCAGTCTGGTCTGGGGCTATTAACTTGTGTAGGAAGATTTTTAGGCGGTTGGCCAAGATTGATGTGAATATCTTGTAGTCTTGGTTTATTAATGAGATTGGGCGGTATGATTCTACTTTGAGGCTGTCTTTTAGTGGTTTTGGGATGGAGACTATTTTGGAGTGGGTCCAGGTTTTGGGGATGGGGCCTCCTTTTATGATGTCGTTGAATAGGCGGGTCATGTAGGGCATCAAGGGTTCTTTGAATTTCTTATAGAATTCTGCTGTGAAGCCGTCTGGGCCTGGGGCTTTGTGTGGTTTCAAGTTTTTGAGGACCGCATCTATTTCCTCTGGGGTGATAGGGCTGTCCATGAATTCCCGCTCCTCATCAGTTAGGGTAGGCACGGTCAGTCCTGCTAGAAATTTTTTGATTTCCCTCTCTGGTGGGTTATGGGAGGTGTATAGGTTGGAGTAAAATTCTGCAAATTCTGAAATTATTTCTTTGGGGGAGAATGTTATGTTGCCGTCTTTTTTGGTGATGCAGTGTATTCTTGTTTTGAGTGCTTTTTTCCTACATCTATTTGCTAGTATTCTGGAGTTTTTCCCTCCATATTCATAGAAACGTTGTTTAGAGTATAGAATGTTGATCATTGTTTTGTTGATTTCTAAGGAGTCTAGTTCTCTCCTTTTCTGTTCTATAAGTTTGAGGAGTTTTTTAGATCCTGTTTGTTTGTAGCGTGATGAGAGGGCTGTGATGTCTTGTTCTATTTTGCTAATTTTTGAGGAGGTTTGTTTTTTAAGGAATGTTTTCTCTTTTATGCAAGCTCCTCTGGTGACCGCTTTCATTGCGTCCCATAGGAGGGGGGTTGTTGTATTGTTTACATCGTTTTCTTTGAAGTAGTTTTGGAGGGTTTTTGTGAGACTCTCTCTAATTTGTTTGTTTGTAGTTAGGATGGGACTGAAGGACCAGGATGGGGTGGTTTGTGTTCCTTCTCCTATTTTAACAGTGACTTCTACTGGGGCGTGATCTGTGATTTTAATGTTACCTATGTTTGTTGATTCTACTGAGGGAATCAGACCCTGTGTGAGTAGAATGCTGTCCAGTCTGGACACTGTATCATGGCGTCCCGATTGGAATGTATGGCTGATGTCTCCCGGGTTTTGCTCACCCCAAATGTCATAGAGACCCCTGTTTTTTAGCATTTTTAGTAACTTGTAAGAGTTCCTGGTTGTTGGGGGTTTCCTTCGGAGGAAGGTTGCCCATGGGGTTGTGGGGTGGATATCTTTCAGGGATATACCTTTCATATTTAGATTGAGGTCCCCTCCTAGGATTGCTTCCCCTTCAGAGAAGGAGAGGAATTTGTTTAGTGTTTTCTGGAAGAATTCTAGTTGTTTCGTGTTTGGGGCATATATGGAGCCGATTGTCAGTTTGATTTTGCCATCTAGTGTCCCTTTAGCGAAAATGAATCTGCCTTTTTTGTCCTTGAGGACTGTTGTGGCAGTGAAGTTCAGGTCCCTACTGAGTATTATGGCTACACCACGGGCTTTCCCTGAGCCTTGTGCGACCCACTGTTGACTAAAGCGGGGGTCGCTCAGGAGTTTGCTGCCTTTGGGTGGATTGTGTATTTCTTGTAGGAAGGTGATGTGTGGTTTCATGGTGTTTATGTATGAGGTGATGCGTTTTCTTTTGATGGGGTTTCCCAGCCCCCTCACGTTTAATGTAATTGCTTTTAGGTTAGCCATTTTGTTTATCTATTATGTGGGGCGATTCCATGCCAACCCGTTCGGGTTGTCTTGTGTCTCTCTCTTCGTGTTGTTTAAAGAACCAGTGGGGTTGCGCTGACCTAGGGTGTGGTGGATGGGGGGCTAGTAGGATTAGAGTGAGATTTGGGTTAAAGAGTAGGGGGTAAGTTGTAGGGAGTTTCCTATATGTAGTCATATAGGTGTTTGTTTGGGGTATTTTGGGCCATCTGGCATTTAGCCAGTTGGTCCTAGGTCTCAGCTGGTGTGGAAGGCCGTGTTCAAGGACAGGCCGTCCCCCCTGTTGTCTGCGATAGGGGGTGATCAGCGAGACAGTGTGAAGTGACTTTGTAACGTCGCTGTCAGGTATAAGGTTTGTAAGCAGTGTTGCCAGTATTATGAGCAACATTGTTGGTGTGTTGGGGTGGGGATGTGGGTGCTGGTACGCTCTGGTGCCACCATAGTGCTGGTTGGGTATCAGATTTTAGCCTGATTGTGGGTTGTGTTATTAAGGTTGGAGTTGTTTTTCCTTAGTATGGAGTATGAGGATGTTGAAGGTGTGGGTGATGGGGAATGTGGTTGGGGTCGTATGGACTGGTGTTGGGGTGGGGATTTCTGTGGGGGTGCGGGGCTGGGGGGGGTGTTGATGGTGTTAACTAAATCTATGTTTTGGGGGGGGAGGGGAAAAAAAAGGGGGGGGAATCACCAGTCCTTCAGTTTGTGGTTTTTTCCTGGTTGCTTCTTTCAGCCGGGGTTGTTGTTGTTGTTGTAGGGTTGTCCATCTGCGATGAGTTGGTTTGGTTGATCTTGGTCTGGTTTCTTGTGTCGTATGGCCGGCGGGACGGTTCTGAGCATGATGCTTGCCTGTATTGGTTTGCGTTGTTGCGCCGCTTCTGTTGTATCTTTTTCTTCTGTACCATTGTCCAGTTGTTTGCTGTTGTTTCCTCGTGGTTGGGGCTGTCGCTTGGTGGGTTTGTCGGTTTCCATTCCGGCGGGAGGTCGAGTTCAAGGTTCTTTAGTAGTTGCAGGGCCTCGGGTATGTTGGTAGCCATGTGTTGTGTTGTGTTCGTTGTTACAATGAGGCGGAAGGGGAAGCCCCATCGGTATTTGATCCCTGCTTGTTGGAGACGCTGGGTGCATGGGCGCAGGCTTTTCCTCCGGTTTAGGGTATCCTGCGATAGGTCCTGTAAGGCCAGAATGGGGGTTTCTCCATATCGAAGGTTGCTTGAGTTTCTGAGTTGGTGCCATATTTCTTCCTTCTTTCGGTAGCGTGTGAAACATACAATGATGTCTCTTGGGGGGGCGCTGGGTTTTGGCATAGGTTTTAGGGCTCTGTGAGCCCTCTCCAAGTCCTCTGCCTCAAGTTTCAGGCTTGGGATTGTGTTTTTCAGCCAGCGTATAATTAGGTCCGCTGGGCTTTTCTCCTCTGTTTTTTCAGGAAAGTTGCGGAAGCGGATGTTACAACGTCTATTGCGGTCTTCAAGGTCGGCTTGCTTAATTTTCATCTCGTTGTGTTCTGCTTCCATTTGGTTTACCAGTTCGTCCAGTTTCTTGTTCACACGTGCGTTCTCCTCCCGGTATTGTTCTATTATTCTTTCTTGCATTTGGTTCTTGTTCTCTAGAGCTTCCACTTTGGAGGTTAGATTGTTGATTAGTACCTGCATGGGAGCCATTGTGGCCTTCAGTGCTTCTTCTAATCGTGCTTCCATTTCCCTCAGATCTCGTTTCGTTATTGGGTGGTCATCATCTTGAAGGGGAGCTACCATCTTAGCATTGTTTGCCATCTCCCTGGTTGGTGTCATCTCGGTCTCCCTGATGGTTTTGGTTTGAGGTTGGCTTGGCGTCCTCTTGGGGTTGGGCGTGTGATGGTTAGGAGTTGTGGCAGTGGTGATTCCTGGGTATTGTTGGGTTGCTGAGCTGATCAGGCTTTGTTGGCTGGTGGCTTTTACAGAGCGTTTCGATTAGGTGGTCATTTGTGTCACTTCTAGCCTGTGTTTTAAGAACTTCTCTAGGGCTTCTGTAGATGCCTCAGCGGTGCCGCCGAGGCGGGGGGGGGGCAGGTAAGCAGAGATGGGTAGACTAATGGACAGACAGTTCATATAAAGGGAAGGGGGTTAGCAGGTAGAGATGCAAGAGATTAGAGGGTATATGTTTAATTTTCCTCCATTTTTAATTACTTTCCCACAAGCAAAAAATAACAACAATAACCAGGGGGAAATATTATTCTTAAGAAAAACAAATCAAACAAAACCATGCAGTTATTTTTTGTTCTCCAAATGGGTATATGGAGGAGATTTTTGTTTTAAAAGAGAGTGGTGGTCGTAGCTGGGGGCGATAGATTCCCCCCTCAGGAGCAGGCGAACAAGAGCTTTAAAAAGAGAAAGAAAAGAAGAATAATTGTATGGCTCTGCTCTGTCTTTTAAAAAATAATAATAATATGTCCCCCCAACCACCGCCACCACTCTCCGTCTGCAGAAAAGCAACCAAAAATGTACGGGTAAAAGATAAAAATGAGAATTAAAGGTAAAAAAAAAAAAAAAAGGGGGGGGTGTCTTTAAATAGAGCTTTTTATTTTTTTTTATTTTTTTTTAATGAGTAAAGTATAGGTAAAAGAGGGTAGGTAAAAGAGAGTGGAAAGTCTGGGGCGGAGTGGCAGTCCCAGGAAATGGCCTGTGATGGTTCAGGGCTGTTTTCTGGGTACTGCCATTTTAAATCTTAAGAGGGGGGTTTGAGGTGGAAATAAAATGAGGTTTAAATTGAGGATGTGTGTGTGGAAAAGTGTGTCTTTAAATAGTGAGTAGAAAAGATAGAAATAAAAGTAAAGATTCAAATAAAGGGTGGCTGCAGCAGCAGTGGCCCCTCTTTTAAAAAGAAAAGTGGTAAAAGTAGGTATATGGGGGGGGAGGGATAAGAAAGATGTATATATATATTTTCTTTAAAGGGAGGGAGGGAGGGGGAGGAAGGGGTTAAAAAAAAGGGGGGGTGTTAAAAAAAAAAAAGGGGGGGGGGAAGGTTGTTTTTTCTTTTCTGTGGTCTCCTTTGTTATGCAGCTTCTCTGTGTTCTCCTTGCCGCTGGAGCTCCCGGTAGGGCTCAGCCACGTGCGTTTTTGTTTTTTTTCCCTTCCTCCCCGAAGCCTATTTTGCCTTCACCGTGCTCACCTACCTCTCCTCTGCTTTCCCGTCGGCAGAGATGGGGGCAGCAACGGTAAATTTGGGGCTCCTTTTTCTTTCTTTCTTCTTCTTCCTCTCTCCCTTTCTTTCTCCCTCTTTGCGTTAGTTCCACTGTCCTCCGGGTTTTGGAGCTCCTCTTGGCTGTTGGGGGGGGGGGTCGGGTGCCTTTCCGGCTCAATCAAGGTCGTGGGGGGGGTGTTTTGGCTCCTTTGATAGATGCCCGGGCACCCCCAATTCCTCTCCGTTGGCAGTGCTGGCAGCAGCAGTTCTGGGGGGTCCGGGAATCGGTCACCAGAGCCTTTTACTCTGGCTGGCTTCAGGAGCTCTTTTCTTCTGCTGCTGCCGCCATGCTGCCTCGCCGGAAGTCCCTTGTTTGTTTGTTTTTTAGCATTGATTCCCTTGAACATTTCTTTCCTTAAAAAAGAAATTGCAAAACATTTCCAAGGATTATGGTAGGTGAGGTGGTTCATGATGTCCAAAGGCTTGCTAGTCATTGTTATTCTCAGCTGAAGTGCCTGGCACACGGCAAAAACTGGCTTTCCTTGAGCTTAACCTGGGACATGAAGTTGCATCTTTTGATGAATGCACTTCCAGAATTGCTCCACTGCTCAAATTTTGTTTCACTTGTATTTACCTTTAGCATGTATAACTTTCACAAAGTGAGCAAAGTAGCCATATAGAACTTGCACACACCTACGAAGGACCATATAATGGTCAAACTAGCAGTACTAACATGCTTCTTTGTAAATCTTAGTAAACTTCTTTCCATTATCATATTCCAACATTCATATGTTTTACTGGCAGTTGTGTGTAATTTCATTAGCTGAAAGACAGAGTACAGTACAAACTTTGAAATAAATAGTTACAAAATGGCTGAGGTCCTAGCTGAAAGCCTCAGGACTTAGAGATGGGACACTAGGTTCCTTTGCGTAGATCAAGAACACAACATGCAAGAGGGCCTAAAATATGTTTTGTTATATAAAACAAGCTTGAGAGAAGTCTGCTAAAGCTAGTGTCGTGGTTCTGTGGGGTTTTGTTTTGTGGGATTTGTTGTTGCTTGTTTTTAGTGAAACATCAGGTTGTCTGAAAAGGAAAGTGAACAGGAGAACTTGTGGCGTGAAGCTGAGAAGCGGTCTTATGTAAAAGCAGGTCCTTTTAACTAAATTTTGAGAAGAGAAACTGTCTTGCTCTAATGGGGGGGGGGGAGTAAATGTGACTGGACAGTGTGATATTGGCTTCATGTCCACTAGATCCACACATTCACATGTCTTATTTACCTTATTGCATGGTTTGACATGTCACCAAGAGTAGAAACTGAAATTGTTTGTTTTTTAACTTGAACTGAACATAAATCATGGTGTAGTTTTATCAAACCAAACCTACAGTGACTTTTGTTTTACATTGACTTTCTGCCTGACACTTCCTATGCTAGTTTGATTTTTGTGATCATTCTGTGACGTGTGGCATGGCAGGGTAAGGCGTATTCTTTTTTAACATTGTAAACTGAACACCTTACTTATTACATGGTAGTAATCCACAACCTAATTGAGAACCGGATCACTTTGACTGTACAATCATTTTCAAACTCACAGGGAGGAGGATGTGAGGATAGAAATATTCTTGGCATCCTTTCCTGACCAGGTTCAGTGTGAGCAGACATGCTTCCCCTTTGTGCATCCACTCCAAACCTGTGCAGAGAACAGAGAAAGCAAGAGAGGATGAAGTTTCAGGGGCACTTGTGCCATCAGTGAAACTGATTCCTAAGAGGAAGCCAGAGCACGTCTGTGTTGTTGCCTTCCTTTTGAATTTCATTTCTAGTGGAGCACAATTAAAGGTTGAGGGGGTTGGACAAAATTGTTTCGCAGAATTAATGGTGGTGGGGTACCAGTTGGCCATTTGTGATCTAGGAAATGAGTTAATATGATGAGGTGGAGTACAGGGATCTGCCCTATACTGCAGATTTTGAACAAAATTTGGAGTTGAAGTATTGGCTCCTGCTGTTTCCTTCCTTCAAACTCAGTTTTGTATATGTCTCATTTGGTTTAGGAAGCATAATAATTTTCTATGTATTTCTTCTGGCCACAACTGAACACTCCTGTTCTTCCCCAACCAGCTTACAGTCATACCTCAGGTTAAATACGCTTCGAGTTGAGCGCGTTTGAGTTGCGCTCCTCGGCAACCCGGAAGTAACGGAGCGCGTTACCTCCAGGTTTCGCCTCTTGCACATGCACAGACGCTCAAAATGACGTCATGCGCAGAAGCACCAAAAAGCGACCCGCGTGTGCGCAGATGTGCCGTCGCTAGTTACGTTTACCTCTAGATGCGAACAGGGCTCCGGAATGGATCCCGTTCGTATCTAGAGGTACCACTGTATTTTGATTCACTAAGAGACAATTTGCAGTTCTGATAGTCCCATGAGTATTTCCTATATTTACATCCATGCTTATTTATTTGTAAGATACTTATAAATCAATGTCACATAAAAATGTCATTATGGCACACAATAAAATAATTAAAACTTCATAAGATTATAACATCATAAAATACAGAAGAAATGACGAACAGTGAATCAAATTAATTCTCTAAAAATGCTTGGCGAAACAAAAATGTTTTTGCTGCCTTTCACATGGAACAACTCAAAGCAGCTTCAAGTTTATTGAGGCTATGTTGTTTAGAGGTACCTTCCTTTAACAGGAGGCATTGCAAGATAAATATAGCATGGTCCTATATAGCAACTAAAATCCTGTCTAGTGCATCAGCCTACTTTGGGTAAAGGCAGTCTTTGTTATTGCCACTGCCTGTTCATGCATTGACAAAAACCATATTCTAGATACAGCAATATTTTTTTTTACTCTTGCAGGCATGGCCAAACTCAGCCCTCCAGATGTTTTGGAACTACAACTCCCATCATCCCTAGCTAACAGGACCAGTGGTCAGGGATGATGGGAACTGTAGTCCCAAAACATCTGGAGGGCCAAGTTTGGCCATGCCTGCTTTAGGGGAACCTTTTTGACTTTGGGAGCCAGGTCTTTATCTGGCACCACCCCACAGGCTAACCTCCTGTTAAACATGACATCATTATGAAGTCACATGACTGACAGATGGGTTGTTTTGCCCCTGCCTCTATATCCCTTGCTCAGGATTCCCAAACTTTTAACAGCCAGCTAGCTGTCATGTACTTTAGGATCACAGCTCAAGGGCTGTTCCCAGCCCTCTGCTTGGCGCTTTGGGAGGTGCTGAAAATGGGCCTGCCAAAGCATTTATTTCTCCCCTCCCAATCAAGAAAGAAGGAGCTCAGATGAAGGAGGAATGTCCAAATTTCGCCATCAGTGTTGCAGTCAAATTGAACTCACTGAATATTGGACTGCCTTTAAAGAGACAGATCCTTCTAGAATAAGCTCAACTAAGTGCTGGAGAGTATTTTTTATACCTTCATTAAATGCTATCACATAGTCTTGAAAGGACTACAGCCATAGCGGGGGGGGGGGGGGGATGTTTTAAGTTGGAAGGGGTTGGTGCAACTAACATGACAATTTCTGGGCTTCTTGCATTTCTCTTGATTTAAGCCAGTGGATGGCAGGTTGAATGACACAACTATGCAGCTCCTGCTCAGTTGTTGGTTGTCTTGTATATATTTATGAATTGGGGAGAAGATTCTCTGTCTAAAAGGTATACCATGTAATGCAACAAGAAGAAGTAGCTAATTAATAGAAATCTGGGTGGGTTTGCATGTGTACCCTACTACACTTTATTTCAGAAATTGCCTCCAGATTTATTGTCTGTATCTGTAAAATTGAAAGCTGAAAGGAGGGTATTCATGAAAGAAAGAAATATATCAGTGCATGTTGATTATAACAAGACTTCTATATTTTGCAACTTAAAAAAAAATCAGATAAATTTTATATTCTTGTTCCGTGAAGCTGTTTTTTTCTTTTTATGGAGCTGACAGTATTAGAGTATTAAAGCACTGTTAAAATGTGGAGATTGGATGTCAACCAGAATGGAGATGAACGCTGTGAAGTATATAATCTTATTTGGAAGCTGTTCTGTGACTACTTGGCTGTGTATAATTGTGTGTGATTTCTCCTCTGTGAGCTTAGCAAACCAGCACTTTGTGAGTTAAGTCTTTTTCCGCAGTTCAGTTGATTTATTGGACTCGGAGCCAACACAATATTTTAATCACCATAAATGGTCAATGTTGCTGAGCATGTGTGTCTGCAAAGGATTCAAGCTAGGCATTATTTGGCTGCATTATTGTATGGCTCTGGCAAACAGATTCTTCTGGTATAATTAGATCTTTTCCAGAAACTAAACACTACAGAAGATTATTCACATTATACTCACTTTAGACTCAGTTAAATAGGAAGAGAATTTACTGGCAAATAATTAAGATTGCTATTTGGCTACTTTTGAACCAGTCTGCTCTTGTTGTTTGCAGGGCTGGTTGTTAGCTTCATGCTATTGGGTGGTATCAGTTCATTTGAATGTAAATATGCATAAAGGCAATCCCAGCTTAAAAGAGTCCAACCTAGAAATAAATGTGAGTTATAGTTTGGATTGAGTGTTAAAGTATTATGAGCAGCATGCATTTCCCTCCCCCTTTTCCTTGTTTCAGTAATGAGCTACAGTGGTGTCAGCAAAAGTTCAGCCCCCCTCAACTTTCAAGAAAAAGAGTTTTTGTGTTTGCTAGATATGCTGGTGGTAGTGATATTCACAGGAGATTTAAGAGCTAAGAATATAAATGTTGCCATTCTTGGCCACGAGTGGCCCATGGCAGTTCTCAGAACTCAGAAAAACTACTGAGGCTGTTGAGATAAATCAGTACAGTGATTATGTTATCTTTTGTTCTGTGGATAAAATAGAGGGCATGGGGAAGGGTAGCTGTACAAAACAACAACAACAAACAGTCCTTCCCCATACAGTTTGGATACCATTTTAGTGTTCTTAATAATGACTATAAGAGAATGATGAGTGACTACTGTCAATGGAGATATGCCCCTAAACCATGTGTTGCCAATATGCACCCCAAAGTCACAGGAACAGATTTTGTGAAACCATAGAAGTTGCAAGTCAGAAAACAGCACTTCTCTAGATATGGGCTAAGGGATGGTCTCATGTAATTGAATGCTTACCTACTTAGTTAACCATCATCAGCACAGACTGGTAGATGGAACAGAAGGGGCTATGCAGTCATCCGGTAGGCTAAGCATGCAAGGGCCCTTTGAAGGGCTTTTGTGGAAATATGTTAAATGCACTTTGTACTATGATGATAATTAGGATTTATAAGAATTCCTAAGAACATAAGAAGAATATGTCTGGATTAGGCCAAGGGTTCGTCTAGTCCAGGTTTCTTGTTCTCACAGTAGTCAGCCAGGTGGCCATGGGAAGCCTTCAAGGAGGACCAGAGTGGAACAGCAACTCTCCCTACTGGCGAGTTCAAAACATCTAGGATGCTTCTTGGTGTTGCTTCTTGGACTATGGTAGTGGAAAGAATGGGTTGCGTCTACTGTTGGTCCTATTCAGAGTAGACCAATTGAAAATAAAGGACATGAATGAGCTTGATTCGTTGATTTCAGAGGGTCTACTCTGAATATAACATAGTTGAATAGAGCCCATTTCCTCTGCCACCCACCCCGTAAACAGAAAGTCCATCATCCGTAGGTTCTGTGGATAGATTAACCATTTAGTTAATCATGACAACAGCACTCTTTTGTGGATTGGCCACTAGTTAAATGTGGGTGATTTGCACTTTGACTCAGAATGCTAATTACACCATGAAATGTCCTTCAAAAGTAAAATAAATACCATGGTGCTAATTACACCATGAAATGTCCTTCAAAAGTAAAATAAATACCAGAAAATTGAATAGTTTCTCTCCCCCCCCCCCCATAAGTTTGTTTTATTTTTACTCTTCTACTGTGAAAAATGCACAGTGTAAGTGTTAGGCTAAGTAAAAAAAAAAGGTGTATTTACACTGGATATTTGAATGGGGAGGAAGGCTGTGTGGTCATGTTCATGCATTCCTTTTTGCATTGATCCCCAGAGGGATAGACCACGGGAATCTTGGAGTTAGCACATGAGTCAGTTTCCTTTCAGCTGGGTATTTTCTTGGTGATACTACTTACACTTCTGGTTTTGTAGCAAACATCAAACTGAAGGTCCTGGGAAACTTTAGTGTAAGTCATGCTGTTAGGTCAATTAAGATTGAATGCAGGCTGTTTTTTCTCTGCATGATGAGCCTCACTTCCAAACGTGGAAAACTGTTTTTAGGAGGAAGCACTTGAAAACTTTAATCTCTGTGGAGCACATCCGTGGAGCATAGTTTGTGTGACTTGCAGTGATAATGCCCACAAATGAAGTGCTGGACCGCTTCATTCAGATCCAAGTTACTACATTATATAAAATGAAATGTTGTGTGGAAATTAATTGTGAATGTGTGCCTTTATTATTTTTTTTAAAAAAAGGATATGGGATTTTAGAATTTCCTTTTTTCTCTTTTCTAATCTCTCAGACTAAGCATGGCTCTTTTTAGACCAGTAATTGGAAGTGCTGCTTCTCATTTCCCCCATTTGAAATCTGAATCTTGTGTCATTGCAGCTTTTGAAAGATCTGAAGGGATAGTATTAAAACCAGAAGGAAGACATGCATGTACAAATCATTGAGTTTTTTGTGTCAATAAGAATATACCAACTGCATGATGTGGAATTTAATAAAAGCCAATGGGAGCTTTTTCTACTAGTCTTTTGGCACTGGTTACATAATTTTGCCAAGTTCTGTGTATGTTTAGAGCTTTGGAAGTGTTTTATACATGTCTACTTCAAAAGCAAGTCCCACTGAAGTCAGTGGTGCTTACACCCAGGAAACTGGGTTTGGGTTTGCTGTCCCTCAACTCAGAGTAGCTGATGTTAAGTAGTCCTTCAGTTTTCTGTTCTTTGAAACCTAGATTGTGTCCCAGTGAGATTAAGATTCTGTTACTGATCTAGGGATTTGGATCAAATCTTCTTGCTGGCCCTTTGTATAACCATGTCTAGATATGAATAAGAGGGTAATTTAATCCTCAAAGCATTTTTGATGGCATGTATCCCACTTAATTAAAGAGAGAAAGTTATGGACATATCCATTAATGAGAAGAGTTTTATACAGGGCACAGTTGGGAAACTGCTAGTAGGAATATTCCCATGTTAATACATCCGAGACAGACTAAGGAATAATGACAAATGGTTAGTGGAAACATACTTTTTTCATAAATCACAGAGGATCTTTGTTTTGGTAGCAGAAGAGACGACTAAGAGCCCTGTAGTATCTTTAATGACTATATATTGTGGCATTAGGTGTATGAAATAGTTGCCTGAAAGGGGTAGGTATATAGATTCTGAATAAATAAGAAAGAGGTAAAATGTGTTATTGCATTAAGTGATCTCAAAAGGTTAAGCAATGCAGAAGTTGTGTTTCCCCTTTTGTTGAGTACAATAAGACTGAATAACCTATGGTACAGGTGTTTTATCTGTCAACCAGCTTAAAGCTGTTCGTTATAAAATTGTCTTAAGTAAGTTGCATTATTGCATGTATGTTTATAATAGCACTCATTGAGTATGTGAGGACATATCTGTTAACATGCTCTTATCAGAAGCTTTTAAAAGCCTCATTGTTCATGTTTCTTTACTTTCTTTTGAAGTAGACCATGTCTGGAATTCATATTTTTTCAACCTGAACGTCGGTTAAAGATTAGAACCAAATTAACCTAATAATACAATTTAGCTCTTCTGATTGGGAATTTTAAACCTCCCTCCCCCTCATAATGTGAATATAGTTAGTGTTAAGGAAGTGTATTATGCAATCAAGGAAACGTTTTCTTAAGTATTTGCGGGGCTTGTTATTGCTCTCTGTAGGATTGTGTTCTAAAGGCTGTAGATTTGGGTTAGCCCTCCACTTCCCTCCTTCCTGTTACTACAAAATAAAAAGGAGCTGGCAAAAGCATTCAATTTCAGCCAGAGACCACAGGCAACCTTGCTTCCTGAAGGGGATTTGCATGATCATGCTGGTGTGGGTGGGTGTCCCACCCCCCACCCGCCATGCCACAGCAATTATGACTATTGTAGTTTTCTGAGAGCAACTTTCTTTGTTGTAGCTGTTCATATTGTTATAAGTATATACTCACAAGGCACAATCCTATGATTCCTGAGTGATTGTCTCAGGGGGAAACAGGATATTTCAGGTCTCTCCTAGCTGAAGGTGGCGAGAGAGGTCCTTCCTTGAAAAGGGAACTCTAACCTTGGAATCCTCCTCCCTGCGGCTTCCAAAAGGTTTGCAGCTAGTGCTTCTCCTACTTTGAGATGACAAAAACTAGGTGTGCTGGGGATTTGCTAGGAATGTCCTGGAAGAGGTTGTGGATCCACAGAATCCAAATCATTTTGTTTCACTGATGTGCCCCTGGAGCAGTGGCAGGACTATGCCAGCCCTGGAGCTGGTGTTATATATTTCCCTCCTATACCTCTCAATGGAAGGAAAAAGCTTTGGTAAATAAAAACTGTTGTAAAAGGCCTAATAAAAAGGGGAAAGCTACACCCTCTTAAAAAAAATCCTCCCACCCTCCCATATTCTCTCTCTCTTTCCCACATTATTTGAATTAAAGGCAAAAAAATTAAGTATGATAGAAATAGATGCACAGCTTTAGTCAATATTGCATTTTTTAAAAAAAACAATAAAGAATTTTCAACAGAAAAATATATTGGGCTGTTTTCTGTTTCAGAAAGAAAACCCTCTGTTCCATACAACTGCCTCTTGCTGCTGGATCGACAATAGCAATGGACTTTTTTTTTCATTGGAAATGGTCCCTGTCCCATTCCGTTTTTGTTCCATTTAAAAAGCAGTTTATTACTTTGTACAAGTCTTTCCTAATTTGAACTGTTGTCTTGTTTGTTCAAGCAGAAAAGAAGAGCAGAAATAAACCTCAAAGAGCACATCCTGCCCCAGTCAACAAAACCTTCCCTCCAATCTTCCTAAAAGGCCTAAGTGACCTCAAGGTGATGGATGGAAGCCAAGTGATTATGACAGTAGAAGTTTCGGGTAAGAGCCAGTGCTTATTAATGGATCGTGGTCACCTGTTTTGAGGTTTGACAAGGCTACTTTAACCCAGCAGTTTCTCCTCCTGGTTTCTAGGCACTTTTTTATATCCCAGTTTTTCCTTCTAACATTTGGAAAGTCAACATTTAGGGAGGCTTGTCCTGGCCAGGAAATTTCATGCATATCTTCAATAAATTTGCTTATTTTAAACATATTTTGCTCTTAACCCATCCTAAGACTTCAAAGATTAGGCAGACAATAGGGTCCTTTCAGACAATATGTTTTGTGTGGCTGGGGTTTTAATTTTAGTTTGCACTGGGGCATTATCTGCCACATATGGTATGTTTTAAGGCCAGTGCTGTAACCCACCCACAGCCCAGTGGAAAGTACAAAAAAATAATCCATATAAACCCTTCTTCCATCTGCATGGAACAGATAGAGTTTAAAGAAAGTGCAGTGGATGGTATTTCCAGCCACTGTCTGCGGAGTGGGGAAGAGTCATTTAAAATGTGTAAAAAGGAGGCTATAGAGAAATCTTTATCTGGAATTTATTACATCTAGTGTGCTTTGGAAAACCAGAATTGTGGATGTCTTTATGGGGGTGCATGTGCGACTGCAGAGGAAGTGGAAGGTTTTTTTTTGGGGGGGGATATCATTGTGTACCATGGGACTGTAAAGTAGCCTGGAATCTGACAATTCCATAGTGAGGAAAGCACAAAAAGAGAGACTACATGCTACTTCTGCATATGCTATTATATAGATTTTGCTGCAGACATTTCCATAAGAAGGGCAGGACTGCAATATGTCCATCTGTCCATCTCAAGGACAGATTTGTATAAGATTTGCATAAATTAATGTACATGGATAGATGCAAATTTAGAAATAAATATTATAATGTAAATAAAAATAACAATACAAAGGGACGGAGAATCTGTTGTCAGGTGAGCTGTGTGCCTGCTCAGCCTGCTGTCTGGATGCAGACTGAGAGTGGACTACTTCAGGGCTCCTCCCTTCATGGGATTCTTTATCGATATTCAGCAGCTGGACTGGACAACCCTTCAAATAGAGGACACCATCAAATAGTAGACTGTCCTCTCACTGATCTTTCAATAGGGGACTGCCTCCTGTAGAGAAGTACACATGGCCATCCTAGTATGGGGGCAGCAGAGCCGAGGATAAGAGATGAAAGATGGTGCAGAGCCTTGTGGCTCCTGGATTCACAGGAAAGCATAGGACAGCAGGAGGGTTGTTAAATAGCTAAACCTAAGTGCCATTATGTGCAATATGCCCTCAGTGTAATTTTGAGCTACCTGAATGTAGCTGAGAATAGGTCTATTTTAAAAACCTATGCAAAAGGAAGTCAAAGTGAGTTGTTTGTTCCTCCTTATCTCATGACTGCAGTTGGCCTAGTAGAATAGCTCCCACGCTTCCGTTGTTGCTTATGGTTTATCTCAAAGCCTTGTGTTTTGTTGTGGCTCAGCTAACCCGCCTCCTGAAATAATTTGGCTGCACAATGGGAAAGAAATCCAGGAAACGGAGGATTTTCATTTTGAGAAGAAGGGGAATGAATATAGCCTGTATATCCAGGAGGTATTCCCTGAGGATACTGGAAAGTACACCTGTGAGGCTTGGAATGACTTAGGAGAAATTCAGACTGAAGCAACACTAACTGTACAAGGTAATTCTTTTCTGTCCTTCTCAGCATTATTTAGCATTTGTGACAGTGACACAGGAAAGCATTCTGCTGTACCCGATGAATGACAGTTTCAAAGAGAGAGGAGAGAACTCAAACTTTCCCCTTGTAGTTTCATTTTCTGTATAACTTTCTCAAGAATTCTGTGTATTTAAGAATCTACTCTAATCTCCAAACCAGGAAAAGTATAGCAGAGTATAAAATCAGAATATAAGGATGTATGTAAAGGTTGTAGATTGCTTCTGCAAAAAATTTGGAAA
Organism: Podarcis muralis; assembly: GCF_964188315.1. Taxonomy (NCBI): domain Eukaryota; kingdom Metazoa; phylum Chordata; class Lepidosauria; order Squamata; family Lacertidae; genus Podarcis; species Podarcis muralis. Next base: position 91,593,813 of record NC_135655.1, on the reverse strand, counting down.
GTTAGGCACATGAGTGTCAATAATAAGCAAGGGATAAGACAATAAATGACTATGTTATCTTCAGTACCAGAGACAGCATACCTCTGAATTTCATTTGCTGGGGAGCATGAGGAGGAAATTGTTGTTATGCTTGTGTCCTGCCTGTGGTAGGCCGCTGTGAGAACAGGATGATGGACTAGATGGGCCTTTGGTCTGATCCAGCCACACTTTTCTTACACTTCAAGAAACTTAGCAGACTGTCAATAATTAATATGGCATTTTAAGATCAAGTTACAGTCTGCATTCATCTGTATCACTGTGGATCTTCCTTGTGGATCCTCTCCTTTGTGGATAAAGTAACAATATAGATGGATGGATGGATGGATGGATAGATGATAGGGTGGGGAGTAACACATTATTATTGGAGGTGTTTAATTTCACCATGGTTGACAGGATCAGGTATTTCTTTAGGCTTTAAAGTTAAAAATTTCTGGAAATCTGCTTGGCCCAGCTTATATGGAAACATCCTTGATATTATCATAAGTGAGCATGAGGAACTAATCCAAAAGGGAAGTGTAGCCAAGCCACTAAGGAGCACAATGAGTGATTGCCGTGAATTTTTTGTGGACAGAAAAATGCAGATAGGGAAACCAAAGCAAACTCTACATCAGTATCAGAGGGGAAAGAGGAGTTAAAAGGAGTGCTTGGTAAGGTAACTGCATGGATGATGCTTGTTGGAAATATTTTATTTATAAAAATATTTATAGACCACTATATCGCCATACTATATTTTTGTAAGGAAAAATGTCGTCACACTGCAGTTTATGTGGCTGCTGATAAATGGCCATGGTGACTGCACCATGAGGACAGAACAGCATGCAGGAGGTGGAGGCAGATAGGTGAGCAAGCAGGGACAAGCGGAAGGTAACTGGAGGCAGGCAGATGAGTGTGGCTCACACTTTACAAGCCTTCCTGCTCTCCTCCAGGTGCTGCCACTGGTTGGTTTGGGGGATAGTGTACGAATGAGCAGGCAAGCAGAGTGAGTGGGGTAGGGCACCACCAACAGAAAGAAGTGTGCTTTTCTCCTTTTCTTTCCCAATCCCCTTGCCCGTGGCATCGGTGAAAGGGGGTCTTGGGGCAAGCTGTGAGAAGAGACGGGAGCTTGGGGTAAACGATGGGAGGATGGGAATTAGCAGTGCCTATGTTGTATTCATTTTGTCACCTGCTTGAAACATTTTTATTTAGGCATTTTTGTTTATGCAAACAGGTTACCTGTGTTTTAACTTTTTTTTTAGCTACTGCCACTTTTTAACATTTTCTGAACATCTTTAAATTTTCTGAACATCTTTAAGTATGTTTTTACTGTTTTATTTCATATTTTGTAAATCACTTAGAGGATTTTTTTTACAATCAAGTAGTATGTAAATTTTCTTAGACACAATGGAAATGGAAATGGGTCTACAAGCAAATATATTGTTCTTTACTGTCCCTATACTAGAGGCCATGCAATAATTCTGTTAAATGGCACTTAAATTCATGTTGTTTTTCTTCCTAACTTAAACTTTGGACCCTTGGAAAACTTGTTCAGAAGCCAGACATTCTTCTGGCTTTTATTGCTAGGGTCATAAAAATAGTGGATATCTGCAAATACAAACAAGCCCTTAAAAGAAGGCTGATTCTCCCTAGATAAATCTCCCTGTTATGGCTGTACTCACTACTAGAAGAAAGGGAGATACCCTTAGCTAAGGCCCCAAGCTTTATTTCCCTCCATTGACTTAATTATGTGTAATCCCAAATAGTTTTTGCTTCAGTGTTGTGAGTTGCTGTTCAGAACTTCAGGTGCCTATGTTTGATTTTCATAACATTTCAGATGTTGACTTTTCCCATTCCTTAGTTCCTCTGAATATAAGAGAGGAACCAGCAACCTAAGGATTAACAGCATTAAGATTCTGAAATGGAGAGTTTAACCCTTTGGATATTCCCAAGGTGGTAGTGGAAAGTAATTCAAATGAGGATAGCAATTCTGGTCTTTTGGCATAGGTGTTCTCTACCTGTGGTCAACCTTTGAAAGGACAGACAAGAAGGCAGAATTTCTAAATGAATTATTTACTACAATTAAAGTCAATCTGCTCAAAACCATGGTGGCTATCAAATCTAAGACATGTTCACCTACTTTCACTATTTCTTATGGTGACACTTTTCTCTCCATTCAAAGTCAGATTAATTTTATACAACTACTGTGGTCATGGCCAGCAGGTGGGTTCATCTCCTTTGCCTGAAAAGAAGAAAAAATGGAGAAAGGAAGAAAAAGGAAAGAAGGAAATTTTCATGTGCATAAGAATTTTTTTTTTATTTTTTTTTACTGAACTCATTGTGTTTCTACCTTAGTAATTCTAACAGGTGCACTCCTGAACAACTAGTTTGAGTCATGGCCCAATATGATGTCCTGCAATAGTGTGAGATAGTCAAATTGGTGTTCAAATGCTGATGAGACTTTGCTGAGCCAGATGGATCCTGGTCTCAGATCCATCAAGGCTTAATGTTGTTTGGGTTAGAATGGCTACCAGAGTTTCCAGTGTTGGTTTGGGAGGAGAAGAACTTTGATTCTGGGCTTGCACTACCAGCACATGCTAGGTTGGATGTGCTAGACTATGACTTTATGCACATAGGATAGCTCTCTCTCTCTGGATGGTGAAGCACCTGTGCTGTGTACAAAAGAAGAAATGATGTAAATTAATGTGATGTAAATACAGTAAATTCATGTGAATCCTAAAATAGTAACTTCAGGTTGAATTAATCCACTTAGCTGTTTATATTTTGAATCACACCCATCTCCATCACTTCTTTCAGCTTTTTCTTTTTTCTTTATTTTTCTTCCAGAGCCTCAGGATGGCATTCAGCCATGGTTCATTAGTAAGCCAAGATCAGTGGTAGCAGAAGCTGGGCAGAATGTCCTTATTTCCTGTGCCATTGCTGGAGATCCTTTCCCCATGGTTCATTGGTTCAAAGATGGGCAGGAAGTGATGCCAGGAGCAGGATGTGAATTCCTGCAAAATGAAGACATCTTCACATTGATTATAAGAAATGTACAGCCTTCTCATATTGGGCAGTACGAAATACAACTCAGGTATGTCAAGTGCAAAGTTATATGGTGCTAAACAGTTGTATTTATTTATGCATGCCATTTCTATGTCACTTAGTTATTCACATTTATAAATGGTGGACATGAAATGTAGTCCTAAATGTGAACTATAAGACATTTTAATAATTTATTAATGAATGGTTATTTTCACCTTCCCAGAGCATGCATAAGTAGTCATGGAAATTGACATTGTGGGCATTATGTTTATATTTGTAGCAGCCATTGATGTTTAGCCCAGGCTTGCTATGTTGCAAGCATTTCGCTGTTGCTGCCTTTTCATAGCCTGCTTTTCACATTGGCCTGCTTTCAGTGGATCTTTAAGGCTCAAACTACACAGCATGTGGGGTTCTGTGTTTTTATTCTTTTATTCTCCCCATTCCTTTATTACAAATGAAAATCAGGCAGTCATTTTTCCCCAAAGTGGCATTTTAACCCTCAGTGACAGAGGTACAGGTAAAGATGTGGTGATCTCTTGCCTTCCCCCCTGCAGGGGAAGGAGATTTTGTCTTGAAAATAAGAAGCAAGGAAAGGGTTAAATGGCTGTGTGCGCTCTCTCTCTCTCTCCCCCCCCCCCCCCTTAATTCTGCTCTGGCTTGCAGACTGTCCAGGCTGATTTTATTTTATTTTTTAAACTCAGGGTAGGGGGAAAGGCATGCATAACATTGTTGTGTGTGATAGTAGGTGGCTCAAACTGGGCATTCTGCCCTGATAATTTCCCACAATACAAACAGGGAGGGTTCGCTGTTTCACAAAATTGTTTGAAACGTATATGGACTGCAGGTCAAAAAATTGTTTTTATATACTTCTTTTGGCATGGACAGACTTTAGGCTTGCAGACCTGGCTTCGTTTTTTTAAAAACTGGAACTCTGAGGTTCACCAACCAGTGCCATGAGCAGAGTAGTGGATCAAGGAGCAGAGCCAGTTATTTACCATACTCCCTGGGATGACTTGAATATATAACTGCAAATCTACATCTGAGTTAGAATCCTTGAACTGTAGTAACAGCCTGTCCTTTTGTGGGGAGGGGGAGAGCAGTTTTGTTGTTGCTGTCGTTAAAGTTTGAGAGTCAGAAATCTTTGAAAAGCTACTGCAAATCATCCAGAAATCTAATAGATCCCAGTCTGCCTTCTGACCACCCCTAATTCATTGGTATAGCGTGGAAAGAACTCTGTGCTGTTTTGCAAAAGCCTATCAAAGCAGTTTATAGTATTGCACAGCATTTATTTGCCCACATATGGATCCATTCACCACTTTTGTAGGATTTGAATTTAGGTATGTTCTTTAAACATTGTGTCAACTTAAATGTTTTTGACTGGGGGAAAAACAACTCATGTTCAGATTCTTTTTCCTCCAGGCAAGGCTGATCAAATGCTAAAGTATATTCCCTGGTATGGTCTTAAGAAAAGCAGTGGTACAGCTTCATACTGATAATATCATTACACGCTATTTACTGTGCTTAGATGTATTGCCTTATTCGGTTAATATTTTTGATTTTGTTTAACCTACGTGACTTTTTTTGGCCTGGGATAACTTTTAAACAAACTGTCTTCTGCTACCTATTTAGTTTTAGTTAAATACAAAAGTTTCCTGTGCAGCCCAGTCCTATGCATGGAACTCACTAGGAAGTACCGTAATTTTCGCTCCAAAACACGCACTTTTTTGCTCCTAGAAAGTAAGGGAAAATGCCTGTGCGTGTTAAGGAGCGAATGCACTCGACTGGATCCATGGCTGCCGTCAGTCAAGCAAAGCAAGCTTTGCTTGCTTTACAGCCAGGAGGAGGGGGAGGAGCCGAGGAGGGAGGGAGGGAAGGAGAGCCATGGCAGCAAAGCGGGCAGCAGCCGCTTACACGCGAGGAGGAACAGACGGGAGCCATAGGGAGCCGGAAAAGCGCCGCGTAGCCAGCAACAGCTGCTGCAGCCTCAGCTAGCAACGCTCTCTAAACGGAGCAATGAGGCTGCAGAGGGACGGCGGGGCACAGGAGGGCTCTGAGCCACGAGCGCAGTGAAAACCAGTAAAAAAGTTTTTAAAAAGGCTGCTGGGGACAGGAGGGCACGGGATGAGGGAGAGAGGGAAATTACGATTCTCCCAGCGTCTCAGCTGATCCGCTGAGCAGGACTTGGGTTGCAGGGGATTCGCCATTAGCTGCGTAAAGCAGCAAAGAGGGAGAGAAGGAGCAAAGTGGGAGAGGAAAGGAGCTGCTTACACTGCTGTAAGTGGCTGCTGTCTGGTTGGCTCCTTTAAAGCAACAGTGCTCTTTCCCTCCCCCCTCCCCTCTCAGCTCGCCGAAAAGCTCCTTTTCCACACACCCCACTCGAGCTCCTTCTCCCCTTAAATCCCTCTCCTGCATCATTAGCCACATCCTTTTCCACACACCTCAAGCGTGTTCCTTCTCCCCTTAAATCCCTCTCCTGCATCATTAGCCACATCCTTCTCCACCCACCCCACGCGTGTTCCTTCTCCCCTTTAACCGCTCGCCTGCATCATTAGCCACATCCTTCTCTACACACCCCATGCGTGTTCCTTCTCCCCTTAAATCCCTCTCCTGCATCATTAGCCACATCCTTCTCTACACACCCCACGCGTGTTCCTTCTCCCCTTTAACCGCTTGCCTGCATTATTAGCCACATCCTTCTCTACACACCCCACGCGTGTTCCTTCTCCCCTTTAACCGCTTGCCTGCATCATTAGCCACATCCTTCTCTACACACCCCACGCATGCTCCTTGTCCCTTGAATGCTTTTCCTTCCCTCCCTACTTAAAACGTGGTTACAAAGCACGGATCCACATGGATCCTCAGGATTTTTGCACTGGGTCACCCCAGGTTCACCATCAGATCACATAAAATGTCCATGGCTACAGCCTGCACCAAAAAAATCACGCACCCACTGTTTCATGGGGCTGCAATGGCGCAAAAACGTGGTTACAAAGCATGGATCCACATGGATCCACAGGATTTTTGCATTGGGCTACCCCAAACTCACCGTCAGATCACGTTTGTGGCCACAGCATGAACCACAAAAATCATACATCCACTGTTTTGTTTAGAATATTTTTTTCTTGCTTTCCTCCTCTAAAAACTACGTGCGTGTTATGGTCAGGTGCGTGTTATAGAGCGAAAAATACGGTAAGTTCTACTGTGGGGGCTTTACTCTCAGGGAAGTATTGCAGTCTTAGGGTTACATCTTAAATTTTACTGCCCCAATTCAGTGTTCTGTGGGTACAAGTTTTTGGTTTTCGTTTGCTTGTTTTTTTGAACTCTCCACCTTACATATTCAGTATGGAATGTCTAGGAAGAGGAGGTGGGACTGCAGTTCGTGGGCTGATGGCACTCTGTTGGTTCTAGGTTTAGAATAGAAAGTGAAGCTGTGTTGTAGAGATTTAAAACTGAATCTAATTAAGCTTTGAAGGTTCATAGAAGCATAGAGTTTTAGAACTGGAAGGAACCTTGAAGGTCATCTAGTCCAACCCCCTACAATGCAGGAATCTCAACTAAAGCATCCCTGACAGATGGCCACCCAACCTCTGCTTTAAAACCTCCAAGGAAGGAGAGTCCACCACCTCCCAAAGGAGTCCGTCCCACTGATCAACAGCTCTTAACATCAGAAAGTTCTTCCTGATGTTTAGTCAAAATCTCCTGTCTTGTAACTTGAAGCCATTGGTTTGAGTCCTACCCTCTGGAGCAGGAGAAAACAAGCTTGCTCCATCTTCCATGTGATAACCCTTTATATATTTGAAGATGGCTGTCTTCTCAGTATCTTCTTCACCAGGCTAAACATACTCAATTCCCTCAGCTGTTCCTCATAAGGCTTGGTTTCCAGACCACTGCACACATTCCAGCTTGCCAATACCCTCCTTAAAGTGGTGCCCAGAACTGGACACAGTACTTTTGGTGTGGTCTAACCAAGGCAGAATAGAGTGGTACTATAACTTCCCTTGATTGGGCGCTGTTGATGCAGCCTAGAACAGCATTAGCTTTATTTGCTGTTGCATCACACTGTTGACTCATGCGAAACTTGTGGTCTACTAAGACCCCTAGATCCCTTTCTTATGCACTATTAACAAGCCAAGTGTCCCCCATCTTATATTTGTGCAACTATGTTTGTTCCTATTAAAATTCATTTTGTTGCGTTGGGCCCAGTTCTCCAAACCATTAAGGTCATCTTGAATCCTGAATCTGTCTTCCCGGGGCATTAGCTACCCCTCCCAGATTGATGTCATCTGCGTCCCAAAAAAGGGGATAGATTTGCATTAAAATTGTGTACATGGTCATAATAATAATAATAATAAATTTTATTTATATCCCGCCCTCCCCAGCCGAAGCCGGGCTCAGGGCGGCTAACAACAATAAAACAGTACAAAAGTACAGCATAAACAACACTCTAAAATCATTCAAATGCAAATTTAGAAAGAAATGGTACAGTTTAACTAAAAATACTATACATCTCACCACAGTGAGGAAAGCTGAGACCAGGTTGCTGTCCAGGTACTACTTATAAATGGGCAGCTTCAGGGTTCCTGCTCTCCCGTAACAGTGATCTTTTATCTGTAGAGCAGATAATCAGGCACCAAATGGGTTGCGAGTGACCAAAGTATTTTGTGTCAACACATGTTTGTGTGTTCTGTGTTGAGCTTGAGTTTGCATGCCAAATTGCCTAGCTGTAAACATGCCATCAGTGTGATTTAAAATGACTTGAATCTAGTTCTGAATAGACCTATTTGCAGCCTGTGAGCTTCCAGATGACATTGCTTCCAATTCCCAACTGCCCTCAGCCCCAGCCAGTGTGGGCAATAGTCAGACATGATGGGAGCTGGACTTAAAAGGACCACAGGTTCTCCATCCCTGGTTTTGATTGTATGGTCTAAGCTAATTATGTGGGTGTAGAAGATAATGGCTCGATTCACATCTAAAATAAAAGGTTCAGCAGGTTGATTTTAGTCATATGTCTCTGTTCTGAAGGTTCTGCTAAATCCCATTCATTTTGAAAACATAATGGGATTCGGTTAAAAAAGAATACTCCAGGAGTTTCTCATGTTCCTATTTCTACATCCAGTGCCTTGAGAATGTTTCCAGAGAGATAAATCTTTCAGATAATATTAATTAAAAGAAAAACCTTCCAGGCTAGTCATGGGGTTGGGCTTAGAGTGGGAAACCCTTAAAAATCCACCCTCTGATAAAATATCTCCTCCTCCTTTTAACTGTTGGCAAAGGGCCAGCCCATCTTTCTTTTCTTTTAAATGAATGCAGTAGCATTGTTTATAGAGTTGCCTGAAGCCATAAAATCTGTGTTGCTTCCCCCCTCCCCCACTTGGCATCTCTTGGGGGAGATGAGCCATTTTGAAGATGTATCTTCTGTGAAGCATAACATGGTTTGGGGGGGGGTTGGGAAAAGGGGAAAGTATTTTAATGACTTCTTTAATGGGAGTCATTTCCAACAGGCATCTCTGGCATTCCTCTGCAAAAGGAAGAATAAGTGCTCAGCACCATATATGGTGACACTTTTATTTTTTTTATTTTTTTAATATAAACATGCACAGACTGAAACAATCTGCAAGGGAAGGAGAAGAGGGGGTGGGGAAGGGAAGAGGGGTCCCTGCTTTTAATATCTTAGTGTTATGAAAGTTAAAAGCTTGGTATTGTATAAACAAACACAGGGACAAGGCTTGGAGAACTTTTTAAGCATTGCAAAACAGTGCTTTTCCCTTGCTTGGAGTTCACAACTTTTGATATTTATTTTCCTTCAGGTTGCTTGTTTTGGAGGTAAAACACACACACCCCAGCCTTTATTTTGAAGCTCATTAGCAATGACTCAGTGTGCCTTTCAAGCAGGGAGAAAAGTTCCAGGGGTGGGGAATATTGTTTGTTTTTAGACAGTGATAGCAACTTGGATGTTTACTGGGATAGTGGACTGGGTGCAGGGAAAACCAAGCATAGTGAGGGTTGGGTTTGGGTGGTTTGGGTATGTGGTTTGCTCAGTTTACTTTCTGATTTTAACTTTTTCAGAAACCAAGTTGGAGAATGCAGCTGTCAGGTATCTTTGATGCTGAGAGAAACTTCCACAGGAGAAATACACAGAGAGTAAGTACAATTCCCAGGGACTTACATGGGTGGGTTCTATTTTTTGCTTTGCTAATTCTCTTACCTTTTAGACTCAAGTTGGCTGCTGTTCAGCCTAATCCCCAAATGTGACCCAACAAATTGTTTTCATCACACAGCTGAAGCAAACTGTACCAAGCCAGTGTGGAGCACTTTTTTATTTTATTATTTTTTTGCATGTGTGTAGCCTTATATGGTTCCTGAAGTCATCAGTGATGCAGTTAACTAATGGAGCAAGTTCTTCTAATCAGCCTTCTCTTCTATAAACATATTTTGTCCTGGCTCTAAGGTGGTTCCTTGATATTTTAAACCAACTCTTTGCTTGCCCTTTTTCTCTTCTCCCTCCCCTTCTCCCTCCCCCTCCCCTGCAACCCTTCTCTGCTTGCAGTGGGAGGCAGACGGAACAGAGAGATGCTGATAATCATGATGCACTGACATTTGGAAGCATTGGAGACTTCAGAAAGAGTACTGGTGAAGTCCAGCAAGTTGAGGAAGAGCAGGAGGACGTTCGGGGTGTGCTCAAGAGGCGAGTAGAAACCCGGGAGAGTACAGAGGAGAAGCTTAGGCAGCAGGAGGCTGAACAGATTGACTTCCGCGACATTTTGGCAAAGAAAGTCAACACCAAAAGTTTTTCTGAGGAGGAGCTGAAAGAAATTCCAGCCGAACAGATGGACTTCCGTGCTAACCTGCAGCGGCAGGTCAAGCCCAAGACCTTGTCGGAAGAGGAAAGGAAAGTCCATGCTCCTCAACAGGTAGACTTCCGTGCGGTGCTGGCAAAAAAGGGCGCCCCCAAACCTTCATTTCCAGAGAAGGCACCTGCCCCAAAGCCAGCTACCCCAGATTTTAGGTCTGTGCTTGGCGCTAAGAAAAAAGCACCAACTGAGAATGGTGACCCTGGTGCTCAAGCCCCAAATTCTAACGCTATCCCAGATGTGCAGAAACCCAGCACCCACCCCAAAGTGGCCGATGCAAGTGCCAACTTCAAAAACCCACCAGTATCCAAGGCACTGGACACCCAGAATGCCAGCTCTAAAATACCAAATGCTAGCACTGTTTCAGAAGCCAAGGATGCTAGCCTCACATCTAAAACACAGAATGCTAGCATTAACTCTGAAGCCCAGCTTGCCAGAACCAACTCTGAATTGCCACATACCAAACTGAAGGAGAAAGAGGATAAGAATGACAACAACTGCAAAGGTGGTTGCCCACCGGTAGTCGATGGAGGAATAATTGAAGAGAAAGTAGAGGATAACAAAAAAGAGCAGCCAAAGGGAACAGCACCATCATTTACCGAAAAGCTACAGGATACTCATGTTGTAGAAGGTGACAAATTAATCTTGCAGTGTCAGGTTTCCTCAGATCCACCTGCTGCTGTCACTTGGACTCTGGATGGGAAAGTCATCAAATCGTCGAAGTTCATTGTCCTCTCTCAAGAAGGTAAAATGATGCAAACAGCAAGGCAGCCGTGTGTCTCACTGCTGTTACAGCCTACTTCTTTCATTTTTGTTAAGTAAATTTTGCTCTTTTTAACTTGTTATGTATATCACTATTTTAGTGCTAACCCTGTAATTGATTCCAGATGTGTTTGTTGCTGGCGTGCTGGGGACAAGGAATAGTCTTATTAAACATGTTTCCGGCAGATCAGCATCTAACATCTTGCAGATGCAAGCTAAATCGTCTTCCGTTCTTGTTTAAGCTATATTTAAATGTGGTTTTAGGATTCTGAAATCCAGTATCTACTTAATGAGTATTTAATTGGAAACTGGTCTATAGCAAGGGGATCATATCAATTTCAGTATCTAAATTCAGATATGATTCTCCTATTACGTGAAAAATTTTGCATGACTCTTGCTGAGTCGTGGGAACTTTGGAAGGAAAATAAATGAGTTTGGGGTAGAATTATACCTTAAAACATGTTCTGGAAATGAAGCCTGGAAAGGAATCCTCTGAAATAAGAGTGTAAGTGACTTGACTCTTAGTATGCTCAACATAGATGTTTTAAATAATTTTGATACTAGTTGACAAATACAGTAGTAGCATACCAAAATTCAGGAAACGCTTTATTGAACAGAACATCCTGTTTTCGTACTGTTTTTAGGATCAGTGGTGACACAAAAGTTCTCTAGTCCAATTCTCTGTATAAGAGTTAGGAATGCTTAGTGCAAAGGATTCTAACAATTTAGCCCACACTGTGTATATGCTGATGTTTCACAGAGGGAGGGAGGGAGGGAGATGGATATGGCAATTGCCACAGATACCTGGAGCATGCAGAGTGTATTTAACCAATCAAAGTTGTTCAGGTGCCCAAGTCACAAAGCACCATTACAGGTTAATGTTTTAAATTGGAACTATCTTGAGGCCTCATTTCACCCGAACGTCATGAGGGCTTGGGTCCTGCAACCACCATTTTTAATACAATTGTTCATCACTGGAACAAGTTGGGTTGTGGGGAGTAGGAAAATTGGTACACATTTAAAACAACAGCAGTAATAAAGATGAGTTTCTGAGGAGATGCATAGTGCCTTTTCCTCACAATAGTCAGGCTTTAAATGTGGGGCCTCTTTCTGTGGGGCCTCATCCTCCCCATTGCCATAGCTGCTGCTGCTACTTGTTTGTGAGGTAGAAGGCTGGTGATTGAACAAGCAGGTAGCAGCTACTCTTCATGTTAACTTGGTGCTTTGCAATCGTAAGATCCATCACTGGCATCTCTAAGAAAGACTGGGAATTTCCTGGTCTGAAACCTTGGAGATCCTCAAGCAAGGTGGACCAGTGGTCTACCTCCACATTCCTGTGTCTGTGTTTGCCATTACTATTGCTACTGAGCTGCTCATACCAAAGAGTGGGGGTGCAAGGAAACAGGTGGTAACAGGAAGGAACAGGAGCAACATAGCTGCGGTTTTCTAGAGGTGGGCCCTCTAGTGGGCTATATGGCTGGGAAGATACCCAACCCAACTGTCCCTGGATGGTAGCTGCACATCGGTTGGGATGCAGAGTGAAAGAATGCAGGCTTTGCCCTGGAATTAACCAAGAGAATTATATCTTTGCTGTTCTGCACAGGCCTTGGCAAAACAACTGTCTTGTAATGTTGTGTGACAGAATAACAAGAGGAATGCTATGTATTACTGAATTTGATGAGACCCAATTTTGATGTTCTGGCAGGAAGTGATGTGTTTTTCCTCGTTGCTGAACTGCTGTTGTGCTACACTTAGACAAAAGAAGCCAGAGATATTGCCTAAGTGAACTTGTAGTAATGAATGGTAGTATTCAATGCTAGTCCTGTGCAAAGTAGACTTATTGAAGCTAATATTCAAGATTAACTTAATTCCATTAAGCCCTACTCTGAGTAGGACTTAGTTGACGAAAACCCAAACTCTTCCTTCACTTTACCACATTATTATATTTTGATAGCCACAAATCACCTAAAAGTTTAGTTCTCTGAAAAGTGCAGTAATTTGTCAGAGAAATACAACAACCAGGTCATGGTGGAGGTGGTGACAGTAACCATAATCCAATTGGTCCTCCTAGTGCAGTTGCTCCAGTGTAAGTTTCTGCTCACAGAAGAAGCAGGGGGGACTTATTCTTTGATTCCTCCTCTTTCCCTGCTGCTGCATCGCCCCCCAATTCTGTTCTAGAGGGTTGGGGTATTCTCCAGAAAAGATGTTCAGGGGGTGCTGAGGGAAATGCCAAAAATCCTCTTCCCTCTTCTGTTAGTAGAAACCTCCCATTGAATTAAAAGCCCTTCTGCTTGCCACAAGGGCACTAGTTGGAAACAGACTACTGTAATATTTATTTATAAATATATATATATATATTTATCAATAGCAATTAATTCTAACAATAATGTTTTCTTTTAAGTCTCCTTTTTAAAATCACAATGTCCCTACATCTCAATGAGGTGGTAAGTCTGTACCTGGGCTGTGCTACTTCAGATGCCGATTTGGTCATACACACATGCATATAGAAAACTAGATATCTGGGAGGCTAAGCTTACTGTATTTTATGTTGAAGGAAGAAAATGTGTATGGAAGAGCTTTCCATCAAGTGAGCCCCTGCAGGCAATCTGTGATGGTACAGCCCAGGCACAGGCTTATCACCTTAGTAAGAACTAGGTGTTAAGCTCAGTGTCCTTGTACCTGAGGGTGCAGTGGTTTGAGAAGAACAATGTATCATTAGACAACTCAGTGATTACTGTTCAGGCCGATATATGCATCAAGTTGCCAGGCACTTGTGAAATTGCTTCTTCCATTTGCAGTTGCTTTGCAGTGCTTCCACTTTAAAACCACCCCTGTGCTCAGGACAGGCTAATGCTCAGAGTGGGTTAACTGGATGTTACATATGAGCCCAGCTGTGGGTTTGAGATACAGCCTCAGTTCCTGGCAACAGAATGACATGGAAATAATGGTTATAAATAGCAATTTTTTTGTTTATAATTGTATCCTGAATTTTCCAATGTGTAGTTCATAGGTTACTGTCCTAAAGGTAAACATTCCATTAGCTATTTTATCTGACTTACAGTGCAAGGTTCAACACTCACATCTGATGAGATGGATAATATGCATCAGTTAATCCTTAGCCGGATAATTGTATTCATCATAAAATCAAGATGGTGTGTTCCTTTCACTGTGAGTTTGTCATGGAGCATCTACGTCAGGCATAGGCAAACTCGGCCCTCCAGATGTTTTGGGACTACAACTCCCATGTTCCCTAGTTAACAGGACCAGTGGTCAGGGATGGTGGGAACTGTGGTCCCAAAACATGTGGAGGGCCAAGTTTACCTATGCCTGATCTACGTGGTGAAGGGTGTAATCTGTCCACATTTTTAAAAATCCTGTTGAAAAATGGCAAAGTTGTCACAGTTCTAAATTTTTGGCAATTTATATAGAACCTGTCACTTCTAATGAATGTCATTCTCTCAAATGACAGCTTATAGGGAAAGCAGAGGGTTGTTTTATTTAGAGTTTTGCAGCTATGTGGCCACCCATCTTATAGTGGCCTGAGTTTCATTATCCTCTGACATCCAGAAGAAACATCCCAAAAGTATGGTTGAATGAAAGCTAATTTGTAACCTAGCACAAATAAAGGCATCTGCATCAGCTAAAGTGAGCTCCTTAACTTGAACATTTGAGGAGTGAAGTTGTCAGCACTTTAACTTTTCCTTTAAACCAAAGTTTTATTGATGCTAGAATAAGAGAGAGAACAAATAAGCATGCATTTTATTTCAGAAAGGTGTCAACCTTTCTTCAATCTCTCTTATTCAAAACAAGAGTTATGGCTATTATACTTCACATTCCAAGTTCTTTGTGGTCGAGGAGAGAAATTTGAATCTTTCTGGATGCATGAAAGGAAAAATGTTCAGCATATTAATTACTTTGTGAAATCTTTTTTGTGGTCACTTTGATTTGTGCTTATTCTTTAGTGCCTTGCTTAGAAAAAATAGGGTTAGTGCTGCCAATATCGCTTATGGAAGCTCCCTTGTTCCTGGTCAGACTACATCTGGCCCAGTATTGTCTCATTTGACTGGCTGTGCAGGGTCTATCCTTAGTGCAGTCAGAAACAATATAATTCTCATCCTTGAGTCTTTTGGCATCTTGCTGACTCAGTGGACCTCACTGGCATACTTTCTTTCACTACAATAGTCTTTTTTGGTATGGCTTTATTGTACTTCTCTTTGGCTCCCCTTTTCACCAGCCTTACATATGTGTACATTAGGATAATTTATTTTCACTTTGATTTTCCCCATTGAAATGTAATCCTTTCTTTGATTTATTTTATTTTATTTCATTTTGCATCTAACTGTTGCATATCCTGTTTCCATGCAATGGGAATTGGCCTTTTCCTTACTACTCTATTTGTCTGTGAGTTTCACAGCTAAACTGTGAAACTCTCCCCCATGGAGACTAGCAGGCAAATCCTCCTAGAAAGCTGCTTACCCAATAAGCAGGAAAGTTGAATCTGAGTTGCAGAAGTTTGGATCTGTCTGTCTATCTGTCCATTGAAAAGTTTGATCTTGTGGTACAGGAGAGAAGAAAAAGCTGGGGCAGGAAAAGGAAAAGCAACTCCGTAATTCTTCAGCCAGCTTAAATCCTTAAACTTTGCTGTAATAGTACAGAAGATGTCAATCTACAGGTAGGAGTGATCAACTGCATCACTGAAAGGCCAGCCTTATGTAGCCTTTCCTATTGTATTCTAGCTGAACTACCCTATCTCAGAAGCTTTAAGTTTATCTCTAATTAGGGAAGGGGGAGTGAGTTTTGATTGTTTACTTTTAAAAGTGCACCTATCTAACTCACACTTCCTGGAACAATTTGAGAATCAAATACAGTCATCCTTCAACATTTGCACTTCTCTGAATTTTGCAGTGCAGTTGCCCAGCCAACAAAAATGCACTGCAATGCATATAATAGGGTAAAGAGTTCTCATATATTCTCATATATATATATATCACATCACATAAGAAATGCATTCTATTGCTTTGCCAAAAAGGGGGAAATTAGGCAGTATAGTATAGTATAGTATAGTATAGTATAGTATAGTATAGTATAGTATAGTGCAGGAGTCAGCAAACTTTTTCAGCAGGGGGGCAGTCCATTATCCCACAGACTATTTTTTTTTTTTAATGAACGTATTCCTGTGTCCCACAAATAACCCAGAGATGCATTTTAAATAATAGCATACATTCTACTAATGTAAAAACATGCTGATTCCCAGACCCACCCATGGGCCGGATTTAGAAGGCAGTTGGGCCGGATCCGGCCCCCGGGCCTTAGTTTGCCTACCCATGGTATAGAGAAATCTATACTAAAATGCTGGTGAATTTTGCTGATGAGGACTTCTTTAAAATAATTCACAAACTAATTCGGAAATGCGGAGATTGCAATACAAGATTGGAAAAAACAGAAACTGAAGGAAATCAAAATGGGCAGATTCACTCATCCTACCTCTAGTGACCAGGGAATCCTTGCACATGGCAATATATACATCACTCACACACTCTCTTACGCACCCTTTTTATAATAAACTACTGTGATTAATCATAACATAAAGCACATAGTACTTTCATGATCCAAACACAACTGTAGGCTCACTATCTTGCATCCATGCCCACTTCCTTATCCTGGAATTTGGTGAGGTGAAAGGGAAGCCTACTTAGTCTTCGTGCCTTGTACAGCTATTGTTTTAGTCAATCTAAGAGCAACTTTTAATAATCTTTGAAGATAATCTGTCTGTTCATTCTCTGCTAAAAAAAAAGGTTGGTGCAGTAGTTAATGCTGCTTGGGGTTAACTCACCTTAATGGATTTAATTCTTACAGAGCTATTTTGGAGCTGTGAGTGTATTCTTTGTGCCCAATGTCTTCTGTAGAAAAATATTCTTCAGAATCAGGCTTTAGGCTTGTCGTTGATGCTTTCATCCCAACCTTTCATTTTTTATTTTTATTTTTTGGTTCTAATTAAGACTGCTTTGTAACAATGGGATTAGTTGGCCAATTAATTGATTACTCCACTAACATATATGGTTAAAGAAATCATAGTTGGCTGAGCAGATGACAGCACAAATTTTAACAGGCAACAATTATGCATTAATCTAACCTGAGGTGGCCAACCTAGTGCCTTCCAGGTGTTGTTGGAATACAAATCCCTTATTGCTGGCTGTGCTGGCTGTGGCTGATGGGAGGTGGAGTCCAATATATGGAGGGTGCCTTGTTGGACCTGTGTATACAGCATAGGTGGACTATAAATGCTACACTCTTGATGGATTGACTTAGTGGAAAGTGCCATAGCTGTTTTATTGAAGATAATGATATTGTTATAGCACCGCTACACATTTTGATATGCAAGTGATTACTTTGAAACATTGGCTGGCTGTTGTGATTGTATACAATTCTTTCTAATAATTCTGCTTACATTTCCATGATTTCTTAGTAGGAGAGGTTTCTGTGCGACCTTGGTTTCCCCCCCTTCATTTCTTTGATGTTCTCAGTTTTCCTGAGCAGATGTTATTCTCCTTGATCTTAAGTACTTGGGAAATCAGCAGAAGGATAATACACCTGCCCCCAAACCTTAAGTGGGTGGATAGATTTACGAATACTTCTTGTTGAGAAGCTGCTTTTGGGAATGCTTCCTATGATATAGTACAGGCATCCCCAAACTTGGCCCTCCAGATGTTTTGGGACTACAATTTCAATCATCCCTGACCACTGGTCCTGTTAGCTAGGGATGATGGGAGTTGTGGTCCCAAAACATCTGGAGGGCCGATGTTTGGGGATGCCTGATATAGTAGAAATGAGTTCATGGAATAAATATAAACTGTGTCCCCTATAATGATTGCTAGGGTTCAATCTGGAGAACATGCACTTAACCTTTTCCAGATGCAGCATTAAGGTAGGAACTGGGGTAGCCATAGTTGCTGCTACTTGTTCTTCTTCTGACCTTTCATCTGCCTGTCTCTGGCACCGAGCAAGACTCCATGTTTTCCCTACTGCAGGCAAGAAAGAAGGATGGATGAAAACATCAGTAGAGGAAAGAGGAAGCATCTATGGTTACTTCAGCTTCCACCTAACTGTTGCATTTCAAACTCAACATGTTTTGTCTGTTGTTGCAATCTGGATCTGGCACCCCTACCAGTAATATACATTTTTCATCATGTGTCCATTATGAAGATTCATCCTCATAACAGAGGGATTCACCCTAGTTCTGGTCTCAGAGTGTACATAAGTTAACACAACGGTATGCAGCTGAACCCTATGTTACATGGTAGGAATTAATGCATGCTACATTTTAACATGGGCATGCTTCAGCAATAAAGTGTAAACTGGCCCTAAAGCAGTAAAGATGGCTAAGCTGAAATCCACAAAGTTGTTTACTTCTTCGCCCCAGACTTAATTGACTTCCAGATTTCAGCATCCTTTTTGGCATCCGCTGCCTTTTAAAAACTGCTCAGGGTACACGAACTGAGTTATTGCAGCTGGAACAGAGGGAAATATGTTTTGCTGACAAAGATAGGAAAGTAAAATATAAGAGCTATCCTTGTTTTGAGGCTCTGCATATTTGTTTTGAAGTTCACTGGCTATCATGCCGGCAAGAACCATAAATATTTTGCCAAGTTTGTGCTATTTTGGTTAAACCAAACATCTCCACATAAGCCCCAAATTCCAGGGAGAGTGTCTTAAATTGTTTAAGCCTCTGAACTCTCCAGACAATTGGATCCTTCCCACAGTATTGCCATGGATATTCCAACAAGTTTCCAATTATAGGCATTTTGAACACGTTTTTGTGTCTAATACACTAGTGTAGCTAACTCTATGCATTGCAGTGCTTTCTTCACATAGACATGTAAACTTTATGACACACAGTTGGCTGACAGCTATATAAACAGTTTGGGGGCGGGGAGAGGTCAACATTTACAGCGATCTTGTTATTTTGCCTCCTGGGATTTCATTTTGTAAGGTGCCAAAAATTCAGAATTCCCAACGGAAGTCACCAGACAGAGCCTTCCTCAGAACTATGAGAAAAGAATCTCATCTCTGGAGGTCTGTGGAGGCTTTTGTAGAGGAAATACCAAATGCTTCATTGAGAGACATTTGGCCTCTCATCTCAGGGAATGAAGCAGTTGCCTAAGTCACAGAAAGCAAAACCCTCTTTGGAAAGTTTCATGTCTCTAGTAAATATATCCGACTTGCTTTTTGTTTGTATATCTAGTTAAGAGGAATAATTGTGCATGATTCAAGACATATTTCAAACACATGTCCAAAGATAACATTCTACCTCATCATTCTTTTATTACATGTGCACTGTGGCGTACAATCAACACTCTCTTGGCTTCATTAGCCTTTAAAGTTCATAAATTGGTGGTAGGTTTGTTGTGACAAAAAACAATTGTTCTAGAGCAAGGAGTGAGGAAGCTAGGGCCCTACAGAGGTTGTTTGACTCCATCTCCCAACAGCCCCAGCCAGCATGGGACTGTTGGGTTTGATGAAGGAAGCTGTAGTTCAATAAAAGGTTTTCTATCCCTGCTTTGGAGGTCATGACTTGAGAAGAAGGAGCATAGAGTTTCAGTGCATAGACAAAATGGGATTGGGAATAGGATTGAACCATTATGTGTAAAGCGGAAAGGAGCAATATACCAGTCTCTACCACAGTTTATTGTTCTTCTGGACCTCTAATGTTCTTAAATAAATACTATCTGAAACAATAGAGTCATTTTAAAGAATAAAAATGGTTTCATTCTTAAAATATGAACTGTACAGCCATACAGTTCTGAAATTCACTCACTACAGAGGTGTGTGTGGCATCTTCATTATGTAGTTTTTGTTATATGCTGAAGATGTACCTCTTTACCCTGGCATTTGACACCATACCCAAAATGTCTAAGCTTTTAAAAAGTATATTTTGTTCTATGACTGATTACAGACAGCATTTGTTCAGAGAAGGTAGATAATGGCCCACCGGCACATGTCTTAATTGTTTTGGTTCCATTGTGGCTTCTGGTTGAACATTTTTTTGCCATTGCTGTTCGACTTAAGACAATAGTAGTACAGAAAATATACATATGGACCCCCAACCTCAGGGAAAGTGGCTGAATGAAGTCACTTTCGATTTCTGTAAAATATGTGTGCACAGAACTTAAGATACATGTCACAAGTGAGACTGGTCTTTGTTTGCAGAAAACGTCTGTGAAGTTCTGTAGTTTTGCTGCTAACACTTTGGTTTATGTAAATTAGACTTAGATGATTGTTTTGGTCTCATCAACACTTCTTTGAGTACAGTTCATTTTATTGTGGATTGTAAAATCGCTTGGCAAGGTGGCAGAGAGTATAGCCTTGATTAACCTCCTAAAAACATATTAAACATCATATGCCTGTATGTATCTTATGCTTGAAGCATTCAATATATAGGAACTAACATGGTGCTATTAACAAGCAACCTCACCATGTGGCTGGTCTTCAGTTTGATGCAATTATCACTGCTCCAGTGATGTTTGCAACTTCTGGAGTATTGTTGGGACTTTCAAAGGTATCCCACTAAAGCATCCAACTGGCACAAGGATTTCCACTTGCACAACAGAAAATCCCTACTTTCTCTTCCCCCTCCCTGTGAGACCCTTAAATCTGTGTGACCTTTAAATCTGTCCCCCAACCCCACAGAGCAGATTTGAGGAGGGCATGCACAGAAGTGGGAGGAGGTGGGAGAGTTGCATTGCACCAGTGTAAAATCTTGTGGTGGTTGGACTCATTAGTTGGATATTGCACACCACACTATTACTTGATTCGCAAATTATCTCATCAGCCTTCTCCATGTCTCCTGGTATGTTGGAATCCCAGTTCACGCAACAGTTTTCAAGGTACTGAAGAAGTCATCACACTGTGATATTCCCACTTCATTTTCTCAATGATTTTTTTGTTTTTTTGTTAAAGCACCTTTAGGGGCAAACTTGAAAGGCATCAGGTTTTAACCTGCTTTCTTTGTCTGTTCTGTACAAGTGCCTGTTCCTCTCATGAAAACGGAGTAGCTAAGATTTTGAGAAATAAACACATTGCTGAATATGCGTAACTGTGCTGGAAGGCAAAAATGCCACTAAAGATTCTTGCTTCACAACCAGGGGGGTAATGTGTTGATGCTCTTGCTGAAGTGGACCAAATCAGAGAGCTGGTGGGACCACATGTTTCAGTGCTCACCCATATTGGGAGGCAATTAGCAAGAATCCTTCTTCATGATATATGAACTTTTTCTGTGTTCACAGAACTCTTGTAAGGAGAAGCACTAGAATGTGTGAATTTCCAGCATAGGAAGCTACCTTACACTGAGTAGGAGCATTCTGTGTTGCTCAGTGTTGTCCACGCCACTTTTCTTCAACCTTGGGTCCCCAGACGTTCTTTGCTTACAACTCCTTGACCATTGACTGGGGATGGTGAGATCTGTAATCCAACATCTGGTGACTTAAGGTTGAAATAACTGGCAGTAGTTTTCCAGAGTTTCGGACGGAAATCTTTTTCAAGCTCTGTCTTGAGGTGTTGTGGATTGAATCAGGAACCTTTTGCTTGCATATGCCCTGCCAGAGAGCCATGGCCCTTTGCCGCCCTGCACAACAATACATCTGGATGTAGGCTGAGGAAGGAAGAAAATATTTATCTTAAGACTGCTTTGCCTATGAATATGGAATGTACCAAGATAAGTCTTAAGAGATATTCCTCTGTATTATTTCAGTTAGCGTAACACTAAATAAAGTTGTAATGTTAACAGTGCTGTATTTCCATAGGCATATTTCAAAGGACCTACAGAGCTGGGGGAAAAAAGACTTTATTCACTTTTGTCTTTACATATTGCAAATAATTTATTAACTGTCATTTTTTTTCTACAAATGTATCTGGTATTTGCTACACTGATTGTGGGGTTTTATTGTTTTATTATCTGAATAATAAATAAAAATTTACCAGAAACAAACAGTGCTATGCTTTTGTCGTAAACAATGCTCGGTGGCCCCTTCTAACCTCTGTTTCCTGCCTATTAGGATCACTGTGCTCACTAACCATTGACAAGGCCTTCCCTGAAGATGAGGGCCAGTACAAATGTATAGCTGAGAATACGGCAGGAAAATCAGAGTGTGCTTGCAACGTGTCGGTGGAAGGTAAGTAGACTTTCCTCTCCTTATCCCACCTCAATTTCTGCTATCCTCACCCTGTTTAATCTGATTCTGATTTGCAAAACCACGAAAAGGTGGCTTTTTCTGCTTCTTTCTCTTTTACACTCCTTCCATGAAAATGTTACAATTTTTAATATCTAAAACAAACAGTGAATGAGCCACATGGAGCTCAACACTGTGTCCACACCATTGTGTGTCAGCTCCACATTCAGGCTGCCAAAACTGTGCGTCTGACTTGACCTTAAAATCCTCTCTGCATACATTTAAGTTCACCTATGATAGTTTCTGTGGCATTTTGAAACCATATCTAAAAAGCTGCCTTGTAAGCAATGGTGTGTGCTTTTGAGGCAAAATTAAATAAATAAAACTAATATTTAACTTGCTCTTGTTCTGGTACTCTTATCGCCAAATGGAAACCATGGTGAAATTTTTACCAAAGATGGTAGCAGAAAGAGCTCCATGCTGTTGTTGTATCTACCACATTGCAGTCAACAGCGTGTGCTAACGCTCACTTTCACTATGCAAACAGACAGGAAAGCAAACAGCAAAGACTTGTCTTGAAGCAAACGTGGCTTCTGGGGGTCACCTGAGCTTAAAACAGAACATACGTTCCTCGTACAGTGTTACCTCTGGTTATGAACTTAATTCGCTCCGGAGGTCCGTTCTTAACCTGAAACCGTTCTTAACCTGTGGTTCTAATGGGGCCTCCCGCTGCAGCTGTGCCACCACCGCACGATTTCTGTTCTCATCCTGAAGCAAAGTTCTTAACCTGAGGTACTACTTCTGGGTTACCGGAGTCTGTAACCCGAAGTGTTTGTAACCCGAGGTGTTTGTAACCTGAGGTACCACTGTAAAATGATATGTGGGCAAACCCAGATTCTCTAAGCCCTTTATTTATTCACTTCATTACTCTTATTACATTTAGGTCCCACCCTTTGTTCATGTTGCTCAGGGCAGTATATTTGGTAATTTCCCCCGCCTCCCTCTTTATTCTCATAACAACCTTGTGGTTAGGTATAGAGAGATTATATGACGGGCCCATTGAGCTTCATGGCTGAATAAGGATTTGGGCCTTTGCCTCCACAATCCTTATCTTACACTTTAACTGCTATGACTGCCATTGGCCTGATCCAGCAGGCTCTTCTTATGTTATTAAGACAGAATTGATTCTCTGATTCATAGGCTTGGAGTTGCTTCACTCAAAATTTCATCTGTTGTTTTATCATAAATTCTGGCAGTCCCTTCTTTTTTTGTTATGGGACAGTAAGCAGTTATGTGCTGAATTCCAAGGCATTGGTGGTATGTCACTTGTTGGTGTCCGGTTAAACATCAGGGGAATTAACATCTGTGCTTGCTCTACTGTGTTCTCTTGCCGAGACTTGTCTCCCTATTATGTAGCCGTTCAGCCATTTGCAGATACCGGTAATTGCCAAGAAGATGAAATCTTGGCCAAGGGCATTAGACAAGATCCT
Organism: Podarcis muralis; assembly: GCF_964188315.1. NCBI lineage: Eukaryota > Metazoa > Chordata > Lepidosauria > Squamata > Lacertidae > Podarcis > Podarcis muralis. The sequence continues at coordinate 91,570,488 of NC_135655.1, read as the reverse complement.
GGCTGTTGAAAAATGGGCTTCCAAATCCTTAAAGTCCAAATAAGGCAGACACATCATTAGAACAAATCAGCTCCTTCAGCTACTTAAACACCCTTCTTTGAATGTGTATTTTACATCAGCTGTCTAAAGAAACTTGAGAAAGGCAATAAACTCTGCTCACAGTGATACCAGGATAGTGCCTGGGTCACTTTTATTGTTCCATTTTCTTCAGTTTATTAAAAGGCCATTGGGTTGTTGTGAAGACTTTCTGGAAGTATATAGGACATCATTCATCTTCACAAAGGCAAGAATCTCTCCATTTCTGTATCTAACCAATATTATGAAATTTTGCAGGTAGCAGAAATTCTACATTACTCATTACAGTTGCTTCCTTGTTGTGATATTCTCCCTGGGTCCAACTTTTCTATAATATTCAATTTACTGAGTTCAGAGATTAACAAAAGTTAATACTTAATATAACAGCATTTTTGCTTTAGATTTGCTAATCTGGTATAGCATCCTACTGCTTTGGGGGGGAGGGGATGGTATATTTTTAAAAAGAAGAAATGGCAGCAATATATATGAAAATGATGCCCCATCAGTTCTGTTCTACAAATGCTGGTACCATGATCAATATAAGGAAGAGAATATTTGCTGTGTGGCTGAAGACTTCACAGGTTGGACAGGAAGGATGGAATGGATATGAATGATTTTTGCTAGATGCATATTATCTTGCAAACAGAATAAATCAAAGTTTGCATATATTTTTAAATCATTACATTCTGCTTTTCTTCTAAGGAATTCAATGTATGTAGCAAACTGTCTCATACCATTAGTCCATCTAGTTCTGTATTGTCCTCATTGAATGGCATTGGCTCTTTCAGAGAAACATGTTTTTTTGTAAGACTTGTTTGCCTGGTTACTTGGAGTTACTGTTTATGCTCTAGAGGCAACCAGGGAGGTGACCATTTACAAGCTTACAAATGTGTGTGGTTCCTATAGGAGGTTTATCAGTCAAACACACATGCTTTTCTATAATATGTTGTCTTAACTTGGTGCACATTTTGTTTGCCCCATTGCTGTTCCTGGTTAAGAAGTTTTTAAAATGATACAAAAGCTTACAGATTTTGTTTACCAACTGAGTGTACATTCCATGCGCAGTAATATCTCTTTCAGACTATATTTAACTTTCTGGAAACACTACTGTCTGTTCCCAGGCTTGGTTTCTATCTTTATTGTAACAGCCTGCTACCTAGCCTTGCTATATTTTTGAACTGAGATTTGATTAATCTTTCAACTTCAGCATAGTGATCTTATTTTATCCCTTCACTCTAAACCCTCTTTGGTCGATCCCTGTGTTTTTAAAACAGGGAGCCCTCTAGTCGGGGCTTAATCAGAGTAACTTCAGTAGAAAGTTGCATCCTACTAAATTGTTAAGATTAGCCATTGATGTTTTATGGAGTTTTGAGCAGAACATCTATTGGACAGCAGATATAGCTATTTTTATTCAGAATGTGGCCTTTCCAAACCAGTATGTGCAATTAAGTCTTGTTTAAACATCACAAAAGCTAACAATTTCCATCTGCTTTCCACCTCAATCAGAATCAAATTAAAAGAATGAGAGGTCTGTTTTTCTTGCAATCATTGCTCTTTAGTTCTAAATGCTTGTTGTTTTTTTAATTGTTAACTGTCCTTTTTCTTTCCCTCTGCTTATAGAGTCTTCAAAGCCAACTGAAAAGAAGAGCAAAAAGCCAAAGAGTTCACTCTCTCCTATGCTTGCAACAGAGAGTAAGTTGTTCTGCTTTGTTTCCTTTCGGCTGAATTTGAACAGGTACTTTAGAAAGTAGCTGGTTCCAAAGATGATTGTCTTTATTGTGACTGAAGCTAGGGGCATACAGAAAGAGGGCAGCAGCATCAATAATGAAAATCTGGTCCTCCATTTACATATTGGTATGGGTGGTTGAGGTCACCTCCTGCAGTGATCATGATAAGCCTTCTGCCTAGGTGAATCTTCTTGATATCATGTTTGTATGATACACAAGCAGCAAATTTCCCAATTTCTGCATTATATAAACTCATTGTTATGGAGCCACATGAGCAGAAATTTTAGGCGTACTTGGGTCATCATGAGGGTGGTATTCCTCATACAGTGCATACAAAAGTATCTTAAGTAATAAAAGCCAAGAGGTGGGGAAATGGTTTTAATAAGGGTGTACCAAGCCAAATCCTTGTGTATTTAGAACTGATTTTTTTTTAATGGAATTGCTTTGTAGTTGGTGAATGCAAAAGCAGTTCGTTGTTCATACTGGATATGTTGTCTCCAAAACTGGCTCAGGTGTTTTGCTTTAAAGATATATATAAAACCCATCCCTAAATTTTGGCATTGTTTCCCCCTTTTCCTCTCCATATTGTCAGATATCCACAAACTGTCTTGTATACCCTTGCTTTTTGGAACATCTGAGTATTATATTTATATCTCACCTTTCCTCCAAGGGACTCAAGGTGACCTACAAGCTCCTCCTCTGCTCTATTTTTATCCTCACAACAACCCATTGAGGCTGGGTAGGCTGAGAGATAATGACTGGCTCAAGATCATCCAGTAACCTTCATTGCTAAGTAAAGTTTTTAACCCTGATCTCCCAGGTCCTAGTCCAGCACTCTAACCACTAAACCACACTGGCTCTTTCAGCATGTGAATAGGTCTACTTTGCCCTCTTTTAGGGTAGTTATTTGTAGGTTTCATCTTAAAGGAATAGCAGGCTGATCATTCACAACTTTTGGTGGTGAACAGAACACTTCCTCCTTCCTGTTAATGATGGCTGCAGCCCTAGGGATTGTTGCCGGGAATCAGAGTTAAAAACTTAAGTTGGTATGAATCAGTCAAAGGGGATGTATTTTAGTTGGAATAACAAGACTAAATCAAACTCTTGAAACAACTCCAGATTCCATGGCTGTGTAAACAAGACCTCTATAGCAACATTCTTTTACCAAATCCAGTTAAGATCAAGGGAAGAGTTTTTATTCAATTTAACATCAAAGGCAAAATAGTAACATTATACCTGTGTCTGAATAACGGAGAGAGAGAGAGAAATCACTGTTAGCTACTGCATATATTCTTAATTCTTGGTGCTATGACTACAACTAAGGGGACGCGGGTGGCACTGTGGGTAAAAGCCTCAGCGCTTAGGGCTTGCCGATCGAAAGGTCGGCGGTTCGAATCCCCGTGGCGGGGTGTGCTCCCGTTGCTCGGTCCCAGCACCTGCCAACCTAGCAGTTCGAAAGCACCCCCGGGTGCAAGTAGATAAATAGGGACCGCTTACTGGTGGGAAGGTAAAAGGCGTTCCGTGTGCTGCGCTGGCTCGCCAGAGCAGCTTCGTCACACTGGCCACGTGACCCAGAAGTGTCTGCGGACAGCGCTGGCCCCCGGCCTCTTGAGTGAGATGGGCGCACAACCCTAGAGTCTGTCAAGACTGGCCCGTACGGGCAGGGGTACCTTTACCTTTACCTTTATGACTACAACTGCTGCTGTTGAAGGTCTCGTCTCTCCCGCCACCCAATATTTTATTTGAGATTATAACAGAAAGACAGTTAAAGTTCTCTTAGACATCTTGCATTTTGTTGAGAATGGCTGTCCTCTTAGTTACTATTTCACTCTGCTGAGTGAATGAGCTGTCATCCTTTGGCTCCTCAGAAGGAAAAGGGGAATCTCCTAAAATTATTATTAAATTAACAATGTCCATCTATTCTGATGTCACAAAATGAAGAAGTATAAAATCGGTAAATGAATGACTCGCAAATTCATTCATGTAAGCCATAGCCACTTAGATGCTGCCATGTTATATAAAGGTTACCTTTTGCTAGAAAGTGCAGTACAATGCTCAGATGTGGCCGGATTATAATAATAAAGAATGCACAATGTAGAGAAAGGTAGTCTTGACATTTGTAGATTTGAGTGCTCCATGGGTAGCCAGTAATCTAGTCAGGAGAATCAGTGGTGCTTGAGGTGCACATTTTATACTGAAATTATTGAATTTCACCATTCCCACTTTTCCCCCATTGCTGCATCCTCTACCCCACCCCAATCTAGTCTCTAAGGGGGTATTTTTCAGAACATCCAAAGAATCTGGAATCCTTTTGCGCACAGACAACAGAGCAGCTTAGTGTAGGAATGGTGTTTGTCAGGAGAGGTCTTTACAAAATCCCCTCACAGGTTCAGCGAATGCAGGATAGGAACAATGGAGTCATGCCTGCTGGACAGCCCCTCCATTTCTGAGGCACCTGCTGGCCATGACCCCTGGCAGCCAAGCATTTGGCATTGATGAGAAAAGGGCCATACATATATACAGCTCCTTCACCAGTTCATGAACTCTGGCTAGTCAGGGTTCCCAAATGGATGGTGCACCTTATATATGCAGTGATGGCTGGTGCCCCTTGGGACTGTTAGGGCAGAAATCTGAGATGTCAGTAGTAGGTGGAGCCGGAGCCAATGCTAAGCAGAACCAACGAATTCTAGTTTTGTCCCCATCCTTCCTGTTGGGCCACCCCATGAAATGGTTGTAAGAAAGAAAGCAGGCGTGTGGGGGCTGGCTGAGGGCAGACTGAGGTTGGTGGGGCAGTGCCCTAATGGATCAGACTTCACTGCTTATATGCGTATTTGGGCCGCTTTCTCACTAAAGCCACAAGTATAGCTATCTAAGTCAATCTTGCATCACTAAGGGGTTGAGTCTTTCAGAAGTTCTAGTTACCATCCATGGAAATTAAAATATAGGGACAATGTTAGATCATAGACTCATCGAATCTTAGAGCTGGAAGGGACCCAAGGATCATCTAGTTCAACCCCCCACTATGTAGCTATTAATCTTGTAATTAAATTAACCTTGATGTAAATTATTGCTACTCAAGCCTACTTATTGTCATTTTGTTCTACTCTTATGGTGTTTGTGTTGGCTTTGTGACGACTAATGGGAAGAACTGTTCTAAGTTAAAAACGGCAGGGTAACCAATTTTATGGGTGTTCATATTTGAACTGAAATAAACAGTGTTAAATTGTTACTCTTTAGGTTTATATGTGATGAAGAATTTCACACTGAGATGGATTCAATAATGTTTATCCCATCTCACTACTAAAAACTCAGAAGTTATGTCTTTCTTTGATTGGTATAAACATAAAACCTCATTTTGCAGCCTGCTTTCTCCATATTTTTTCATACAGTCCATGTTCTTGTATGAAAGGTTCTTTACGATTCTCTCAGCAAAAACCAGATAAAGGCAGTAAAGGTTTATTCAAACATTAATATTCAGCATAGAGCTGAGCAGGTATAAGGCACTGGGAGAGCAAAGGTGTTTACCGTATTTTTTGCTCTATAGTACTCACTTTTTCCCTCCTAAAAAGTAAGGGAAAATCTGTGTGCATCTTATGGAGTGAATGCAGGCTGCACAGCTATCCCAGAAGCCAGAACAGCAAGAGGGATTGCTGCTTTCACTGTGCGGCGATCCCTCTTGCTGTTCTGGCTTCAGAGATTCAGAATTTTTTTCTTCTTGTTTTCCTCCTCCAAAAACTAGGTGCGTCTTATGGTCTGGTGCGTCTTATAGAGCGAAAAATACGGTAATAAGTCTCCCTCAGCCACACTGCTTCTGAATCGCTCTGTCTCGTAAATTTAATTTTCTGTTCTACCTCTTGATTCAGGATGGTTGAATATTGGGACTGCAGCACCTTCACCGTTTGATTTATCCTTTCATCTGTCGGGTCTAGAGCGAGTTTTCTTTCATAGTCCCTCAATAAGGCCAAAATACCTTCCTTCTTTTCTTCCCTTAACTTTTTTCTATAGCTATTTTGTTGTATTAGGAAGCCCCTTAGGACCGCCTTACCAGCATCCCATACCACCTCTATTGGGGTATTTCTATTCAGGTTCGTCTCCAGATATTCTCTTAAGGTTTTTTTTGCCTTATCCAACACTTCTTCATTTTCAAATAAATATTCATTCATCCTCCACCTGAGCTGCCCTTTCAATTCATTTTTAATCTCCAAAGTCAAGGGGCAATGATCTGACAGGGTCCTGGGTAGTATCTCACTTCTCTTAACTCTCCCTGCCATAGCCCTCGTCAACCATATCTGGTCAATCCTTCCCCAGCTCTGGTGAGGCTCTGAGTAATGGGTGAACTGCTTGGTGGTGGGATTTCGGTGTCTCCAAATATCAATTAGATCTAAATTTTCCACTAGCTCACTAAAGGAGTTAGGGAGCTTCCCCCTATTTGCATTCCTCTGGTTTTCACTTCTGTCTATACTCGGTGTTGGCACCCCGTTCCAATCTCCCAATAAGATTAACTTATGAGGTTCCAATTCCAGCAACATACTTTCTAATTTTTCAAAAAACTCTGTACTTGGAAAATTGGCAAATTGGAAGTCAAATGTGTGTAAGGGTATGATTGGAAATTTTTTCTTCTTTTGAGTCTTTTTTTTATCTGTTTGATGTAGGTGTTTTTAAAAATGCTGTTTGTATTGTATCTTTATATGGTACTTTCGTATCGTATTTGTTGGTTGTTTTGTATCTCTTCAGGATACAATCTCTTTTTAGTATGTTTGTGTAATGTATTTGTGATTTAATAAAGATTAAAATTAAAAAAAAAAAAAAAAAAAAAAAAAAAAAAAAAAGACTCCAGTGTGGTGTAGTGGTTAAGAGCGGTGGACTCATAATCTGGTGAACCGGGTTCGCTTCCCCGCTCCTCCACATGCAGCTGCTGGGTGACCTTGGGCTAGTCACACTTCTTTGAAGTCTCTCAGCCCCACTCACCTCACAGAATGTTTGTTGTGGGGGAGGAAGGGAAAGGAGACTCCTTCAGGTAGTGATAAAGGGGGATATCAAATCCAAACTCCCCTTCTTCTTCTTCTTCTTCTCCTTCTCCTTCTCCTCCTCCTCCTCCTTCTTCTTCTTCTTCCAAGTAACTGTGTAGTCCACCCTACTCCAACCTGGTGTCCTCTTGATGTTTTAGACTACAACTTCTATCAGTCCCAGCTACTATGGCCAATGGTCAAGGATGATGGGAGTTGTGATACAAAACATTATTATTATTCACAGTAATAATAATTATTCACAGTAATAAAAAAAATTTGAATTGCCTTTTACATATGTTTCCAGGTGATTTACAAACACTATAAAAAAGCTGCAACTGTTTTTTAAAAAAACAGTAAGAAAACAATTGAAGATAGGTTTTTAAATAATACAAAATGAACACCTTGGCAAAGACCTTTTCATTTCGCTGTCAAAACAAAAGTGTCTTCAATTTCCAGGAAGTACAGGCAGTGGGTGCCTGCTGCCATATCTCAACAGGGACAGCCGCCCTGCTGTGAGTTACTACAGAGTGGGCTTCTGGAGAATGCCAGGTTGGAAAATGCTGGTGTGTGAACTAGCCTGCAGGATGCCACTCAGGGGAGCTTTCAAGTCTTGGAAGTGAGCAAGACTGCTACACAGTCCCTAAACTTGTATAACCTGTCCTCAGGAAGATGGGATGTACAAATGTTTAGGCAGTTCCCTTTTATATACTTTCTGTAAGTCCTCTTATCTCCAGCCCAGCCCATAGGACTCTTAAGCAGATGCAGGGATAACATAGAAAAGTTATCAGTGACATAAGCTTACTGTGGGAGAGAGCTTACAGCAACTAAACAAACTGTGCCTCAGATTTATCTCAGTTTTGTAAGGGTGACTTTCTAGACTTTGCTGATCTAGACTTACTCCTGATCAGGGAGTAAGCCAGGGGTAGGCAACCTAAGGCCCGGGGCCCCTATGCTGCCCAATCGCCTTCTCAATCCAGCCCACTGACAGTCCGGGAATCAGCGTATTTTTACATGAGTAGAATGTGTCCTTTTATTTAAAATGCATCTCTGGGTTATTTGTAGGGCCTGCCTGGTGTTTTTACATGAGTAGAATGTGTGCTTTTATTTAAAATGCATCTCTGGGTTATTTGTGGGGCATAGGAATTCTTTCATTCCCCCCCCCCAAAAAAAAATATAGTCCGGCCCACCACATGATCTGAGGGATGGTGGATCAGCCCCCTGCTGAAAAACGTTGCTGACCCCTGGAGTAAGCAAATGATCCCTGAGCAATATGCCGTCTATAGCCCAAAGACTGCATAGTTCCCTGAAGTCTTATTTAAAAAAACAGTCTTTTGGGATTTTTGTCCAATGATTAAGCTACTTTGCAGAAGATGTGAGCACCTTGACCTAGACTCAGAAATGAACTGGCAACCAGTGCAGCTGTTTTCAAACATGAGTTACATAAGATCTAAATGGAACTTTAGCCAGTAATCTGACCATTGCCTTTTGGACCAACTGAAGTTTCTGAGTTGCCTTCAAGGGCATATTGCAGTGACTCAGTCTGGAAGTTACTAGAGCACAGAGTACTATGGCCAAGTCATTTCTGTCCAAAAGGGGGAGTAGCTGGCAAACAAATCATAGATGGGAAAAGGTACTCCTAGCCACCAAGCCCACCTTAGCCTCTAGTAGCACGGATGAGTCCAGGAACACCCCCAAGGTATGGACCTACTCCATCCAAGGGAGCACAACTCCATCCAGGACAGACCACCTTCTGGACATGAGGACTTGGAACACATAACAGCTATGTCTTTTCAGAATTTATCCTCAATTTATTGGTTCTCCCAGCAGCTGTCTAACTCCTCAATTGTGTCTCCCAATTCATTTTAGGGCATATATTTTTAAAAAACCTTAAAATCTTAAGTCCCAGAGGATGCACTCCCCTTTTTGTGTTCATTGGGGGGGGGCAGATTATCTCAACTGTTTAAAACAGTTCACTGTGTAATGTTATTTCTTTTTTTCTGTCTGTCTTCCAGCAATCAAAAGAACGGTGCTTGGGGGTATCTCATATCCTTAAGTTAATAAATCTTCATGCTGACTACTGCATAAAATCTGTCCGATTTTATTTCAAACAAAAGTATTGGCTAGGTTATTCTGTGCTCCTGCAGAGAGTTGTTAATATACATCACCACTGACACTGTCCAGAACAAAACCTAGGGAAATCTCCATTGTTATTTCTTAGACCTGATATCCTGGCTAGTGCTGGACGGAATAATTCAAGCTAGCAAGTCTCTGTACTTTCGGTGGGTAGGGCAAATGCAGGATTAATCTTTGGGTGGGCTTGAAATAGTGACCTTGGGCCAGTCACAGTCTGTTAGCTCAACCTACCTCACAGGATTGTTGTGGGGATTAAATGAGAAGAACCATGTAAGCCACCTTGAGCTCCATGAAGAAAAAGGAGGGATATAAATGCAATCAATCAATAGAAGAGCTTTTTGGTGTGTGTTTTTAATGAGCGGGGGGACGGGGGACGACGACTTTGGGACAGGCTTAATTAGTGCATTAGCTTCCCTCTGCATCTCAGTGATATTTCCTGTGAAACTTGAGAGAGAATCCACTATAGGACTGCATCCCAAACACTGTCAAAAGAGAGACCATCAGGTTGCTAAGGCGTATCCAACCAGCTGCTTGAAGCAGCGGCAAAGCTTTTATTTAAAAACAAAAAACAGCCAATTAATCATTAAAGGTAAGCCTGCCCAATCCAAATATCCTTTTGTGTTGCCTGCCCCCCTAAACTTGCTGATATCCCCTCCCTGCTTTCAAGAGGAGAAATGGTGAAACTGGTAGTGGGATAGAGCTTGAGTCCCAGCAATGTTCCATTGTTCTTGAATTATTAGACAGAAGTTTGCAGTGCCAGTGTACAAGGATGTCATCAGTGTAAACATGTCTAAAGTTCCTCATTTTCACAAGCTCCACAGTGGAATATATATATAAAGCACTTACTTTAACTGGGTGGGATTAGCTCTCAGTAGCCAGAATGATCAAAGCCCTATTCTGTTGCTTGCCCTTCAGAAACAAAGCAAAATCTTGCCCAGGTGGAGGAGTGGAGTTTACAGGTGCCATTTTAGGCAAATGTCTTTGGATGGCTCACATGCAACCCGATCACAATTTTTTTTTTATTTAATTTCCATTTCCTATTTCTTAGGGATAGAACCAGCAGTTCTTCCAAGCTCCAATTATAAAAGCATTAAACATATCTGCTGCCATAGTTGATAGCCAACATGCTGCCTCTGACCACTTCCTATTGTGGGCAAGGCTTAGAGGTGTGTGCCCAATCACTTTTTATTAATGAAGTCTTCAGCACAGCATCACCACTTTCTCCCAGAGTTCTAGAACCTGCTGCTTCCCACACTTGGCTTTTCCCAGCTCAGCATCAGTACGTTTAAGAGGATGGCAGCAAAAGTTCCATCGTTGCTTTTTCTTTTTTATTCCATTAGCCTGCAACTTTATACTCTGTAATAAGATATAGTTGCTATAAAAATGTAGAAATAAAGTAACAGCTTCAAGTAGGACCACCACCACCCCTCGCATAAAAACAAAATGCCACTGTGTTCAAGCTCCTAGACATTTAAAACAAGTTTTCCATGGTTGAAAAGTCATTGGAGTGGAATGGTAGTATTGCCGTTGTAACTTCTGAGAATGAACATGTGCAACATGAGGAAATGAACAGTTTTAAGGCTGAGATCTTGCTTTCTAGGCCCTGCACTTATTGTGACAATTTGTGCTTCTTGATAATTATGTAGATAGTGACAGGCAAATTACACTGCAGAGAACTGTAATGCAGAAATGGAGTTTGCTGTCACATTTGTCCCAGAGAACAAAATATAGAGTATGTTCCACTATTCAGAGAGCTTGTGAAATTTCCACTTTGAATAAGATTTCTCACAGACCCAGGAAAATTCAGAGAAGTGATTTAAACAGAATATGGTTTTAATAAACAAATTCGGTATCAACAGGTACTTAGAGTGAGACCTATTATGATCTCTGATAGGTTGGAACTGCTAGAAGAAACATGGGACAGACTTCTATCTAAACTGTATCCAATGCTGCACAGAACTCGGGCAAATCAATAGTGTGAGAACTCATTTTACAAATAATCTTCAAAGTGGGGAAAATAACACTTCTCAAGTGTTGGTCCCTCTGTCTGAATTAGTTCTACAGTGGTTTGTCCATTTTATTTTCTTAAGGGTTAGATCATTGGTGGGAGACTTCTGGCCTGTGGGCCAAATTAGGCCCACTGGCTTCCTAGTTTGACCCAAACAACACGTATGATGTCAGGCAGAAAAGTGCACACCAAGCTCATTCATGGTCATTCATTTCCAGCTGCTGGGGAAATGGTGTGCTCTTTGAATTACAGCTAGAAAGGCAGGATCTCTTTTGAACTCAAGCTGGGGCTTCAAAGGAGGAAAGGAAAGCTGAGAGCACACTTAGAATGTGTTCCAGCTTCTTGCTTTGAAGTAGAATCATTTGATGCCATGTGATTGACAGGTGGGCCACCCCACCCACCTGTCAAAGCAGCCTATAGAGGGTGGGGGAGTTTTGGATCTGCCTTGCCAGTTAGATTAAACTCCTGGATTAAACCTGCAGATCTCAGTGACACTTGGAAGTTGATAAAATAGAAAATATTTCCTCTTACCCACCACGTTTTGCATCATAACTGAACCAGGTTGCTTTTCCTCAAATAAAAATTATTGTGATTAGACTTCCTATCTAGTTTCGGAGGAGTGTACAGGAATGTTTCTCTAATGGGCTCCTTCCTTCCTTCCTTCCTTCCTTCCTTCCTTCCTTCCTTCCTTTCTTCCTTCCTTTCTTTTAGATAAACAGCACCTGGTCTAGAATTCCTTGAGGCTATTTACATTTTGAGATGAGCATCAGTGTGGCAAACACCACATTTTAAGGCATTTTGAACATATGCCTGGCTTATTTGGTTACTTGAAACAAAGAAAAAGGGTCAAACACTGGTGAGATAGTGGGGATGGTAGCCCAACAACATCTGGAGCACCAGGGGTTTTCCATCCTTGCTCTAAACCAGTAAGGAAAATGTTCTGGTTGAGCATGCCATTCCTCCTTGGCAAGTATTTAAGTTTATGCCAGGTATGTTACTTGAATCTCCGCCAGCTTATTATGCTTTATAGTTTATGCCATCCTGACAAGCTGTGACTGAGTTAATACTGGCAAAGAGCAGGATTTTCCATGAGGGCTTTGTTTACATTGCATTCTGCATAGTTATCTGGGGACAGGCAGAAGAGAAGGGTGGTTGTTATTGATCGCCACATATAGAAGTTGATCATGACATCTTATCTCTGTGTTACACAACCCACATGGCACAGTGAAAATTGCCTTTTATTTCCCCCACTCCTGAAATGTTCTTTTCTTGTCTGTAAATGTACAAACTATGCTGAATTGCCCATGTCCTCTCAGTGAAGGTCAGCCCAGAGATCCTTCTAAAATGTGTTGTGGTTTTCTTTCAGCAGCAGGCATTCCTCAAACATGGTTAACCCATTTTAATCAGATTAGATGTTTTGCTTTGCATCTAGTTCTTTATATAGGCAGGAATTGCTTCATACAATCTTCTTTCCCTTTTCTTTTCTTTTCTTTTCTTTTCTTTCCATTCTATTGCTGCACTCTTAATATGGGCCTAAAGTTCCACTTAGAATTATCAGTGCATGCACTTGGTATCTTCTCCCCAACCAATACCCCCTCTCTTTTTTATATAGTTCATGCGTATGAAGCATATGATAACAATAGGATTCACACCATTTCCCAAGAAGATAGTAGAGGAATCGAAGGTCAATGAGCAAAGCAACTTTAGATCCACATGGCCAAAAGCTGAGGATTACTAAGAGTGGGAGCAGATTGTTTATGGCAGAGTTTTCTCGTATTAGTCCAGTATTCCCCACCATTTTGAACTTCACACAGTGCCCCAGAGCTCCTAAAAGCATTGTTCTTGGTTGCAGTGGAAAATTAAAAATGGTGTGTGATTCTTAGACACAGTTGCTTAAGAACACAGGGAACTGCCTTATATGGAGTCCATCCCGCTCTGTATTTTCTACAATTACTGGCAGCGGCTCTTCCTTAACTGGAGATGCTGGTGATTGAACCTGGGCCATTCTTCATGCAAAGCAAGACCCTGTACTGCAGAACTCTGCCCACTCTGGGAAAGAAGGCGGATTGCATCATGACATGCCCATTTCCCAAAAGGCCAAGTTGCTAATTTAATCATGAAAAGAATCTTACTAGATCACTAATTCAGTTGCAGACTCTGGAAGTTTTCTCAGTAGGATTTTGCTCAGGAGATGCTCGCACTGGTGAAAGGGGAGGAGGTGATTTTCACCAAATACTCCTGCCCTTGTAGCTCCCATGCACACCACACCACAACTGCTCTGATGAGTTACAGCACCCTCTGGAATAGTGTGTTTGACTGGCCTTCAAAACTGAAGGGGAAATCAGTGACAATAGTCTCCTCTTTCTTGCTTGTTCAAAGCTCATTCCGCAAATGGAAGGAGCCTTTCATTCACGGAATGCAAGTCTAGACCCAGCCGTCAGAAAGGTAGATACAATTTTATGTTGTCATATTGGGAGAACTGGGCAGGAGAGGAAAGGCAATATGGATGCTAGAAATGCCCTCAGAAAACTTGGTTGGAAGGTTTTGGTAAAAGATAATAATGTAAAAGGCTCCACTAGGGGTTCATCAGTGGACTCATACTGCCCAGCCCTCACTGTTGCCCTGCCCTGCCCACCCCTGCCCCACTCTGGTATGCAGCAGCAATTCTGGTACCAGAAAGCCCAAATCCTTGTGCTGCTCCTCCCTGACCACTATTCCTACTTATACCAATGTAACTCAGTATTGTATACCCTGATAGGCAGTGGCTCTCCAATATTTCAGACAGACATTCCCAACATGCTGGGTTTTGAACAAGGGACTTTCTGTATGCAAACCAGATGCTCTACCACTGAGCTATTGTTTCTTCAGCTTCCCACCATACAAATAGACTGGAGTATTCTGGGAGCAGAGGCTATTGTTGGAATGTATGGCAAAGTGGAGGGGAAGCCTCATGGGACATGAGAAATCTTGGCTAATGATAGTTGAGGATTTTGAGAAACCTTGACCTGACTCTAAGGATGTCACAGCAGTGACTAATACAGAGTGGGCACTGGTGTTAAATGGCCCATGGTGTGCAAAGGCATCTATAATACAAACAGTACTCTTTTCCCTCTGGAAATTAAAGCTATAGCTTCAGGTAAATTTCCTTGAATTTCTGTTTCCTAAAGAAGGGCTTGATGTCTCAGAAAGTATGGGCTGTCCTGTGAGTGCAGCTGAAGTTTGAGCTGCTAAATGGCTAGCATTTTAAAATATCAAGCTGCTTATTAAAGAGCCTAAGTGTGGAGATTTAGAAGCTTAGCTATAAGCCTTTGTTTTGAAAAGCTTTGCAGTGGCATTATTGTGCAGGGGGGAGGAGGATGGACCACTGCTGAAGTCATTAAAAATTTATGGTTGTTTGGAAGTAACATCTCAGGTTTATAGAAGTGAAGCTAGGGAAAGTACAGGAGAATAATCTCTCTCTTGTGCTTGACCACATTGGTAAAATTTCTAGTGGAAGCAGGTATTGGTAGGTACTGAAACGCCAATGGGGCAGAAGCCCATGACACAAATGAGCATCATATTTACATATGCTAATATATATAAAGAGAGAGAGAGATATGACCCTGGGTAATTAAGATGGTGGTGGGTATCTGAGGTCTCACCAGCAGTGCACTTTGGAATGTGCTTAGCTATAAGTAAGGATGGGCAAATCTGTCAATTTGATTATTTTTATCAAACATCTGTACCTGATTTGTGGTGGAGTTCTCCTACAGCTTGGCAGTGTGACAAAGCAGAAGGCCATGGTTTCTCCAGGTGAGAGGACTCTCCCTGAGGTGGTTTGACAGAGACCATATAGACAACCAATCTACAAAATAAACTCTTCCTCCCCCCCTTTTTTTACACCAAACCTCCCAGAACTCTTTTTTCATCTTTTGGGTGCTTAGAATGCAACTTGGCAGCATCAATAGATAGACAAGCTCTTTAAATGTGAAATGGTTAATTGGTTGGTTGGAAATTGTTTTGAATTGTCTTGGACAAGAAGAAGCAGCTAACAAGTTTAATAAACTCATCATCATCATCATCATCATCATCTGTACATCCCCAAATCTACTTTGGAGGACCTTGAGCAGAGTGTGGGGGACAGCAGTGTTGTGCAAGAAATCCTTGCACTGATGGAACCTTAGCCTTAGTACTGCATTGAATGCAACTCATAATGACAGGAAGACTTATGGATACAGGTTTTGCCCAGATAGTCTCCAGCCTTTAGTGCAGTTATATGAGATTTTTCCACTTGATCATTTTTGTGTGGCTCAGACAGTGCAGTGAGAGATTTACTGGGAAGGAAGGAGCAGTTGGGAGTTTCGTGTTACTATTTTTAGTAAAATGCCTGAAAAGGGAAACGAGAGGGAGATCGGGACAGACACAAACACAGACGCTTCTGAGCATCTCTACTTATGGGACTAGCATTTGCACCATTGAAATGGCTTGGAAAAATGTTTCATAGCTGCAAACCCATTTAAAAGGAGCCTTTCCCCACAGTAGGTGATATTTTCTCATGCCTAAAATTATTCTGCTTCAATATCAGCCTTTTAATGCTTTGAAAATCTCACCCTTTAAAAACAAACGTTATGTGATTAGTTACATAGCCACATTATAGGAGTATTTGTCCTCCTTTGCTCTCAGTCCTACTCTTGACAGGAAACAAATGCATTCTGGGGAGGCTGCACCCATTTCCTCTCAGGGCAAAACTACACTCATTACATTGGTACTTTGTGTGTATGGAGCTGCCAATATAATTTTTTTTTTTTTTTGTAAAAGCAACAGTGGGGGCCCCTGCTTTGGATTGGAGCCATGACATGGGGGAGGGGAATTGGATGCTTTCTCCTCATGCCCCATGGGACCTGAAACCAGAGTTGCCTCTGCACCATTTGCTATTAGCACTTTTTTTTTTTTTTTTTTAAGTGCACAAGTTTCTACCTCTGGCTGGTAGGAATAGCAGGGAGTTGATCTAGTTAGAATTTCATAATCCTAATTCAACAAAGGGATTCCCAGTGACTTTTTTTACAAAAGTAAAACGATGTTGGGAGATCCTGACACTTGTTACAGTGCCATGTTTACACAGTTCCCTTTTGCAAACAGGCAGCTTCTACTTGTATAGTGAATTCACATATTTTGTTGTGCTCATCACAAAGTTCATCTACAAACCCCTCTCTTTGTTTAATTAGGTGAGGCAACAGTGAAGAAAAAACCAGCTCCCAAGACTTCACCCAAAGCAGGTATTGGAATATTGCTATTAATACAGACAAGAGAACAGTAAACAAATGCAGAAAAATTACCATGCAACACACTTTAAACAACCTTGTTAGTTGTACCCATTTGAGTTTGATAGCTTGACAGTTCAGGACAACGATTCTCAGTTACCTGTCTTCTTTTGTAGGTCTGTCAGGTGTGTGTTTGTATCAGTGTAATACAATATGTTGTTTTAAGGCTTAGACACACAGCATTTTCAAGAGACTGCAGTTCTGTCAGACAGGAAGTCTTAAACTCCCTCTCATTAGACCTCCCCAAGTTAAAAGTAAAAACCAATTATAACTGAATAATTATAACTGAATTGGTATCTGAAGAAGTGTGCATGCACACGAAAGCTCATACCAAGAACTAACTTAGTTGGTCTTTAAGGTGCTACTGGAAGGAATTTTTTTTGTTTTGAATAAAGTGACTTTAGTTCAAAGACTAACCAAATTCTTATCCCAAATCAGATTTTTTCCCCTGTGCTGATGGATAGATTTCTGCCCCATACATGCCCTTACACTGAACCAGACCTGGAGAATTCATAACCTATCAAGTCAAATGCTGTTCATCAACTATAAATTAGGGCTAATGATTCGTGCTTAATGAGTGTTTTTGCAGTGCCAGGCAGCTAAAAAAAGCAAGAGGTTTAATGGACTTCTGGTGGCCCACAAAAAATTCCTGGTTAGCTGCATTCAGTATGGGACTAGAGGTGGGTGAGCTGTCCCATAGCTCCCTCAGATTAACTCAGAAATTATCTGAGATCTTCCACCCTATAAGTCTGGGGAGGAAATCATGCACATCCTTTTTAGCTTGCATCATCTGTAGAGGGAGATTTGAGTGACTGCATAGACCAAAACCAAGGGAGGAAGTCCAACCCCCTTCATGACGGACACTTTAGGCAAGAGTGCCCTCCATGGAACCCTTGTTTGTTTGTTTGTTTTTACCATAGGAAGCTACCTTTATATGCAGGACTTATCTACACTTTCCTTTCTTCCATGCTTTCCAGGCACAGTCTAATGCTTTAAAGCTATGTGTCCAAGTGCTCTCTTTTATTTTCCCTTTCTTTTTTGCTCCAGAGCTTTCCCCATTAAAATCAACTCTTTTAAAGCTGAATCCGTGGAAAACTCTAATTTCTGGTTGTTGCACTTCAGCTTTAAAGAGAATGTTTTCATGGGGAAAGGGAAAAAAAGAAGAGCACTTGGACACAGAGCTTTAAAGTGTGGACCTGTGCCTGGAAAGAGCAGGGCAAAAGGTAAGTCATATCATTAGTCTGTCTATCTCAGTGCTACCTACACCGAAAGGCTCGCCAGGGTTTCAGGAAAGGTTCTCTCCCAGTCCTAACATGGAGATGGCAAGCACTGATCCAGTTGCTCTACCACTGAGCTGCAGCTCTTCCTCATTTGTCAGCTCAGTCTTGTCTCTAGAGACCTCTAAAGGGCATCTCCAAGACTGAGCTGAAATTGCTGCCTTGTTATCCTGTAATCCTGGTAGAGCGGTTGGTGTGCTTTACTTTTAACCTCCCATCCCTGGCTTCACTCAGCCAGGAGACTGGGCTCTTTTCACAGGTGAAGCTTTGAAAAATTGGTTAGATAAATGGGAATAGGTTAACTTACCCATCTGGATGCATTGACATGATAACTTTGAAAAGTCTGTCCGTCAGCCCAAGAAGCAGCCCTGCATCAGTGAAAAATGGAGGGAAGCAGAGCCACATAGATGTAGGCACACTTTTAATGCCTTAGTTGTTAGCTTCCTAAACTCAGAGCCAAAAACTTGCTCCAGTGAGAACCCTATCTCTAAATAAATCCTCCCTTTTTGCCAGCTCTTCCCCCCCAGATTGTTCAGTTCCCAGAAGACCAAAAAGTTCGGGCTGGTGAATCGGTGGAGCTGTTGTGCAAAGTTGCAGGAACTCTGCCCTTAACCTGTACCTGGATGAAATTTCGGAAGCAGGTAACACTATCTTTGTTGCTGTTCTTTTGTTCATAGGTTGCATGATAGAAGGTGGTATCTGAAAATAATGTTTGCATATATGGAGTATTCATGTTCACCCAGAATCATATGTTGCACATGCAGCCAAATGTCAGCTATTTTCCTACACAGCAACTTGCATCTACATCAGCTGGAGCAAGAAGCTTTTTATCCTATGAAATATCCTAGTAATGATAACTCTGTGGCACGTTTGTCCATGCTGAATATTACTGAAAAGTCCTAACTAAATGTGGTGGTAAAACAGACACCATGGCAAAGGTGTAGTTCAATAATGACTTGCTGTTTCCTTGAAAGTAAGGGCTAAGCTACACACAGTGCTAAATGCATCACTTAAGGTAGTGATTCTTTTTTAAATGGTCAGTGGTAGGTATCTCCCCCTCCTTGCCCCCCTCCACATGAAGATTAGGGCCCTCGTTTGCTAGGAGAGGAGATTGAACCTCCGCTGTCCTGTAGTTTCAGTCCCAGCAAAAGCATTCTCCTCCCATGCCGCTATTAGTTCAGGAAGAAAGTTACTACAATGGGAACTTCTTTCCTGGAACAGCGAGCAGGTTTTGTGTGTCTGATTTTGTTGGGACTACAGCTACCAACAAGAGTGGGGTGATTAAATCCCCTCTCCCAGCACAATACAGTCCTGATCACACACTATGCATGCTATTTAATATTTCATAAGCATTCATGAAATTACAAGTGATGCATTTAGCAAAGTAATTGCTTGTGGATAGCGTTTGCCTCCATGAGGCAAACATAGCAGTAATAGTGTGTTATCGTATGCAAATAAATAAATTCTACTGATCTTCTCCTCCCTACACTGCTCTTGAGAGATCCCCCAGATATGCTTTTTTGTCCCATCTCAGCTTGTGTGGAGGCAGCCAAATATAGTATTCAGATCTTGGCTTACGGATAACTGTTGCTTTGCCTCAGGGTGCTGACTGAAAAGCCAGGGATATGATTAGACTCGTTATTATTTCACTTTTAGGATCAGAGAGAGATGTCTGCTACACTCTGAGGTTTTCTTGTCATTAACCTCTCTCACTCTTACATTTTTGTAGTTTCACTGGTCTGTGTTTTTCTTACGAATTCCATTATTTTCAACAAATACATCTTCATTTCCTTCTTCTGCCCCATTCCTTAGTACCATTTTGGAATCTATAAAAATCCCTTGTAATTGCCTTGGAGGGGTTATACATTATTATTTTTAGATCAGTGTTAATCCAGTTGCCCCACATGCTTGTGCCATTTGAGCGGAAGGGTAAGTGCTTGGATATTAGCTACGCTTTCGTACCACTGCATAACTTGTGTTCTATGGGAAAAGGTTGTATCCTTTTTTTTCTTTTCTTTTTTTTTACTTTGTGGAGATCACACCCAAACTGAGTTTAGTTAGAGGTAGGAATAATACAAATGGTTTCTGGACAGCTTTTGTGGGTCTCTTTCCTTTATTTTTATCCCATTTTACAGCCAAGTATTGTCTCCCTAAGAAGCTCAAAAGTAAAGAGAAAGAGAGAGACTCTGCCTTCAGTCTTAACAAACTAAACAAAGCACACAAGGGAAGGGGAATGGAAGAAAAGGTAGAAGAGAGAGATCAGTCCATCAAGGCCAGAATGATGTGGCAAGCTGTATCAAGTTTGAGCCAGGCTGGTGTTTCTGCTTGGACAGTGGTTGGTGGCTTTTGTTCCCTTTGGCTGATGGATGGAGCCAGAGTGTCCTTTTCGCTTGTTTCTGCAGTCCCAGGGCAACGGACAGCTGCAGCTGTGTGTTCTTTCTGGCAGGGACATTTTATGATGATGATTTACTTGCTTCTCATTTGTTAGCTTTTAAAATCTGTTTTGTGAATGCCGTTTTAAATTTTTGTTTCTTAGCCACCTTCAGTTGTTCAGTTATCAACTAGAAAGGCAGGATATAAATATTCACAATCGAGAAGTAGTTCTAAGTCCCTTCTATAAAAGAGGATGGCCACTTGTCCTACTTTACAGAGAGCAGTCCTCTATTTGAATAGCTGTCTGGTCCAGTGTCAATTTAAAGGTTAAAAAAACCAACAGTGATAAGAAGTAAGAGAAGGAACCTCGAAATTGCTCATAACAGCATGTGGACAACAGATTATGCAGGAACAGAGGTTTTTGCTGAGTCTCTTTTGGCCACT
This sequence comes from Podarcis muralis, assembly GCF_964188315.1. Classification (NCBI taxonomy): domain Eukaryota; kingdom Metazoa; phylum Chordata; class Lepidosauria; order Squamata; family Lacertidae; genus Podarcis; species Podarcis muralis. The sequence continues at coordinate 91,550,142 of NC_135655.1, read as the reverse complement.
TGGCTCATGTCCACAGCTGGCTCATGTCCACAGCTGACCACTGAGCTGACAGTATGATCAGGAAGCTGCTTTGCCAGCAGCTCCTGACAAAGGTATTTCTGAATTTGCATACATACGCATATGCAAATATGAACATCTCTGCCATCTTTTGTCTTAATTTTTGTTGAAGCATTGCCTCTCCTTTTGGTAATGCATAAGTGGCCATCCTAGTGCCAATTCTTGGGCAGCAATAAACCAAGATGCCTGCTGCTTGGGGATATTTCATGTTGAGACCTCGGACTCCAGTGGCAGACAGTTGTACCAATCTATCATTTCTGGTATAGTCTATGTAACCATAATGCTTCTGTTAGGCTTGAAACCCCAATAATCTGTTCTGTTAAGTGGAATGATCACCACCTTGAATTCCTGGCTAACTCAATACCTTTTCAAGATTTTCTAAGTTTTGCTGATCATACCAGATGTAGCTAAATTCCATAGATGACTGTGTCCATACTACAATCACATGGACCAAGGGAATCCATTGGTGACAAGTTCATTACATAAAAAATTATTATCTAGATTGTACAATTTCTTGATAACAATTTCAAGAATGGTGTGTGATTCACACGTTTACATTTCTTCCGTTGCACAGAACTAAAGGAGTCTGAGCTTCATGTTAAGGTTTGCTGGACACTGGTTAAAAAAATGTGATAAAGACAATATAAAGCCTGTTGAGAACTGAAATCCTCCTGAGATCTTGTGAATTTATTACTACTCCTACAGGATCAGCTACAGGAAGCTAGCTTTTGCAGTCTTTTGCCAGAATAGACTTTGTTACTAAGACCTTCATGATTTTTTTGTTGTCTCAAAATGTACAGCAGGACATGCCAAACTAAATAGCCTTCATTTTTAATGAAACTCTAGATGAGCTGGAGCAACTCTTATCTAACAGGAAGTGGAGGGGAGGACACTGACGCTATTATCTATTCTCATATTTAGAACAGACTGTGCTGCTTTAAAAAAAATTAAGTATCTAACCTCTTGCTTGCCCTTATTGACTAAACTTCATGAAAATCAAGTTCTAAGTATTCTTGACATTTTTGACCATGATTCTTATCTTAGCTTCATAGAATTGTAGAGTTGGAAGGGATCCTGAGGGTCATCTAGTCCAACCCCCTGCTATGCAGGGATCTCAACTAAAACAGCCATAACAGACAGCTATACAATCTCTCTTTAAAAACCTCCAATGAAAGAGAGTTCCCCACCTTCCAAGGGAGCTCATTCCATTGTAGAACACCTCTTACTGTCAGAAAGTTCTTCCTGGTGTTTAGTTGGACTCTCTGTTCTTGTAACTTGAATCCATTGGTTCAGATCTTAGCCTCCAGAGCAGAAGAAACCAAGCTTGCTCTGTCTTCCATGTGATAGCCCTTTAGAGATTTGAAGAAATTCATGGCCAGTCGTGCTGTTTGTTAGTTATAATTCATTTCAGTAAAATGGGTACAATGTTTTGAATGTACCCAGTTTGATGACTGAAATAACTATTTTACACAATAAATAATTTTGCACAGTTTTATTACTTAAAACATACAGTATTATAGAAACTGCTTGACTGGTGATCTAAGCAACTAGAAGGGGGTCTAAGAGAGCAAACAGAAGGGTGATATCAAGGGATATGACAGATTGATGAGTTCTGCCAAACATACGTGTCCCACTTCTTTAGTGTTTGGCAATTCCTTAAATTGACTTTAAATTATATCTTCAAAATACCTGCCTTAACCTATCTCTTTAATTTGGCAGATCCAAGAGAGTGAACACATCAAAATTGAGAATGCTGAGAACAGCAGTAAGCTAACTATCTCCTCCACTAAGCAGGAACATTGTGGATGTTATACTTTAGTAGTAGAAAACAAACTGGGCAGCAGACAAGCCCAGGTTAACCTCACCATTGTAGGTAAGTAAACTGGATTATTATTTTTGTAGGTAATGTTGATAAGTGACCTGGGCTCCTCAAACTTGAATCAATGCAATTAATTATGGAGGAAAACAATGAATGATCATTTTCCATATTTTTGGAATCAGTTTATGCCCTAGTTTGTGTCCTTTTTTGGTTGGAGAGCTGCATCACAGAATTGAGAGAAGTGTAAATATTGTGAGATAACTGTGTTTCAGTTTGCGCATTTCAAGAAATGTTAATTGGGCAGGTTTGTATTAAAATGTGAACTGAACAAAATTTATCCCCTATTCTCAGTGGTGAAAATGAGAACAAATATATTCTTCCTTCAATAATTTCTAAAGGTCACTTATAATTGAGTAATATAAATTGTAATCTTGATAATTAATGATTGATAGCACTAGGTCTGATATTGTAAAGACATTTGTCTAGTTAAAGGCTCTGATTTTTACCTCATTCTTGGCAGTCAGAAACCTGCTCTGGAAAGGGTCATAAATGTGAGTTGTTTTCAGGATATATTTTCCATACCCACTAGGACCTGGGTTTTTTAACCTAAAAATTAGTAGTATGAGAGCTACATATAGGTATAGTGGAAAGTCCTTCTGTTGGGGAAAGAGATTCATTTAGCATGCCAGGGAAAGTTCAAGCCTTCGTTTAGAATCAGTAGACCATCTAACTGTTATATAAGAAGTAATAATACACTGCTGAATCTGTGCATGAGATCACTCTTATTAGGGAATCCCTGCTTTAAAAGACTAAGGTAAAGGTAAAGGTACCCCTGCCCATACGGGCCAGTCTTGACAGACTCTAGGGTTGTGCGCCCATCTCACTCAAGAGGCCAGGGGCCAGCGCTGTCCGGAGACACTTCCGGGTCACGTGGCCAGTGTGACAAAGCTGCATCTGGCAAGCCAGAGCTGCACACGGAACGCCGTTTACCTTCCCACTAGTAAGCGGTCCCTATTTATCTACTTGCACCCGGGGGTGCTTTCGAACTGCTAGGTTGGCAGGCACTGGGACCGAGCAACGGGAGCGCACCCCGCCGCGGGGATTCAAACCGCCGACCTTTCGATCGGCAAGTCCTAGGCGCTGAGGCTTTAACCCACAGCGCCACCCGCGTCCCCTTTAAAAGACTAAATGTAAGCAATTGCTGTGATGAAATAGCACAGATCAAATCTGGCCCATATGAGTAGTCGCCTAAGCAGTCATCTTGAGAGAAGACCAATTAACATCATCTCATAATATTAGATGCTTCGCTTTCCAATGCACACCAAAGCCTTTGAAGGTCTATTAATATGTCTTATGGGATGACTCGGGATATTACCAGTTCTTAATTACCAGTTCTTACTGTGGTAACAAACACAGGTGGGTTAAATAGCCTCGAATTAACTTTTATCTCTGTGCCTGCATAGATGAAGATATGTTAACCAAATCCTCACCAGTGCTACAGCTAACATATGTATGTCTTTCAACTGACATTTAAAAACCTAATTTGCCGCTTTGAACAGACCAATAGATATACCGTAATTGCATAGCTAAAAAAAAGCCCAATTTTGCCTAATGAATTTGACCTGATGATAGATACTGGAACTAGAAAAAGAAAGATACCAGTGATAAAGGCTGACCACCACACTATTAATTCCTGTCCACCGTCCCTCAGACCATGTGGTGGGCCGGACTATATTTTTTTGGGGGGTGGGGATGAACAAATTCCTATGCCCCACAAATAACCCAGAGGTGCATTTTAAATAAAAGCACACATTCTACTCATGTAAAAACACCAGGCAGGCCCCACAAATAACCCAGAGATGCATTTTAATTAAAAGGACACATTCTACTCATGTAAAAACACACTGATTCCCAGACCATTCGCGGGCCGGATTGAGAAGACGATTGGGCTGCATCTGGCCCATGAGCCTTAGGTGGCCTACCCCTACCTTAACTGATACATGTATGGCCAAATCATATTTAGTGTCTTAATGTATTTTACTCCTAAGTGCTACTTCCCCCCTCCCCCATAAAGGCAGATATACACACCACAACCTTATACAGAACCCAGAAGGCAATTAGCATATACAATCCCGAAAATATAAGCTTCTATATAAAAAGATGAAGTCTATAGCGCTCATTGTTGTGCAGAAGAGCTTATGGGCACAATCTACTCCTGGTTATGGGAAAAAGCAGAGCCTGTAAGTTCTAGAAGCAACAACACTAGCAGCACGATCATTGTGGTGTATTGAAATGACACACAGAAGCTCTCATGGAGGATTAAAAGTGGAAGTTCATTGAAGTCAGTATATTGAGAGAAACTGTTGTTTATGAGGGGAAAGTTCTTTTCACTGAAGAACTTGATAGCTATGTAAAGATGGATCTTAAGTGCTTTTTTTTAAAAAAAAGAGAGTTGCCCTTTCCCCCTTCCCATGTTTATGCTAAAGATAGAATTCGTCAACATCTATACAGAATAATGCTTTTAAATTACAGCCCATTTCCCCCCTTGGAAATATAAGCTGCATGGTACTTTTTTTTCTAATGAAAGCAGAGCAGTTTACAGTCACACACACACACACACATGCCCTGAGAGCGGTAACATAGAGTTCAGTTATGGCCTTTTATGGTTTCATTTTTCTCCCGCAGATGAATCTCAAGTGCAGTCTTTGCCAGCAATGTCGGCATGGACATCATCCAGCAGGCTTTAGCAGTATATTAAATACCTTCTGTGGCTAAACAGCCTAGCCCATGGAAAGGAATTAATTGTTGCTTTATGTCTGCTCTTCATCTGGCAGGCAAATATCACAATAGCTAATAATAGTGTGGAATGGTAATATGATAACTCAAATTAAAGTAGCCAAGGTATCTAAAGAGGACTACCTTGAGCGTGGTGCTTCCTTTCTGAAGCAAAACTTACCTCCTGATACAGAGTCCCCGAGTGGAAGACACCCAGTCAGCAATCATGGCAGTTGGGACTTGGGAAGCTGTAAGCCAAAGAAGCAATAGCTTCTAAGTTAAATAGTGAAGATATAGGAAAAAAGTCCCACTAGCTGTATTATTAAATAACTTGTATGTCTCTTATCTCCCAAACCGTACCTGAGGATCCCTGTAAGAAGCATTTCATTTTATCCGAGCCAGAGTAAGCATGCAAGGAAGCATTCAGTACAGCACTCATGAGACTTGCACATATATGCTTTGAAAGTGCCCTCTGATCCAATGGTCCCTGCACATGTGAAACTGGTACATATCAGAGAGAGAGAGAGAGAGAGAGAGAGAGAGAGAGAGAGAGAGAGTTCACACCTAGTCTTTTACACCTCAATAATACCATATTTTTCGCCCTACAGGACACACTTTTTCCCCTCCAAAAATGAAGGGGAAATGGGTGTGCGTCCTATGGGGCGAATGCAGGCTTTCGCTGAAGCCTGGAGAGCGAGAGGGGTCGGTGCACACTGACCCCTCTCGCTCTCCAGGCTTCAGGAAGCTATCCGCAAGCCTGGGGAGACCGGCACGACTTCCCACCGGGCTCCCAAGGCTTGCGGACAGCAGCCTGCAGCCCGAAACCTGGGGAGCACAGCAGAGCGCGCCCCGGGCTTTGGGCAGCTCTCCACAAGCCTAGGGAGCCTGGCGGGAAGTCGCGCCAGTCTCCCAAGGCTTGCGGAGAGCTGCCTGCATCCTGAAGCCTGGTGCGCGCTGAGCAGCGCGCCCGGGCTTCGGGCAGATATCTGCAAGCCTGGGGAGACCGGCGCGACTTCCCGCCGGGCTCCCTAGGCTTGCGGATAGCAGCCTGTTCTGGGGGCTGGGGTCAGGGAAGCTCGGGCTTCCCCCGCCCCAGCCCCACCCTGGGGGGGGGGTTAATTTTTTTCTTTATTCCCCCCCCCCCAAAAAAAAACTAGGTGCGCCCTATGTCCCGGTGCGCCCTATGGGGCGAAAAATACAGTAATTTATAATAATCATAATTTATTATTTATACCCCGCCCATCTGGCTGGGTTTCCCCAGCCACTCTGGGTGGCTTCCAACCGAATATTAAAAACACAATACAGTATCAAACATTAAAAACTTCCCTAAACAGGGCCACCTTCAGATGTCTTTTAAAAGTAAGATAGTTGCTTATTGCCTTGACATCTGCTGGGAGGGCATTCCACAGGGCAGGCTCCACTACCGAGAAGGCCCTCTGCCTGATTCTCTGTAACCTCACTCCTCACAGCAAGGGAACTGCTAGAAGGCCCTCGGCGCTGGACCTCGGTGTCCGGGCTGAACGATGGGGGTGGAGACGCTCCTTCAGGTATACAGGACCAAGGCCGTTTGGGGCTTTAAACACCAAGTTCCATGTGATATACAAGACTACAGTGAAAGGCCTGTGCATGTATACACTCCACACACACAGCGCACACACACACACACACACACACACACACACACACACACAGACCTGCCTCACAGTTCTATAAAGAAAAACATCTTTAAAACATTTTATCATCTGCATCTGGATAATTTTACTTGTTGCTGAGGCTTTGTGCTCTATATTAAAGAGAGGTAACAATGTGGTGCATATTAATAGGACGGTACAAGACTACTTAAATATAGCTTTAAATACAAAAGTTGATTTTGGATCTTAGTCCTACATATCTAATCAGTTCATACCGAAGAATAAGTAAACATCCGTTCTCTTTCAGCAGAAGGCAGAGATCCACTGGTTGTTTCAAGTCTGTTAGTACTCAACCGCAATACAAATTAGTCACAATAATAGCGGCCATAATACATCCATTTGCTTGCAGTGTTTCCAGATGTAATGATTTGTCCCAGTACTTGAAGTTGTTATGAAATGTGATTGCAGGAATAGTTAGTGGGACATACATTATTTTTGGTCAAAAGCACAATGCCCTCTCTCAACTGCTTTTTAGATTGTCAACAGGGAGCCAGGTTCCCACATACAAGTCTCTGCTGAAGGCCTACACTTTGGCCTACAGTCAGTAAGACTGATGTTGCCCTCCCTGCTCAGATGCTGAGAAATAGACTTTGAAGGACTCTGCATGTTGAAAATGAAAAGTTGGACCATAAGGTTCTAAGCAAATACGAAATTATCCATGAGATCAAAGATGTATCAGATTTTATCCAAATCCATTTCCATTGTTGTTACTATTAAAATTAAATTATATCTACATAAACAACATTTACTTAAATCAAAAACCTACCCCAAAATAGGTTTTTGTATAATATTTACAGAGTTTCTTGTTACAAAATCAAATAAACAAATACCACTTTTGATTGCACATGTTCAGTCTCTGGACTCAGCTACATTCAGGCAATTACGGTATATTGTTATAACTGTGTTATAAACATGCAACACCAGATGGTGCTGTTTGAGCTTTCATCAATTTGATTTTCCATTATGAGCTTAAGAATGTGTTTTCCTGTAATGCTTTTTTTAATGTGTCTAGATCCAACTTCTGTCTTTCTTTTACTTAACAATAACATAACCTGTCTGTTTTGACATCAATATGCACCAGCTGTATTGGGAGCCAGTTCCACTGACGTCATAAGAGCACAATAGCCAGAGTGCTGGATCAAACAAATGGGCCATCAAGTCAAGCATTCTGCTTCCCACAGTGGCACAAGCAGGTTACGAAACCCACAAGCAGGTTATAAAGTGGGATTGATAAAAAATCATATCCAAATAGTGTAAACCCAGTCAACGCAATGCTTTCACTGCTGACACAGATGGCTTACTCTATATTTGTTATAATTCCTCATAGCAATCCCACCTGATCACTACACATAAGAACACAGAATCATAGAATTATAGAGTTGGAAGGGATCCCAAGGGTCAACCCCGTGGCCATCCAACCTCTGCTTAAAATCTCACAAGGAAGGAGAGTCCACCTCTATTCAATTCTGCTTTGTGATATACTGCTTCTTAACTTGGGCATTGCCATCACTAGTAGACATTGATAAACCTCTACCACATGTTTTAATAATCCTATATTGGCTTGGCCTGCTTGCTGCTATCCACTGAGCTGAGCAGCTGCTGCATTTTCTTTCTTTTCTTTTAAGCAGAATTACCTTTGCTAGTAAAGCTGTAATGTTGTGGTGATGTACAAAAAACTGATGTGTTTATAGCATGCAGCCAGCAGCAGCTAGCTTCTACACAGCCATTTCAACACATAACAATACAGTTACAAGTCCAATTAAGAAGAATAACTGCTGCTATTGGCTCAAGAGACTGTGCAACTGAGCCATTACTTAGTAAATATGTTTAGGATTGTTGTGTTCAGCACTAGTGAAATAGAGGCTTTCCCACAAATATGCAAACATCTTTTTCTGTTTTTGGAAAAAAAACTCCTAGTTGTTGTTTTTCCAAAAAGGAAGTTTGGCATCATGATAGGTTGCCCTACCATCTCTGGGTGATCTTTGCTGCTCACATACTTTACTAATGGATATGTTCTGATCTTAAATTATTTTTCCTGTGTTTGCCTCATTACTTTCCAGTGTGCATCTGTCTACTACTTCAGTTTTTATCCCCCTTCAGAGTTACTGTCTATATTCTCTCCTTTTACCTTTCCTCACTGTTTTTACTTTGTCTTTCAACTTTATAATTATTGTTGTCCCTTTGGTTCAGTCATAAATGGTTTATTTCATTGAACTCAATGGACTGTGTGGCAAGCAGTGGATTCTGACCCTTATTTTTTAAGATCAGTTCTGAGAAAAAATTCTTCTGAGGCATATAGCATCCATATGCAATGTTAGAATTAGTTTTGAATTCACCAACTCGGTGCCCTCAAGATGTGCTGATTGGGGCTGATAGGAGATGTATGAAGTTGAAGGGCACCAGGTTGGCAAAGTCTGTTTAGAGAAAAGCCAAATATACCTTTTTGTACCTCAGGAGAAACAAGACAATCTGTTAAGTGAATTATTCTAAAGTATTCCCATTAAACTTATTAAATGTGTTCCAGTGTAGGTGAGTTGTGAATTACAGTAATCATCGAAGAGTAGACTATTGTTCCAGGACATTAAGTGTCTGAGTACCTGGGCTCCTAAAAACATAATACTGGCATTATTTCAGCTCTGTTGTACAATGTTGGCTCCTGCTCTCGGGGTGAGACCTTTGTATAGCAACAACAACTCTGTTTAGCTAACGTATTCAATGTTGCCTGTATGGTCTGCTTTGGGGGAAAGCTTTTGCCTAGCAATCTTAAATCTCTGTACCTTTACGCACAGAAGTTGGCACTGGCTAGGCTAGAAAAGCCAGACTTAAGCAACATAGTGCGGCATGATCTCTGTATGCAGCATATATATATTAATGTAGCATGCTAGCCCTATAGCAGTAAGAGTTCTGTACCCAGGAAGACAAAACACTTTCTGCTACTGGCTCTTGCTGCCTTCTAAACCAGGATGACCAACGAGAAGTGCCAGGTAGCAAATAGTGCTGTTGGATCCATGGTTCAAATTAGTGATGGGTGAAGGCTGTAATTTTCAGGTCCAGCTATAAATTCTTAACCCGTACCATACCCTGGTGTTTGTTGCACTATATGATGGCTGCAAGATGTGTACAAAGCAGGGGTGGGGAAGCGGTGGTCCTCCAGATTGTTGGTAGGGGAGCATGCCTCCCATGTTGACTGAGGCTTGTGGGAATCAGAGTTCGACAACATTTGGAGGGCCACAGCTTTCCCATCTCTCACATAGAGCATGTGAAGCAGGGTAATCAGCAGGAGTTCTCAGAGTCCACTTGCGGAGTCAGTGCCTGTCTGTAAGAGAGAGAAATGGGAGAATGTCTTTGTCGGCACATAACACATTTTTATGTGTTTCCCCCCCGTTATCTGTAGATAAACCTGATCCTCCAGCAGGAACGCCTTGTGCTTCAGACATAAGGAGTTCTTCCCTCACCCTCTCATGGTACGGTTCTTCATACGATGGTGGAAGCGCAGTGCAATCCTACACTGTGGAAATCTGGAATACAGCGGACAAGAAATGGACTGATCTCACCACATGCCGCAGCACTTCATACAACGTCCAGGACCTGCTGGCTGACAGGGAGTACAAATTCAGGGTGCGAGCTGCTAACGTGTATGGGATAAGTGAGCCAAGTCATGAATCTGAGCTAGTAAAAGTGGGAGACAAGCAAGAAGGTAAGTTTGTTGTCACTTGAAATTTATGTTTAATTATGGTAGGATATACCTTTTGTTTTTTACTTTGGCGGCTTTTATGTGTAGATCACCTTTTTCTTCTTAATCTGGGGACTGGGTGCCAGACTGGATAGTACACACAAGAAAACTGAGTATTTATGCTCTTGCATCTCCCCATGGTCCAGTTGGTTAGAAGATCTGGGTGGCTTTATAAAACGTAGGATTCAAAGAATTGAAAAAGTGAGTGTGCATGCATATGTATGAGAATATTTCATAATCAGCTTCGGCGTTTTGGAAAGACTGTTTACCAAAAAGCGGGGAAAAGCTTACAGGCCAGATTTACCAGTTCTTGTGGTAGTGGAAGCCAGTGCAACGAGTCCTTTTAGTATAACAGGACTTCCCCTCCCTCCTCCCCCACATGCCCTCTCCAAATCTGCTTGGGAGGGTCAGGAAAACCCTCAGAACAGCACACAGGGTGGGGCAGGGGGAGGAAAAGGGAGATCGTTCTATCTGGCAAGCAGCAATGTTTCACACAACATTGAATTCCACTCTGTCTTGGAGTTATGTATTCTAATTGAATCCCAGTTTTGACATTATATTGTTGCTGTAGTGGTGTAGTACAGAAGGGCAGGTGAACCATGAACTGTGACCTGGAAATTCCTGGTTCAGAGCCTGCTCAGCCACAAGCTCCACATGTAGCTTGGAGTGGGGGCATAGTGACTGAGCCAGGCATGTTTCTCTTGTGAGGCCGTTCTGTAATTCTGGTGCCCTTTTATCCTTACAACCATCATGTAAAGGTGAGTCAGAATTATTATCTCCTGTTGCAGATGGGGCTCTAAGGCTGACTGGCCACACATTAAAAATCATTGTGGCACAAGCTTTCCTAGGCCATTTCATCATTGTCTCTGGTGGTACAATAAAACAATAGCTTTTAAGGTGTCCGAAATCACAGCAAAGAATCAACTGCAACAGGCTAACATGGCTACCAATCTAGAGGCTGTGTGCACACTATACCCTCAAAATAAATTTGAAGCACATTCTTTCCCTCGAAGAATTCTGGACTCTTTGGTTTGGCAAGGGTTTCTGGGAAATGTAACTCTATGAGGGGTTAACTACAGTGACCAGAATTATTTGAGGGAAAGAAAGGGTATCGTGTGCATGCTATGAGTTGTTTTATTCAGTACTCATGCTGCCCTTTACAATAGCAGATTAACACTAGTAGGGCTACCTCTTCCTTCAACTGTCCTACAAGCCATTTTAACGGGCCTTCCTATTCACCCCTCCTTTTCTGGAGGTTCTTGCTCTTGCCTTCCTGAGCACAGATTGCTGGACTAGTTAAAAAAGGAGAGGAAATAAAATAAAAAAGGAGAGGAAATAAACCACAAGTCACTGCACCCCTCCTTCACACGCCTCCATTAGTGAGGAAGAAACATGGTGCTGCTACAGATGCCAAATTGTGGGGAGGGGAAGTCCTTTCCTCATACAGAAAGGCCCTGAAGGCGAGAAAGTTACTATATGTATTATTTTGCCCTAATGTTTTCCATTCTTAAAGACAACCTCTGTAAAAGAGAGGCAAAATATAGCACAAGTCATATCCCAGACATCCACATGTTCCAAGTGTGGAATTAAAGGGGGTCTTGTGAATTTCTTGCTACTGATGTATAGGGTTTTTCCTAAGAGCCATGTATGGCATTGGAAGGTTCAGCTTCAGTTTTTAAAAGAGAGATAGTTGAGAGTTAGGTGACGGCCCTTCCCCCAGTTTTCTTGCATTCAGTTCATGAAGAATGGATTATGTGTTCCAATTCCCTCTTCCTGTTTTTAAGTATGTTCTCTATATAGTACTTTGTAGGTTTAATTTACTTCGGCATAACCACAAAAAGTTCATAATATTATTCTATAGTAAAATAATAGAATAAAATAACATTGCAATCATTGAGAGCTGTATCATATTATTAACGTCAGCTCCTAAGCACGTAGGATTTATCCAGCTTCTGTTCATTGAGGATTTCAATGGAGGGACATCACACTGATCATCAGAATTCTCCTCTCTTATATGCACTCAATATAAGTAGAGATTTTCCCTCAAAGAGAGAATGGAGCAGAAAATCCAGAAAGTGGCAGCTGGGTGGCAGTACCCATTTCCCTATGCTATCATGTAACCCTCTCTTTCACTGGAGGAAGAATGTCCATTTAAGCCTCCCTAATTCTGTATTTTGCAGTGGCACATATACATGAAAGGAAACACAGTATAATAAATTTAAATAAACTAAAGGAGCAGGACATGATTCAACAATGGGCCTTGGCAGTTGCCTATGCATGCCAGTTGCTGATGTCATCCCTGTAGCCTTGTCAAGAGACGAGGAACTCACATACAGAATTCAACTTTTAATCCTTAAAGGGGGGAATAAAGATGGTATGAGAAGGCATTCTTTATAGACATATGCATTTATATTTGGTTATAGGTCCCAAAGAAGAAGAAGAAGAAGCTGAAGGATCTGATGATGGTAAGAAATTGCTCTTTCACCATACTATGTTTGCAGTGCGTGGGCCTCCTTGTAATCAGATGTGTTTTTCCCCTGCCAACTTCTAGAAGAGAAGGAAACAGAATTTGACTATCGGACAGTGGCTATCAATACAGAACAAAAAGTTTCAGACTCCTACAATGTTGAAGAAAGACTGGGATCGTAAGTGTAGCAATATGCATTTTCTTCTAAGCATGTTTTCTTGACAGTTAACTTCCATCAAAATCAATGTGGCTGCGCTTCAGAGAAAATACATTTAGGATGGGAGTGTTAATGTGAAACATACCATGATTTCTTTCTGAGAAATGTACCACACGGGGCATAGCTTGTCCATGACCCCACCCCAGAAATACCATTTGGCTATTCTAAACCCCACCCCACTCCAGTTTTTTTTTCCTTCTGGCTCCACCACTGGTGGTTCCTTCTACAGTGGTACCTCAGGTTACTTCAGGTTACAGATGCTTCAGGTTACAGACTATGCTAATCCAGAAATAGTACCTCGGGTTAAGAACTTGGCTTCAGGATGAGAACAGAAATCGTGCGGTGGCGGCAGGAGGCCCCATTAACTAAAGTGGTACCTCAGGTTCAGAACAGTTTCCGGTTAAGAACAGATCTCCAGAACGAATTAAGTTCTTAACCCGAGGTATAGTCTAACCTTGTGAATGAGTTTCTTCCTTTCTTTTACGGTTCCTAGATGGTTTCAAAATTGCCTGTGTTGAAGAGAGTACTCAAGGCTTACAAATATATAAAACCAATTTAATTTGTGTTTGACTGAACAGCACTGTGCAATTTTTACGGTTTCGTTATAACTACTAGAGATTATGAGATTCAGCCTTTTGCCTTGCCTTTAGGAGAGATTCCTTGCTGCTAGTGGTTATAATCCCCAAAATATATAAGCTATGATGATACTGCTCAGTGAAGGCCAGTTGTAAATCACTGAAAATTGCCTCCTTCCAAGGCCCTTCCATTTGCAGAAGTGCAACAATGGATCTAACTCATTAAAATAAAACACTGTAAGACAAAACTAGCCCACTTCCCTATACACATCTGAAACACAACAGCCATAGTTAGTGCGTCTCTAAAAGTAATGAGATCCCAGGTGTATCTCATTTGCCATCTTATAAACTAGGTGCAGGAAACTACAGTTCCCTTCAGTTGCAGCAAACATTACCAATAGCCAGGAGGTGATGGGAGTTATAGTTCAGCAACATATGGGGGGGAGGTTTTATGGAGGGCCAGAGGTTCTCCACATTTGTTCTAATGCTTTCTCCAGACATAGCCCAATGCAAGTAAATAAATAGATTTCCCACAGAATCAAACCAACATATGAATTAGAATTAGTTTTGCTAATATGGGGAGGGACCATTGCTCAGGGGGAGACCACATGCTTTGCTTGCTGAATGTCCCAGATTCAGTCCCTAGTGTTTCACTTAGAATGAGCAGGGAGCAGGTGATTGGAAAGATCTTTCCTGAGACCTTAGTGAGCTGCTGCAAGAGTAGATAAGACAGAGCTGCAGAGTTACTGGTACGGAGTCTCAGTGGTGACTCATGTCCATTGGGGCTAGTGGGACAGAAGGCAGGGAGCCCAGACATGGAGCCAGAGCCAAAGAAAGGTGGAGCCAACTATTTCTACTTTTGTCTGCAATATTCTCCCCACTAAGTTTTACAAGGGTAGCACTAACAAGCAGTGCCACTCCCTTGACAGGTTGTAAAAAAAGCAGGCAGGCACAGTGGCGTAGCGTGGGGGGTGCAGGGGGGCCGGCCGCACCGGGCGCAACATCTGGGGGGGGCACTCGCACTCGCAGCTCTCTGCCCCTACCTGGCTCACTCACTCTCTCTCACTGCCTTGCCCTGGGTGCTGACAACCCACGCTACGCCACTGGGCAGGCAGGTGGAGGCTGGCTGAGGGCAGACTGAGTTTAGTGGGGCAGTGCACCATTTGTCCTAATGGACCAGCCACCACTTCTTTGTATAAGGCAGCTTCCTATGTTCCTCTGTATTGCACCATACACCCTAAAATATGTGTTTGTGTGTGACTCAGGGCATTTGGTCTAAAACACAGCAAGTCCTATCTTCTGAGTTCAAGGTCACATTAATCATTCCAGGACATCAAAAAAGCATGTTCTAATGTTTTCAGCCTGTGTTGTGTGCTGACCCTCAGACATTGAAATAGCTTAATGTGCATTCCTCTGTATTTTGCAGGGGGAAATTTGGACAAGTCTTCAGACTTGTTGAGAAGAAAACTGGAAAAGTTTGGGCAGGAAAGTTTTTTAAAGCATATTCAGCTAAGGATAAAGAAAACATAAGGCAAGAAATCAGCATTATGAACTGTTTGCACCATCCAAAACTCGTTCAGTGTGTAGATGCCTTCGAAGAGAAAGCAAACATTGTCATGGTCTTGGAACTGTGAGTATAAATTAGACTATTGTTACTTTCCCATAACAATGTTATTTTAAAATATCTAACGAAGGCCTCCTAGGTCTCTTAAGATATCTGCAAGTTCTTCTACCTTTGTTCTTCACAGTTTTCTCGTTACAGTGGTACCTCGGGTTACAGACGCTTCAGGTTACAGACACCACTAACCCAGAAATAGTACCTCGGGTTAAGAACTTTGCTTCAGGGTGAGAACAGAAATCACGCGGCTGCAGCGCAACGGCAGTGAGAGGCCCCATTAGCTAAAGTGGTGCCTCAGGTTAAGAACAGTTTCAGGTTAAGAATGGACCTCTGAAAAGAATTAAGTTCCTAACCCGAGGTACCACTGTAGTCAGATATTGCGTTCTTCACTGATACACCCTTTAAAAATCAGATAAACTTGAATTTGCTAAGAACCACCACTAGGAATACTTATATCTTGCATTTTGCCGAAGTATGGCTGCATATCAGTGGTGATCTATATGGTAAGAAGATGGCATGAGTTAATTCCCTCTGGAACCACACATGCACCCTCAACAACCAGGAGGAACTCACACTAGAGGGAGATGGTATTATACTGGAAGCTCTCCTTATCCTTGCAATCTCCTTTCTGTAGGCAGTCTACAAATCCTTTCTCTGCCAAATCTGAAAGTTAAGGAGGTTTTTGCCTTGGCAATGTTTTTCAGGCTTCTTTTTCAACTACTTTCCATACTCACTCTCCTTACTGCCTCCAGCTAGCATGGATCCATTTGTCCCAGCCGGGAGCAGCGGAAGTAACAAGGATAATCAAAGATTTGAAATGTTGCATGTCTACAGGACAGATCTGTCACAGGTAGATTAGGGGTGCTGCTAGAGTACAACTCCCATTATCCCTTACCATTGGCCATGCTGGCTGGGGCTAATGGGAGCAGAAGTCCAACATCCTCTGCAGTGCAGAATTACTGCTGCTAAATGATACCCCAGCATTTTCCATTTTCTGCTAATCCTCTACATTATGGGCCTCTTTGGATCAGAGTTTTTATGTCACAGCCTTTTTAAGCTGCATAACTTGATATCCACATGTTTCTCATTAGATCACCTTTTTTCTTGTGACAGTAGTATTTGGGAGGAGGTGACTCAGCTTGTTAATTTTCCAAAATGTTGGACCAGAAGGATCCACTGCTGTTGTTTCTTTTACTCTGTTAACAAGGGGAGGACAGTGTACATACTTTTGTAAACCAAGAAATCTTTAATAAAAAATACATTTTTTAAAAATCAATGGAGCAAACTGTTAAAATAATTTTAAGCAAAAGGGTGCACACAATTCCCTTCCCTTTGTTGCCATATGTACAGGGTGCATAAAAATACAGCCCAAAAAGACATGAATCAGAGTTGGAATCCTTATTATGCAATTTCATTGCTTGAACAGAAGATGGTTGTTTATTTTTAGATTTAAACCTTGACCAAGTTGGTGATAGCGGGTAAAATAAATTATACAGTATAGGGTAAGAAAATAAAAGAAACAATCCTACTTAGCATGGAACTGGGAACTGGCAGTGCTAATGGAAAATAGGGGGAATGTATGAAGTTTGCTGGACTGCGTACAGCTTTGCACAACATTAATTTATTTTGCCTCCTGATTCTTTCCCCTTCAAAAAGAAATTAGAATAAAGTACATGATTATAAAGAAAAATAAGCAGTTTAGCTGCATTAGCTTCTCACACACTGCAGTTTCAAAGCCCTAGAATATTCCTATACCTTTGAATCTCTATATGTAAAAGGTAAAGGTAAAGGACCCCTGAACAGCTGAGTCCAGTCAAGGGCAACTATGGGGTTGTGGCGCTCATCTCACTTTCAGGCTGAGAGAGCCTGCATTTGTCCACAGACAGCTTTCTGGGTCATGTGGCCAGCATGACTAAACTGCTACTGGTGCACAGAGGACCTTGACAAGTGCCTGAGCACATGGAAACGCCATTTACCTTCCCGCCACAGCGGTACCTATTTATCTACTTGCGCTGGCATGCTTTCGAACCCCTAAGTTGGCAGTGGTGGGGAGGTGAGGCAGCCACAGCTTCTCCTGCCTATTCCTTTCCCAGTTTTCCTGTCCATTCCCTCCCCTACTAGTAGAAATTTACCAGGGGTCCAGTTTTCACACAGCAAGCAGGGGAGAGGGTGGTGGATGACAGGGCTGGGGAAGGAAGGAGCAAGAAACGCACGGGCTGCCTTTTCTTCTGCTACAGTAGGAAATCTAAAGTAGGGGTGTGTCAGGGAACTGCCATCGGAAGGACAGGAGGTGCAAAGGCTCCCTCAGGTTGAAAGAGACGGAGCAGCTGAAGAGGGAACCAGTAGGGGGCGAGCAGGAACTTCCAGGGAAAGTGAGTCGGAGGGGTGGCTCAGAGACGTTTCCAGCGAAAACAGTGGAGAGGTCTCAGGACCTCCTATAGGGACACCCACGCCTCGCCGGAAACTGTCACGCAGAGAGTCCAGAAGACGTGTTTCCGTGAAAGAGCTTTTATGTTGGAAACGTTTCCGAAAGCAACCACTTTCGGATTCTACTAGCGATTGACGCAGCCATGCCGGAGGGGCTCCGTCACAGGCAGAGGTTTGAAAACCTGATCAAACTCTGAGGGACTTGCATTTTACGCACAAGCAGCTCATCATCCCACCACAGCAATCCGAAAGTCCCTGAAAGCCAGCTTGTGCAAGCAGCGGCATCATGAGCGACCCAGCCGGAACCGGAGGAGCAGGAGCAGCTGGAGGAGGTCCAAGCCTGGAAGAAAGGTACAGGGCGTTGGAGATCCAGCTGGCCATGCAAACGGCGAGGCTTGAGGAGAGGAGGGCTCAGGATGCAGAAAAGGGAAAGGAGAAAACCACCTCGATAGCCAGAAAGGTGCCAGGATTGGTGCAGAAATTCGGGGGAGATCCCAGAAACTATCATGCCTTTAGAACTGAGATGCAATACGCTCTCAACCTGCAGTATGATGACTTCCCCGACGAGGAATCGCGAGTGGCTTTTGTAATTGGCCATCTCGAAGGGGGGGCGAAGGATTGGGTTCGACCCCTGATGGCAGTGAATAATGAGATACTAAAGGACACGAGGAAGTTTTTTCGTGCCATGGACCTGATGTTTTCCAGTGACATTGAGCAGGGGGTGGTACGAAGGCAGTTAATGGCTTGCAAACAGGGGAGCCGATCTGTCCGTGAGTACTGGACTGAGTTTACTATGCTGATTCATAAATTGGGGTGGGACCTATCGGCAGAACCCATCCAAATGCTTTTTGAAGAGGGGCTTTCTTCGGCCGTTAAAGATGAACTTTCCCGGGGGCCAAGGGCGGAGTCTATGGATCAGCTGACCAAATCCGCGCTGGCCATAGGAGCGCGCCAGGAAGCGAGAGCTTTGGAAAGGCGGGAAGGGAAAGGAGAACGTTGGAGGGAACTGCGCATTCCGGACATTCCAGAGCCACCTTTCCCGCCGGCAGAGCCGATGGAAGTTGGAACAGCGCGGGCGCGCGCAGTTTCAAATCCCAGTGAAGGGCGGAAGAAGGAGGGAAAGAGCGCCAAGAAATGTTATCTCTGCCAACAGCCAGGGCACTTTGCCAGAGTCTGCCCACAAAGAAAGGAATGGCAAGGGATGGCAGGAGCTGTGGGGGAAAGGGAGGAGGAAAACAAGGAGCAAGTAAAAGCCAACGCCTGGCTGCCACCGTCGGGGCACAGCAGCCAGGCCAAAGAGCAGTGAAAGTGCCCACGCCAGAACCACCCAGACCTGCTTTAGTGATAGAAGTGTCACTAGAGCTGCCAAATGGACACCCCCTACAGGTCAAGGCGCTTTTGGATTCAGGCAGCTCCTGTAATTTTATGAGTAAGGAGTTTGCAGCTGAGCACCAGATACAGACCATCCCTTTAAGTAATCCCTTGCAGGTGACCACGATTGATGGCAGAGAGCTGTTGGGAGGAGAAGTTAGCCAACAGACTGTCCCGATGATAATGAGGGTGGCAAGGCACACCGAACGGATAGCGTTTAATGTGGCCACCTTGGGAGGAGCTCCCATCATTTTGGGGATGAGCTGGCTGGCGCTACACGATCCGCTAGTGGGCTGGCATCAGAGGGTGGTCTCCTTTGGGTCAGCGCATTGCCTAGAACACTGCAAGCAGGGGAAGGTTCAGGGCGGAGACAGAGTCACCCTAGCCGGGATGGAAGTAATGGGCAGAGGGAAGGTGCCCCCGCAATACGCAGATCTGAGCAACGTATTCAGCGAAAGGGAAGCAGACAAACTGCCGCCGCATAGACCCTTTGACTGTCAAATCAACCTACTCCCTGGGGCCCAACTCCCAGTGGGCAAGCTGTACGCCATGTCCGACAGGGAGATGCAGGAGCTGAGGGAGTTCATTGACAAAAACCTGAAGCGAGGTTTCATCAGAGAGTCCCGAGCGGTGGGGGGCAGCCCAGTGTTTTTTGTGGACAAAAAAAAACACAGATAAGCCGAGACTTGTGTGTGACTTCAGGGCCTTGAATGCAGTGTCGGAACCCCTGGCTTTCCCTATGCCCCGAATTGATGACATTTTGACCAGGGTAAGGAAGGGAAAGATTTTTACAAAGCTGGACCTGCGGGGGGCGTACAATCTGATACGCATAAGGAAGGGAGATGAATGGAAGACCACCATGTTCACCCCTTTGGGAGCCTTTGAATACCTCGTTATGCCCTTCGGTCTACAAGGAGGCTCCGCGTGCTTTCAAGCGTTTATTAACCACGTTCTGGGGCCTTTGCTCTACAAGAACTGTGTGGCCTTTTTAGACGACGTGTTGGTGTATTCGGAGGATGAGGAGCAGCATGTGAGGGACGTTCGAGAAGTGTTGGGCAGGCTGCAAGCCAACCAGCTGTGGGTGAAACTGGAGAAGTGCCAGTTTCATACCAAGGAGGTGGAATTCCTGGGGTACCGCTTGTCAGACAAGGGATTGGCCATGGATCCAGGCAAGGTCCAAGCGGTACTGGAATGGAAGACACCGAAGACCAAGAAGGATGTGCAAAGATTCTTGGGGTTTGGGAACTTTTATCGGAAGTTCATCAAGAACTTTGCCCACTTGACGGCGCCCATCACCGACTGCCTCAGCAGCAAGAAGAAATTTGTTTGGACGGCGGAGGCGGAGCGAGCATTTGAAGAACTGAAAAGGGCTTTCGCCTCGGAAGAACAACTTCTGCATGTGGATTTACGAAAACCCATGAGAGTGGAAACTGATGCGTCCGACCGGGCGGTAGGGGCGGTACTTCTTCAACCGGGGAGGAGTATGTCAGAGTGGAGACCGTGTGCCTTCTTCTCGCGGAAGCTGAATAAATCCGAGAGGAACTACACGGTGTATGACAGGGAACTACTTGCCATTCACGAAGCGTTCCGGAGGTGGAGACATTTATTAATTGGGGCACAACACAAGGTGCAAGTGTGCACCGACCACAAGAATTTAGAGTATTGGAGAACAGCTCGAGTGCTCAACCAACGACAAGTGAGATGGGCACAGGAATTCTCTAAATTCAACTTTGAAATTTGTTATGTGCCAGGTCCAGAAAACGTCAGGGCGGACGCTCTCTCACGCAAACCAGAGTATTGGGAGGGAGAGGGGGCGATTGAAGAGAGACATGTCATCCCTGAGGACCGCTGGGTGTGTGGGGCGGCGCTGGTGGGGCAACGAGAACTGGTAGAGGAAACGGAAAATGATGAATATGCCCAGGATAAGCTCAGAGGACTCAGGGGGGAGGGCGAGAGCCCCGAAGGTTTTGAGGAAAGAAATGGGGCATTGTATTACAAAGGGGCACTGTATATACCCGAAGGTGAATTGAGGGGGAGAGTACTCAAGCAGTTGCACGATAGCCCCACGGCGGGACATTTTGGGCAACACAAGACCATGTGGTTGGTTACCAGGGAATTCTGGTGGCCCAAGGTGAGGGAAGATGTAAGGGAGTATGTAAGAGGGTGTGACCAATGTCAGCGAGCCAAAGGGGAAAGACGGGCGCCGGCAGGGTTATTAGAACCATTACCCACACCAGAACGGCCTTGGGAAGCGGTATCAATAGATTTTATGACGGATCTGCCGAAGTCCAAGGGGAAAACAGCCATCATGGTAGTAGTAGACCTGTTAACAAAGATGTGCCACTTTGTAGCATGCTCGCATGCAGTCACAGCGGAAGAAACAGCGAAGTTGTTTGTAGAACACATCTTTAGGTTGCACGGGGCTCCCTTGAGGGTGATCTCAGACCGCGGCAAACAATTTACTTCCAGGTTCTGGAGGAAGCTCATGAGCTTGCTGCACGTGGAAGTCAATTTTTCAACGGCCCGGCACCCTGAAACCAACGGGCAGGCGGAAAGAGCAAATGGCATTCTTCAACAATATCTGAGGTGTTATGTCAATGACAGAGAGAACGATTGGGTCGAAAAGTTGGCGCTGGCAGAATTTGCCTACAATAATGCGGAGAATGTGTCCACAGGGATGAGCCCCTTTTTGGCTAATTACGGGTGTCACCCCAGGGCATTTCCAGGGGAGGGAGGGGAGAGATGGAGCGTTCCAGCGGCTGAACATTTTGTAGAAGAGATGGAAGCGATCCATCATCAGCTCCAGCTCAACTTAGAAAGGGCCAAGGCACAATATAAGAAGCAGGCAGACAAGAACAGAAGGGAAGGTGAAACCATAAGGGTGGGGGATCAAGTGTGGCTGTCAACCCAAGGGTTGCCGTTCAAAGGGGGTTGTAAGAAATTGAGGCCCAGAAGATTGGGACCCTTTGAGGTCATTCAGCAGGTCAACCCGGTGGCTTTCAAACTCCGGTTACCCAACCACATGAAATTGCACCCAGTGTTCCACAGGTCGTTACTGTCACCATACAGGGGGGGACGTGAAGGGGAGCACGTCAGGGGACCAGCCTTGGAAGAGAGGGAACGCAGCAACCATGTAGCGGAAATCCTCGATTCCAGGTGGAAGGGAAATCAGGTAGAGTATTTGGTGGCGTGGGAAGGGGAACCGGAGTCAGAAAACACCTGGGTGACTGCAGGGGAGGTCAATGACGAGGTTTTAACAGAAACGTTCCACCAAAGATTCCCTAGGAAACCACAGCCGGTAGAAAGGTTTAGGAGGGAGTACTTCGGCACCACCGACGAGGAACAGGAAATGGAAGGATTCACGGAGTCGGAGTTGGAAGAGGGAATAGACTCCGAAGACGAGGAGTATCGAGAGACGAGGGACAGTAGCAGGTGGAGGGAAGTGTTCGAAACTTCGGACGATGAGGAAGGTTCTTTCAGGGGTTTTACTTCCTCCCAGCCCGGAGGGGAGGAGACGGGAGGGGGTGAAGGGGGCCCTGGAGGGGAGGTGGATGTCAGGGAACTGCCATCGGAAGGACAGGAGGTGCAAAGGCTCCCTCAGGTTGAAAGAGACGGAGCAGCTGAAGAGGGAACCAGTAGGGGGCGAGCAGGAACTTCCAGGGAAAGTGAGTCGGAGGGGTGGCTCAGAGACGTTTCCAGCGAAAACAGTGGAGAGGTCTCAGGACCTCCTATAGGGACACCCACGCCTCGCCGGAAACTGTCACGCAGAGAGTCCAGAAGACGTGTTTCCGTGAAAGAGCTTTTATGTTGGAAACGTTTCCGAAAGCAACCACTTTCGGATTCTACTAGCGATTGACGCAGCCATGCCGGAGGGGCTCCGTCACAGGCAGAGGTTTGAAAACCTGATCAAACTCTGAGGGACTTGCATTTTACGCACAAGCAGCTCATCATCCCACCACAGGGTGTAACTAATTGATTGTATTAATCCATTTAGAAACATTTAATCAACTGAAGAGGTGTAGTGATTAATCAGGCATCCTATTATTTTTCTAAAAATACCTGTTTTTAATATGCGCTTATAAAAACTGGAGGTGGTAAGCATCATTTTAAGAGGCAATCCCACACTTAAGATGCCTGTTGTGACACGTGTGTGCACCATCTAATAGCAAAGGCAATATAATTCCTAAATTAGAAATACTGTGTTTTCCCATATACAAGTCCATGCTCATTTACTTAACTTACTGTTCAATTAATCTATTAAGATGAGTTTAGAATTTATTTTAAATTATATCCAGTTTCAAATGCCATCTGATGTGGATGGTCATGTACAGAGAGCATTTTTTATTCAGCAAACCCAGTTCTAGTCAGAATCCAATTTCTGTCTCAAGGAAACAGAACTTGTGTATGTTTATATAAAATGGTTTCATAGAATAATAGAAATGTAGAGTTGGAATAGACTACAAGGATCATCTGCTCCAACCCCATGCAATGCATGGAGCTTGAACCCACAACTCTGAGATTAAGAGTCTTATGCTCTACCGACTGAGCTATCCCAGCTTCATATGTTTTGCTTGAAAGAGTTGGAAGTTTTGTTAAATGTTTTGATAAGGAATAACTGAATAATGGCTCAGGAAACTGGAGAAAGATTAACAATGGGGGGTGTCCTTGAGGAGCTGCGGGGGAGAAATAGGAAAGAGGTGAGAGATCATTGGGCCCTGTGGAAGTCACAGTGAAGTACCTGTGCCACCTTTTTTTTTATTTGCTCTAGTGCACAGAGGGATTGCATCTTACTGGGCTCCTAGAATAAGGACTCAATAATGTGATGTTTGAGAGTAGGGGGGAAGACTGGGTGAATGTTGGGGGACATATTAATGGTTCTGCATTAAACCACTCTACTGGTTCATACCCCACCAACTGTATTTTCATCCTCCAGAATAACCCACATGCAAACTGTCTTCATCTGGAATTTTACCAAACAATAATGTTAATTTAAAAATCTTTCTCTTTTGAATTATATTTTAGTGTTTCTGGAGGCGAGCTCTTTGAGAGAATCATTGATGAGGACTTTGAGCTAACAGAGAGAGAGTGCATTAAATACATGAAACAGATCTCAGAAGGAGTACAGTATATTCATAAGCAGGGCATTGTTCATTTGGATTTGAAGCCCGAAAATATTATGTGTGTCAACAAGACTGGTACAAGAATCAAGCTGATTGACTTTGGGCTTGCACGAAGGCTAGGTAAAAACTCTTGGAACTGTTTTACTATGACCTATTTGATAGGTATTTGATTGTGTGTAGATGTCACAAGACCCAAGCATTGACCCAAGCATTCAGAACTTGTTATCTTCCCATATTCCGTATGGTTTGAGTCAGCCTTGGAGCCAAGTCTGCAGTGATGGGCACTTCGTATGTACACTTCCTTTCCCCAGGCACACAGTGATCATATCCCAGAGGTTCCAAAAAGTTGGAAGAGCCCATGTGAAAGCCTTAGTTCACACTGTGGACTATTTGCTATTGTTTTGCTAAGTATGGTTCATTAAATATGGAAATTGGAACCCCTTTTATACATTTCCCAGCCTACCCTCCTCTTACATCCCATAGGACAATAACTGAGAGAAGCCTGTCAGCCTTTGCTCTCTGATTTTAAAGCTTTATGTTTATGCTCTTTCGTTGTATTTTCACCAATTAAAAAAAGGAGGGGGGAAACCAGTGCAGCTAAGCTTCTATGCTTTGATGTCATTTAAATGAGTTAAGATCAGTGATCCTTTTGTGGTCAATTTCTACAGAGAATTAGTTGTCCTGTTTTGCCAGGACATGCCAAAGATATAGCAGGATATTTTTCCTGACCTTTTTTGGTAGGTTTAGAACTTGTATGTGGGGATTGTGATGCTTTCGCCTCATGTGGGGTGTCTTCTTCAAGCAATTCTTTTTTAAAAAGCATTTTCAGAAATGGATTTGTTCTGCACAGTGCACTGAAAGGGCCAGGGCCCTTTACCAATTCTGCCATATGCAGATGGTAATAAAATACATGGCTCTGTCTTGGTCACCAGCCAATTTACATCGCCAATCAAGTCCTGGGCAGAAAATGTGGGACACTGGCCCTCATAGTAAAACAGTTCAGCATAAATAAGTGTCGGTTTTTGTTTCACTGTCCACAGAATTCTGAAGCAGAATACCTCCTGCTTAAGGAATTCTCCTGGTTATTATTATTTTTTATTATTTGTTAAATTTGTATACTATCCTATACCTGCAAATCTCAGGGCAGTTCACAGATTAGTTATTTTGAGAAGCAAGATGATGGTCCAGATGAATATTTGGCCTAATCCAGTAATGTTCTTCTTAGCATTATTAGAAACTGGAATATTTTTTGGTATGACGGCCACATTTGAGGCTATCTTGTTCTGGCTTTACTCAAGAAAAACACATGAGGCCCTACATGCACCACTACCACATAGTCTTGTATTAGCAGCTATGTCCATTCACTTTCCACCTCAGTGGATTGGAAATTATTTGTATAGTAGGAATCGTGAGTTTTAACTCCACTGCCTCTTTAGAAAAACAGTTTATCCCATTCCCCACCTAAAAGTACTGATGAGCAAAATGGTGTTAGAGCCCAGTGTATTGAGTTTGGACATGGGCAATCAAGTTCATATCCCAACTTGGCCTTCTAGCTCACTGGGTTGCCTTGGACAAGTTGCAGTCTCTCCACCTAATTTCCCTCCAAACATTATTGGAAGGAGGGTAAACACTGCTTTGATCACAAACAGCTGCTTGGACTGATACAGGGCATGTTCAAGTCTGAAAGTATTTCTCATTTTGAAAGATA
Source organism: Podarcis muralis (assembly GCF_964188315.1). Lineage (NCBI taxonomy): Eukaryota > Metazoa > Chordata > Lepidosauria > Squamata > Lacertidae > Podarcis > Podarcis muralis. Next base: position 91,524,564 of record NC_135655.1, on the reverse strand, counting down.
GGAGGTATAGTTTTTTCCATGCTATATATATATGTATAACATTTTTTCCCTATTTCACAGAAAGTGCAGGTTCTCTTAAAGTCCTCTTTGGGACACCAGAGTTTGTGGCTCCAGAAGTGATAAACTATGAGCCTATTGGGTATGCTACAGACATGTGGAGCATAGGAGTCATCTGCTACATCTTGTGAGTACTTGCTGCTGGGCCAAATCTTGACCATTTCTCAATCTCACTGATACTTATCTCCTATGTTTGTTACCTGCATTCCCATGCCTAAATGCTGCAACAGAGCCAGACATTTCCAGTAGGGTTATTTGATTCTAGAGTATTTTCCCCAACCCACCCTTGCTCTTTCTTCAGAGTCACCTATTGGTGTGTTAATACTCTAGCTACGTTATGGAAATGTTATATATTCTCTTAATTATGCTAATGGTTTTTCAACTTATTCTACAGATATATTCATTAACAAATTCCACAGTTGCTTCCTGGAATTCAGCTACCAGTAGCTGCAATTGACCACTGTGAGATTTTTGTAAAAATATTGTATAGTAATAATAAAAGAATAAAGTAATAAAAATCCCTAGCAATCCAATAGCCAAATTACTTTGTCCAGTGTCATTTAGACAAGTACTTTTCTTGATTCATCTTACCACTGCATTGTAAAAATATATCACAGTAATTTTTACAACAATATAAAAACATAAAACCAAAGGAGAAAGTCATAAAAGGTTAAAAACCAGTTAAAAGCAAAAATAAATTAAAAACAAACATCAAGAGACCATTGTGTCAGGCAGCGAAATGTCTTGGGCTTGCCATGCACACTCTTGCTTTCCTGCTTACCTACAGAGCCAATGTTAGGGCATTGAATCATGGAATTGTAGAATTGGAAGGGACCCCAAGAGTCATCTAATCCAACCCCCTGCAATGCAGGAATCCTGTCCACAGCTGTCCCTGGGTAGGCTTGAACTTGCCACCTTCTGGTTAACAGCCAGCTGCAGTGAAAAACATCTTTTTGGGGTTGCTGCAATCCTAATGCTAGAATAGCTTATTCAGATTTACCGTAGTATTTTTGAAAGGGAAACACAGCTTTGTTCTGGCCCTGGATGCTTCTAGAAACTTAACTATGCCTAAGGTTACGTTGCCAAGAAGATGCCTGATCTAAGTAGCTGGAAAAAATCTTTCCAGTAAACATCTCAGTGTTAGTTGTAATAGTAACTGTATAGCTTCAACCCCAAATAATTTCTCCGAAGCAGACACAGCTCATCTTTGTCACTCTGACTTCAGTACCGCAGAAAGGAAATTGTTTCCATAATTTGTCAAAATTTTGTTCCATTATTGCTTTACATGGCTATTATTTAAAGCTGAGATCAGAGCACTGGGGCATGAAGATCTGTGATAAAGATGGAAATGTTTTAGGGATAAACTTCATTAAAAGTTCCAGCAATCTCCCCTCATGCACTTCCTGTTCTTCCACTTCCCAATTAGAGAAGTATTTTTTCTTCTTTTCCTGGAAGTATTTTTAAACCAGTTTTGGATTTCATATTTCCTGAGACCCACATAACACACCACTGCATTTGAAACCACCTTAAATGTTGACAGTCAGGTTTGTATCATCACAAGACAGAATCAGCATTGATGTGCTTTGATAGTGGATGAACACTAATCCTCAGAATATGCATTGGCTTGCCACAGGAATGTCTCGTGATGGATTGGCTACCTTAATGCACTTAATGTACTCCATTCACCCTGGCACTCATCACGGTCCTCCATGTGCCAGAAGAAGTTTAGTCATGCTGGCCACATGACCCAGAAAGCTGTCTGTGGACAAATGCCGGCTCCCTGAAAAGTGAGATGAGCACCACACCGCATAGTCGCCTTTGACTGGACTTAACCGTCCAGGGCTTCTTTACCTTTACCTTACCTGTGTCAGTTTTGCTGGTGCTCAATCATAGGCCCATTGTGTTCCATTCTTTGCAGACTTCATATATAAAAAGCATGAAAAATCCACATGTAAGTTGTATGCATTTATTGTAAAATACACATTGCTCAATGCAGTTCAATGAATTTCCCCCTAAAATTCTGATATAACTGTACAATACATGTTTTTGTTGCAAACCTTTGGGGGCCAAAACCATAGTACTAAATATGAAGAAGCACATAATCCAACTGATAGTTTTAAGCAAATTTGGGAATGTTGAATTGGGTTGGTCTGGAGCAAATAAATTCCCCCTTCATCGCTAGTAACGACATACATTGCTTTTGTGTATGCTCTTAGTAAGTACTTTCTGTTGAGGGAAAACATCCACAACTAAAAAAAGAGACCATCATAGTTTTTTGGTTCCCTCTAGTGGGTGAAAAATAGAATTATTATTTTTGTTCAGCAGTTGACAGATTACAAACCCAACACTGACTAGCAGGAGACACATCACATTATGATGTTTTTCCTGCAGCTTGCCTGCAGGGAGATTTTGGAAGCATTGTGTTTACCTCTGTGTACATACAATTGTTGGATCTATAGATTTGCAGATAATAAATATGTGTGTTCCTCATAGGGTTTTAAACTCAAAACTTCGATAACTTTGAAATGCTCTTGTTCTTTTAAACCTCAGGGTCAGTGGACTTTCCCCTTTTATGGGAGACAATGACAATGAAACTTTAGCCAATGTTACCTCAGCCACCTGGGATTTTGATGACGAAGCTTTTGATGAGATCTCAGATGATGCCAAGGATTTTATCAGCAGCCTTCTAAAGAAAGATATGAAGTAAAGATACCTTATGTGCAATTCCTTTCATGTTGCTTTGTTGACATGATTGCCTCTCATGAACTTGTGGGCATAATTGCATAGAAGCCTCAATATTATAACAGTTCTGCTATCTGTATGTTCCTATGCTGAAGAACCATCATTGAATCAATGTTGACAAAATTTGTGGAAGAGCTACACTTGAGTGCTTGTCTAGTCTTTTCTCTTTATCCGTGCCAGAGTTGATATGCTAGTAATCCAATAGGCAAAATGTGTACTATATATGCTTTTGGGAGAGGTCCTGTATGCCATTTTCATGTTTAAACAAATTCAAGCCCCAAATTCTGCAAAAGTATATATGAATGGCTACTGTGAAACCACATTTTAAATTATAAAGTTACAGTGGCTTTAAATAATCTCCTATAAATAGTAAAAATCTATGTTGCCAATTTACTAGCATATAAAGTTTACAGAGATAATCAAGTTTTTCTGAAGGACTGTGTTATATGCAATATAATGAGCACTGCTGCTCTGTCAATAAAGAAGAACATGTAGGTTTGTGTAATTGAATACATCTATTCATGTTGCAAGGGGACGCGGGTGGCGCTGTGGGTAAAACTTGCTGATCATCAGGTCGGCGGTTCGAATCCCCGCGGCGGGGTGTGCTCCCGTTGCTCGGTCCCAGCGCCTGCCAACCTAGCAGTTCGAAAGCACCCCCAGGTTCAAGTAGATAAATAGGGACCGCTTACTAGCGGGAAGGTAAACGGTGTTTCTGTGTGGTGCGCTGGCTCGCCAGATGCAGCTTGTCACGCTGGCCACGTGACCCAGAAGTGTCTACGGACAGCGCTGGCCCCCGGCCTCTTAAGCGAGATGGGCGCGCAACCCCAGAGTCGGACACGACTGGCCCGTATGGGCAGGGGTACCTTTACCTTATTCATCTTGCTAATTCATCAGAATTTCTATTTCAATAAGCGTACTGTTTATGTGCATACTATTTTAAGGCAACCATTAGGTCATGTGTGAATGATACCTAAGTTATTCTTGATGGTTTTAGTGCAACTTACTCTTTACACAGATGGATGTGCCCACTCCGGTGAGAAAATGCTGATCCCAGTGTGTGATAGGAGTATCTTTCTTTCTTTCTTTTATTGATTTATTAATTGCCTTCTAAACAACCATCTCACAGCAATTTACACTAAAGGTGATTAAAAACAGTTGCAAACACAATAGACTATCAAATACATTTAAAGACCAAAACCATTCAAAGTAGACACTCATGGTAAATGCCAGTTTATCCAGTTGGGAAAGCCTGTGGAACAAACATTTTCAGCTGTTTCTGGAAAGTGCAGATAGTGAGCGCCTACCTCACCAGGTATGCTATTCCATAGAACGGGCATCCACACTAAAAGCCCCGCTCTGAGTGACTGCAGTGTGGGCTTCTGTGATCTTTGGAACTTTCAGGAGAAACTCTCCTGCAGAGTGCAGCTATCTGCTATGTGTATAAGGTCTCTCAAGTAACCTGGCTCTGAGCTGTATGGGGCCTTATATGCAGGTACCCAGTGGCAGATTGGCAGCCAGTGTGAAATTCGCAAGCAGAGTGCTATATGCTGTTGGTAGTTTCCCCCCACAAACAATCTAGCCTACAGGTAAAAAGGTAAAGGGACCCCTGACCATTAGGTCCAGTCATGGCCGACTCTGGGGTTGCGGCGCTCATCTCGCTTTATTGGCCGAGGGAGCTGGCGTACAGCTTCCGGGTCATGTGGCCATCATGACTAAGCTGCTTCTGGCGAACCAGAGCAGTGCACAGAAACGCCGTTTACCTTCCCGCCAGGGCGGTACCTATTTATCTACTTGCACTTTGATGTGCTTTCGAACTGCTAGGTTGGCAGGAGCAGGGACCGAGCAATGGGAGCTCACCCCGTCATGGGGATTCGAACCACCGACCTTCTGATCAGCAAGTCCTAGGCTCTGTGGTTTAACCCACAGCGCTACCCGCATCCCTAGCCTACAGGTATCCATAGGTTAAATGTGATTTTTATGCCAAATGTTTCTGCAATTGGTACTTCTGGATAAGTGTGCCTTCATCCTCTTGACAGTATGTGTCAGTCTCAACAGAGAAGGGTGTTGAAAGGCTGATACACCTGGTAGTATGCAGTGTCCTTGAACAATTAGTTCCAGTTTGTTCTAAAAGTATAGAGTCACACAGTTGAGCAAGAATAATTCCTTCATCAAAGGGATTTAACTCCTTGGTCAAGGACTGATCTGGCTAGGGTAGGAAAGAGTGAGCAATCAAATCAGGCACTCACATGAGTCACAAACAACCCAAGCTAATTTAAGGCATGGTGTTTTTTCATCATAGGTATGCCTAGCAGAGGCACTATCTCGCCCTCAGGATTGTGGGTGCCTGCCACTGTAATGCGGGCTCCTCCAAAAACGGACGTGACGTTGCACATGGTGCGTTTGATGTTACATCCATCACATGCAGGCATGCGCAAGTGATGTCACACATTCGCATTGTGGTGGCGGCCACTCCTCTTTGTCATCCTCCTCTCCGCAGCCAGCGAGACACCCTTTTCTGCGGGGAGAGGCTTGGACTCAGAGGCAACTACTTATAGGAGATAATCGAATGATCCACGCTGTTCATGGAAAAAATATAGAGAGCTCAATTGTATGTTAATACAATAGCAAGTTCATTGCAACCCTGACTTTGTTTTCTCTAAACTCACAGGGACCGGTTAGATTGCTCCCAATGCCTTCAGCATCCTTGGCTGCAAAAGGACACCAAAACCATGGAAGCCAAAAAACTATCGAAAGATAGAATGAAAAAGTACATGGCTAGAAGAAAATGGCAGGTAATATAGTGGAGAGAAAAGTGGGCTGCAGGTCCCCCATACCTTCCATTTCTAAAGTTCGTGATGTGGGGAACGATGTGGGAATAAAGGGCCTTTTGTTATGAAGAACATACATATTTTGCAGGAAACATGTTGGAAGATAGGAGAGGTAGGTTTTCAGTTCCCCTTTTCCTAGCCCATGTCCTGCAAAGCACATAATCACTGAGTTCAAATGCATATCCTGTGCAGAGCTTGTGGGAAACGTCTCCTGAGATAATAATGGGAAAATTCTCTCTGAGTCCTCATTTTGGGGCAATTGAAGAAGACTGAAAACTGCTCAATGCTTTTATTGGAAATAGCAGCAAAGAAGACAGGGAAGGTGGGGATCGATGTTCATGCCCTTCAGAAATGTGGGTGAAAAGTTTTTCTGTGAGGTTTTTCTGTTGACTCCATACCTGTTCATTTCTATTTCTCCTTCTGTTCTCGTTCCTTAAATGGAAACTTTAAATATTCCAGCTGCTTCAGTAATGTTCTGGCTTCCTGACACTGCAAGCTGCCCAGTATTGGCTGTGGAAATCTTTGCTAGGTATCTGTGTCTCCTGATATTCATCAAATGGCCTTTCACAATTGTGTGGTTTCTTCACTACGTAGTTTATAAACATTTGGGGATCAGTAATCACAAGAAAGGATTCGCTAAGCATTTCTGGGTTAAATTTCAGAAAACAGGGAATGCGGTTCGTGCAATAGGAAGACTATCATCTATGGCAATGATATCTGGCCTGAGTGGGAGGAAGTCATCTTCAAGCTCACCAACAAGTCCTGTTAATGCAGAAAAGACAGACGCTGAAGGTATGAAAATGTTGATATGATCTGAACACATACTTATGTGTCCTATATGACTTCCAAGATTTGAGCAGATATTTTAAATCCATAGTAAACAGTATGTACAGTCCTTGGGCCAATATTGCATGTGATATTGTTTGATGTTTTCCTTATCATTTAAGTAGAACTTGTAATTAGTAACCGGAATATATTACAAGACTAATTATGAATGCGTGTAAGAACGAAGTTTATGTAAGTTTGAAATCTTTAAATTAGTGCTTGTGTCAAGACTGTGTGGGGGACATTGAGAAAATAATAAAGATCTGTGTGAAACAAAATGAGCAACAGCAATTAGTACATGAAGGACTTACTTTAATCCTAACCAGTAAACAAGTGTTGATGAAGCCAGGTGAACTGCTTTGTTAGGTGAGGGGAGGGAATAAGCATTACTACTTCAAAGCATCAAAAGAGCATTAGAAGGCAAATGATTAAAGGAGGCTTAGTTTTTATGAACAGAATAATTAGGACAGGTGCCTTGGACTCAAGAGCTGCACTGCTATGGGAAACAAGCCCCTCTTGAGATGACCAGGCTGTAAGATCTGGACTCCATCTAAACTCAGGTGTAAATATGAGAATAAATCATATTTCTTAAAGCTACGACAGTCTCTGGTGCATCTTGATTCTCAAAGGAACACAAACCCTGGGTGAGTGCCTGGAACCTCCTAGAATCTTGCTACCACTCGGCAGAGAGTTGGGGTGGAGCCCAACTTTTGTTACCATATACAGTACTGTACGCTCAGCACAATTTGCCATGCAGATCCTCCTGAATAATGAAAAATCACTAGGACATATTTCTGGAGGTATGCTTTATTGGTATTTAAGATCTCAGTGTAACCTGGGAAGATCATCAGTAGACTGCTACAGCCATGACAAGATGCTGTACAGATGGGACGCATATACGTATCAGACACACTGGCTTTATTGTCTTTTCGGTGCCTATTGAAGACCTTCCTTTTTCAACGAGCTTTTTATTTGGAATTTTTTATCCCTGTCTGTATCTGGATTGGGAATTTATATATGAAATTGTTTGTTTTTGTTTTTATTGATGCTTCAAGTAGTTTTATTGGAAGCAATTCATAAACGAACATATAGATGGATATTGACCCCTTTAAAAATAACTCTCATATGCTTCCTTTATGTAAAAAAGAAAAGTAATGTGGCATATAAACAACAATAAACAATCTTAAACAGCAGTCTTATTATTAATATCAGTGTTCTGAAAACACTTATTGAAATAGTTTCAACAACTTACAATGTGATGTGATGTACATGTTTTAAATTGCAATTACCTTAAGCCATAGCCAGCATAGCCAATGATCAAGGATGATTAGAGTTGTAGTTCAAAACATATGAAGATCATCAGGTTGGAGAAGGATGAGTGTGTAGTGAGCCATTCTGTGACTGCCCTTGAAAGGCCATAAGCTATGATATCCCCCATATGACATCGTGATATCACTACACAGTTAACAGAATAGTTGCTATGATGAATCATCATTAATGCTAATAAAATATTTTTGTTTGCGCAAGCACGGAGTAATATTTACTGGGAAGTGTCCCAAGGAGCTCACACTTTTTTCCATGTAAATTTGTTTATGATTGAACTGTGAGAATGCTGCTCAAATGGAATTATGTCCTTATGCTACTGAAAAATAGCTCCACCATTAAAGACTATCATGATGTGCACACAAAGCAGACTTCCATGAACTTCTGCACTGTTGCTGAAAGTAAAGGAAGACTTTGATGGTGATGATTAGGCCACTAAAACAAAGACCCTTCGCCAGAGAAACTTCTATATAAGTTTAATGGATATTTGTTTACTTTAGATGAAGCTGCTAGTGCTCTCCTGGAAGCAGTTGATGAAGAAAGGTCCCATGTGAAGCCATATTTCTCTAAAACAATTCAAGATATAGAAGTTGTGGAAGGCAGTGCTGCTAGGTTTGACTGCAAAATTGAAGGTACTCATCATAAATTTGGATGACTATTTTCTGCTATCAACATACCATCTTTCTCTGTGTTGCTTCATCAGTGTTTTTCACACTAGTATTTTATCTACCCATAAGCCACTTTATTTTACTCTTCAGGTACATATTGATGCTCCACTAAATGGAATCACGCATTAATAAACAGTTATGCCCAGCTAACCAGAGACAGAGGACACAGACTGTGTATTTGAGAGAGTTTCAATTCGAATTATTATTATTATTATTATTATTATTATTATTATTATTAATCATCGTTATCGTTATCATTATTTCTATCCTGCCCATCTGGCTGGGTTTCCCCAGCCACTCTGAGCAGCTTACAGCATATATAAAAACATAATAAAACATCAAACATTAAAAAACAGAATATCTTATACAGACTATAACCAATAAATCAATAGAAACATAAACATTAAAAAAATCTGTTTACATTTATACCCAAATTAAAATAAGTGCCAACCCCAACTAAATATTTAACCAACCCCAACCCAACAAAAACAAAACAGTGGAACCAAAATTAAAAACGTTCTAAACCATTTTTGCCAGTTGTTCTAGCAATATCCTTCTGGCCTCCCAGGAGTCTCTTTTAGCTGTTCATGGTGAGTCTGGGCCCTGCCCCCTAGGCCAGGTCCTTGCAGAAGGGAGTGGTCTTTCTTCTAGCACTCTCAGCAGCCGCAATGAAAAGCTGCTCTGGAAAAGAAGGCAAGCTCCTTCACAGAATGTGCTGTGATTGGTCATGCTCAGGTTGTTGAGTGTCTAAAAATGGCTTCAAAGTGCAGAGACATAATACATAATCCTATGTTGCTCCATGCTGATTGTTTTAAGAGATTGTCATGTGAAGTGAGTCTCAATCTTTACACTCGATCTTTACACATTAAGCTAGACGTGTATGTTGCAAATTCACTGTTATTTCCAAGTGATTTGCAATATGTGAGTATAAACATAGACATGGACTAGGCAAAGAGAACTAGCTGCCACTTTGGCACATCTTATTGTAATATATATATGTGTGTGTGTTGTGCTGCAGTTTGAGTGATTGCCAGTAGGCGCAAGCTGCAGGATGCCAACAGCAGGTTGGAGCGAATGGACAGGCAGGTAGCCCAGGCAGGCATTTCCAATTTACCCCTGCCATAATTGTTGCTGTCACTGCCACAAACTGCTTACCCTCTTGCTTGCTCACATGTGTACAAAACAGCGCAAGGGAAGCCTACGGTCTGAGCAGGTAGCCTGGCTGAGAAAGTGCAGAGAGCAAGCAGACAGCCAGGTAGGTGAACAGCCGAGGCAGGATGGGCCGTTGAGCAACATGAGTAGAAGCAGCAGTTCCTAGTGTCAACCAAAATTATGTTAACAGATGCACGTGTGCACACATATCCCTTCCCAATATTACAGTGTATCAGCCCCTTAACATGAACCAGCCTTTTAAGGATAAGCATGCAAAAATAGTTTTAAGTTGCTTGACTTGTTGCACCTGCTGTTCTTACAGGTTACCCTGATCCAGAGGTGATTTGGTACAAAGATGACCAATCTATCAAGGAGTCCAGGCACTTCCAGATAGACTATGATGAGGATGGCAATTGCTCTTTGACTATTTCTGAAGTCTGTGGGGACGATGATGCCAAATATACCTGCAAGGCAGTTAACAGTCTTGGAGAAATAACTTGTACTGCAGAACTCATTGTGGAAACAATGGGGAAAGAAGGGGAAGAAGAAGAGGAGGAGGAAGAAGAAGAATGAAATCAGGATGGGGTAGAGATACGGAAAATTACCCAGTAAAAGACTGTTTTTAAGGCTTACACAGTGTAACATTAGGTCATTTTTTCCTGTTTTTTCAGCACAGTCAGCTGATAACCTGTTTTATTTATGGGCATTAACTTGAATTCGCAAGCTTCAGTTTAGTTTAAGTTAAGGCATCAGTTGCATTGCCCAAACAATCAATGTGAACAACACCATATGAAATGCTAATCCGCAATTTTAACCAGAGTCCACAATTTATTTGTTGAACATGCTGATCAGGAGAGGGGGACTGAACAATTGCGCTAATTCTTCCATCAACCAATACAACAGCTATGGAGAACTTGGAATACTTCAGAGCCAATCCTCCCAATCATGTCTGCATGTAAGTCTCCTAGCATCAGTGGATCTTATATGAATGTATTTTGAGAACACTGAGCACAATCTAGCAGAAGGCTTACCTGCAAAGGGCCACTAAAAGAACGAGAGCTGCATAGAATAACTTGTCACAACACATATACACAACACAGTTATTTGCCATCATCCCGTAGAATGTTTGCAGCATATTTATAAGTGAAGACTCCACCACAGCAGCATTTCAGTTTCTGTATCTTCTTTAGTTCTTCCTCTGAACATTATCATTCATAACTGTAATTCAGAATAACTAAATTTATGCAAAATAATTATCATTGGAAGAGAATGAATTAAGCTTAAATCTAAGCATTTCAGCTTAAATGTAGTGTAGTTTTCCTACTCTGAACAGTAAATGCACATTTTCCCATTAATTTGTTGTTGCCAGTTGAGCAGTAGATCTTCTCCTCAGTTACTCTTTCTCCAGACGTGCCAGTTGTTACCATGACATTAGTAAGAGCAAGAAAAAGCTGGTTTATGGCGATTTCCAACCATAACAGCTGGTACACTCAAGATTTGGTACTCAACCACAAACTATCCAAAATGTTGTGTAAGCATTGGTGTGACAGCTTCTCTTGACTGCCTTACCTGTAGGTTATATAGTAACTGACTGGCTTTCTCCCCACAGCTGCCAAACAGAAATGGTAACCAAAAGCAGTCCTAGGTTACCTTACCTGATGGCAGATTACTGCGTGGGCAACCAAGATAAATACAGAACTTTGCTTATTGAACTGAAAAGGCATATGTGTTGCTGCAAAGCAATATGTTGTGTAAAGTCAATGATCGTGTGCCTGTGTGGTGCAACTCTGGTTTGAAACCAACTTCCAAAGCCATGTTTTAGCAGTATCTGTGAGGCTAATGACTTAAAATTGAAAATCAGCACAATCAATAATAAAATGTGATTCTTTCTCAAACTGATTAACACATTTAGATTTACTGACATTGCTTTTCTTTCACAGTTAGTTGCAGTCCAGAGGCCATGAAAAGTTACATTTAATCAATATGTCCACTGTAAGCACATCATTCCAGTTGTGTGGCTTTTCCCTCCCTCACTTTATTTGTAAGATGCAAACATTTTAAGTGTAACAGTGACTTCTTTTTTTCTTAAAAAAAGTATACAATGAAGATTACTTTAGCTTACTAAGGCAGAGGGGGGAAATTAAGTGTACTTTAATACAGATGTATACGGTATCATCTTTTGGTTGTTTGATATTGCCTAATGTTATGTGTTCTATATTATTTGCTCATCTGCCTGTTGGAATGCAACATTCTATATATGAGGCTCACTCACTATTGTTGTGGGTTTTTATAACTGCTTTTGCTGTTTCTTGCTAGGAGGAGGTTACCATCGTGTCTTCTTTTTGAATGGATAAAGAACTTTTGTTATAGTAAACACAATAATTGCCAGTTTGCCACACATTCTTATAAGGTTTTTAGTATTATTTAGTGCATACAGAGCGTTTTGTCACATTTTCAATGTGTTAAGAAAACAATGGGGTGTATTTTTTGTATACCATAATTAAAAATATGCCAATGATTTCTTAAACCAAAAGAGTTGCAAGATATGAGAACACTACAGCTGTAGTTACTCACAATTTCTCAATAAAGAAATACCACAAAGCATGCTACCATTTGCTCATTTGTTTAATCTTATACCCAGAACTTTTATTGCAACATGGTTCTCAACCTTCTATGATCGTTGCTCTTGATTACACGTCACCTAATTTTCATAAATCCTACTTACTAATAATATTTCCCATTTGTCAAGCAAGTGTAGTAAGTTATTTTCTGACTCTACCCTCTTCTGTCCAAACACGTCTCCTTCATCAGTTGGTGAGGTAGTTCATATCAAACTCCATAAGGGGCACTAAAAATATCTATTTATGCTAGAAAAAAATTCCCATAGAAGCAACTTTTATAGTCACAATAATTTTAATGAACAGAAGTCCTGGATGCTTTAGTTGACATTCCTAATTGCAGGGGGTTGGACTAGATGACTCTCAGAGTACCTTCTAACTCAACAATTCCATGCTTCTACAGTGGTACCTCGGGTTAAGTACTTAATTCGTTCTGGAAGTCCGTACTTAACCTGAAACTGTTCTTAACCTAAAGCACCACTTTAGCTAATGGGGCCTCCTGCTGCTGCTGCGCCGCTGGAGCACAATTTCTGTTCTCATCCTGAAGCAAAGTTCTTAACCTGAAGCAATATTTCTGGGTTAGCGGAGTCTGTAACCTGAAGCGTATGTAACCTGAAGCGTATGTAACCCGAGGTCCCACTGTATAAGGTTGCACATGATGCTATTTCCCCATGGGATTGCTTCACACATTACAAAATTTATTTTTGTATTGGAAATTGGGGTGGAAATTGTAGGAAGGTTTAGATATTATATTTATGTATCAGTATTATATTTGTATATCAACATTTTTCACTTGCAGTAAATATACTGCAATTAAGGCTGCTAACCAAATAAACAATATTTATGTTTTAGTTAAATAGCAACACACAAAAAATCTGTATATTACTCAAAGGCCAAAACTTTAACACAAAAGGCTGATTGAGATACTAAAACGAATGTGAAACAGCATGCAATTTACCGGTAATTAATGTTAACTATTCTGTCCTGAGATCACTGCAGATGGTGACAGCAGCCACGAAATTAAAAGACGCCTCCTTCTTGGGAGAAGGGCAATGACAGGCCTAGACAGCATCTTGAGAAGTAGAGACGTCACCTTGCCAACAAAGGTCCGTATAGTTAAAGCCATGGTTTTCCCAGTAGTGATGTATGGAAGTGAGAGCTGGACCATAAAGAAGGCTGATCGCCGAAGAATTGATGCTTTTGAATTATGGTGCTGGAGAAGACTCTTGAGAGTCCCATGGACTGCAAGAAGATCAAACGCATCCATTCTGAAGGAAATCAGCCCTGAGTGCTCACTGGAAGGACAGATCATGAAGTTGAGGCTCCAGTACTTTGGCCACCTCATGAGAAGAGAAGACTCCCTGGAGAAGACACTGATGCTGGGAAAGATGGAGGGCACAAGGAGAAGGGGGCGACAGAGGACGAGATGGTTGGATAGTGTTTTCGAGGTTACCAGCATGAGTCTGACCAAACTGTGGGAAGTAGTGGAGGACAGAGGTGGCTGGCGTGCTCTGGTCCATGGGGTCACGAAGAGTCGGACACGACTAAACGACTAAACAACAACAACATTCTGTCCTGAGACCTCTCTCAATCTGGATAGTATTCAACAAAACTCCATAAACCTCTCATACATAGATTTATTGAAGAGAATCAAGGCACAAGTAGAAATATTACTCACATTCCAATAGGCTGTTCTTTATTGAGTTCATGGAGTTATAGAAGAAGGAAGGAGTTCTAAGAGGAAGGGAGATTTCTTCCCTCTGGGCAGAGCCAATGGAAGGGAGGTATTTTTCTGCTCTGGGAGGCAGAGACAATAGAAACTAGAGTATTGCTGTGCCTACATTTCCCAAACACTTTTGAGGTCTAAAAAAAGGGGGGAAGGCACTACCTTTTCTTAAAGGGGCAGTGTTGTTATTCTTTCTACCTAATACTAATACAAGATTAATAACTGACCCTTGTGGGGGCGGATCCAGCGGCGGAGGAAGCCGCTTGGGCACCTGGGGCAGCGCACCTGGGGCGGGGTGCACCACGGGGCCTCCGGAGTCTGCCTGCCTCCTTCCACTCAGCCGCCCTACAGCTGAGGGGGAGGCAGCGGGCAGAACGTTTGGGCAGCGCGGAGCCTGCGCACGCACAAGCCAGCGCGTCTCTCCCAGGAGAGATGTGTGGCTCAGGCACGCTGCAGGTGCCGCAGTGAGTGCCGCCCAGCGTTTTGTTACCCCCCTCAGTGGTGACACCTAGGGTGGCCCGCACCTACCACACACCCCTTCCACCGCCCCTGGGCAGAACACTACTACTAATAGTAAGGAAAAGGACATATTTAGTATTTTATTTCCTATTTACTGTAATACCCAGAACCAAACATGGTTTTAAAAAGAAAGCAGAGCTACTCAGAGTAGGCCCATTGAAGTAATTGACATTAACAGCATTGGTTTAGTCTTCTCTGAGTAAAGGTAAAGGTAAATGGACCCCGGACAGTTTAGTTGAATACAATCCTGTGCCCTTAATTTGTAACCCATTATAACTAGAGTGAGGAAACAACTAAAGCTTTTAATTAATCGATTTACCAGTTAAAACGTGTAGATTCTAACTATTATTGATTTTATTTTTACAATTTTACAAAAACAAAAAGGCAACATTCAACTAGAGCATAGAGGATTGGGGTGACAATGCTGTTTAATATGCTGTTGTATTTAGAGAGTACACATAGTGAATACTCCATGCAAGTCCATAATTGTAAGAGCCCCTTATGTGTTGTTTGGTAGCTGCACCACTGTTAAGGTAAAGGTACCCCTGCCCGTACGGGCCAGTCGTGTCCGACTCTGGGGTTGCGCACCCATCTCACTTAAGAGGCCGGGGGCCAGTGCTGTCTGAAGACACTTCCGGGTCACGTGGCCAGCGTGACAAAGCTGCTCTGGCGAGCCAGCACCAGCGCAGCACACAGAAACGCCGTTTACCTTCCCGCTATACAGTGGTACCTATTTATCTACTTGCACTTAAGGGTGCTTTCAAACTGCTAGGTGGGCAGGAGCTGGGACCGAACGACGGGAGCTCACCCCGCCGCGGGGATTCGAACCGCTGACCATACGATCAGCAAGTCCTAGGCGCTGAGGTTTTACCCACAGCGCCACCCGCGTCCCACTGTTAGACCCATGTAAATGGATAAAGTATGAAAGGTAAGAAGGTAAAGGACCCCTGAACGGTTATATGTCAAGTCAAATTTGACTATGGGGTGCGTGTGGCGCTCATCTCTGCTTTCAGGCCGAGCATTTGTCCACAGACAGCTTTCCCAGGTCATGTGGCCAGCATGACTAAACCGCTTCTGGTGCAACAGAACACCATTCGGTAAGCCCAAGAGGCTCAGGCCACAGCGCCACCCAAGTCCCCTTATGAAATGTGATGCTGTAGTTCAGAAGGCTTTAACCTCTTCAGACCCAGCACATACATGCAGACTCAATGTTTATTTGATTGGCATCCGTCTGTCTCAGGGAGCCAAGGTTACAGGGCGACTATGCTGCACCTCAGGTTGGGCTGCAATCCAATTGCCTCAAAGCTGGCTGGGTGTCCCTGGTGTGGTGGTAGGCATTATTTCTCAGCTAAGCAACCTTCACAGGGTGGTTGCGAATCTAAAACTGGATGGTCACCATCTAGACCTCTTAAACGTCCTTAGGAGTAGTATGGCACATGAATCCTGATAAATAGGTGCTTCTAGGCTTAACTCTGTGAACAGCGTTGGCGATTTCGACAACTGGCCCAACAGCAAACGCAAGTGGTACGCAAGTGGAATACCAACCTGACCAGGACACGCCTTTGCATTACAATTACCTGGTAGTGGCAGGTATACATTTATGCCACGGTAGGTTTATGCTGCGCTTACTAGTTTCGTAAACGCCCCCAGCCCGGCTCTCTGCCACAGGGACAAAACGAAAACATCCCGTGCCAGGCGCTGGCGGCTCTGGACTCTGACCATGGCGTCGCTTCGCCCTGCCAGGTGGAAGGCGGGGCAGCGGCCCCACACCCGCCCCGGAGTAGGCGGAGCGCGTCAGCCGCAGGGAGAGGCCCGGCAAGCCCCGCTCCTCGCCGCTTCCCTTCGCCGGCGCTTTCTTCTCAGCGCCGCCTCTTTCCTCTGCCAAGTGGAAGTAGACGCGGGGGCGGGGGCGGGGGCAAAGGCAAAGCCGCAGTCGCACCGGGTCGCTGGAGGAGAAGGAAGAGCGCTGCCGAAGAGACAGAAAGTGCAATGGCGGCCTTCGGTGGCGGCGGCGGCGGCGGCAGCCGTCGAGCGGATAATGGCTACGGGGTCAGTGGGCAGCAGCAGCAGGCGGGCTCCCGGCGACGGAAAGGTCCTGGAGCCTTGGCCACGGCCTACCTGGTCATTTACAACGTGGTCATGACAGCCGGGTGAGCGAGCGCCGGTGCGGTGGGTGTGGGTGTGACAGAGAGGATCTTTCCCCCTCGTCTGAACGGAACCAAGAAGGCCTCCTTCCCTCCCGCTCCTATTATATATATATATATATATAATATATATATATATATATATATATATATATATATATATATATATATATATATATATATATGCGCTCTGAGAAGCTAACGGAAGCTTCCCCACCGTCGCCTCAGCCTGCTTGCTCCCTTCTCTCCTAGGGTGACGGGGGAGGGGGCTGGCCTAGTGCTGACCTTGGCCTCTGACAGAGCAAGGCAGGTCTTCTGTCGCGTTCTTGGCTGGTATTGGAATAATAGCAGCTTCAGTTCCTTTTGAGCCCCTCTTTTAATTGAGGAACATTAATGCTACTTTTCACACACACACACACCCCACACTTTCAACAAGAATAGACAATTATCGTAATAATGTGTTGGTGTACAATAATACTGTAATAAAAATGTATACAGTACAGTGATAAAGTGGCTGAGGCAGCCCGGCCAGATAGGCAAGGTAATAATAATACAGTAATAATAATGTGTGCCATACTAAATGACTGGGAATGGTCACTGGAATGCAATGCGTATCCAGATAGTCATAGCGCAACACAAATCTGTATGGTGCCAAAATACTTGCTCTAGGCTAGGGAGTCAAGATTGGCCGCTGTTCTGCTTTGATTGTGACAGTTATGCATTGTACCCATTGAAAAGTGTGAAGCCGGCCTGGGTGTGTCAGTTCCTGATACCTTGTGTACAGCCCATAACTTAGTCTGCAATATGCCTATATGTGATTTTAAATTGGTAGTGATATTTGAGCATTTCAGTAATGCTAGGAGAGTGAAAGTTTTGTTAATTCCTAATAAACTCCCACCAATCATCCTCATAGTAATGTGTATAGTAAAAAAATTGTTAAACTTATATTGCTCATAAATGCATTCATGTTTTTCTGTCTTGGGCATCTTTTCATAATAATTATTTGAGATTGTGTACTTTAGTAACAGAGTACATGTACAAACAAAATGTATTTTTAGTCATCTCGAGAAAAGACAAGGTTATATCTTGCCCTGGTTTAGTGCAAAGGTATATTTAAAAGCTGCAGTGAAAAGCATATCTGCATATTAACTGTGTACATCAAATGAAAAAACTACATATGCAGTTTGGAAAAGAAATGTTTTACAGTTGTTTTACAGTATATAGTAATGCAGAAGATAGCATCCTCTAATATCCATCCATCATAAAAGGTTGCTTAATTTGATTTTGCAACTAACACTATCATTTTTAATCATTACACTTACATCTAATTACACCAGATATAACTGCTTCTTTTTAATCATTGCTTGGTACTGGTAAAGAGGAGAATAAAAACTTAAAAATCATTCCTTTATGAGCCTTTATTTTTCTGATAATGCAATGTTACTACATTGTATGATTTTCATCTCCTGTTCTTAGAATGTAACTAGATGTGAAAAAGCACAGCCAACTCATTAAATGTGGGTCTACCCAACCATACATAAAGTGGGTGCCCACCACTACTTGCAGCTTACAGCAGCCCAGCTGAGAGGAAAGTGACAATGAGGGGTAGGTTTCAGGGAGGCTAAGTACAGCCATAGCAAAGGTTTAGGACTAACCTTTCTGAATGCCTTTTTGCTCTTAAAACCAGTCTGTTAACATCTGCTTTATAGGTCACTGGGCATACCATAATTTTTTAAAAAGAGGATGAGTAAACAAACAGCAGAGGTGGAACAGGACTTACTGCCACTGCCTGATTGTTCACTGTCTCTTTGCAAGGTGTAGCAAAGCTAAGGAAGAGGAGCAACCTCAGCAACTGTCAGTAGTGATGGTGAGGGGGTAGACTCCCTGAGGAATTGGCATCCAATGAAGGTGTCTTGCCCAAAGGCCTATTAAAAACCTAGAGCGGCACTAGTTCCTGCTTTCAGTCAGAAGATCCTTAGTTGTTTTTCAATAGGCATTAACAAAGCATTTGCAATCTCTCCTTTTTTCTTCTAGGTGGCTTGTTATAGCAGTTGGTTTAGTCAGAGCATACCTCACCAAGGGTAGCTACCACAATCTTTATTATTCAATAGAAAAACCTTTGAAGTTCTTCCAAACTGGAGCTTTGGTTGAGGTATGTGTACCAGGGAACATGCCCTTCTAATTGCAGTGAAATAAAGTTTTGTATTTCCTATGCATTTCATTCATTAACTTGCTCCTGCATTGAATTCTATCCCTTTTGATAGATAGACCACTGGTAAGTATTGGTTTCCTTCATTACATCAGAAGTGAAATCTGAAACATGAAAACAATAGCATCAAAGAGAATTTGACATTATGCAGTGAAACTATTATTTTCAAGTTAATTTATTTTCTGAAGTTCTACTCTCTGGTGATTGCCCCTCTGCAACCATTCTTAAATAGCATAATTTTAATTGAAAAATAGGTTTAATTACTTTACATAAATGTTGAAATTTTCAACACTAGAGACCATTGCCTAGTGCCTTTGTTCCCTTTACTATAAAACCAAGAGAGCTTTGTAGTTTTACAGAAAAGAAAGAAAAATAGTGGCTGATGTTTGTGGTTTTAAACATTCCAAGAAAGGCAAACAAATGTCTCCCCATAAGGTTCCATGAGTTGATAGAACCAAAATCAATAAAAGGATGCCATATGCATATGGTATAGAATGTGTGAGTTTCCTCGTCCCCAGATCAATATTCCTTTTGTGAAATTGTTAATTTGTCTATAAGCACAATGTCCCATACTTCTGAAATTTTTCTCACTTTTTGCAATCACTAATCAACTCTTCTAGTTGCAGTTAATATATGGGGAATGATGTATTTATTGGTTGTGTTCTTTTTTCTTTTTTTCTTTTTTAAATTTATTTTTATTAAATATTTTCTTGGTTTTCAAAAGTACATGCCTTGTCTTTTTTCAGCTTGTACAGTATTTCTTACAAATCAGTTACATTTGTTGTGAAACATTAGTGTTGAGTACAGTATAAGGTTGGGGAAGAAGGGGGGGGAGAGGAGGGGTGGTGAGGCTTATATCCTTTTGTATAGTGTACATGTGGGGTTCTGTGTCAGCGTCAACTGGGTAGGTTCTCTTTCTATTTGTTTATTACATTTGCTTGGTAGTGAGAGGTATTGTGGGGCAGAGTGTGGTTAGTTATCTGTGGTTGGCTGCAGTGGGATTTGCTTGCATTTGGGGGGGGTGGCTTGTTGGTCAGGTAAGCCAGATTGATTTGTATGCTGCTGTCAGTGGATTCTTGTTGTTGTCTTGTTGGGCTGTGTATGTGATAAAGCCATACCGGGGTGAAGGCATCCTCTTCTATTTGTCCCCATGTCAGTTTCAGTTTATTGGTTAAGGCCATTTCCCATACAATTTGATACCATTGGTCCAGGCTTCCTCAACCTCGGCCCTTCAGATGTTTTGACACTACAGTTCCCATCATCCCTGACCACTGGAGTTGGGCTCATGAGAGTTGTAGGCCAAAAACATCTGGAGGGCCGAGGTTGAGGAAGCCTGCATTGGTCCATGTTTACTCTCTGAGAGTACGTGGGTTATAAGCTCTTTATAATGTGGGTGGTTGTTATGATCTTGGAAGATGTTTAGTAGGGCCAGTTCTGGAGTGAGTTCTAATACCTGTTTAGTTATTTTGCATATCTTTTGTAGGACCACGGCCAGAAGGGTTGGAATTTAGGGCATTCCACATACCACATGTGGAGCTATGTGCCTGTGGAGGTGCAGCCTCTCCAACACCTTGGTGAGGTTCTTAGGTGTATCAATGCCAGTTTCTGTGGTGAGTTTCAGAGTGAGTTCCCTTTTGGCTGATATGGTCTTAAAGGGAGGTTTAGACCACATTCTAGTCCATTGGGTGGGGTTAATTTCATAGCCTGTGTCGTGCTCCCATTGTTCTTTGATTGCATCAAGGGGGTTTGTGGGATTATGGAGCAGTATTTTGTATATTGTGGATACCATCCCTTTGCTGTGTCTCTCTGCTATCAGGAGAAGGTTTTTGAAGGTGGTCAAGGGCCTAGCGGCTGCTGATTTTACTGCTGAATTGTTTAAGAAGACCTGTAGTTGATGGTGTGTTAGTCAAGGTATTTGGGTGTTCCTTAGTTTGTCTTGTATTTCTTGTTTTGGTATGGGTTTGTTGTTTTTGTAGAAGTCTTTTAGACAGTGTAGGTCTTTGGCTTGCCGGGTTTTTATCTGGAGGTTTTGAGCTGCATGTTGGAATAGTGAGTGATAGGCCAGAGGGGTTAGTGGGGATGGGGACTTTCCGTTCTTTGTGAGCCTGTTCAGTGTTGTGGGGATTTTCTTTAGTATGTTTTGAAGAAATGGGTATGCTTCTTTTGGGAATGTTTTCGATGGTGTCTCTCTCCAAGTGGACCCATTGTTTTTGTCTTTTCTTCTAGAATATATGGGATTATGTGGCGTACTTGGTTGGCGATGTAATATGATTCTGTGTTGGGGATTCCCCATCCTCCTTCTGAGGAGGGGAAGTGCAGGTATTTGGGGCTTATTCTTGGCTATTTGTGTGAGAAAATAAATGAGTGTAGTTTTTTCTGGGGGAATCCAGATAGGGAGGGTTTGGAATAAATAGGTTAGTTGTGGGAGGGTGATCATTTTGATCATGGCTATTTTGTCTGAGAGTGTGAAGTTGGTGTTGTTCCATTTCCTCAAGTCTCTGTTGATTTGTCGCCACCTGGGCTTGTAATTGTAGAGGCATAGTTTATTGAGGTTTCTGGTTATTTGAACCCCTAGGTACCTGAATTTGGTGCTGCAGAGTTTTATCTTTGTGATGTTGGTGAATTCCTTTTGGGTATGCAGGCAGAGGAGGAGAGTGTTGAAGCACATAGCCTCAGATTTTGCAAAGTTTACTTGTAGGCCCGACCCCATTGTAAATGTGTTGAGTTCTTTAGTTAGGGTGGTTGTTGTGTTTATGGCGTCTGGTGTTGTGAACATCAGGTCATCTGCAAAGAGCCCTAGTTTGTATGTTTTACCTTTTTTTCCACACCCTTGATATCTGGGGCTGCTTGGAGTCAGATTGCTAGGGATTCCAGGGCCAAGATGACTAGGACGGGAGACAGTGGGCATCCTTGTTTTGTGCCTCTTTGTATTGCTTTGGTATTGGAGTCCATATTATTAATTCTGCATTTTGCTAAGGCTTGGGAGTAAATTTGTTTGAGGGTTTGTAGGAAGTTGGGGCCAAATTTCATGTTAGTTAATACTGCAAATAGATAATTCTAAGCAATCAAAGGCTTTAAATGTGTCTAGGAACATGATCGTCAGTGGGAGTTTGGTCATTTTGCTGTATTCTATCAGATCCAGCAGTTTCCTAATGGGGGTCTGTTACGTTGCGACCAGGAGTAAAGCCTGCCTGGTCCAGGGCAATTAGTTTGTGTAGGAAGATTTTAAGCGGTTAGCCAGGATTGATGTGAATATCTTGTAACCTTGGTTTGTGTAGTTTCAGGATTTTGAATACTGTCTCTATTTCCTCAGGGGTGATAGGGCTGTCCATGAATTCTTGTTCCTCTGCAGTTAAGGTTGGCATGGTCAGCCCTGTTAGGAATCTTCTGATTTCTTGTTCAGGTGGTGTTGTGGGAGATGTATAGTTTGGCGTAAAAAATCAGCAAATTCTGAAGTTATTCCGTCTTCTTTTTTAGTGACACAGTATATTCTTGTTTTGAGGAATTTTTCCCTGCATCTGTTTGCTCATAGTCTGGAGTTCTTACCTCCATATTCATAAAAGCATTGTTTTTATTATTTTTATTAATAAATGAAAACTAATGGTATTAATGAAAAGGGGGTTGTGTATATAATTAAAAAATGTATTGGTGGTAATTTTGATTCACAGGAAGTTTTAATTTCACTGCAGGGCCCATGAGGCCTGGATATCGGGTTCCTGGGTTAGGGCTAAGGCGGCAGTCCCCAGAAGTGACCTTCAATGGTTCAGGCCTCCTGCATGGATGCCATTACAGTTCTTCAAAGAAAATAACAATAAAAAAATAAAAGATATTTTAAAAATCAAATCAAATAAATAAGTTAATTGATTAATTAATTTCCAGTGGGGAGGTCCCATGTTGCGTTTGTTTTTTCCTGGGGTGGTCTCCGGTGCATGGTCCGTCCGTCCGCCCGCCCCCCCCCCCGCCCTCAGCCTGCACTTTTCATGCCATGCACCAGGGAGGTAGGCTCATGGTTGGGCCTGGGCTAGGCTGCGTGATTCCTCACAGCCTCCCTGGCCTTTCCAGTACCCTCCTACCTCTCTCCCTTGGTGGTGGTGGCAGCAGTGGCTACGGCAAGCTGGTGTTCGGCTGGGGGGGTGCTTTTTGCTTATTGTTTTCTTTTCACCTTTGGAGGCCTCTAGGCCTTGGAGCTCTGCTGGGCCGTTGAGGGGGTGTTTTTGGTCCCGGTGGGGCCATGGCTACTGGGGGGGCTGGGGGCTCTGTGCAGCCTTGGTTATGTTCTTAATCTGAGGAGTAAAGTAAGATAGTAGGGCTAATTCTGGTTTGTAGCAATTGTCCCATCATTTGATTAATTTTTGGAAAAACTTCCCAAAAGAAAAGCAGACCACCACATGTGTACTAGAGAACCAGGTAAATTGTATTACCACCAGCAAAGGTTGGATGTGTTATGATGAATTCTATACAATCTGGCTGGGCACATGTACCAGCGATGTGCTATCATTAAAGCATTTTCTTGAGTTCTAACTGAGATGGAGCTAAATGGTAAAGGTAAAAGTAAAGGTACCCCTGCCCGTACAGGCCAGTCTTGCCAGACTCTAGGGTTGTGCGCTCATCTCACTCTATAGGCCGGGAGCCAGCGCTGTCCGCAGACACTTCCGGGTCACGTGGCCAGCGTGACAAGCTGCATCTGGCGAGCCAGAGCCAGTGCAGCACACGGAACGCCGTTTACCTTCCCGCTGGTAAGCGGTCCCTATTTATCTACTTGCACCCGAAGGTGCTTTCGAACTGCTAGGTTGGCAGGCGCTGGGACCGAACGACGGGAGCGCACCCCGCCGCGGGGATTCGAACCGCCGACCTTTCGATCGGCAAGTCCTAGGCGCTGAGGCTTTAACCCACAGCGCCACCCGCGTCCCGAGCTAAATGGTAGTTTATTCCAAATTTGTTCCTAGAGTTGTTCCTCTAATTCACGGGTGTCAAACACAAGGCCCGCGGGCCGAATCCGGCCCGCGAGACCTCGTCATGTGGCCCGTGGCATCAAGGGCGAGGAAGCGAGCTTCTCGTCCTTTTTACTGGTCCCGACCCAAATTTTAGGGTCCGCACTCCGGCGGAGCCTCTCTGCCTTTCTAAAAAGTGACCCACGCGAACAGCCTTCCCTGCCTGCTTGCAGACAGGGCTCCAAACGACGCGCCCCGTCGGCACTGCCTACCGGCCGGTCCCGCAACTTTTGCCTGCCTCGCGGCCGGGCAAAGAGGCTTTCTGCTTGCTCGGTCCAGTCCGGGGCTCGCGGAGGAGGCGGTCCCGCGAAGCTGAGCTCGGAGCCGGCTGCCTCTGCCCCTCAGAGCCTCCCAGGCGCGGCTGCTCGAGGGGGCGGGTCACGCGCGCAGCAACTTTTGGAGCCCGAGAGAGCCGTGGAGGCTGGCAGCGAGGGCAGGCAGCGGCGGAGCAAGAGCCACACTTGGGATGCCGCTCACTCACTCTCTCAGGCCGCAAGAAGAGGCCACTGCGGCGCTGCAGCTGGCAAGGAGATGGCTGGGGGCGCGGGCAGCGGGGCCAGGGGCTGGCTGGGGGTCACCCTGGTGGGTAGGTAGCGGGGCCGGCAGACGGGTAAGAGAACGGCGGAGGCGAGTGGAGAGCGGGGACCCGGCGCAGGTCCTGCCGCAGGCGGCGCGCCCTGGCTGGGCTGGGAGAGGCGAAGCTGCTGCCGGTTCAGCTGCGCAGAGTGGGGTGGAGGGAGCCGGGCGGACGGGCGGTGTGCCACACCGCAAAGCAGGGGCGCCTCCCACCCCGAAGAGGACCGCGCCGGCATCTGGGCAGCTGGAGCAAAGTGGGAGCCTGCCAGCAACTTGGCTGCGGGAGCCTGGCTACGAAACACCGCCCCCCTCCCCACGCCAACACAACGGCTTTCTCCGGGCCGGAGGACTTGGCGGATAGCCCCCTCCCCGGGAGCAACTGCAGCAGCTCGGGGCCCCAGCAGGACATCCTGGCCACCCGCGCCTGCAGTGCCGCTGGGGCTCCCTTGCAAGGAAGAAACTGCTGCTGTCCAAACTGCAGCTCCGTATCCTCCGACTCCTGAGTGCGGCAGCAGGGCGGGGGGAGGCAACATTTGCTTCTGCTCTGCTCTGTTGGGACAGGCTCCTGTCTCCTCCCTGTTGGAGCTCCAGTCTGCCTGGAAGCCCATCTCATCATCTTTTTAAAAAATCATTATTATTTCTTCTTCTATTCTTATTTAAAATCGTACTGGAATAGGTATATTAAATAGTGTATAGGTTCAAGACAACACACACCAGTGCCTAAGGAAAAATAACTTTGATAAAGTCCTACAGATACAACCGGCCCTTTGAGGGTGACCAAACTGCTGATGCGGCCCCCGATGAATTTGAGTTTGACACCCCTGCTCTAATTCTTCTCCAAATATATATATATATCATTTTAGTCTTAATGAAGTGAGAGGAAGGGCAGCCAATTGTTTGAGGATCTAATATAGTTGGGAGATTATTCCCTGTCCCAGTTGGTTGAGTTGAGTAGTTAGTTGCTCAAAACTATTTAAGTTGTGTAATGCTTGCGTCCTTGGCTGATTAAATGCTTGGCTGATTAAAAGTCTTTGTTTTTGTTGACTTTATATGTTCTTTTTGTTCTAGATTCTGCATTGCGCAATAGGTAAGTTACTGGATTCGTGTAGCTTATTCACTTTATTCTTTTTTAAAAAAATAATAGCAAAAATATAAAGCATGATATACATTTCTAATTTCACACTTTTTCTTCTTCCTAATGCCTATTCTAAGGAGGATTCCAAACCCCACTTACACTGTACAGGAGGGAGTGGAGCTGTACCTCTGATTAGCTTTTCTGGCCAAGGTAGCCTCTTGTCATTGCCAGCCTCCCTGTTCTGCCTGTAAAATGTGCTGAAGGTGGGAGAGCAAAAGGCAGGATACCCACTGGCAGTACCCAGAAGAAGCACCCTAAATGGGGTGTTCTGAATATGTGGCAGGGCTGAGGCAGTCCAGGAGCCATTGGAGCCTGAGCTATTTCAGTGCCATCCCATGAAAGCATTGGGCCCAATCACTGTACCAGCTCCATGCTGCCACAACAGTCTATCTCCTGCCTGATGATGTGGCAATGGCCTCACCACTCTGTAGAACATCAGGGTAAGGTGGGGGAGGTTTGAATTGCATAATGAGAGTGTCAATATATGACTCCAAAGTAACTTGCAAATTCAGGATGTAATACAGGTTGTTACTACATATCAGAGTGCTCTGTATCACCCATCTATATTTGTCATTGTTCCTGTACTATCTTTGGAAATTTCTGCTTAGTAAAACAAGGCTTGGTTGTTGAGCAAAAAATGATGTGTAACAATGCCATTCTTGTAAGGACACAAGGAATGCCTTGCCGGATCAAGCCATAGGTTATTTTGTTCTGTTCTTGGCACCAACAGTAGGCAGAAAGATACATCTGGGAATCTCACAAATAAGCCATGATGGAGATCACTGATCCCTGTTGTTTGTCCCCAATATCAGGTGTTTAAAAAGAAACAGACTCTGAAGAGGTCTGTTCGCCTTTAGGTTTTCTAACCCTTTTAAAAAAGAAAAAAGGGTGCCCACAAGATGGACATAATGTTTGGGGTCTTTCAGATCCCAGCTTCTTAATTAGGCTTACCACTGACCCCAACAGCACCATGAGGATTTCAAGCTAAGTCCCCTGAGAGGGTATGCTGGCATCAGCACAATGAGGTAAGGCAGGAAGCCTTATGAATTATTTCAGACCCAAAGAAAAAGCAACAACTTTCCTCCCCTTACAGCAAATAGGGCCCTCTATAATTGCATTTGAGACTCTAGCCTTTGAGACTCTAAGCACCAACATAGGAGATAAAAAATAAAAACAAAGACCTTGCTACACAGTGAAAAAGGCTGAAGTATGAGTTAATGAATGACTGGGAAGAACTGCCAAAACAGAAACTTACTGACTGGAATAAACAACAGCCTCTGAAGCTTTAGACTTGTCAGTCAACAACAAAATGATTAGAAAGCTATTTTTAAAAAGGCAGTGCAGAGTGTAAAGAAACATCTGGAGAAGATGTGTGAATGTACATGGAATTATAGAGGAAATAGGTGGACATTAGACCCTCTATTATTAACTTGTTTAACATATTGTGTCTTGACCTGAAACTGGAAGTTAATAGTCTGGAATGAGCTCACAGAGCTGTCAGACCGAGACCCAAGGACTCTTGATAATAATAGTAGTAACAACAAGTTTCTTGTACCCCACCCATTTGACTATAAGAGCTTCCTGAAACAGGACTGCCTTCACATGTCTGCAAAAAGTCATATACAATCATACCTTGGTTGATGAACTCCTTGCGACACGAACGTTTTGGCTCACGAACGCCACAAACCTGGAAATGAGTATTCCGGTTTGTGAATGTTTTTTGGCTTCTGATTGGTTGCAGGAGCTTCCTTGGTTTCCGAACATTTTTTGGAAGTTGAACAGACTTCCAGAACAGATTCTGTTCAACTTCCGAGGTACGACTGTAATTGCTTATCTCTTTGACATCTGACATCTTTCCCAAGAGACATTTGTCAGGTACTTATTTGTCAGGTACTCAAAAAAAAAAAAAGGAAGAAGAAGAAGATCTAATGCAAAAAGTGAGAACCTTACAAAACCTACAATATAATAGTTTATTATTATTTTACAAGATCTGG
The DNA here is from genome assembly GCF_964188315.1 of Podarcis muralis. Taxonomy (NCBI): domain Eukaryota; kingdom Metazoa; phylum Chordata; class Lepidosauria; order Squamata; family Lacertidae; genus Podarcis; species Podarcis muralis. Next base: position 91,497,057 of record NC_135655.1, on the reverse strand, counting down.
CACTTGAAACTTCTAAAGAAAATACGTGAACTTTGCCCCTTCACACTAAAGATACGGAATGCATGTTAACAATGTTATATTGTAAAAATCATTTTCAGAACATGTGATTAAAATGAAGGTTTCTAGAGCACTAGGGATCACCTGAACCTTAATATCCCAGCTCAGTCACTGATATCATCAGCAGGAGTGTTGTTGGTTATTCCTTGAGTGGGTAAGGCTCATTTTAAACAACTTGAAATAGAGCCTTTAGCATCATCAGTATGATTTTTTTGGATACCAGAGATAGAGATTCAACAGGTGCCTTCTGTTGCAACTTTTAAACACCTGTTGAATCTATTATATTCTACCAGGCCTATGTAAGCAGTTGAGAATACACCTTTCCACAATGGTTCTTTGACGCCTGATTTTAATCTTTTATATCGTTTTTACTGTATGTTTTTATGTCCTTTCATTGTAAACCATTTTGTTATATTTCATGAAATAATGGTATATAAATATTTATGTAAACTGAGGATATAGACCAATATAAACTTTCTTTTCAGGAATTGTTCCCTCTTCTGTTGTGCTAACTACTTTCCAGGTGATGTCAAGAGTTTTTCTGACATGGGCTGTAACACATAGTGTAAAAGAGGTAAGTTAAAAGAGAGCAAGAAAAAGATCCATTTATTCCCTAGAACTAAATATTTGTACTCTTTTGTATATTTCCTGTTCCTTTTACTGGGTCCACTGTGTGTGTTTTTGGTGGACACCTCAGGATCAGCTGTTTTTGTGAGATGTGTTTCCAGAACTCTTAATTGTAACATCTGTGCTGGCTCCTTGCCCACTGATGCAGTTGTATCTTCCCACCTACCGTGCAGATAAGGTAGTGTGGAAAGAAGCATGCAGGTGGGTGGGGAATGAAATGGAAATCATGTAAAACAAATTAACTAGTGAACTTCTTTTCAAAACTTTGGACTTAAAACTTGGTTTAAGTTGCCTGTCTTTGCCATTTTCAGATAGCTATTTAGTATACGTGAAACAAGATTCACAGTTTTCTAAGAGTTGGAAATCATATATGTAGGTCTGGTTTAACTATTCATTGTTTGGAAAGGGACAGTGCATCAAAAGTTCCCACTTTCATGTCAATCTCTACACTTTGGTTAACTGGGCTGTTACTTCCTGTAATTTTATTTACATGGCTAATATAGAAACACTATTAAAAAATAAAAAGTATCCATTTGTGAGAGACACCCTCACTGAATATAGGTGCTGGGTAACATGACCAATATTATGGGTGCATTAACAGATAAAACTCCCCCTGTTTTCACAGTAGAGGTCTATGATTAACTGCTTATGGTAGCTTTCTAAAATTTCACAGCTGCGAGGTATTTTATTTTTGTGGCAGCTGCCCAGTGTCCACTCTCCTCAACCAAGGATTCAGAGTGAGGCAGCACTTCTGGAACAAAACTGTATGTTTATTTAATTATACTTTAGGGAAGTTTAACGCTTGGTGGTTTCATACGGCACACAGCTTGGTTTAAAATACACACTCCTTTCAGAGAAACTTTTTAAGCAGCAGTCTCCTACAAATCAAGTCTCAGGTAGACTTTTCACCTAAAATGGCTATCAAGTTCCACCCACTCAGCCCCTTCTAGGATTTAACTTCCTGTCAGGAAATAAAAACTGAGTTGCACTGTGTAGCTAACCCCACTCAGTGTGGACAGTTTAGGTTTTGAACCATCTGACAGTCCCTCTCCCACTGAGAGTCAAATCCCTATCTGACTGTTAAACTGGCAGCAGCTCACTTAAAGGCCACGCTTTCCTGATTGGCGTTTGCTTTTTGCTGTTGTACAAGCAGCATGTTGTAGCCCCGCTTGACTCAAAGGAAGTGTAACTGTAGGACAGAGGAAGTGAACATACTTTCCAAATATCCAATATGCAGCATTTTATATGTGCAAATAGAATCCAGATTATTTCTAACATGTTAGAAAACAGTTCGAGTAATTTGGCAATAAAAATAGTCAAAACTGTATTGTACTCTATCAGGTTCCCAAGTATCTCAGATGAAGAGTTAGTTGACAGGTTCACATTAGCATTCCTTTCCTTGTGAGATGAGTGTTACCTACATTCTTAATAAACAAAAAACAAAAAAACTTTTGCTTCCCCCCCTCCCCCTGAAGGAATACCTACATACCTGAGCTCCCTGAACAAGTTCAGCTATTACGGATTTTGTAAGATGATATGTGGATGCATGAATAATGTGTGTTTTTTTTTGGTTAAATCTGCCATATTGTTCTTAGGTTCTTGAATGAGAAACTCTTAATGTTTTGCTTGCTTTCTCACATATCTAACTCTTTCTTGAAGAAGTCTTACATTATTTCTGATCAAGCCTAATCAAATGGTGTTCCGGAATCTGAAACATGCATTTTGTTGTTTACATGTTATTCCTTCTGGATTCTTTGTTCCTAATATTTAATAGTAATTGCATGGGGCAGTTCAGTAATGTTTGAAGAATGTGCTTGCTCTTATTCCTGGAATGGTCAAGTTGTTAGCTATTTCTTTGCATGTTGTAGCCTTTCTGCTACTTGATATCTGAAATCTCAGGCAAGTTCACTAAGCATCAATCTGAATGCTGCTCATGCTTATTAAGAGAAAAGTGGAAAATAATCTAGAGCAGGCATCCCCAAACTTGGCCCTCCAGATGTTTTGGGACTACAATTCCCATCATCCCTGACCACTGGTCCTGTTAGTTAGGGATGATGCCCGAGTTTGGGATGCCTGATCTAAAGCATAGTTGAGAAATCAAAAACAAGTTAGTGAGGAAAACTTTCAAAATAAAACCATATCCTGTGCACTTTATTTTATTCTTGCCTAAATCTGCATTGGCAAGAAGAATAAACTGTGAAAAGTATTCTGTTCATGGAATGCTAATACAGCCAACACAGTCAATTAAGAAATGATAAAGCACACACATTTGCTGGCTGGCAGAGCAGACCAGGCAAGTACCAGGATGGTGCAAAGCCAGCCCCTCCCTGTTTCTCTTGAGTCTTATATAGGAAGCTTGCGAAGCACAGGGTACTGTGTAATTCTGAAGTTGGAAATTGTTGGCTATAGGGTTTTCTAGGAAATGATTTTGTGTGACGAGTATGTAATGTCATGTTTGCATGGGATGATGCATCAAGCTTAGTTACTTTGTATTACCAAATGATGTCATATTTATACCTTCATACAGAAACATTGTATACATCATGAACTCTGGTGAAATTAGACATTATGTCAGCTGTTACGCCTTTGTTTATTTTTCATTTAAAAAGCAGGCCAATGGTAAATGGTTTTAAATATATACTCCGTAATCATACTATGAAGCAACTTAAGGTAACTTTCTCAGATTTTTATGTTGTGTCATTTCTGAGCAACACTTAATTTATGTGTATGCACAGGCATTCTAACCTTGAAATTACAAAGGAGAAGGCAAATTACATAGAAGAGTATTATCCCCCCCCCCGATAAATATTTCTGCTTTCCTGTGGACCTGAATTACAAAGTTTGAAAAGGTAGATTTAAAAGCTTGTCATTTTAGAAAGTTTATAATTTATTTTCAACTTACAGCAACTGTATTTTTCTTTAATAGGTACAAAATGAAGACTGCATCCTCCTTTTTGTTGTTGCCTGGACAATCACAGAGATCGTCCGTTATTCCTTTTATACTTTCAACTTATTGAACCACCTTCCTTACTTCATCAAATGGGCCAGGTAAGGGCATTAAGCACTTCATGATTATGAGCCTGAGAAACTATACATCAGTGGGCATATTTCCCTAATAATTGCAAAACAGAAATATCAGTCCTAAAAAATAAAGAGAATGTTGACATATTTATTTTATTCGAAAATTAATAATCTTCATTTTCATAAAATATATCAAGGAGTCTTACAGGATATAAAATACAATAAATATCAATATATATAAAACACAGTGTAAAACATCTGTAAATACTGGTTGAATAAAGCAAAAATGCACATTATGAAGGCCTGTCTAAACAGTACAATTTCAGAAGACATCTGAAAGAAGGTAGGGGTGGCTCCTGCTGAACCTCTAGTTATGGAGTTCTACAGGACAGGACCTGTTGCACTAAAGGTTTGGTCCTTTATGAAGGCCAACTGAACCTCAGGGGTATAGGGAACCATCAGATGTCCATCAGAAGATCCCAGTGATAGAGGTGGAGTATAAATGATTAGATGGTCTTCAAGGTACTTCGGGATCAAGTAATTGAGGGCTTTGTGAATTAACCCAAGAACATTGAACCTGACCAACTAGCAAATCGGCAATCAGTGCAGCTGTCTTAACATCAGAGTAACATGTTCCTAGTATTCTCCTTCTGTGAGCAGTCTGGCCACTGTATTCTGCACTAGTAGCAGCTTCTGGACCAGAACCAAAGGCAGCACCAAATAAAGTGCATTACAATAATTAAGTCTTGAGGTTACCAATGCAATACAAGTTCACAAACTTGGTGTCATGAACTGGCTGGATGCAGATAATGATGGGATGAACCAGCTGGGGAAGTCCCAAGGGAAGAAGGCTCAGAGCCCAGGGATTGGTGGTGGGACAGTGGTGAGTGATCAGAGGGAGAAGACTGGGAGGAAGTGTTGGAAGCTAAGTGGTAGCAGGGCTTAGTGAGCTGGGAGAGTCTAAGTCCAGAATCAGAGGCAGAAGCTGAAGCTGAAGCTGAAGCAGGGGAGGAGGGATGCCAAGAGGCAAAGATGAGTCTGGCTGATGAAGAGGCATAGGTGTCTCCTTCTCCTGCTGCAACAAGTTCCCCTCTACCTTTATTTCCCAGAACCAGAAGAGTAATGAAAAGGGTGGAGGAGAGGTTGGCTGCACGTAGGTGCAGTCTCTTAATTGCTTGGGAAAAGCCATGAAGAAGAGGTAACTTAAGACAACTGTGGGGAGGTGGGGACTTTCAGTCTCAACAACTGATCTATGGGGCAAGACCTTTCGGGGATGAACTGCTGTGCTCATTATTAGGCTTGACACTCTGCCAAGTCTGTGCAGATGCATTATTGCTAATAAAGAGTTAGCTTCAACTTGAATGGTGTGACTTTGATTCAGGACCAAAAGTATTTGCATATGTTCTACACATTGTTAACATTTTCTTGTATAAAAGAATATTTTGTACTTTGGAATACACTTGAAATATAGTTGAATTAATGAAAATATATCTTTATTGAATAAAAGTCCTAACTAAGCAAAAGCTAGTGATCCTCCAAGTTTTATTAGTTTGGACAATCAGGGACAACTACAGAACTCGTTTGCATAATGCTCATCTATAGTTTTGAGCTACATCAGGGGTGGGGAACCTGAGACCCTCCAGATGTTGTTGGGCTATAGGTCTCATAATCTCTGACCACTGGGTATACTGGTTGGGGCTGATCGGAGTTGGGATATATATACTGAGGAACAGGTGCTGCATCTCTGCTATGTGCAGCAGCTAGAATAAGCTTGAGTGGAGTTAGAGGAGCTTAGTTTAATTTTTAAAGAATCCTGTCTAAACAAACTAACTTCAAACTATGGGATAGAAAGTGGAGTTGTTGTTTTTTCTAAATCACTCTCTCTGAAGGTACTATTTGGCATGAGAGACAAGCTTCCATGGGCACCAGGGGGATCTTCCTTCAGGTGCGAAATAGCAGGGCTCCAGTGCAGGAGCAAATAGGTAAATTTCCTTCCCTGTTCACAGTGGCCCCATTCTTGATGAATGACCCCCCAGCATCTGTTATTTGCACTAATATATATAATGTCATATAGAAAATATTACGTTGCATTGTATTAACAACCTTTTCATACTCCTAGTCTCATGTACTCTGCAGTTCCATTGAACGTAGTGGAACTTACTTCTGAGTGAACATGTGAAGCATGCACACAAAAGCTCATACCAATAACAAACTTAGTTGGTCTCTAAGGTGCTATAGGGGACGCGGGTGGCGCTGTGGGTAAAACCTCAGCGCCTAGGGCTTGCCGATCACATGGTCAGTGGTTCGAATCCCCGCGGCGGGGTGATCTCCCGTCTTTCGGTCCCAGCTCCTGCCCACCTAGCAGTTTGAAAGCACCCCTAAGTGCAAGTAGATAAATAGGGACCGCTTTATAGCGGGAAGGTAAACGGCGTTTCCGTGTCCTGCGCTGGTGCCGGCTCGCCAGAGCAGCTTCGTCATGCTGGCCACGTGACCTGGAAGTGTCTCCGGACAGCGCTGGCCCCCGGCCTCTTAAGTGAGATGGGTGCACAACCCTAGAGTCGGACACGACTGGCCCGTACGGGCAGGGGTACCTTTACCTTTACCTTTAAGGTGCTACTGGAAGGAATTTTTAAATTTTGTTTTGACCACGGCAGACCAACACGGCTACCTACTTGTAACTTTGCATATCTGTGTTTTTGTTTGTTTGTTTTAGGTACACGTTGTTCTTCGTACTGTATCCAATGGGAGTTTTAGGAGAATTGCTCACAATATATGCTGCTCTGCCCTATGTCAGACGGTCCGACTTGTTTTCAATTAGTTTACCTAACAAATACAATTTCTCCTTTGACTACTATACATTCCTGATCTTGACTATGCTATCTTATATTCCACGTAAGTATAGCACTAAGTTTAATGCTTCCACCCTTGAGATCTGTAGCTGTTAGACTAAAAGCAGTTTAAAATGCCTGGAAACCTATTTTAGCTGTACATGTTTCAGTGTTCTAGAATGAGCAAGCATTATAAAAGGTGGGTTTTCAACAGTGAAAAACAGCAGTAAATTTAAATGCACATATCCTGCATCACTGAGGCATAGAACAAAAACAAGTTTTTGAACTATGTTTTAATTCTACAGCTGATTTCCCTCTGGCACTTGTGGAATTCTTGTTTCTCTTTATTTTACCTATAGCCATCTTTTTCTATTTATTCTCTCCCACTTCTTATAGCCAAATTAGGGGATGAAAGCAAAAGAGAATATATATTTGTTTCAAGAATGCTAGTTGCAACTGATCTTTTTTTCCCATGTTTTGAAAGAAGACTTTGGGTTTTAGCTTTGTTTTCTCTTTCATGTAATAAGTTTTTGAAGCCTAGCTTTTAAGTTGAACTTTTGTGATAGAAATGAAAAATTCATTTAATCCCATGCTGGCATATTTGCCTGTGCAGATATTTTTATCATAGATATCACCTATTAAAACTCAAAAACTGTCATGACCACATGACAAATGTACACATTGCAAAACGTACAAAAGCCCTTAGATGAGGCTGTCTTTCGTGCATCTCATTCTAGTGGTTTCCTAAGGTCAGCTTGAGCGCACAAGCTTCACATTGTGAAATAGAACTGCAAAAATAATTGGGTACATAGAGTGACCAGTGAAAGTTGCAAATTTTATTGGGCTTTCAAGGAAAGATGATACATTGCTGTATTTGTGCATGTATCTTACCAAATCAATATTTTCTCACAGCAAGATCCAGTGTCATTTGAGCAGAAAATTAATGCATCTGTTTGTTTCACAGAGCTATCTCAGCTTCTGTGTTTGTGTAAAAAATATTCATTTTTGTTTTAACCAAGTTCTGGTATAGAATAGAGAGGTATACAAATGAATATGATATTATAGAATTGACTAGCTGGCTAAGTGGTGAGCAACAGAGACACTCTGACTGTGTCTAAAGGTAGAGCAATGAGTGTTACTTGAATAACCACTTACATACTTACTAATTATCACTGGTGCACCAATAATTATACTTATCATTTATAGTAAAATAAAATATGTCATAGTTCTATGCTAGGCTTTGGGGGGGGGGGAATGTTGTATGCGTTCTCTTTCAAAGCACTTTGTAGAAATCACCTTGCCATTAAGTTGAGCATTGTCATGTACAGTGGTGCCTCGCAAGACGAAATTAATCCGTTCCGCGAGTCTCTTCGTCTTGCGGTTTTTTCGTCTTGCGAAGCACGGCTATTAGCGGCTTAGCGGCTATTAACGGCTTAGCGGCTTTAAGAAAAAGGAAACAAACTCGCAAGCAAGCCCATAGGGAAATTCGTCTTGCGGAACGACTAAAAAAACGGAAAACCCTTTCGTCTAGTGAGTTTTTCGTCTTGCGAGGCATTCGTCTTGCGGGGTACCACTGTACAATGTTTCATACATTATATCTTGCAATTAAAGATGGACAGAAGGGAAATGGCTTCATGGTCCCTTGGTTGACAAGTAAACAATCTTGTATTTTTGGGGGGGGGTTCCCTCCACTTCATTAAAAGAGAGCAGAAAGTATATGTTTGGCTTTGGGGGCACTGATATACATGTGAAAGCCCTTGAATACATGATATTAAATTGTGTGTAAGTTAAAAAAATACTAACTTTTATTTACATAATTCTTTTCTGTTTTTCAGTCTTCCCTCAGCTGTATTTTCATATGATACATCAGAGAAGAAAAGTACTTTCCCTTCCTGAAGAACACAAGAAATCCGAGTAATCACAGCTTTTGTTCACAGCTGTGCATATAGATACACATGTTTCAAATGTTTATAAATAATACAGAGTATTAAAATGAGTTTTCAAAACAAAAAAGTTTGATAACCTACTAAGGATATTTTTCCACACTGATATTTATTTTAATTTTTAATTTTTAAAACATTGCTCTGTGAAACTGCATTTTTGGCATGTATCTTACCAAATCAGTGAAACACTTATTCTTTTATTTTACCTTTTAATTTATTTATTAAAAACTTGCATTATAATGTCCTTATATTGATGGTATGAGTGATAACAATAATTGTGGTGCCTGAATTAGGATTCCTTTATTCCTTTCAAAAAAAAATTGCATGCTAGATACTTACGTGTATTGTTGTAAATAGAATGCTTTTGACAGTTTTCTAGAACTGCCATGGGCAGACTAATGAAGTCCCACAAAAGACTTTTCTGACTCTAGGTCTGGATGAGGTGATAATCCTAGCAATTCAGGGCACAAACTTAGAGAGAGAGCTGCATTACAATGATTGCAGCAGTAACTCATTGTAATTGCACAACTGATGTTTTCCCTCCAGAGTGGGGCCTTAAAAATAGTGCAGTGTTGCACAAGAGCATGTGTTCTATATGTGCAACTTAATCTTATTACCTCAAGCTGGGATGTTTTCCTGCTGTTCTTGAATGCTCTTTTTACTTGTTTTCTTGAAAATGAAGGCCCAGTTTTATTGAAATACTCAAAATATAACTAATTTGTAATTGACCTGGATGCTACTTGACAACTTTTTATGGCTTTGAATTAGCTGTCCAAATACATCAAGTAGCATTTGGCAAGCATAAGCAGATATATTTTCAGCATCTTGACAAGTTATCTAAAAAGCCTTTTCTTAAAATGAGCTTGTTTTTAAAGTTTTAAATGTTTTCAAAAGCATCATTAATTTTGCGTCCGAAAAGTGATATTAATGCTAGTAAATTCAGCTTACTTCAAAGCTTATTTAGAGAATGGCTTTTTTATAATGGAACCAGATGAACATTTTTTATTAAATAACTTGGACACTCTGGGACAAAATGCAGCTTGTTCTTTATGCACTTCTTGTTTCCTAGTTATACTGGAAAAACATTTAAAAAATCACCAGTTCTTAAAATTACCTAGGATTCCTTCTCTTTAAAGATAGCTAAACTTTAACCTTTAGCTCAGCTGGTACCAAAAGAAAATAAATGATTCATCATTTTATTGTTGTGTCTTTGGGATCCTATGAAGAATATCAGTGCACCAAAGTTGTTCATGCTTCCTGCAGAGTGAATCATAGAAACTGTTATGGTCTAACTTAGATATTCACTATTTAACTTTATTCCTATCCTATAACTAAGAGTGGTATCCAGGATTTTTCACATTCATTCAATAAGTCCAATTCATTTCACATCACACTATCACATGCTTTTGTTCTGCTGCGTTTAGAAAGACAAAAAAAGAGAATTGACTCATTTCACTACTTTGGCATTCCTATTAATCATCTTGAGTTAAGATGCACTCCTCTTGCAGTCAGCTCTGTTATTTCCTTCCATTCTGATATCCACTGCCATTGTGTTGTTAAAAGAGGTTTCTCATGAGCCAGCTCAGCCCACCGGTTCCATCGACCAACACGTAGCTTGGATCCTGCAATTGCCCACAGCAGTTTGAAACCCGTGGGTGCTGCCTGGCTTTTTTTTTTTTTTTAAAGGTTTCTCATTGTAAAATCTATAACAGCTTAGCATTAAGCAGCAGCTTATAGTCAATGGTTAGAGCTTACATTGTAGAGAAAGTGTGAGGACACCTCCATGATTTAGTTTTGAGGGAGAACAAGGGTTTCACATTAACCCGTTTATTGTACATGCCCTTATATGAATTTTCCCACAGAACACTACCATTCTAGGCTATGATGGTTGCAGGTTGAGTATGAGCCTTACAAGTATAATTGGGCAAAGAATCTTAATGTTCCCCATGTAAGTAACTTTGCATATGGTATCCTAGGAAAAGGTAAAAGCTATGATATATAACTGCATTATAGGAGCCCAGCAGGACAAAGCAGCAACACTCCTGTAATTATAAGGGCTTTAGGTACACAGAGTGGTTGTCTCTTGCTTGTGCTCAGCATTCATCTTCCTGGCAGGGAGGGAATCGAAACAAACTACAGAGTTCTTTACCACTAGCCAGATGCTGCTTCTGGTCAAGTAATGTCCATCAGTACAACTTAGTTCTGCCAAAATCAGCTTCTAACCTTTGCTGCAGCACTTAAGGGCTGCTTTACATTGTCTGTGGCAACAAATTTGATTTATTTGTGATTCACATCTGAAGTCTGTCCTGCCTCCCAAACACATATACTCACTATCACAGTCATGTGGCTGAATGCACACTGTTATCACATGCACAAATTTAACTGTATCCTAACTTTCTTCCAAGGACGCGGGTGGCGCTGTGGGTTAAACCACAGAGCCTAGGACTTGCTGATCGGAAGGTCAGTGGTTCGAATCCCCGCGACGGGGTGAGCTCCCATTACTCAGTCCCTGCTCCTGCCAACCTAGCAGTTTGAAAGCACGTCAAAGTGCAAGTAGATAAATAGGTACCGCTCCAGTGGGAAGCTAAACGGTGTTTCCGTGCACTGCTCTGGTTCGCCAGAAGTGGCTTAGTCATGCTGGCCACATGACCCGGAAGTTGTATGCCGGCTCCCTTAGCCAGTAAAGCAAGATGAGCGCCGCAACCCCAGAGTCGGCCACGACTGGACCTAATGGTCAGGGGTCCCTTTACCTTAACTTTCTTCCAGGTGAAACAGTTTCTCAGGTCACTGCAGTAGTCCTTTGTCCAGTTAAATATTTGTGAATTTGTGTAGAATCAGTTGTGAGCATATTTTGTAAACTGCTTTGAAAGCCTCTCGGGGACCATAACGTAGGTTATAATTTTTAAAATAAATCTGACTATAGCTTGATAAGACATACTTTTTTGGCATTTATGTGAAGTTCTGCCCCAAGTTGCATAGCTCTTTGTTATTAATTTATGCTGGTCCAAATTCTATATTCTTGGAGGGTTCTGGGCATGCGTTCCTTTTCAAGCACTCATTTGACCAGAGCCTCTTAAAACTTTTGGCTCTGTAGCCGTTACTTTTCCATTCCACTTCATTCTGTCAATAGTCTGCTGTGTCCCAGTTTTTCTGTGCTTTCCCAAGATATAAAGGCCATTTGATCTTCTACTGGTAAAACTCTGCTTTTGAGGCTTATTGTTATTATCACACACAACAACCTATGGCTAGTAAAGCACAAGAATTGCCATCCAGTTCACATGACCAGTCTCAACTTACACATCTTTTTACCCTTAGACAATTTGACAGTGAAAACTATTTTTGTAATGGGATATAAATCTGATCCTCAGTATATCTTTTTTCATAAAATGTTGGCTGTTATTAAATGTCTGAATGAGACATTTTCTATATTGCCACGTCACCACAGCTTCATCCTGCACCTACAGTACTATTGTAGCATTTAAAGGCCTAGTTCCCAATAATACTTTCTGTGCAGTCATTTACCTAGACACAATCATGGCTGAAGATCAGATAGTAAGAAACTGTACATTCAGCCCAATTTATATGATGCCAAGCCTTTAAATATTACAGCAATGCTGTGTGATGAAGCCATGGAAAAAGAACTTTTCTCTGCTGTAACCTTTTGGTCATCATATTTCTGTAAAACGGGAAGGTGAAACATTGCTCGCTGTTTAGGTTTACCTGTTGCTATACCCAAGGCCTTGCTAGTCAGCTTGATGTGTACTTGTAACAGTTTTGTATTTTAATATCTATTACTTCCCCTCCCAAAATGGATTGCTCACTTGGTATTTACTTCACTCAGTCTGTTCAATTTCCTATCCTTAGTGTGGCCTCTCCTCTGTGATACACCTTAATTGTAGAAGAGTTAATCTGATACCTTTTTATGCCACTCATTAGCAACACTGTGAATTGGGAAGAGTTTGAGCACAACCTCCAGACAATTTGTGAAAGCCAGAAAAGTTGATGCGGCTGGATGTAGATTCTGATACGTGGGTGTAGGGAGAGAGAGATGCTTGAGGCAATATAGCTTTTTGATAGCTTGCAGATGTAGTAAAAGCTAGAGAATTCATCAAGCTTTATTCTGAGAATTTGAGATAGAATTGGCCCTTTGAAGTGAAAGTGGCCACAGGGTGAGAAATCTAATAGATAAATAACCTGACATTTAAATAATGTTTAAATTAAATTTAAGGTTTTCTGTAAGCTTTAATAACACAACATACTATGGCCCAAGATTATTTGTAAATGATAGTGGAAAACTAGGCTTCTAGAACAACTAGTTGCTGCTAAAACGATCAGACATGCCCCTTTTGAAACTATGTTGTGGACGAAGCCCAGTTACTGCTGCCGACTGCTTAACTGACTCAGGATGGGATATTTAAGCCATACTCTTTCCATACTGGTACATTCAGAACTGGCACTGTGGCAGAGAGAGTTCTGAGGTAGAATTGGTCGTGTCAAGCTCACTCTAAAATGGTGGACAATCAATTTCAAATTAGAAGTTTATTTGTGGAGTACATATTATACAGTCCTCCAGTTCTTACCGTTAGCTGTCAAACTCACTTCCTCAAGGTACTGCTGTGGAAAGCTCCTCTGCATAAGGGGAAGGAATTGCAACACTCATTTTCTGACATCTATTGGTTGGGCTTCTCACTGGACTATTCTCACAGACTTTTCAAATTAATCCTGGCACAAATAGATGAATAGGAAAAAGGGGGTATACCCAGCCAGTTAAATGGAAAACAAATTACTAATCAATGGAAAACTTGTACCAGCAGTCAAATATGAAAATTAACCAGAAGCAGTACTAAAAAGGAAGTGGGATCTCTAAGATGAGACCAATAAATTGAAGAGTAGAATTATTAGACCTACTGTTTACAAGGTGGCATTTGCAGTTTCTGTGCACCAGGTCCACCTGCCTGGGTTGTTGCACATGTGTTCCAGTAATTCATGGATTACTGGAACACATGTGCAACAACCCAGCTGATACGGTCTGCCAGCTGATACGGTTTGTAGCTGAGTTTTTACAGAATGTTACTGAAGAATCAGCAAATTACTCCTACTTTATTCTAAAGCTGCCTTCTCAAAATGCATGTAACGTTCTGATGAGTATTTTTAATTAAAAGCATCCTCAGGAGGCAATTGGAACAGGGGAATGGTATGCGGGAAGACAGCATTTAACCTATGCCTTGCAGACTATTTTGCGACTAAGAATTGCTCCCCTCAATTTCCCTTTCCACTTTAGGATGAAAATATGCAGTTACCAGTTTTTTCACAGATTGGATGAGGAGGCAGGGGGAAGCAGCAAGGGGAGAAAATTAATGAACTTTTTGTGAAAGGGTTAAGGAGGAAAACATTTGTTAAATGACTACAAGGTGTACTTAGGTTTCCAACTCAGACTTGTTACCAGGACTTGAATTATTTACGTGCTAAGTCAAAAATAGTTTTCCAGTGCCTTAGACTATCACAGAAGGTAGAGCAGTGTAGTAAACAAAATAGAAGACTGAAATTGCTGCTGTTGCACTACAGCCTCTCAATCAGGCTGAGCAAACAATGATAACTCGTGGGTGCACGTGGATTGTTCCCCAGCTCATTGATTGAAAAGGCAAGCTGGTGGACTTAGGTCTCTATAGGCATGTCAAATCGTTGTAGAGTGCCTAGGGCATGATCAGTGTGATTCTGAGACTACCTTACAAATGGCTTATTTAGGTTATCTGTATTCCATGTACTGTATGTTTCTCTGAAGATAAAAATCCATGGTAATTAATAGATCCACTTCTGTAAATAAGCTCCCATTAAAAAAGAAAGGAAACATAACATGAACAGTCCCTAAAGTGAGTTTTGTCTCTAGTTTGAAAGTCTGCATAATGTTTATCTGAGTTGACAATGTAACTATTAAGATTACTTGCCTTATTCTTAATTCCTGTAAAGACAATCTTTAGAATGTGAATTAGGACAGAAGTATTGACATTTTAATACACTTATTACTTCGTTCATAATGCAAGTTCAAGATTCCCTGCCCCCCTTTGATTAGAAATGAACACTTAACTTTGAAGTATATATTTTCAGATGTACTTTACCAAGTTGTTCATGGAGCTGTGTGTGGAGGGGGTGTCAGCCTTTTTTATATAGCACAGAAAATTCCTCACATTGTGGTTATAAATTTCTCTTATGCATGTATGGCAAAACCACAGCCTATTTGCTCACACCATGGTGGTCTGTGTGATGTACATAATATCTACTTAAACAAGGTATCTAGTAGCTTATATGTGTTAACTTTTAGTTCCTTCGAAGTCTGGAATTACATTTGAAGAGACTACAGTATTCCTTACCACAAGATAAAAATTTCTTGAGAAATCCTGTTGCAAAATAAATTGCACATATGGCACATACTTCTATTAAATAATTTCATTTCACAAAAGAGGTTGGCATTTGTGTGGGTCAGTTTACAAAGTTATTGTTAAGTTTCAGATAATTCATTGATACATTACTGGGTTTTTATGCATTGTCATCTTATGGAATTTGATAAAACGTAATCTTTTGTACTTTTTCTATGTTGTAAAAAATACTATTGTTATTTTATAAGTAATTTACAATGTACATGTTTTCATGTGTTTTGAAATTTAATATTACTGGGGGCTCTGAGAGAACTTTTTATGCATGTTTAAAAGATATTCCTACCTTATATGTAGAGAAATGGTTTCTATGTATATTGTATTTGTGCAACCTCCCCTCCCCCCAACTATTGCATTATGAAATAAATTAGTTGTGTCTTCCTACACATGGAGTACTGACAGTTGATATTTAAGCACTGTAGTCTAAAATATTATGAATACTCAGACTAAAGATGTGGTATGGTAATAATTTTCTACATCCATTAAAGGCAGAGTATTTATGTCGTTTTGTCAGTTGTGGGGTCCTCGTGTGAAATGTTGAAACCAGTACTTCAAAGGCCTTATAATTTGTAATAGAAATTATTCATCCTAGTAAGCAAACTGAAGCTAGGATGTTTACCATGTGCTCTTCTTGGTGTACGATGGTGATGATTCCGCTTATTTGTAGAAGTGGCTTCTTTTAGCCTCCAAATAAAAGCTATATGTGTCAAAATGCTTAGATAAAAATAAGGCACTTCTACACAGCAGTTTATTGGGGACTTGGTGCTACTCATGAATGGAGGTTTTGTACAGTATCCACATGATTACTATTATCAAATGAGCAGCCTATACTTTTTTGCCATTTAACCCAGCTTTCACCCTACCGTGGACTATCTTTTAGTATAAAAAAACTTATTCATCTGCAGTCTCTGCTGGTGTGGAAGCTCCTTAGGGTCTGTTTGGTTTTTGGCAGGTGGTTTGCCTTGCATGTGATGTTTTATTAAGTGTTCTGTATCTCCACAACCCCTAACTGTTGCCACCTCCTCTTTTCTGACAATGATTGTTCCCATGATATAGTCAAATTCTTGAAATTAGGGGATGTCCACCCTTAAGAAGGGTTGCCACTTCTTACGCAGCAAAAAGGAATCAGCTGCAAAATCTGGGTATGGTCTGCACATGCATGAGGCTACCACGTTGCCAAAGCCTAGCTGGTCTGGTTTTCATCCATGCCTGAATGAGAGGCCACTTGAGAACCACAAGTACACTAGGCTGGGTCCTGTGATGTCAGGAAAAAAACAACAAGAAACTGCATGCATTTTCCATGAATATAATCTTCTAAAATCATCATAAATATTACACAGATAGAGACTTACATTTTTCATGCAGATGAGGCAGACACAGTTACACCTGACCAACTGTTCACTCCCAAATGTTGGTAGTATATTCCTTCCCTTCAACTGCTGCAACATGGCTAGAGACAAAAACAGGGTGTGCCAGGGGCAGTTCAGGCCAAGTGTGCCCATTCTCCCATGCTGTGAAATGCCCTTCCATGACAGATTTGGCAAGTATCCTCTCTGCCAACCTTCAGAAATCTCTATAAGATTTTTTGTTTGTGTTAACAGGCATATTCAGTGGTTTAAACTTTTTAAGATGAGCCAGTGATTCTTGCAATTATTCTGTATTTTTATGGGATTTTATGCTTCTGGAAATTTTGTTATACACCACCCTGATATTTATGTGAGAGGCAGTTTATAATCTGTTTTATATATAGAAATGAAAAAACCCTAACAACTCATTTCCAATGATAGGAAATTGTAAAAAGAAAGACCTGGAGAAGGGGGTGGAAGAAGAAAGGAAATATATCACTGCTCTCTTTTTTTCTGCCCCATGACTCACCGTACACCTTCAGATCCTATACTTTGTTTCTTCCCATTCCCGTCCTGTTCCCCACTACTCTGTTAATCAATTAAATTTGCAGATAAGACAATCGTTCTGAAGCAGAAAGTACATTTTCTTTGCTTTTTAGGTGATTCATGCATGTGTTGTAGGAGGCATTGTCTTGGAAAAGTCATTTTCCCTTGTGAAATGTAATTTTTAAAAGTAGTAAAATATAATACATTATAAAATTGCTGTCTGATTAATTGGTCATTTTAATTGGTCAGCATGTTAAAGATATTAATATAAACATGAGAACATTCCATGTATGCTTAAACAGCTGATGCAAGAACTTAATTGGTATAAATAAGAGAGACAAATAGCTAAAGCCACATTTACTGTGGTTTTATTTTGCAAAATAATATAATATATAATACCTTTATATAATATAATATATATAATACCTTTACCTTACTTTGCAAAATGTATATCCTCTTCTAGGTGCTGCAGCAATGTCTTAGGATGCAATCCTAACCACTGTCACTATGTGGAATGGAGTGATGGGGCCTCTGCTACATCTGCAGCCACACAGACGGTGGGAGGGAAAGGGGGAACAGGTAGATTCCTACACTGGCCTGGATTTTAACCTGGATTTCCTCATACCTGGTCTGACACTTTTAACACTTCACTACTCTATCTCTTCCAGGTGTTTGGTTAACTTTTGTGGAAGGGGCAGGAAATGAAAATGCTATTTATTAGAATGCTGACAATACTACTAATTAGGATGATGGCATTCCTTATTAGCTGACACTTCTCAGTTTACAGTATCAATTTTTTTGTTATGAAACTCCTTGCTTTCCTCAGTGACAATGTGACCCATTTCCATTGCCACCATTCTCTAATACCTTTAAAGCCTTGTAGTTTGGTATAATAGGTCCAGATGTGTGATAGGCACAAACATTGGAGAAAGGATGAAAGATTAAGCATAATTATTTAAGGGAAATTATGTACATAAGAGAATACTGATATTTACATTGGAGTCTTTAATGTTTTTAAATGTAGCTGACTACACCATCTAAGTGGCTTGTAAAGGTACCCCTGCCCGTACGGGCCAGTCTTGACAGACTCTAGGGTTGTGCGCCCATCTCACTTAAGAGGCCGGGGGCCAGCGCTGTCCAGAGACACTTTCCGGGTCACGTGGCTAGCGTGACAAAGCTGCATATGGCAAGCCAGCGCAGCACACGGAAACGCCGTTTACCTTCCCGCCAGAGCGGTACCTATTTATCTACTTGCACTTTGACGTGCTTTCGAACTGCTAGGTTGGCAGGCGCTGGGACCGAACAACGGGAGCTCACCCCGCCGCGGGGATTCGAACCGCCGACCTTTCGATCGGCAAGCCCTAGGCGCTGAGGCTTTTACCCACAGTGCCACCCGCGTCCCGGTAAGTGGCTTTTACCTCAGGCCAAATTCCCTAAACCTCCCAAGCTAAATTCCCTCACACACTGGTCCAGCTACTTGGTATAATACACTTCTGACTGACCCAAAATCTCATCCATGTTTACTTCTGGGAGCTTGGACAGTTTAGCTGACTTTAAAAAAACAACAGTACTTGTGTAGTCATCTTCAGATAGGACCATTATACAAGGCAGCATTTTAGCCTAAACACTTGTGATAACGAGCTTAAAACTCAGGCCTCCATAATCCATGTTCACCTCAGTTTTCTCTGCCTCTCACTTCCCTCTTCAGCTGTCTTCCCACACTGCCTTTCCCAATTGACATTCCTCACTGAAAATCATCTGATTGACAGTTAACTGTCCAGAACCTCCAACCTTTCAGAGTGTGTTGTCTCCCAGACAAATCAGAATTAATTTATCTTATCCAAGCCTTGTCTAAAAACATTAAAAGCAATCATCGTATTTTTCTTTCACCAAGCAGGTTCTGCTAAACAGACCTTAAATGGGAGCATAAGCCCAAGGCCTCAAACTTTATACTCTGACATCAACAGAGCTCACTGAAATATTTTTTCAAAGCACAAAACATAAGCAGACAATCCTATCCAAATAATTTCTCCACATGCCCTAAATGTTGTAACTCTTATTATTATTATTATTATTATGAGTTGTGGGTGCCAGGATTTGTGGGTGCCAGGTTCTAAATTCTTGAGTCTTGGTGTTAGAATTTATCTAATGTTAGAGTGTTACAACTGGTGGTCAGACGCTGGATTTAACAAATTGTTAAAATACAGGCCAAACCACTTTCCTGTGTTCAGGAAATTGCCTGAGAGAATGGGCAATTCACAAAGCAAAGACTCAGGGCCTGACAGCAGATGAGTATGAGCCCCTCTTTCATCTGGGAAAGAGTTTGCAGAGACAGAGCAGGGTTGAGTTTTAGGATTGCAGTTGGCTGGAAAGAAAGTTGGCGAGCCATGGCTGGTGTCATTTGAATCCAAAGCTGTGGGGGCTATGGGATAAGCAGGACTCTCTTAGGGTGTGAATGCTGTGAGCCCCTCCATGGTAGGCTCAGGTTGTATATACATTATGTGTAAAGAAAACATATATCATAAAGACACCGCAGTCTCAGCTGTGCCTCATTTCCAAAAGGAAATAGAAACCCTGGGTAAGTGCCTGAAACCCCTGGACTCACACCACTTGGATATTGGGGTAGCAGGTAGTAATAATAATAATAAAGCTAAATGGTAGATGATGCTGGGGATGCTTGATGCAAATTTATTTCCTTGTCTCTATATGGGACTGGCTAAATCTTGAAAGAGATTTGAAGTTTGACCAGAACAAACAACTCCTCTGGCTCCCCAGCTAAAAAAAAAAAAAACACAACACGAGGTAGCACGTGCTGTGAAATGCCCAAGAACCGCAGCTGCCAGTCAGAGTAGGCAATACTGGGCTAGTGATCTGACTCAGTAAAAGGGAACTTCGTATGTTTATCCACGCAGGTTGCTCCTCAGTCAGTCTAGGTGGGTATTCTAGCTGAGCTTA
This sequence comes from Podarcis muralis, assembly GCF_964188315.1. Lineage (NCBI taxonomy): Eukaryota > Metazoa > Chordata > Lepidosauria > Squamata > Lacertidae > Podarcis > Podarcis muralis. The sequence continues at coordinate 91,477,303 of NC_135655.1, read as the reverse complement.
CAAACACAGAAATAATACAATCAGCGTAGCAACAGTCCTTAGGCAGGTGATTCCTATTCCGCCCTGCTGTGATGAGGGCGCTTTCCTCTAAGATCCGGCTCAGCGGCAATGCCCCCGAAGGAGTTAAAACTACACCAGAGGAGGGCCCCTCCCCCCTCCCCAGCTCCTCGCGCGCGCGGGAGGCGGCCATTCTTTAATTATTTATCTGACTCTGATTTTTTTTGCAGATGCCAGCTGCAGCCGCGGCTTCCAACATTCCCCGCCCTCCTCCCTCCTAACTGGGCAACCTATTGGAAGGGAAGCCGATTCAGCCGCCCAGCTCCCTGGAGCCCGCGCTGTGGCGGAAAGCGGCGGCTGGTCGCCAGCCAATCGGGCCGAGCGTGAGGCGGAGCCATGCCGGCCAGCAGCTTCTGTGGAAGAGGGGCCGTACAAAGCCTGGTTTTGAAAGGGGCGGGTTGCCTCTCTCCTGCGAAGAGGAGCGTGTGAGGCAGCGAGCGCGCGCCGGGCCGGGTGAGGCAGCCGCCGCCGCTGCAGCTTCGCTGAGGGGAGCCGGTCCTGTTATCTGCTAGGAGAGGCCGAGGCGGCGGCGGCTCTTCGCGGGAGGTGCCGTTTCTCTTTGCAATGAGATGAGGACCACTCTTCTGGCTGGCTGCAAGGGGCACAGAAGGCTGCTCCCTCCCTAGCCCTCCACACCGCACGCCGATACATTGAGACCCAGTAGAAGCAGCAGCAGCAGGAGGAGGAGGAGGCTGGTGGAGTGTGCATAAGCAGTACGGAGTCAGCCTCGGCGGGTCTTTTTCCATCCCCTCCCCTCGTTGTGGAAAAATTTGTGTGGTGCTGTGGGATTCCCCCCACCCGCTTTGTTTTTGTATTTTGCATCGCTGCTTCGGCGGGAGAGCGAGCCGTGCTGCTTGTTGCTGGCCCCTGCAGTGGAGACAGCGCATCCTCGCACGGAGGCAGCAGTGCAACGTCGGCTTTTTGGCGGAGGACTCCCTCCATGGATCTGTTCGCTGGAGAGATGATATAGACGCAGGAATCTCTCCTCTTCTGATCACCCACCTGCGCCTCTTCTTCCCCTCCCCCACCTCTTCCCCGCCGTCCTTGATTTGAATCACCCTGTAGATCTTGTTTATTTTTATACATTTCCCCCCCTCCCATGTGCCATCCCAAGGGCAAGCAGCACTGCCGTCCCAGCAGCCTCAGCAATCCCACCCATTTGGTTCATTCGAGCAGGGAAAAGGATGATGCCTCCGGCACTCCAGTCTCCGATTTGAGTCGAGAGCTTGCAATAAATACATTTAACTCAAGGCTTCGAGGGCTGCTGCTGTATGCCATTCCTTCCCCATTGCAGCAATGTCGTGTTCGCCTTGAGAAGGAAGAGCCGGGAAAGAGGGGTGTCTGGGAGGCTTGCTTGCTTGTGGTTCTCCAAGCCAATTTGTAGGGCCACCTTCCTTAAATAGGAGGGATCAAACAATGACCCAGCCGGCTTCCCAACGCCTCCAGCGCTGCTGCTGTGGCTGCCCTCTGCACCACCTCTCTAGATGACCAACAAATAAGCAGTTGCCCGCGGGGCAAAATTAAGAATGACGGTACTGGGTCGTTTTGCTCCGCTTCCTGGAGAGCGTTATCAGCGACTGAAATATGCAGCCTCTTTAGGACCTTTCTGACCAGCAGGTCCCTTTTGCGGCGGCAGGATCGCCTTGACCTCACACTGAGAGAGGAATTATCGTGGTGGCTTTTTCCCTGATGATGCATTTCGACTGGAAGGTGGTCTTTGCTTAAGGTGCGGGAGAAAACAAAACCCCAGCTGCCTCCATCACATTTGCTTTTCTATGCATGGAAGTCGTGTTTCAACAAATGGCCAAAGCACTGGGGACTTGTGAAAATGACAGAGTGGGAATCCTCACCAGAGTTCCATAGGTAGGGGAACTTGCCTCCCAGCTCTCAGTGGATCTCTTTAAATTCTGGTTGAATTTTTTTTTTCTATTCCCAGCAGCCTCTGGAGGGAAGGGGAATTCAACTGGCTGGCGAACCAGTCACCTTAAGGGTTTGAATTCCTTTATCACTGAGAACTTTGTTTTATTTGGACTCGGCCAGGACTCACACACACACACATGTCTTTCCTCTGCTGCACCTTCCACCATAGGGTGAGAGAAACTGCTCAGAAGTGTTGGTTCTTCCTTGCTATGAGTGGAATTCCTTGTGATTTTATTTCTCTCCCTCCTACTTCTTTATAACTTGCCCCCACAATCCCTCCCCCTTCTCTTCTGCCTTGGCAGGGCATGTCCCGCTCCAACAGTGTGAGCCCTCCGGGGTTTGCAGCTTCTGCTGTGCCCAGGGGTGGAGGTGCGGAACAGCATCGTTCTGCCTGGGGAGAGGCTGACTCCAGAGCCAATGGCTATTCCTATCCTCTTTCTACCAGGGCCTCAGTAAAAAAAGCTTCCCGTATGGAAAGCAGGTGGAGAAGTGATGAAGACTACGAGTCACCGAGCAGCAGGAACCACGGGGTGAGTGGCTGCAGGATGATGAGCTTCAGGTCCAAGTCTGCCTGGCAGGATCATGGGGTTGACAAGAGCCAGCACTCTCGCCGTGCAGGAGATCCATCGCTTGCCATGAGTCCTAGACGCTATGGTGTGGAGCAGGGTGAGGTGCATCCACGCTGTGTGGAACTGGGGCTAGAGGAGAAGCGGATCAAAGCCAAGATTGATGAGTTGGAGGAGGAGGAAGAACTGGATGGCGAAGGGCGGTCTGAGATGGTCTTCTCCATGGGCAGCTGCTGTGGTAGCTTGCTGCAGATCTTCAGGTCGAAAAAGTTTCAGTCGGAGAAACTGGAGCACCTCTACCAGCGCTACTTTTTCCGTCTTAATCAGAGCAGCCTGACCATGCTGATGGCAGTGTTGGTTTTAGTGTGCCTGGTCATGCTGCTCTTCCACACCGTTCACGGCTACTACCAAGTGCCCTATGTGGTGGTGCTGTCCTTGGCCATCCTGCTTATGGTGGCTCTGGGTGCCATCTGCAATCGCAATGATTTCCACCAGGACCACATGTGGCTCATGTGCTACTCTGTCATTCTGGTGGTGTTGGCCGTTCAAGTGGTTGGCTGCTTGCTGATGCAGCCCCGAAGTGCCTCGGAGGGCATCTGGTGGACTATCTTTTTC